>NC_059337.1:142979500-143596500 GCF_018350155.1 Leopardus geoffroyi | reverse complement strand
AGCTTTCCCCTCTACTTGTAGCAAACTGGAAATACGTTTTCAGAATCCTCTTTTTTGCATACACATAAGACGGCATGATTTTCTCCAAAGGGGTGCTCCGGGAGGAAAGCCTGTGGGCCTTACCCCCTCCTCTGGGCGAGCTCCACCCTGAGGAGTCACGTGGGGATATGCCAGGGTCACACGCGGGTCTAAGTGAGTGGTGTCGAAGGGTTTGGTGCACGTTTGCGGCAGGCGTCTACACCAGGTGGACAAGCGTCCGGTGAGGACCTCCCGCTCTGGGTGCTGTGCTGAGTCAGGACACAGAGGGATCACGCGGTGTTGGGGGGCAGAGCCCGTGGAACAGGGCCAGCACACTTTCTCTGTAAGGCCCAGATGGTCGGTAAGTATCTTTGGCTCTGGGGGTCTGTCTTAGCCAGACTTATGAACAGGAGAGTTTGCTCCCAGTTGCGGAGGCTGGAAATCTGAGGTCCGGATCCTGGCAGATTTGATGTCTGATGAGAGCCCACTTTCTGGTTCATCGATGGCCATCTTTTCGCTGTGGCCTCCCCTGGCAGCAGGGGTAAAGGAACCTTCTGGGCTTTCTTTTTATAAGGGCAGTAATCCCAATCATGAGGGCTCTGGCCTCATGTCCTAATCGCTTCCCAAGGGCCCACATCCAAATACCATCACTCTGGGGGGTGGGTAGGATTTCAGCACACGAGTGGTCGGGGGACACAACCCTTCAGACCAAGGCACTGTCACAGTCAACATGCCAACTGTACCAACGCAGTGTGAAAGCCGCCAGAGACAATATGCCAAGAAATGGATGTGGCCGCGTGTCAATAAAACTTTATTTACAAGACCAGGCATCTGGTTGGATACGGTCCTTGGGTTGTAGCTTGTTAAGTTGTATTTTTTGGAGAAGTTTGATTTGTGAGGTTTTGGTCATTAGGTTAAGTCACCAGGAAGACGTAATTTGCCAACTTGGGATGGACTCTTCACTGACGAACGTGTCTTCTGAAGGGCCACCCGTGTCCGCGTCCCATTCATTCCCGCAGCGCAAGTCATTTGGCTCAGGGAGACAGGAAAGGGAAATTTAACACCAACAGTGTGTTCTTAAAGAGGCGGCCACAGTGGACTCTGGAGTCCTGCCCGCCTGGTCCTCGGTCCTCGTTCCTGTGCGTATTGCCGCGTGGGGGCTGTCGGCACTTGCCTCTCTGTGCCCGGTCGAGCCCGTGGGCCCCTGTGTCTGCTCCTCACGTCCAGGGTTCCCAGGGAGTCTGTGCCTCTCGGTGCCCAGTACTGTGCCTGGGCGTCTGCCCTGGAACCCAAGAGTTCAGAGCCGCTGCTGGAAGCATCCAGCCACAAGCGGAAAGTAAACTGCCCCACGGAGACCGGCACAGAAACTGATGCTCGTGAGCAATGTCTGAAAAGCCGCCCGGGTATACACGGTGCCCGGGGCAGAGCATGGCACTGACCCTAGGTGAACACGCGCCCCCATGCCCCACAGGAGCAGAACAGCCCCTTCCTTCTAATGGTGATGATGTTCAGCGTTCAGTTTCCGAAGCACCGTGGCAGCCACCGCCCTCGGTGGCCCGTCGGTATTCGTTGCCCGTGGTCCAGGAGTGTGTTGGGGGAGCAAGAGATGGTGGGGGGTGGGGAGGGGGTGGAGGAGGGAGGAGGGGCCGGACAGGGGGCGTCCTCGGAGCATTCAAGCGGCCGGCCTCTCTTTCGGCCAGCTCCCGGGACCCTCCTCTCTCCCCTCGCCCCTCCACGCCTGCCTCTGGCCATCACTTCCACTCTGCCTCTTCCCTGCAGGTGCGGGAGCGTCCTCCTGCGTCCGTCCCTCTGCCGTCAGCTGGCCCCGCGGAGGGGATGGTGCGGATGTCGGCAGGGAGGGCACGCATCGTGGCCACACGAGGCGCCGGGTGGATAAGGAACCACTTGTGCTGCCCACGTGCCGCGCAGGTCGGGATCGTACGAACACTCAGACGCAGGAAAAGCCCAGGATGGGAGCGCCCGGGAGGGTCTTCAACGCCACCAAGATTTTAAATCTACATTTGAGAGAGTTTTAGCCGGATTCACGGAGGGTCAGGTCCCTCCCAGCTGTTTCCAGTTATCGACACGGTAACGTCCATACGTGAGCCGGTGATGACCAAACAGTTGAGGAAGGAACAAGGAGGAAAAGCCAGCGCCCCCAGCACCCGCCGGCTCAGCTCAGCTCAGTTGCCTCCTGTTTCTGGGTCTTCGCCTGAGTTGCCCTTGAGCTCCAGAGGCAGCACACCGATTTCAGGGGTTGCTCTGCTCTGCTGACTCGTCTGCTGACGCCCGCCCACTCCCATCTTTGCTCATTATTGTTTTTGTTGCTTTTAAAACTTTAGGCAGGTTTATGCAACTTCTACCCAGTTTATAATACATCATAAACTGGATTATGTGGGCACTGTCGTATTTGTGTGTATGCTGAAAATTATACATTCCATCCTTTCTTAACCATTTCTCCTTTTTAAGTTTATGTATTTATTTTGAGATGGGGCGGCGGGTGGGGGGGGCACAGAGAGAGAGAATCCCAAGCAGGCTCCACACTGTCAACACAGAGCCCGACGTGGGCCTCGAATCCACTCACCGGGAGATCACGACCCGAGCCAAAACCAAGAGTCGGACGCCCAACCGACCGAGCCCCCCCAGGAGCCCCGTTGTAACTATTTCCAAGTGCCCGGTTTAGTGGTCGTGAGTAACAGCACTGCCGTCCGTCCCCAGGACGTGTCTACCTTCCCAAACTGAGACCTTGCGTCCACGTGGGACACTAACTGCCCATCCCCCTCTCGTTTTTGGGTGACCCGCTTTTTGGGTGACCTGGTGAACGGGTTGGAGTGACCCACGTGGGGACTGTTTTCTCCAAACTCCGAGGAAGTGCACACGGTGTTGTAGGAGGTCAGGTGTGCCAGCTGCCCCTCCCCCTTGGAAGGGCGTCTCAGCACGCCCGCACCGCTGGGCCCCCGGGGTGGCACTGCCCCTGAATGTGTTTTCAGAAAATCGTTTCGTTGTGGTAAAATACCCGTGACATAAAATTCGCCATCCTAACCGTTTTTCAGTGCACGGTTCAGGGGCTCAAAGCACGTTCCCGCTTTTGTGCGGCCGTCAGCACCACCCATCTCCAGAACTTTCCATCTCCCCACACTGAAACTGTCCCCATCCACCCTGTCCACCCCCCCCCCCTCCCCCTGCCCCAGCCCCTGGAGGCCTCTGTCCCTGTCTCTCCGAGTCTGACTCCTCCAGGAAACTCTCACATAGGGGATCATACGGGATCTGCTCTTTTTTCTTTTTTTAATGTTTTTATTTATTTTTGAGACAGAGAGAGACAGGGCATGAGCAGGGGAGGGGCAGAGAGAGAGGGAGATGCAGAATCTGAAGCAGGCTCCAGGCTCCGAGCTGTCAGCACAGAGCCCGACGCGGGGCTCGAACTCATGGAGTGTGAGATCATGACCTGAGCCGAAGTCGGTGGCTCAACCGACTGAGCCACCCAGGCGCCCCCGGGATCTGCTCTTTAATTCACTCCCCGCGCTCCCTGCTACCTGAGACAACTGTGTGTGCCCCGTGTCACCCAGCGACCAGGCCAGCGCTGGGGGTCACAGGCCGGCCGTTCTGGCTCCAGAATTCCTCTGCACTTCCATTGTCCTTGGCTGTCTGGGCGTGAACAGGGCTGGGACCTAAGAGATAGGTGCCGTTGGAGAAGTCCCCGTCTTACAGAGAGACACGTGGCTTGCCGGGCGTGTCACAGGGGGCGGCTCCGTCCCGCCTGTCCCCTGTGGCCTCCGTGAGGAGGGTGCTGTCAGAACAGGCCCCCAGGTCCCGGCCTTCCCTCCCGGCGGCTTCAGAGGCCAGGGATACAGGCAGAGCAACTCGAGGATCTCGTGGCTCAGGCCTGTGTTTGCGGGAAGTCTCCTTGTTTATATGCCACTTTCACCATTTCTCCTGGCAGAGACTTTCGCCAGCCCAGGCCAGAGTCATTCTGGGACAGCTGGCCCCCGAGCCCTGCTGAGGAGCCTGGACGCAGCCCTCTGCTCCTGGCCGGACATGAAAGGAAAGATTCTAACAGCCCGTTCTCTGCCGGCTGCTTATCCCAAGCGGGAACCCAGCGACATCCACGCCGCGAGCCCTCATCCTTCTCGTCTCGTCCCGCCAACCGCCGCATCCCGACGGGGTCTGATGAGACCCGGGGGTCTCGGGGTACACGGAGCCTGCGCCGCACCCCGTGGGCCGCTTGTGCCCATTCTGCGGAGGCGGCCGCTGGGGCTGAGGGAGGTGGCCGGTCCTCGAGTGACGGGTGACGAGTGACGGAGGTCGGGCTGCAATGGGATCCGCCCGTTGCCGCGCCCAGGGTCCCTTCCTCCTTCCTATTTGTCTTCTGCAGGCCGAGGGGCTGGGCCTCGCCTGTACAGGGTGTTCCCTGCAGCTTCGGGATGGTGTTGTGTAATCCTGTGGCTGCGTGTGGTGTGTGGGACGCTGAGCGTGGGGGCCTCTGCGGGGTCAGGCAAGGTTAAGCCGAGGCCCGAGCCCGTGGCGTCGGATGGGAGCGGCCGCCAGCACCCCCTCGCCCTGGGGTGAGCAGGAGCGGGAAACTCCCGGTCAGGACGCCAGGGCCCGGGGCGATTTATGGAGGGGGGAGCCTTCGGGGATGCCACCGATACAGCGCTGTGAGACTCCTGCTCCCAGGGCTGCGGGACCTCGGGCTGGCCCTCCTGCCCTCGAGCCAAAACCACACCTATGCTGAGCGCTTTTAATATTTTCCTAGGGACCGTGGGGGCAGATGATTTACGGCCGC
The DNA here is from genome assembly GCF_018350155.1 of Leopardus geoffroyi. Taxonomy (NCBI): domain Eukaryota; kingdom Metazoa; phylum Chordata; class Mammalia; order Carnivora; family Felidae; genus Leopardus; species Leopardus geoffroyi. The sequence goes on along the minus strand of NC_059337.1, from coordinate 143,591,699 downwards.
CTCCTCCCTTGGTGCCACGGCAGATGCATCCGGAGACCGACGTGAGGACACACAGATGGGCGAGAAGAGTCTCCCACGAGGCGGCCCCGTCCCACTCGCCTGAATCAGAGGGTCCGGCCGCGCCCGGCGGGGGCCCCGGGTGGGAGCCGGGCTTCCTTGGCTTTCTGTGACTTTACAAAAGCATCGTGTTGTTGGCGCAGAGCTTTGGCGCACCTGGGCCCGGCGTGCGAGGCTGCTCTGGAACAGAAGTGGTTCAAAGGGCAGGGCCGTTTGGCTGGCGCGTGGGCCACCCCAGCGCTCTCCGGCCTCTCCGTGTGACAGCAGTAACTCTCCAGTGAGACGGAAACGATTCTGAGATAACCGGAGAACACTGGCTTTCCACGCACACAAACAAAGCAGTTCAAATTTTTTTTATTAGTTTAGTATTTATTTATTTTTAGAGAGAGAGAGAGCGAGAGAGCAGGGGTAGGGCAGAGAGAGAGACAGGGGGACAGAGATAATCCCAAACAGGCTCCAATCTCAGCGCAGCACCCGGCTCGGGGCTCGATCCCACGACCCAGGGATCATGACCCGAGCTGAAATCAAGAGTTGGACTCTCAACCGACTGAGCCTCCCAGGCGCCCCAACAAGGCAGTTTTTGAAGGCGAGGTTGTCCTGGGCCTGGAGCCGGCCGCGGCAGCACGCTCGGCTGGCACACGGAGACCCAGGCTGAGCCTCAGCTAAGAGGGGCCCTCGGGTGTGGTCGTGTCCTGGTGTGACATGGGGGGGAAAGACACGCCGGGGATCGAGACGCATGCACGTTCTAGAAAGGCCGGCAGATACAGACTGTGGACCTCGACCTAACCACCGCGGCCGTGGGCCTGGCTCGGCCAAGGCTGGCGGGGACCCTTGTGGGAGCAAGGGCGGGGGAGGGCCCTTCCACGGAGGTCGGCAAAGCTGCCAGAGAGAAGGGACCCCTGGGGGGTGAGGGATGACAGGACAGTGACAGGGGAGGCGAGGGCGGATGTAAGGGGCAGAAGGAGCTGTATGAACACAGCCTGGAAGCAGAGAGTGGTGCTCGAAGTTAAGAGTCCGGGGTGGCTGAGACATATAGGGTCTGGGTCGAGGACTGGTCGGGGGGGACAGCTGCCAGGTTACCGACAGCTTCTGAAGCCACACGGATGACCACATCCTCAGGGCAATGGAGGAGCCGTGGCGTCTAAGAAGAGGAAGGGCTACGATCCACTCAGCAGATGCGCCCACGTGGTCCATACTGACCACGCGCTGCGCTCTGACCCCGGCTCGGGCACCGTGCTAGGGGATGTCGAGAAAGCATTCGAGAAGGACCGCTCGGCACTGGTGTGCGGGGTCTCTTGGGGGATTGGAAGACCAGAGGCTTTGCGGTCCTCCTGATGGGAGAGTGGGGGGTGGAAGGAAGGATCCCCCTGGGTGGCGGAAAGGGCGAGGTGGCCTGGGAATTATAGGAGCAGAGGGAGCTGGCCTGGCGGCCACACGGATGGGGCTGTGATGGGTGAGGTGAGGTGGGGAGGGAGGGCGGACGTAGAGGCTGCTACCCTTGGGCTTAGGTGGTCATCACCGAGCTGGCCGCGGTGCTCGTGGGCTGTGGGAGGGACGGTGCTCTGGAGACCTCGGTGGTTTCAGCTCCTCCCGGGCGCGCTGTGCTTTTAGCCTCAGAAGGGGTACGACAAACACAGGCAAGCAGAACAAATTCTATGCTTTTGTGAGTCCTCTCCACGCGTGTGAGCACACTGCTGTTGGGGCAGGGACAGGAGACTCTCAGGGCCCCTGGGAGGGGGGGCGGGGTGCCCTACTGGTGAGAATGGACTTTGTGAGCCCGAAGATCAGATCCCTGCTTAAAAATGTGTTTCGAACGCTCAGGAGATTTGGGAGGGATTCACCAATGGGAGGGCTAGCTGAGGTTGATGTGGGAGGACTTCCTGGGGAGCACAGGGCCAAAGAGACTTGGAGACCCAAGAAGGCTTAGTGCGGAGCCGGCACAGAGAGCGAGGGCGCCACGGGCCCGCCATCGGACCAGCACGTGGATTCAAATACACGGGGGAGCTCAGGAGCCGGGAGCGTCACCTCCGTGTCCCTGTGACAGAAGTTCGTGGCCCCAGGGTGGAATTTTGCAGTGCCATGGGAACACTTGGATGGGCGGGAAGGATGGGCGGGAAGGAACAGTACAGAATGGTGCATTGACCTGGTCGGAGATGAGCTCACGTCGTGCCAAAGTCTGGTCATTTGCGGTGGTTGACAGCCTCGGGGCTGGCAGAGTGTGGGGACTCAAGTTCCTCAGTGTCTCCCAGGGGCTCGGGAGGGCAGCAGAAGTGTCCACAGACCACCCACCGTGTGTGTAAAGGACTGGAAAGTCGGACGACGGCTGGTCCGACGCCCCATTTTATAGACAAGGAGAATGAGCCACCGTGACGAGAGTCACAGCTTCGTTTCATGCTCTTCTCAAACTGGCATCTGCCGTGCAAGGTTTCCAGGAACGTCCTCTTTCCAGAGCGATGTGGGAACTCAGGTCTGGATCGCTCAGGGTTTGTCAGAGACTTCTAGGCCCCCTCGGTAGATGGCAGTGGGGCAGCCTTACCTGGTTAGGTGTCTCGTCAGCATCTTCCTTACCGTTAGAAGCTCTATCTCTGATTCCCACAACGTGAAGCTTCCATTAGCCAGGTGGCCGTCGGGCTGGCTTTGGCAGTAGGATTCCATTTCTTCTCTGGCCTTTACTTTCATGGTGATAGTGTGTGTGTGCGTGTGCGTGTGCGTGTGTGCGTGTGTGTGTGTTTCTCCAGTACTGTGAGCTTTTCCAAGGCCGGCCACTTTTGTAACAGGTGAGCCTGAGCTGCTGACCCAAGTGGCCTGGCCCGGGGACCCAGCCCTGCCCCACACCGTTGCTGCCCCTGCGCAGGGCTGCAAACGGCCTGGGCTCCAGAGGTCCAGACACGAGCCAGCTCTATTCCCCAGGCCCCCAAGGAACTTCTGACCTTAATCCACCTCCGTGGTAAGATTTGTTAATTACCGCGCTCCAGACCGCTTTGTGCCAAGAAGTTCAAAGCGTCTTCCGGTATTAACCCGTCTGTCCCATTGGCATCCCAGGGAGAGCCGAAGGGGCCACCATCCTGCGACTGCCATTCATCCGTAGGCTACCGGGCACGTCAGGAGGGGGCTGGGCCGACCCTAGAGCAGGGCTTGGCCTCAGAGCCCTGCTGAGTCAACGCAGGCCTGGAAAAGAAGCTGAGTTTCCCAGCCTGGGCCTGGGGCCACGTTGCCAGTTCAGGCTTCCTTCCTTACAAAACGGCCATTGTCCACAGCTCCAAAGGCGCACCCCGCTCCCAGCACGCCGCGTAAGTGGTTGTCACAAGCTAGGTGCCAGCGGCACCAGGGCGGTGTGCGCGGAGCTCGGAAGACGGGCGCTTGGTCATCGGGGGCAGCAAAACACGGCCCTCGCCCTCCGTGAGCATCCGTTCCGAGCCCGGCCTCCCCCACACAAGGGTTTGGCCTCAGAGAGGAGCCGGCCACCTGTGTGGGGAGCACCGCAGCTGCGTGCTCCCCAGGGCTACCTACCAGGGCGGGGCTTCTCCCCGGGGGCGCTCGGGAGGGGGCCGGGGTCCGAGGCAGCTGGACGAGGAAGAAACAAGATGTTCTTTCTCTTGCCTGTATTGCCTCCGTGCTCCCAAGGTTCCACATTGTTTTTCATGATCAGCCTAATTTTCGTCCAAGAACTTGGTAAAACTGGAGAAGACTCTTAAACCTTTTTTTTTTTTTTTTTTTTTCGTAAACAAGTGCGCTTTTCTGGCCAGATGTTTCTTTTTTCCTGGTTCTTACGGGGCTGTGCCATTGAGCTGTCCGGCTGAAACTGAATAAATCTTTGTTTTACGTCTTCTTTGGTCCTTTACAACTAAGGACCTCAGGAAGGAGTCAGATCTTTTAATCCTTCTGGTCTTTGCCTTGAATGACCTCGCAAATGCACCATTAGCTAAAAAATCTTAAGAGATATTTTTGTCACTGACCTGAGAGCACATTCCCAAAGCCCAGGACCCTAATACCGGGAGGGGTAAATCGTGCCCGGAATGTAATAACCGGGCATGGCGTGCCCCAGCAGGTGCCATTAAGAAGAGAAAGCATTTCTTTTTCACGAACGGCGGGTCTTGCGTGGTTAGGCGCACTTCAGCAGCGACCAAGACGGCGACGGCCTGTGTCCAGCTGAACCCCCCCCCCCATTTAAAGCTGAGCCCTAAGTTGCACGGGCCTCAGAACGGCCCCTCAGGGTCCCACGGCCTGGTGTCACAGGAGTGAGTCTGCTAATGGGGGTATAGGATGACGCGGCAGTAGGTGAAAGCTTGAGGTATGGTGAAATGTTTTCACGGTTCCGGGAGAGCAGGCTTATTTCAGCTATTTTTACTTCTAAAAGGACCCTGGCAGGAGGCCAGCCTTGTAAAATCTGTTGTGAGTGAGGCAGCTGCAGCCAACCGCCGAGCACTCCAAGTGTAGGAGAGAGCAGGGAAGGATCTGGGCCTGGGTTTTGGACAGGTTTTCATCTGGGAGGAGAAAAAGCTATTGCTCAATCTTGGAAGTCGGGTTTTAGACCCCAGCGGCACATCAGACCGCAGGGCTGGCCTCGGGCCGGCCGCGGGCGAGATTGCAAAGCGGGGCAGCGCCCCTGGCTCCCCCACGCCCCTCTGCCCGCGGGCCCGCCCCACCAGCCTAGCCCCCCTGCCCATGGCAGGAGCACCCCATGCTCTGGGTGTCTCCTTGAAACATTCAGCAGAACTTACCCGACCCCGTTTCCTGCTCTCTGGAAATGCCCCGTGCCTTCTCCTGTCCCCCTTTCCATGTGTGCGGTGCCCCTGCCCTCCCTGTCATCCAGCCCTCCCCTCTCCACTCCTTCCCGTCCTCCCGCATTGAAGCTGTTGTCAGATCATGTCAGCTGTGCCTCCACGGCGTCTCCATCACCCAGACGCTGTCAGCAGCCTCCTACTGGCTGGTGCGTCCCACCTGGGAGCTCTTGGAACATCATGTGTCTGCCCATGCGGCAGACGGCTTTTCCTAAACCCGGCCCTGACCGTGGCACTCCACGCTCGTCAGTGGCTCCCTATTACCACAGACAGGAAGTCTGACAGGAAGTCCAGTCACCTCCCTCATGGCACTTAACTCACCATTCTGGACAAGAAGTCTGCCTCGTACGCCCCAGGCCCAGGCGACACAGGACAGAGGCTCCTCCTGTCCCCAGCCCTGTCTTTGCTCATTCTATTGCTTCCACCTGGAGGGGACCCCCGCCCCACCCCGCTGAACGTCTAGAGGCCTCGAGAGCTGCTGAGAGAGAGGAGTTTCTGCACACAGATGGAAGAAAGTGGATGACAGGCCCATGTAGTTCTATAGCCAAAAGAACTATAGTCGTAAGAAAGACCCAGGAAGATATTTTGATACGGCCCCTCTAATGCATGTGTCCGGTGTAAGGGCCACGAGCCCCGGGCTGCAAGCCGTTACATTTCAGCTCGTTATTTGAGTGACCCGCAAGGGGAACACCGTGACCTCCTGTCTGAGCCATGCCCTCTCTAGCCCACCTAGAGGAGGAAGCACGGTGTCCGCGGGGATCGCCTGGACTTGGGCACCATCCAGGAAACGCGCGGCAGAAACCGGGCACCCGGGGTCTTCGTTTCAGGAGCGCGGTGCCGGGGCTGAGAGCCACAGCTTCTCAGCGGCTCCTGTTATCGGAAACCGGGGTCTATTCCCCCCTCACCCCCCTACGCCTGAATCTGGGCGACCTGACCTGGTCTGACCAGGAGGGTGTGGCTGAAGGGAGGCTGTGTACTTGGAGCCCTGGCCTCCAGAGACGTGTGCACCTGCCCCCGGCATCCCCCCCCCCCCCAGCATCCCCTTCACCCCTGTGCTGGGGACGAGAGACGTGGAGCAGAGACCAGCCCTTCCGGCTGAGACTCCCCAACCAGCAGGTTCCCAACATCCATGCGAGGGGGTGAGGCCCCAGGAGATCCTGCAGCCTCCAGCGGCTGACCATGGACATGTGAGGGAGCCTAGACCCGAAGGGCACAGCCGGCCCACACATTGGCGAGCTTAGTTGTTTCAAGCCACTAAATGCCTAAGTGGTTTGTTAAATAGCAAAGCTGATGGTACAAGCAAAGCGTGTGCCCGTGATCTGCATTGTGAACAGTCTCGTGCCACCCTCGGTGTTCCAGGGACCCTCAGGGGATGGATCTCTGTACCTTCTTTTTAGATGGCAAAGTACTTGAGGTTAGGTAAAAAAAAAAAAACAACCTGCAACTTTACCGTTTTAACTATTTTAGAATGTACAGTTCAGTGGCATTAAGCACGTTCACGATGTACAGCCATCGCTCTTTGTTCCAGACCTTTTTCATCGTCCACAGAGGAGACCCCAGACTCACCGAGCACTCCCCACCGATGTTTGCTGTTTCCTCCACCCTCCAGCCCCTGGCAACTGCTCATCTACTTTCTGTGTCTATACATCTGCCTCTTCTGGAATTTCATAGGCGCGGAATCGTGCAACACATGGTCTTTTGTGACTGGCGGCTTTCACTGAACACGATTTCAAGGCTCGTCCGTGTTGTAGCATGAATCAATACTTTATTCCTTTTTATGACTAAAGGGTCACTGTTCCCGGGCACCTGAGGAGCTCAGGCTCATTTTTTTTTTTTAGCTTCATTCATTTACTTTTGAGAGAGAGAGGGGGCAGGGGAGGGGGAGAGAGAGGGAGAGCAAGAATCCCAAGCAGGCTCCAAGCTGCCAGCACAGAGCCTGATGCGGTGCTCAAACTCACGAATCATGAGATCACAACCCAAGCTGAAATCAAGAGTCGGATGCTTAACCAACGGAGCCACCCAGGTGGTCCTAGCCCAGGCTGGTTCTTGTCTGCACTTGACCAAACACATGGCATCTGAGAGATGGAGATGTTAGCTACCTGACCAAAGTCACACAGCTGGCAAAAGGCGGCTCTGAGGTTCTAATGGAAGGAGTCTCATTCCCACACTGGGGCCATCCCGCTCACAAGTTTGCAGATCGTGGAGGGTGTTGGGTGACAGGACACCTCTCATTCTTAGCCTCCCACCACACAGAACAATCTCCACTGAACTCCCAAAAACCCATCACACATTTGCAGCAACACAGTTGTGTTATTTATTTTGGTATCTTTTCTGATTGTAAAAATATTACCCAAGACCCAGCAATTACACTGCTAGGTATTTACCCAAAGAGTACAAAAATTCAAAGGGATACATGCACCCCGATGTTTATAGCAGCATGATGTACGATAGCCAGATTATGGAAGCAGTCCAAGTGTCAATTAAGTGATGAATGGATAAAGAAGATGTGGTATATATACACATACACAACGGAATATTACCCAGCCATAAAAAAGAATGAAATCTTGCCATTCGCAAGGACATGGGTGGAGCTAGGGAATGTTATGCTAAGCAAAATAAGTCTGCGGAAGACAGATACCACGTGATTTCACTCATATGTAGAATTTCAGAAACAAACAAGCAAAGAGGAAAAAAAAAGGAGAAACAAACTAAGAAACAGACTCTTCCTAACTATAGAGAATGCACTGGTGGTTACCAGAGGAGAGGAGGGTGGGCGATGGGAGAAATAGGTGATGGGGATTAAGGAGTGCACCTGTCGTGATGGGCACCAGGTGATGTATGGAATTGCTGAATCACCAAATTGTACATCTGGAACTAATATTACACCATATGTGAACTACAGGAACTAGGTAAAAACTAAAAAAAAAAAAACAAAAAAAAAAAAAAACACCCCCAAAACCCCCATGGTAGCTACTCATAAGAATTCAGACAAACCAAATGTAAAGAAAGTGAGCACTTCTGATGGAAAGAAGGGGTGTAGGAGGCAGCATTGGACACCAAAGGGGCAAATCTCTCATGATGGAATTGGAAGAGGTGATGGGAGAGCATAAGGGTCCGGAGATCCGTTGTGAATATTACTCAATAAAAAAAGGAGTGACTTAAAATAATTGACATGTCCATTCTTTAAAAAAAATTTTTTTTTAACGTTTTATTTATTTTTGAGACAGGGAGAGACAGAGCATGAACAGGGGAGGGTCAGAGAGAGGGAGACACAGAATCTGAAACAGGCTCCAGGCTCTGAGCTGTCAGCACAGAGCCCGACACGGGGCTTGAACTCACGGACCACAAGATCATGACCTGAGCCGAAGTCGGCTGCTTAACCGACTGAGCCACCCAGGCGCCCGGCAAGTCCATTCTGATGTCAGTGGCTTCACAACAGCCTTATAAGAGCCACTGGGTTGGAATGACCACACCAGATGGGCCCGTAGCAGGGAAGGAAGACCCAAACAGCGAGAGCTGTCCTCCAGCTCCTGCAGGGCTCAGAAAGAGGAAAATGAACCAAATGGTTCTAGGTTCAGTTTCTAGGGTCTAGGTGCCTTGCTCGATGCTTTTATGGGGAGCATCTCATGGAATCTTCCCAGCCATTGTCTGAGGTGGGTGTTTCCAGCGGCAGCAGGTAGGTGAGGGTTAGCGGTAAGATGCTCTCCATCATCATGAAGGCTGGGGTTGCACCCAGTTTGTTGACGCTCCAACCTTTGCTGTTCCGACAGCTCTTCAGCGTGCTCCCCGGTGAACCCCTTCTTGGCCGGAGCAAAAGGTTGCATACAGATTGGTCCTCATCGCTCACGAGAAGTAGAAAACCTGCTCGGAGATCATGCCCTGCTCATGGTCTCTGCAACATTAGCTTTACTTGGTGCTCAGTGAACATGAGCATCTTGTTGTCACTGTCTGATATTCAGTGGTCTTAAAATGACATCCAGTCCAGGGGCGCCTGGGGGGCTCAGTCGGTTAAGCGTCTGACTTCCGCTCAGGTCATGATCTCGCGGTTCATGGGTTCGAGCCCCGCGTGGGGCTCTGTGCTGACAGCTCAGAGCCTGGAGCCTGCTTTGGATTCTGTGTCTCCTTCTCTCTCTGCCCCTACCCCACTTGTGCTCTGTCTCATTCTGTCTCTCAAAAATAAATAAATGTAATTTTTTAAGAAATTAAAAAAAAAAGATATCCAGTCTTGGGGCTCCTGGGTGGCTCAGTTGGTTAAGCGTCTGACTTCAGCTCAGGTCATGATCTCACAGTTCGTGAGTTCCAGCCTTGTGTTGGGCTCTGTGCTGACATCTTGGAGCCTCCTTGGGATTCTGTTTCTCCCTCTCTCTGCCCCTCCTCTGCTCGCATGTGTGCATGCACTCTCTCTCTCAACATAAATAAAGTTGAAACAAAAGAGAAACATTTCTAGAAATAAAAGGAAGACCCGAGTCTACAGAATGAAAGGAAATATTATGTCTCAAGGGAAATATATACACTTGTCAACAGTAAGGCATTCCTGATTAAAGTCACTAAATTTCAAAAACAAAACAGGAATCAAGGAAAGGTGATCAGGTTAGGTGAAAAACCTAGAAGGGGAAAGACATCCATGCAGTGTGCTCAAGAAGGTCATTTTATACCTAACCAAACTGTCCCGCAAGTATAAAGGCAATAGACACTGCTGAATAGGTGAGGACCCAGGAAGTATGGCTCACATAAGCCTTTCTTAAAGAAGCTACTAGAGCTAAAATACTAGCTAGCCAAGGGAAGAAAGGAAAGAATTGGCGCTGGGTGTTGAATTCACTTACCTCTAGGGTTAAGTCATAAGAAGGTGATGAAAATACTCCAGTGGAGAGAGAAGGTGGGTAGTGTGGGAGAGGAACTGAGAATGTCTGGAGCAGTGGCCTTCAGGGGATGTAGAGAGACGGTTCTGGAACACAGGTGGACTTGCCTTCAGGTTGGGGCATGAGAAGTTCATCACTAGAAGTAGGGATGGAGACTGAGTGTGTGGGCGTGGTGCCAGCACGCGGTGGTGAGCACGGCTGGGGTGGACGATTTCTTCTGGCTGCCGCTGCTCAGCCAGCACTGTCCGTGGAGCTGGAGGGAGAAGGGAGTGGGGCTGGCATTGGAGGAAAGAAAGGGGAAGACCTGAGACCATCATTTCGGGTTGTGGTGTCTAATTTCTTGTTTGATCCATCCACTGAGTTACTTATTTCCAAATTTATCTCTTTCATTTCCAGAAGTTCCATTTGGTTCTTTTTAAACTCTGCATGGTCATTCCTCACACAGGCCCTTGTTTGCTTATCTTTAGGAATTGGTCCTTGTTTTCTTTCAACGTGCCCTACATACCTCCCCTGTATTCTGTTTCTGCAAATTCTAGTGACCACAGGCCTCAGCATCTACACCATTTTGCCAGCCCACTGACTCTCTCACATGCCTTCAGGGCAACTTCTCCCCCATTTGCCCTTGGTTCTCAACTGTCCTGGGTTCATTGCATGCTGGTTCCCTTTTTAGTGTGTGTGTGTATGTGTGTGTGTGTGTGTGTGTGTGTGTGTGTGTGTGCTTGGGGGTGGGCATTGGTCTTTCGAGATTTCACTCACTTCCTGTGAGTCCAACAATGCATCAAAAAGGGTTTCTCCCTCTTTCTTCTGCAGATCCAGGATCTGCGTGTTTCACGGTGTTCCCCAGAGTCTTACAGAAATGAAAGAAGAAAGCCAGTTTTCACGTTCTACCCTTTGAACCTTGTACTGTGGCTGTGTACCACCTACCAAGGCAGATGAATAGGATATGCTATTCAGAAAGGTGCATCTCAGCAATTGTGCAGTCGGTTGACAGAATACCAAATCCTTTGTCTAGGCTGTGGGGTACTTGAACCCACAGCCCCCTCCCCCCATCACACCACACTGTTTACATTTTTTAAGTTTATTTATTTATTTTGAGAAAGAGACAGAGACAGCGTGAGTGGGGGAGGGGTAGAGGGAGAGATTGAATCCCAAGCATGCTTCTTGCTGTCAGTGCAGAGCCCGATGCGGGGCTCGAACTCACACATCGTGAGACCGTGACCAGAGCCGAAACCGAGAGTCGGACGCTTAACCGACTGAGCCACCCAGGCGCCCCCACACCACACTGTTTACATGTACACCTCGTTCCTCTGCGTCTGTGCCTTCACTTGCCCTGATGTTTTCCTGAAACAGGCCTTCTGTGGTCCGGCCTTGTCCAGGGTAGCCCGCTTCTTAAAACCTCGCCTTAGTTCACCTCCTCCGGAAGCTTTCCTGACCCCCTCCCCTCTTTGCCCTCATCTCGTCTCTGCTCTCCGTGGTCTCCTCCACCCGCTGTGGGCTCCCGGGGTGGGGGGAGGGGGCAGGATGGGGCTGCCTCTCCTCGTTCATCCTCCGGCCGTGGAGGACTCCACGCAGGGCACACACGCATCTTTCTGGGATGAATGAATTGGAGTGTCTAAAGGGCCTCTGGTTCCTGTTCGGTTTTGCCCACCTAAGATCCTCTCTGGCATTTATGAAACATCAGCCTGTAAGAGCAAAGCGCTGAATCCAGAGAGGCATGCATTCTGGAACATGCCCGGCCCGGGGAGCCTGGGTTCCTGGCATCGAGAAGGGTGTTGGCAGGTGGTGTGAGCCAGATTCCCACGAGGGTTCCTTTGGCGATGCTGATCTGGGGACTGATGGGAATGTGGGGGAGAGAAAGGAATGCTCGCTTAGGACTGACTTGTGGTTACTGGGGGCAGGGTCAGACGGGGCTGTACTCAGCCTTTCTGGAACCTACTGAGGGACCCCATCCAAAAGAGGAGATACTGCATGAGTCAGCTCAGTTCTGGTCAAAAGCTTGGACCCATTGACGTGGACTTTTATCCCCTGTTTGGCATCTCAGGGAGCAAACAAGAGGTTATTACAATCGCATCTGCCTCTCCTTGTAGATGTTCCTTACCGTGAAGGCTGATGCTGGCCTAGCCTGTTCTGCACCCTCTCCCTGTGGGTCCTTGGAAGGCCAGAGATGACCATGGCTACCCCAGAAGATGTCTTCTTGGGCCCCAGTTCACTCCTGAGCCGGAAGGAGAAAGCGGGACCAGGGTTCACTTAGAGACACTAGCTGTCCACTGCTCTGTTCCCTTTTCCGAGCAGCCGGAGAGGTGACATCTGGAAGAGATGGGGGTCATGCTCTCATGCTCCTGAATCTTTAACGTCAGCTGTTTCTGCCTCTTTCCAGAAGAAAGCTTTGTTCCTGCCCTTGTTTGAGACCTATGCCTACCCCTGTGCTTGTTATTTCTTCTCCAAGTGTGTTTCCGGGGCCAGGGATTATGCTGTGAACAGAGGCTGTGGGATGAGTTGTCCTCAGTGTCCTGGGAGTGACCCACACGACGCAGTTTAGACTAGTCTGATCATGAGTGTCGATCAGAGCGCAGGCAGGCATCCCAGATCCTGCCCTGTGTCCCAGGAAGGTGTCTAGGAGGAGCTGGCTTTTTCCTTGTTTAGTTTTTTATGTTCATTTATATTGGAGAGAGAGAGAGAGACAGACAGACAGAGAGAGAGAGAGAGAGAGAGAGAGAGAGCACGAGCAATGAAAGGGCAGAGAGAGAGGGAGACACAGAACCTGAAGCAGGCTCCAGGCTCTGAGCTGTCAGCACAGAGCCTGACGTGGGGCTCGAACTCAAGAACCGCGAGATCACGACCTGAGCCGAAGTCGGAGGCTCAACCGACTGAGCCACGCAGGCGCCCCTGGTTTAACTTTTTACGAAACTGTCAAACTGTTTTCCAAAGTGGCTTATTCATTTTACAATCCCACCAGCTGCGTAGAGTTCCAGGCACTTCCCATGCTCCCCAGCACTCGGTGTGGTCAGTCTTCTCTTGTCTTTCCTTTCTCTCTCTCCCTTTCTCTCCCTTTCTTCTCTCTCTTTCTCTCAGCATGTGGCACGCTTGTTTATTTTAATTAGCCGCTGCGTTTTTTTCTCTTCCTTTTTTTAATTGAAGTAAAATGAACATACAGTGTTATATTAGTTTCAGGTGTACATGTAGTGATTCAACAATTCTGTACATTACTTGGTTCCCTGCAGTAAACGTAGTCACCATCTGTCACCAAACAACGTGATTATAATATTATCCACTGTATTCCCTATGCTGTACTTTTCACCTCCGTGACTTATTTATTTCATAAATGAAAGTTTGTACCTCTTAATCCCCTTCACCTATGTCACCCATCCCCCACCCACCCTCCCATCTGGCTACCACCAGTTTGTTCCCTGTATTTATGAGTCTGTTTGTTCTTTTTCTTTTTCTTTCTTTCTTTCTTTTTTTTTTTTTGATTTCACACGTAAGTGAAATCATACAGTATTTGTCTTTCCCTGTCTGACTTATCTCACTTAGCATTATACCTTCTAGGTCCACGTATGCGGAAATGCAAATCAAAACCACAATGAGATATTGTCACACCTGTCAGAATGGCTAGTAGCAAAATGACAAAAAGCAGCACGTAATGGTATGGATGTGGAGGAAAGGAACCCCTCGTGCATTGTTGGTGGGAATGCAAACTGGTGCAGCCACTGTGGGAAAGAGTATGGAGGTTCCTCAAAAACTAAAAAGCGGAATTATCAGGTGATTCAGTGGTTCCACTACTGGGTATTTACCCAAAGAAAACAAAAACGCTAGTTTGAAGGATTCATGCTTCCCTATGTTTACTGCAGCATTATCTACACGAGCCAAGATTCGGAAGCAACCCAGGTGTCGATCTATGGCTGAGTGGATAAAGAAGATGTCACACACACACACACACACACACACACACGCACACACACACACACACACACACACACACACACACACACCTCGATGGAATATTATTCAGCCACAAAAAAGGAATGAACTCTTGCCATTGGCAAAAGTATAGTAAGTTTTTAAAATTTAGTCCTTCTATGGGTATGCAGTGGTATGGTTTTCTGCTTTTATTTTGCATTTCCATAGTAACCAGTAATGATGAGCATCTTTCCATGTGCTTCTTTGCTATCTATATATCTTCTTTTGATGAAGTGTGTAATCAAATCTTCTCCTTATTTGTTTATTGGCTTGTTTATCTTATTATTGAACTATAAGAGTTCTTCATACATTCGAGATTCGAGTCCATTGATGGGTCTATGCTTTCCAGATGGCTTCTCCCAGTCTGTGGCTATTAACTAATAACCTATTCATTTCATAACACTCTTTTTGGAAGAGCAAATTGTTTTATTTCAATATAGTCCAATTTGTTTTTTTTTTTCACATTTCACACTTTATATAGTATTGAAGAAATCTTTGCCAAACACAAGATCACTAGGATTCCCTCTTATATTTTCTTCTAGAAGGGTTATCGTTTTAGCTTTCACATTTAGGACCATGATCCATTTTGAGTTAATTTTTCATATGGTATGAAATACCAGAGTTCATTTATTTTTTTAACTTTGTATATGGTCATCTAATTTTTCCAGCACCAATTATTTTAAAAATTGTAATTTCTTCACAGTCTTACTTTGGAACTTTTGTTGAAAGTCAATCAGTCGATTTCTGACAACTTTTTTTCTGTTGCACTGACCTGTATGTCTCTATATATGCTAACATGATACCGTCTTGATTACAGTAACTTTGTAATAAATCTTAAAATGTATCAGTTTAGGTTAATCCCTCTGACTTTATTCTTTTTTTTTTCAAAGTTGTTGTTTTGTGTGTATGTGGCTATTCTTTTTTTTAAATGTTTATTTAGTTTTGAGACAGAAAGAGACAGAGTGTGAGTGAGGAAGGGGCAGAGAGGGAGGCAGATACAGAATCCAAAGCAGGCTTCAGGCTCTGAGCCATCAGCATTGAGCCCGATGCGGGGCTTGAACCCACAAATGGTGGGATCATGACCTGGGCTGAAGTGGGATGCTCAACTGACTGAGCCACCCAGGTGCCCCATGTATGTGGCTGTTCTTAGGTGTTTTGTATTTCAATATAAAAATTTAAATTAGCTAATCAGTTTCTACAGTAAACCTGATGAACTTTTGATTAGGATAATGTTGAATCCTTATATTAATTTGGGGATGGTTGACATCTTAACAACGTTGGGTCTTCTGATCCCTGAATGTAGTACCCCTGCCAATTCAATAGGTCTTTATTTCTCTCAGAGATGTTTTATTGTTCTTCAGTGCTATTTGCACATCTCTTGTCAAATCTAACCCCATGCATTATTTCACCTGTCTTGATAATATGGTAGATGATTTTATTTTTTAATTTCAATTTCTGTTTTCTTGCTAATATGTAGAAATGCAATATATATTTTATTGACCTGTATCTCGCAAACTTGGCAAACTCACTTATTAGTTCTAGTGGCTTTTTCCCCCTTCTGGTAGATTCCTTAGAATTTTCTATGTAGATGATCATGTCATGAGCAAATATGGCAATTTTGCTTCAACTTTTGCAATACATATGCCTTTTGTGTCTTCCCTTTGCCATATTGCTTTAGCTAGATTTCCAATACAACACCGAATCCAAGTGATGAGAACAGACATCCTCGCCTTGTTCTTGAACTTAGGGGAGAACATTCAGGATTCCACCATTAGTGACATTCCTTGTGGCTTTCCCGCAGGTGTTCTTTCACAGGTTGAGGAATTTCTTCTAATTTTGATCTACTGAGAATATTTGCAAGGAGTGAGGTGTTAGATTTTGTGAAATGAGTCTCCTGCATTTATTTATGTGATCATATGTCTTTTCTCCTCTATTCTGCCAATATGGTAAATTACATTATTTGATTTTCAAATGTTAAATCAACTTTGCATTCCTTCATAAACCCCATTTAGCCATGATGTATTATCCTTTCTGCATATTGTTGGATTAGATATGCTTAATTCTTTTTAAAAGAAAATTTGCATCTATGTTCATGAGGGATAATACTTTGTAGTTATCTTATAATATCATTTTCTGATTTTGGTATCAGGGTAATGCTGGCTTCATAGAATGAGTTGGAAAATGTTCCCTCCTCTTTTGTTTTTTTGGAAGGGTTTCTGTAGAATTAATTTTGCTTCTGTCTTCGATGCTTGGTGGAATTCTCCAGTTAGGCCATATGGGCCTGGGATTTTCTCTGTGAGAAAGTTTTTAATTACAAATTCAGTTTCTTGAGCAGATAGAAGGCTGGGCCATTCAGATTATCTATTTATTTTTGAGTGAACTCTGAAAATTTGTGTCTTCTAAGTAATTTCCTCACTTTATCTAAGTTATTGAATTTAGTCATATAAGGTCCTTCATAACAGTCTCTCATTATTACTTTTTGCCTGTAGGATTTGTAGTGATGTCTCTCCTCTCTCTTATTTATGATGTTGGTCATTTGTTTCTTCTATCTTTTTTTCCAGATCTATCTGGCTAGAGACCTGGCAACTTGATACATCTTTTGATGATACCTAACTTTTGATTTCATTCATCTTCTCTATCATTTTTCTTATCGCTATTTCATTTATTTGTCATTATCTTTATTATTTCTTGTCTCGATTAGTTTGAGATAAATTTTCTTTTTCTCATTTCTTAAGGTGGAAGCTAAGGTCATTGTTTCAAGAACATTCTTATTTTCTAATTAGGTGGTTGGTGCTATAACTTTCATGGTAAGCGCTATTTTCGCTGCGTTTACACACTTGGATATGTCATGTTTTAATTTTTCTTCACTTTGAAATACATTCTAAATTTTTTTTAATGTTTATTTATTTTTGAGAGAGACAGAGACAGAATGCAAGTGGGTTAGGGGCAGAGAGAGAGGGAGACACAGAATCCGAAGCAGGCTCTAGGCTCCGAGCCATCAGCACAGAGCCCAATGCAAGGCTCAAACTCACGACCCACGAGATCATGACCTCAGCCAAAGTTGGACACTCAACCGACTGAGCCACCCAGGAGCCCCAAAATACATTCTAATATCCTTTGTGATTTCTTCTTTGGCGTGAGTTATTTAGAAGTGCATTATTTAGTTTCCAAATATTTAGGGGATTTTTTTCAGATCTCTTTCAGGTATTGATTTCTAATTTAATTTCATTGTGGCCAGAAAATATTCCTTGTATGATTTGAATTTTTGTAAATTTATTCCTGTTTTTGGTCCCAGAATAAGATCTACCTTGGTAAATGTTTGTGTGTGCTCAAAAAGAATGTATATTCTTCTGCAGTTAGGTCGCATATTCTAAAGACCTCAAATCAGGTCAACTTGGCTTATTGTTCAGGATTTCTTTATCTTAATGATTTTCTGTGTACTTGGTCTGTCAGTTATTAAGAGAAGTTTCTGAGATCTCCAGCTGTAATCATTATGTTGTGTCTTCTTAATGAATAGACTTTTTTATCATTATTAAATGATCCTCTTAATCCTTGTTAATACTCTTTGCTTTGATACCAACTTTGTCTGATATTAATATAGCCATTCCAGCTTCCTTCTGATGATTCTTAGGGTGTATTCTTAGTACATCTTAGGATGTACTCTGTTTCCATCCTTTATTCTTAATTTCTCTATGTCTGTTTAATAAAGTGGGTTTATTTTAGACAATATGTAGTTTGTTCTTGCTCTTTTATGCTATCAATCTATGCCTTTTATTTGAGGTATTTAGAACATTTACATTTAATGTGGTTATTGATATAACTGAGTTTAAATCTATTATTTTGCTATTTTTTCTATGTGACCATTTGTTCTTTGTTCTTTTCTTCCTGATTTCCTTTGGATAAATTGAGTAATTTTTATTATTTCAGTTTATATTCTCTGTTGGCATATTCACTACCTCTCTTTTTTAAAATAGAAGTTGCTCTAGGGACTATAGGAGAGATGTTTTTAACTATAAGGAAACTACAGTCAATTAAATTCCAGTTGCTTTCATTTTAAAGTTTATTCCCATTTTTGGATTATACATTGTATTTTTTATGTAATGAATGACACACTGTCTCAAAATCTTGAAATATATGCATCTCACACTTTAAACGACTAATGGATTTTTTGAAAATTCACTTAATTCACTTTTTAAAAGTATAAATATACATGTTAAAGTTATCACAGTCTATCTTCAAGTAATAATAGAACACTTCACATATAGTGTAACAATCTTATGAGGCTGTACTTCTGTTTCTTCTTTTCCAGCCTTTCTGCTATTGGTGTCATGCCTTTATATTTACTTGTGTTTTATTTTATTTATTTATTTTTTAATATTTTAATTTTTTAATGTTTATTTATTTTTGAGAGAGAGAGACAGAGAGAGAGAGACAGAGAGAGAGAGAGAGAGAGCGCAAGTTGGGGAGGGGCAGAGAGAGAGGGAGACACAGAATCTGAAGCAGGCTCCAGGCTCTGAGCTGTCAGCACAGAGCCCGACGTGGGGCTCAAACCCACGAACCCTGATATCATGACCTGAGCCAAAGTTGGAAGCTTAACTGACTGAGCCACTGAGACACCCCTATATTTACTTGTGTTTTAAGCCCCATAATATATTGTTACTCTGTTTGCTTGAAATAGTAATTTATTTTTGAAACGAATTTTTGGAGGTAGGAGAAAATGTCTTTTATAGTAACAAAATAATTATCATTCCTGATGCGCATCATTTTTTTTGGTATACATCCCAATTTTTTTTTATCATTTGTTTTACGCTCACAGGACTTACTTACTTGATCTTAGCCAAAAGGCCGAGAAGTGATTCACAGGACTTACTTTATCATTTCTTATAGTAAAGGTCTGCTGGTGATGAATTTCTTCAGCTTTCGTATGTCTGAAAAAGCTCTTTTTTTTTTTTTTTACCTTTATTTTTGAATGGCAGTTTTTAAGCTTTCAGACGTTGCTGTACTGTCCCCTGGCATGCATTGTTTCTAAGGCAAAATTGGCTTTCATATTTACATTTGTTTCCCTGTTCGTAATGTGCCCTCCTTCTTCACTCCAGATGCTTTTAAAGTTCTCTTTTTTTGTGGGGCACCTGAGTGGCTCAGTCAGGTAAGCATCCGGCTTCCACTTAGGTCACGATCTCACTGCTCATGGGTTTGAGCCCCATGTCAGGCTCTGTGCCGACAGCCTGGAGCCTGCTTTGGATTCTGTGTCTCCCTCTCTCTCTCTCTGCCCCTCCCCCACTCACACTCTGTCTCTCTGTCTCTCAAAAAAGAAAATGAAAACATTAAAAATTAAAAAAAAATAAAGTTTTCTCTTTTTAAATTTAAATTTAAATGTAAATTTAATTTATTTGTATTTTAGAGAGAGAGAGTGAGAGTAGGATCGGGGAGAGGGGAAGAGGGAGGGAGAGAGAGATTCCCAAGCAGGCTCCATGCTCAGAGCAGAGGCCAACATGGGGCTCGATCCCACAACACTGGGCTCATGACCTGAGCTGAAATCAAGAGTCGGATGCTCAACCAACTGAGTCACCCAGGGGCCTCTAAAGTTTCCTCTTTATCACTGGTTCTGGGCAATTTTATGATGTACTTTGCTCCAGTTTTATTTATACTTCTTGTGTTTGGGGTTAATTTAGCTTCTTTTCTTTGTGGGTTTATAGTTTTCACCAAATTTGGAAAATTTTCAACCATTATTTCTTCACATATTTTTCTTCCCCACCTGCCTCTCCTTCAGGGGCTCCAATTAACATACATTAGACTGTTTGAATTTCCCCTCATGTTCACTAATGCTCTTTGGTTTTTTCACATCTGTTTTGTTTTGCGTGGCTTCTATTGCCATTTAGTCTTCAAGTGAACTAAATTTTTGTTCTGTACTGTGTGACCCTAGACGTCATTTATTTTATTTTTGCCAATTCCATTTGTGTCTTTTTACTATATTCCACATATCTTTTCAACACGTTTATGTCCTCCTCTACCCTCCTAACCTACAAAATCTGGTTACAATAACTCTTTAACACCTTTTCTACCAACTCTATTTTCTGTGTTATTTCTGGGTATTGTTGTTTCTGTTGATTGTTTTTCCCTCTGATTATGAGTCAGATTTTCCTGTTCCTTTGTATTCTTAATAATTTTTGATTGGATGATGGGGTGCCCGGGTGGCTCAGTTGGTTAAGCATCCGACTCTTGATTTCAGCTCAGGTCACGATCTCATGGTTCATGAGATCGAGCCCCACGTTGGGCTCTGTGCTGACAGCATGGAAAAATGGAGCCTGCTTGGGATTCTGTCTCTTTCTCCCCTCTCTCCCTGCTCCTCTCCCGCTCATGTGCGCATACACGTGCGCACACACTTTCTCCAAATAAATAAACTTAAATAATTTTAGGTTGGATGAGAGAATTCTACATTTTTTTTGTTGAGCGTTGGCTATTTTTATATTCCTTTACACACTCTTGAACATCGTTCTTGGAAGCCATCGTGTTTCTTGAAAACGGAGCAATCCTTTTGAGCCTTACTTTTAAGTTTGGTTGGACAGACACAAGGCCAGAAGGGCCATTAGCATGGGGCTAACTTTCTTGAGGCGGTGTCCTTCTGAGTCTTCCTCCCGATGCCCCGTGTATTACAGGGCTCCTCTCCTTTGGTGAGAACATTAGCTGTTTCTAGCCCTGTGTGAGCTTCAGAAACGGTTCTGCATGTTCTTTCTGGTGACTCCTTCCTGGCCTCCCATGCGCATGCGGACGGCACCCAGCTCCAGTCTCCAGGGGGCCCCTCTGAAGAACTCCAAGTCTCTCTCTTCCCATCACACGCTCCTCTTCAGTGCTCCTTCCTCTCTGAGATGCCGCCCTGAAGTGCTAGCCTCCTTGGCTCCTGGCGTCTCTGGATCCTCAGCTCCATCTGCCTCCATGACGGAGAACCCCAGGCTTTCTTTGGGCTGCCCCTCCTGCAGCGTGGCCTGGAAATGCAGTGAACGAGGGCAACCAGCGGGCACACCTCCTCTGTTCCCGTCTCACAAGGATCCCCGTCCTGCGCTACCTGTTGTCCTGCATCTAAAAATCATCGTGTCATCTTTGTGCGAAGTTGTGTTGTCTGGTTGTTTAAGGTGGGAGGGTCCGTCTGGGCCCTATGACTGTGTCACGGTCAGAAGCAGAAACTCCACATATTCATTTGTTTCATCGTGGGAAGACGTGTGTAAAATCTCCCGCTGTAACCATTTCGGGTGCCCAGTTCAGTGGCACGGAGCGCATTCACCCTGTCGTGCGTCTATCCCTGCCATCCGTCCCCAGAACTTTTTCATCTTCGCGAACGGAACTCCGTCTCCGCTAAACCCTAACTCCCCACTTACCCCCCTCCCCAGCCCCTGGCGCCCACCATCCTCCTTTCTGCCTGTGAATTTGACTGTTCGACCTCACGTAAGTGGCATCATAAAATGTTTGTCCTTCTGTGACTGGTTCATTTCAGTCAGCCTAACGTCCTCTAGGTTCATCCATGTTGTATGGCATGAATCTCCTTCCTTTTTAAGTTCAAGCTGAATGATACTCGGTTGTATGACTAGACCACGGTTTGTTTATCCGTTCATCTGCTGAGGGACATTGGGTTGTTTCCACCTCTTGGCTGTTGTGAATATGGTGCACAAATATCTATTTGAGGCCCAGAGAGAGAGGGAGACACAGAATTGGAAACAGGCTCCAGGCTCTGCGCTGTCAGCACAGAGCCCGATGCGGGGCTCGAACTCGTCAGCCGCGAGATCATGACCTGAGCTGAAGTCAGACGCTCAACCGACTGAGGCGCCCCTCGGGTCTTTTGGGTGTAGACCCAGAATCGGACTTGCTGGACGACGTGCTAATTCTGGTTAATTTTTTGATGAAGCACGAGGCACGTTCTCAGCAGACAGCAGCTGCGCCATTTTAATTCCCCACGAGCCGTGCACGAAGGTTCTAGCTTCTGCACGCCCTTGCCAGCACGTTATTTTATGTGTGGCTTTTTACAGTAACGATCACAACGGGCGTGAGGTGCATCACACACGCACGTGGTCTCTAACCTTTCCCCTGCAATCACGAAGGAACGGCCTGTCGGTCAGGCAGGGCAGGAGGATGACGGTCCAGGTGCTCCCCCCGGGGTCAGGGTGACAGGAGCAGAGTCCAGCACCCCCCATGGCTTTCGACTTAGTGACCCGCAAACTCTCTGTGGCTCCCGTCACAGTGCCCAGCAAACCCTAAGTACTCTGTACCTGTTGCTTGGTGGCAGGAGTGACAGCGAAAACAGCAGACAGCTTTGAGGACTGTGTCCTTGGTGCGTGGCCACAGCAAAGTGGGTGGACAGGGGAGGGGTGGCATGTCTCCGGAGGCCGTGCTTCCTGGGGCCTTCAGCATGAAGCTCAGGAGTTTGGTCTTTCTTCCAGGAACCAATGGAGGCTTTTAAGTAGGGGGCCATCCAGCCAGACTCGTGGGGCGCGGAAGTCACCCTGGCCTCAGCAGTTCGGAGGGCACCGGAGGAGAGACTCAGGAGATCAGTGAACACACAGGACACAGAGAATCAGGTTGGCTCCGTGGCGATGAGGTGGAAGCCAGGAGAGCCTCTCGTACGTGGTGGCCAGGTCTTGGCCCCGGAGACCCCGTCTCTTCCTCACGCGCAGCAGGTGCGGGAAATGCAGTCCGTGTTTGGACACACACAGGTTATGCAAAAACAGACTAACACACGAGAGGGGAGAGGAGCCCGTCTCAGCCTGGGCAGAGAGCTCTAGTTTCTAGAATCTGTGAAGGTGTTGAAAGGAATTTCTCGGGAAGTACCGTTGCTCGTGTTGGGAGCTCAGCAAATGAGGAGGATGAGTTGATCTCCGCCGCTGCAGATGTGCTCCCCGGGTTTCGGGCTTCCCTGTGTCCTTTCCCTCTATATGAAGATGACAGCTTGCCACCATAGCAAATGTGAGGTCAAAAGACAGAAGACGTGCACTTGTCTTCCATTGTGATGCTAATGCGTTCTTCCCTTCTCAGACTTGCGTCTGCCTCTGGGTAACTGGCAGAGAGGGATGTGCCGCGTATCACAAAAAATCAAAAACATTCAAAGTAAATGTGAGTCATGAGTATGTAATTATTATTTAAATGAAATAAGCCTTCAGATTTCAGAAACTGATAATTCTGTCTCCATTAAGCGACGCCTAACACATATAGCTTCAGGTTGGCGGAATGTTTTTTTGTTTTTTTTGTTTTTTTTTTTTAACAGGATAGTCAAGTTCAAAGAGGAGCACTAGAAAAGACGGGAAAATTTGCTGTCCCCACTCTATTGGTTTCAGTTTCAGGGCATTTTACATAATTAAATGGAGCCCTGTGACAAATTGTACCACACAGTACATCCGAGACAGACATCTCTAAACTGCCCCGGGGGTGAGTCGGCTCCTCGGTGATGCGTACACGGCCCTGTTCCCTCCTTGTAGTTTTCCCTCCCTCCCGTCCAGTCCCTGCCTCCCACCCTTCCTCTCCCCCGTGACCCCCTTAAAAACCCACTCACCGCTTGCTTAATTCTTCTAGAATTATCACTACCACTTCTGAGGACTGGTAGTCATGTTCCGGTAGCGATGACAGATGTCTAAACCATTTCCTCCTTGGAGAATTCCTCTGGTTTCGAGGCAAGGCCTCTGGGTATTTGGAGAAGGTTTCCGGGACTCTGTACACAACACCTTGGTACTTCCTGATGTTTTCATGACGTTCCCACCGGGAGGTGTGGAATTCCGAGAAGAAAAGAAAAGGCTTAAAGCGGTGCTGTTAATGTGGATGCAACCTTTTACCTAGAATTGAACGAGCAGTCCTAATTTTATAAAATACAGTCATTAGAAACTCAGATTTGGAATCTCCTGTGTAATTGTGAAGCCTAGCTAATTAACCCCTCCCAAACAGGCAGAGGCCAGAAATTTCCGTGCAAAACATTTACTGGGTCGGGGGGGGGGGGGGGCGGAAATTGAATATCGGGAAATGAGAATCAGGGGCAGCATTAAGAGGGCACGCGTGATTCCCATGTAGAAACCAAGGGCTGAGCCCTGGGCGTCTCCGGTGTGGGGACATGTACGTCTCTTAGGGAGCAGGCGTGGGACGGACAAGGGGGCTGGTACCATGTCCTGGAACCAAGGTCCCAGAAATGGGAAATTCTGGTCGTGGAGAGAAGGCACAACCACATGACAGGACGTCAGATGTCTCCGCGTGTGGGGCTTTTAACACATAACATCTGCCCGCCACCAACCCTGCCTTTTGTGTGGTCGTTTCTTTGAACCAAAACGATGAACTGTTTATTTTAGTAAATTCTTCTAAATATATATATATTCTTAAGTTTCTTTATTTATTTGAAGAGAGACAGAGACAGTGCGAGGGCGGGGGGTGGGGTGCAGAGAGAGGGAGAGAGAGAATCCCAAGCAGGCTGTACATTGTGAGCACAGAGCTCAACACGGGGCTCGAACTCACGAAACCGGGAGATCATGACCTGAGCCGAAATCAAGAGGGGGACACTTAACCGACTGAGCCACCCGGGCGCCCCACTTATTCAGTAATTTGCCAAGTGTTTCCGGATGCTGCGTTAGCCTTGCCAGTAGCCTCGAGCAGGAGAGTGTGAGCGTGTCACGTGATGGGGTAACCTTCCAGTGGTAGAAACGCCTGGAGCACAACCCAGTAACAATGACTGTCTCGGTTGTCAGTGGCCACCTGCGGAGAGGGCTGGGAAAGCCTGGATTGAGGGACCTGATGCCAGATGAGGGTCCGGGAAGGTAGCCTTCCCTGGGGAGTCCGCGTTTGGATTGGATGTGTTCCCGGCAGGTGGCAGGGCCCGTAGGGACCCTGATGCAAGGAGGGCGGGGGGAATGGCCGTGGCCGGGAAAGGAGGGCAGTGCGGGAGCCGGTGCCCCACGGCGGCAGCTGCCTTATTGTGCGGGCACAGCCCCTCCGATGGTTTTGTTGGAAGACTTGAGCGGTTTGCCTACAGGGTCAGGAAACACCTTGGAATAGGATCGCGTGGCCGAGGAGCACAGGACCCTCCCGCCAGCAGCAGCACGCCGGGGCACCTGTCCCCTGGCCGCTGCTTGCTCTGTTTTCTGCACGCTGGAGGTCTGTCTCCGCGAGGAGACACGGCAGCCGGCCAAGAGTCGGAGTGTCTCCTTCGTCCCCGGCATCTGTTCCCAAGGCGCCATCTGCCCTGCACAGCAAGCCCACGCCTTTCTTCTTGTTCCTCCTTCTCCACTTCTTGTTTGGACCGCGCACGGAGGAGGTCACGGCTAGCCGGGGGTTGTGCAGAGCAAAGGGGACTCGGGGTGCCACTCCCTGGGCTCTTGTGTCCTCTCCCGGGCACTCTGCGCTCCAGATGCTTGTCTTTGCTTTCCGGACCCAGCTCTCCAGATGGCCAGAATGATGCATGAAGTCTGTCCTTCCCGACACACGGAGCGGGGAGGGGGCTCAGCGACACTCCTTTCTGCACAGGTGAACTCTGCCCCTGGAGGCTGGAAATGCGGGTGAGATTTTACACAGACCCTGGGAATCACCTGACTTTACCTGATATAAAAAAAAAAAAAATAACATCCTACAAGCAAACTGGACAGAGATGCCGAGAAAACCTGTTTTCTTCTCAAAGCATTATCAGTGACACGCCATATGGTTTTTGCCAAATCATTTGGCTGCTGTAAGACTTTCTATTCCCAGTTGTAAAACTGAGCTAATAGAAATTTGCCACCCCACCGGGATATCACAAGCACTAATCAGAATATCTATAAATGCCTTTGAACTCCTTGGGAAAAACACTCATCCAGAATACCAAGTGAAATTTATATAAATGTCATCCTAAGCCCGGATCTTCGTTTTGAAAGCGGGAACGTAGGGCTTACGTGGACACATCTGACACAAGACTGGGTTACCTGAGTTTTCATTTTTTCTTTAGACAAGAGCATGAAATGTTCTAGGCTGAGGCTCAGAACGTTTTCAAGCATAAGCCCAGTTACAAAACCCAGTTTGCATGTAGGAGGCTTTCCGTGAGCGCCGGGGTCCGGCCCGCGTGCCACAGCCACCGCGGTCCTGCCGTGGTCCTGGTTCCCTTGAGCCAAAGTCAAGACCACCTTGGTCTGTCATCCCTGCACCTTTGGGGTGTGCTGGAACGTATCCTCTTAATGCTCGGGCATTCCTTTTTCCTCTCCGTGGGGAGAATCAAGGAAAAATTTCTACCAACAGATCTGCAACAGTTCACCCTTTCGGAAAACCCGGGGCTGTTTATTTGAGTCCCTGATGCAGCTTAATTATACTTAAGTCCATGATCTCCAAAAAAGAGTAGAAGCGATCTAGCAACCCCAAATTAGTTTAGGAACCAGCATGTCCCTTGCTTTAAGGAACACAGTAAACATTTCAAAAGAGCATGCCAGCTCGTTATCCAACGCTCTCTCTCCAGTGACTTCAGAGAAAACAGCAGTAGTTAAGCAACGTTTGCCAAAAGCAAATCTGGGGACGGGTGTTGATTTTAAAAGAGAAGGAAAGAAGGGTTCGCTGCTGCCCTGAAGGCCTGCCCGGCTCGGGGCCTGGAGGCGAAGGCCGCGTCTGCAGACTTCACGAGGGGCCGCGGCCCCCTCCTGTCGCCCTCCCTGCTGTTGGGGGTCCCTGGTGGTCAAACAAGCTGAGGCGTGATGTGTTAGGATCTTCCCTGAGAGATGAGACACAGCTCCCCAAGTCTGGACACGGACGGGGGGATGAAGTGGGTTCTCAGCCTAGAACCTGGACGGCTGGCCCCGCGCTCAGGAGTTCAGGCCCCGTAAGGAGGGAGCACGGCTGTGCGTTTCCCCACGACATCCCCCTGCCCCGCAACAGACCCTCTTTAATATTCTGGCAGAACACAATTAACACATCCTATGGCTGTTGGAGATTCTGGTTTGTTTGCCAAGAAATAACTTGCTGGCACGCTAGAGTCCAACGGCAAAGAAAATCTATTTTGTGATAGGCACCTGGAGATCCAGTGGGAAAAAAAAAAAAATGAGAATTAGCATCCCTCCCCCCCCCCCCCAAATAAAAGACCCTACGACCGAAAAATTGTACAAAGGCTGTTCGAAGTCTGCCCTGTTTCTTTCTAGGGCTTCAGGTTTTTGTTCTTACTTCCACCCTGGGGAGGCAGAAGACTGGAACGGCCGGCCGGCCACCTCTCTCCCCACCTCCTGGTGATGTTTGAAAATCTTCACTTTGTTTTGTAGGTCACAGGTCAGCCCATCCATGTGGATTCTTGTAATTGCACAGGACGTGCTTTGTGTGGGCAGATTCCGTCTTTTCTTTCAGACCCAAAGGGAGCCGTTCATTAGTACAGCGCTTGAGCCTAAAGCTGACCCGAGCCGTCTGAAGGCAGATTGCCCGTGAAGGCCCCCGGCGTTACTTTATTCCTGGAATCTTAATTACAAGGCACGGCCAGGGCGGATGTATTAAGTAGCCTCAGCTCACCCCAGCCTGCCGCCCGATGCCATGGGCCTGGAAGGCTTTATGGCGGACAGCCATTGATGCGGCCGTGGGGGCGGAAGCCCATCCCCGGCCCCGAGACCTTTGAGATCTGCTTCCTGGGTCCTGTTTTCCTTTTCCGCCAAAGGTCAAAGGGACGGGAGGTCTGAGGTGTGCCCTGGACTCAGGTGCATCGCACCTTCCCCACGTGCCGGACGACAAGGCCCTCCGGGTCGCCGGGCCTCGGTTTCCCCAGTGGGAGGGCCGGGTGGGGTGGGGAACGCGCAGTCGGCGCCACCTACATCTCATGTGGGGCTGTGACCTGGAGGGGCAGCCCAGGACCGTAAGGAGGGAAGCGGCCCACGTCTCTTCAGTGACCTCTTCCGCACAGACGGTCACCTCGGAACAGGCGTTCTTGGTGTTGGCCTTTCGCTTTTGCCGAGTTCTTCAGTGTGTTAGCCAGACCCCCGCTGCCTTGGGGGGAGCGACTCGGGGCCCCCCTGGTGTTCCGGAGGCCGCCCTCCTTTTTCCATGCCGGCTCGCAGAGAAAGTTCCGGGGGCAGGTGGGCACAGTCACACAGGAGCCCGGCCATCTGCCAGTAGGAACAGGGGTTGAGATGAGACCTTCCCCTTTGCTGCTCAGTGACGGACAGGCGGGCACGGTGCCCCCTTGGGCTGCTGACAGGCACAGGCACCGGCCCCGGCGATGCCCATGGGGAGGACTCAGGGACAATGCCTGGGGCTCCGCTGGGGTGGGTGGCCCCGGCAGCATGTGTGGGACTGGGGGGGGGGCCACTGGCCACCGCGCAGGGCGGACCAAAGGAGCTGCAATCTAGGAACCCACTGAGGGAGCATCGGTGTGATGACCCTGCAAAGGTGTCCTCGTTCTTTGGGCGGGTGCCCATCAGAGCAGGCAGAGCACGGGTGGTGCTCCCTCCGCCAGACGGCAGGCACGCTCCTGACATGGCTTCGGCGTGTGCGATTTTCTCCCCTTTCTCTGGGTCACCAGGGGGCTTAAGTGTGACTAGTTCTGGCTGGGATGTTGTGCCCAGGTTGGCGGGGGCAGTGCTGGCGTGGAGGGGCTGGGTGTGCCACGGAGACAGGGCGCCAAGCAAGCAGCCGCCCCACACCCTCTCCTGGAGTGCTTGGCTGGGCACCGTGTACCATCCTGGGCCAACCAGGGCGCCCTGGGGGATGGTGCAGTATCGAAGCCTGCCAGCTCGCTCGCCGTGGGCGCCACTGTGTTTAATGTGGCAAAAGAGTCACCAGAAGCCAAATTTCCAGATCAGCAGAACCAGGTCCCGAGAGCCGGGCCCAGACGTGGCTTTCTGGAGGTGAATGGCTAACACCACCCACCTCTGACCCCCAGACGGTGCTCCAAGGTTAAGCTGAAATTTTGAGGAGTCAGAGGAAAGTCTCCTGGGGATTTCATTTGCGTTTAGGAAAGACACGGCGTTGGGCATGGGGGTTCTCTGACACCGTCCGTCTCCTGTCCAGCGTTCCCTTTCTCCCTTGGTGCTGGTCTGGACCAACTGCTTTTACATGCTGGTGACCCGCGTCCTCAGGCACCCCACCCTCATTACACCTTAACACGCTGAGCCTCACCGTTTAAAAAACACGCCTTGGGGGCGCCGGGGTCTCTCAGCCGGTTGAGTGCCCAACCTCAGCTCAGGCCATGATCTCTCGGTTCGTGGGTTCGAGCCCTGCATCGGGCTCTGTGCTGACAGCTCGGAGCCTGGAGCCTGCTTCGGATTCTGTGTCTCCCTCTCTCTCTGCCCCTCCCCCGCTCATGCTCTGTCTCTCTCTGTCTCTCAATAATAAATAAATGTTGGGGCGCCTGGGTGGCGCAGTCGGTTAAGCAGCCGACTTCAGCCAGGTCACGATCTCGCGGTCCGTGAGTTCGAGCCCCGCGTCGGGCTCTGGGCTGATGGCTCAGAGCCTGGAGCCTGTTTCCGATTCTGTGTTTCCCTCTCTCTCTGCCCCTCCCCCGTTCATGCTCTGTCTCTCTCTGTCCCGAAAATAAATAAACGTTGAAAAAAAAAAATTAAAAAAAAATAAATAAATGTTAAAATAAAATAAAATAAAATACATGCCCTGGCAAAGAGGTGCGTCTGGTCTGAGATGCCGGCTGTGAGATCGAATGGGAGCTGGGGATTATTTGTATTTTCCGATTGCTCTGGCCTCTAATGGTGGGTCAGATCCCACTTAACCAAAATGGATTTTAATCACTGTCCACCCCCTCAAATCTTTCTGGAGCAAGAATGAATCAAGGGAATAAATCTCCAGCGCGGGCAGACATCCTTGCAAACGCCTTCTTTCTTGACAACATCTGGAGCCCAGCTCCACTGAGGATGCTCCAAAGAGGAGTGCGGGCTCAGGGGAAAGGGCTGTGAGACAGCAGCCCCCTGAGCCCCTCGACTTACGGTGTTTCGATGCGTAGCTTGCCTCTCAATGGCTTTCCAGTCACGGCTGCTGGCGGGGAGTGCGGGAAGGGCTGTTTACGCATGCTGGGGAGAGGCACCACCTTCCAGCCTGAGCGCAAGGACACGCTGCCTGCCGGTGTTAGGGGCCACGCTCTCCATGCCTCCAGAGCCCACGCTGAGCCTCGCGGTGGAGGGCACACAACAGAGGCTGCGAGGCAGGTGAAGGAGGCGTGCTGTGGGCTGGTGCCATGATGGTCTGTGCCCAGGGCAGGGAGGTGACGGAGTGGGGAGCTGGTCTTGTGTTCAGCAATTTTTCTTCCTCAACGTTTTCAAATTTTATTTTTGAGAGACGGAGAGAGACAGAGCACGAGTGGGGGAGGGACGGAGAGAGAGGGAGACACGGAATCCCAAGCAGGCCCCAGGCTCTGAGCTGTCAGCACAGAGCCCGATGCAGGGCTTGAACCCACAAACCATGAGATCATGACCTGAGCCAAAGTCGGACGCTCAACCAACTGAGCCACTCAGGCGCCCCTTGTCTCATTTTTTTTTACAATGTTTATTTATTTTTGAGAGAGAGAGAGAAAGAGAGAGAGAGCTTGCAAGCTGGGGAGGAGCAGAGAGGAGACACAGAATCCGAAGCAGGATCCAGGCTCCAAGCTGTCAGCGCAGAGCCCGACGCGGGGCTCGAACCCACAAGCCGCGAGATCATGACCTGAGCTGAAGTCAGACATTTAACCGACCGAGCCACCCAGGTGCCCCCTGTGTTCAGCATTTTTATTAGTTGAATTGGGTCGCCCTGCACATTCATACATTGAAATCCTACCCTTCCCCACTGCCTCAGAAGGGACCTTATTCAGAAATGGGGTCACATGGGGCGCCTGGGTGGCGCAGTCGGTTAAGCGTCCGACTTCAGCCAGGCCACGATCTCGCGGTCCGTGAGTTCGAGCCCCGCGTCGGGCTCTGGGCTGATGGCTCAGAGCCTGGAGCCTGTTTCCGATTCTGTGTCTCCCTCTCTCTCTGCCCCTCCCCTGTTCATGCTCTGTCTCTCTCTGTCCCGAAAATAAATAAACGTTAAAAAAAAAAAATTAAAAAAAAAAAAAAAAAGAAATGGGGTCACAGCAGATGTAATGGGTCACAACGAAGTCAGACAGGAGTTGGGTGGGACCCGAATCCAATGTGACTGCGTCCTTATCATAAGGGGAAGAAGCTTGGACACACGTAGGCACAAGGTGGAGATCGGGGGGTGGGGGGAGACTCTGCCACCAGCTGAAGAACGACAGAGGTCACGGGCAAACCCTAGAAGCTGGGGAGAGGCCCAGACAGACCCTCCCCCAGCCCCGAGAAGGATCCAACCCACCGGCACCTTGATCTCAGACCTGCAGCCTCCAGATCCCTGGCGGGTACACTTCTGCTGTGTAAGCGGCCCTAATAGGCTGGCACAGGTGTCAGACCTGGGCGCTCTGCACCCCGTCTCCCTGAGCCTTAGCCAGGTGACACGGAGACGTCTCGGGGGTGCCTTTACAATTTCTGGGGCTGGCGGGAGAAAGGGAGCAGGTCTGCCGTGTGGGGTCCTGGCTGCAGGAACAGACTCCTGATTGCCCCCCACCCCAACCCCCGTCCCCTCTGGCTGCTCCCCGAGGAAGCTGTTTCTGCCCCTGCACTTGGGTTGAGTTTCTTCAAGAGGGGCCCTCCCTGGGGGCTGCCGGCCATGACCCCAGGCCGGGATGGGGACAGACAGCGGCCACACGGGGGGGGGGAAGTCCTGCACGAGTCGTTTCAGCGCACCCACCACGGGGCTCTGGAAAATAATGGGGGGTTTTTCCTCCACTCATCTCTTACTAGAACCAAGTCGACGAGACCTCCCCTTGGACTCTGGAGCCCTGGGTGGGCCTGGAGGCTTGGGTGGGGCAGCGGGTGTGCAGGACGGGGTCTGCTGGGCTGCAGGTGGCCCTGCGGATCGAGGGCATGGGGGTCACACAGGGAGCTTCTCAGAGACGGGTTTGGGTTCGGGCAAGCCGCTGATTTTCAGAGGAGAGGGCTGGTGTCATGGGCAGTGCCCACAAGGGCTTCGGGAGCCGAGGGGCTAAACTTGGACTCGCGCTTGACCCCCTACCCAGCAAACCCTCCTGTGTCACAGCTGCCCGACCTGTGCACGGAGGCAGGCGTGCCTGTCCTGGTTTCCGGGGAGCTGGGCCTGTCCTGGTTTCCGGGGAGCTGGGCGGGAAGCCGCAGGACCAGGACCCTGCTGTGAACGTGAACGCTGTAATTTCCTCTCCCTTTGTCTCCCAGGTGGCCGTGGACCGGGCTGGGAGGTGGGGAGTGGGGGGTGGGCCCAGGCCCAGTTTCCATCCTTGCCCTGTTGGGCTTCTCTCCGAGCCCTTGGACAAATTGCTTGCCTCTCTGGTCTTGATCCCCACCTTGCTGTGCAGTGACATCTGAGGTCCCTTCAGCAGGTCAGCTGGGAAATTATAGAGGTGCCCTCTGGAGGGGCAGCTGGCTCGGGGAAGTCGGGTGCAGGTGCTTCTGGATTTGAATGGAATCTCTGCTCGTAAGGATAGCAGCCCCCCTGAAAAGAGACAGTGGCTCCCCGGCCAGGCTGGCCCTTGTGCGCTCATGGGCACGTGCATACGCGTGCGTGCACGTGCACCCGTGTGTCTGTGTGTGCGGACAACCCTGAGCCCCTTCAAGCCACGGATGAGGACAGTGGTCACGCCCTCAGGTTGTTTATGACGCGGCTACGTGTTGGGACACTGTCAGTATTTTCCTAGCTTAACTTAGTAGTGTCAGGACTTCTGGCTGCTTCAGCCCGACGGACCGCTCACTTACAGATAGGGCAAGAGTCCAGGGGACGTCAGAAGTGCCCAAGTCACTGTCCTCCACCTGGAGTGGTGGGTCTGGGCTTTACCAGCGGTAGTGTTGGGTATTTTCTTCCGCGGCAATAATGGGAATCTTTATGAAAACAACTAAATATTATTTAACACCATGATTCAAAGGTGAGTCGTGGCGCAACTCTAAGTTTATTTCTTTATTTTGAGAGAGAGAGAGAGAGAGAGAGAGAGAGAGAGAGCATGAGCAGGGGAGGGGCAGAGAGGGAGAAAGAGACAGAGTCCCCAGCAGGCTCCGCATGGCAGCGTGGTGCCCAACGCGGGGCTCCAACGCAGGAACCGCGAGATCGTGACCTGAGCCGAAGCCAAGAGTCAGACGCTCAAGAGCCACCTGGGTGCTTGGGACATATGTGGGAGTCCAGAGGTTGGGACGCACGAGTTTTCTCTACCCCCAGTCTCAGCTGATCGTATCAGAAGATCCAGGCCCGGGCGTCCAGTGTCCCCACTTCGGGCCCCCAGAACTTGGGGAAAGAGAGAGACAGAGGCAGAGACGCATTGAGAGAGGGGCAGAAAAGCCACTTCTGGCCACAGGGTGTTTCTGTGCCTTTAAGAACGCGCATCCCTGCCGCTTTGCCCTGAGAGGACAGAGCAATTTGCCACTCTCAGAAAGAAGAAACAAGATTCCCTGCTCCCAGCAGGAGCTCGCGGGGGCTCAGTGCTGCTCTGGAAATTGCATGAAATGTCAGTGCTATAGACAGGCATATACGTTCTGTGCTTCCAGAGCATTCCCTGACAACCACCCTGGGGTCCGCAGCCTGCCTTAGCGACACGCGGCTCTAGCGGCACAGCCCAGGATGACGGTTTCCGGAAGAGCTGCATGCTCATGGCACAGGCCGGCTCCTGAGGACACGATGGGGGCATCTTGGTGGAATCCCTGGGACCACCTGACCTGAGCTTTACCACGCGGACGCAGTTGCCCGGTCCCTTGCACGGCTCAGCCTGGAGGGTGTGTCGGCCACGGGGTCCTCTTTCTTCAGCAAGACTCGGGGCTCAGGAGGGCATGGCCTGAGCTGGGCTTCACCCTGAGCATCCTCCACACCCCTGGAACCTGGAGCTTAGGATGTATGGGGACTCCCCACTAGTGGCTTTGCTGTCGTGTGTGTGGCTGTGGGGCAGGCAGGCAGGGTGACCCCCGTCTGCAGAAATGGGGTGCTTTGACTCTCACCGCACAGGGCTTGTCACATCGTTCCAGAAGAGCGCTGCCTTTGTCTCTTTTCCTAAACTCCCCCCCCCCCGCCTTTTTTTTTAAGTTTATTTATTATCTTGAGAGACAGAGCGAGTGCAAGTGGGAGAGAGGCAGAGAGAAGCCCAAGCGGCCCCCGCGCTGTCAGCACAGAGCCCGACGCGGGGCTCGAACCCACAAACCGTGAGATCACGCCCTGAGCCGCAATCGAGAGTCAGACGCTTAACCGACCGAGCCAGCCGGGCACCCCTCGTTTCCTAAACTCATATTGGAAGCGTGGTACACACACAGAGAGGTGCAAATGAGAGCCATGGAACAGCTGCCCAAAATTGCACCAACCGGGCACATCTGTGTGACCAGCTCAAGCGAGGGAGCGTCACAGAACCTCAGGCTCCCCCAGCTCCCGCCGAGGAAAGCCACCGGCCCGGCTTCTCAAGTGCAGAGGAGTTTCGCGTGTTCTCGCACTTTACATAAGTGAAATTACACAGTATGTCCCCTTTTGTCTTCCTTCTTCGGTCCCAGCATATTTATGTTTGTGACATTTGGCCGCGATCTGGCGCGTCGTGCTAGAGACCCCGGCCTCGTTTCCATACCGCGAGCCATCCCGTGGGATGTGCCCCCAGCCTGTCTCTTCTGCCAACGACGAGCAGCCAATAGGTTCTGCTTTGGGGCCATATGAATAGTGCTGCTGGGAACGTTCTAATTCGTGCCTTTGGGCAAACGTCGGTGAGCATTTCTGCTTGAGAACACAGTGGGGAGCGGTCGAGGACTTCTCTCATCTGGGAAAGATGGGTTCGGCCAAAGAGGTCGGACCCACCGCACGCTGCCCGCGGGGAACGACAGGGTCTGTGGGTGTCACGGCTTCGGCGACATTTGGCATTTTCGTTTTAGATATTTCCATCGTGTTTGCCTTTTCTCTTCCTTCCCCCCTCTCTCCTCCTCTTGCTTTACTCCCACAAATAGGGCCATTTTGTTTTTGACAAAGGTGTAAAGGCGATTCAGCAAAGGAAGAATAGTCTGCTCCACAGACGGTGTCTGAACGATCGGGTGTTAATATGTGAGAAAATGAATCTTGACCTTAACTTTCCTCCTTGCGTGCTACCTGTGTGTATGCGTCCTTTTCAAACACCCTGGGATCATTATAAAAACTGTGTTAGCAACAAAACCTCAGCAGGGTCCCCAAAGCTACTTTCTCTGATTTTAGTGAAAAACAATCAGAAATTAGAAACTCGTCTAAAAAGAATGTGAGCTCCAAGAGGCAGAGGGTCTCTTTGATGCTGTTCAGAGCTGTGTCCCCAGAGCTTAGAATAGCTCTTGAGACCTGGTTTTGAATTAATGAAAACTATGAGCAAGCATATCAGTTAGAAAGCATTCAATGAGGGGCGCCGGGGTGGCTCAGTCGATAAAGCGTCCGACTTCGGCTCAGGGCATGATCTCGTGGTTCGTGGGTTCGAGCCCCGCGTCGAACTCTATGCTGACAGCCGGAAGCCTGGAGCCGGCTTCGGATTTTGTGTCTCCCTCCCTCTCTGGCCCTCTCCCACTGGCACTCTCTCTCTCTCTCTCTCTCAAAAATAAATAAAATATGGGGCACCTGGGTGGCTCAGTCGGTTAAGCGTCCGACTTCAGCTCAGGTCATGATCTCACGGTTCGTGAGTTCGAGCCCCGCGTCGGGCTCTGTGCTGACAGCTCAGAGGCTAGAGCCTGTTTCAGATTCTGTGTCTCCTTCTCTCTCTGCCCCTCCCCCACTTATGCTGTCAATCTCAAAAATAAATAAACAGTAAAAAAAAAAAAAAAGGATGCATTCAATGAAAATTAGCAGAGGACTTAAGGAAGGACGTTTCTTGTTCCCTGAATGTCTACAGGTGGTTTCTCCAGGCTCTGTTCAACATCCTCATCAACGGTCCAAGCCCTTTCTTTCTTTCTGCTCTGTGTTCTCTTTCTGTTGGCTATTTGGCCTCATGGGCCCAGGATGACAGCAATGATTATTTTAATACTGATAGCGTTAATCATAATAATGGCTATATTGATGTAATATATATCATATATTATAAATAATAATTGTTCTAATGATAACGGTACTTTGTAGGACTTGGTGGCAACCATTGTTCTAATCCCCTTGTATATTTTCACTCATTAAATGATCGTATCCAGCCATAAGGTAGGTACTGCTATTCCTCACTTAAATATGGGAAACTGAGGCAGAGAGAGATTCGGTAACTTGTCCAAAGTTGTAGAGCCCATAATCGATAGCACCAGGAGCTGAGCCCAGGCTTAGCACATAGTCTGGGCTCACCTTCTAAGCTGTGCTGTGGCTCCAGCTGCTTACTGTCACAGCCAATGCAGGAGGATGAGGGCTGGATGGGGTCTTGTGGCTACCCTGGTCGCAAAGCAGGCTGGGAAAGTGAGTAACTGGCGGTGGGAAACAAGAGTTCCAGGATTGCTCTAGACAAGCCATGGTTCCTGCCTCAGAGGTGGGCATATTGCCACCCTGAACCAGACGTGGGTTCCCAAAGCGAGGGAGAAGTAGGGAACTGCAGTCGGCGCTGGAGAATAATATTTCTGTCACCTTAAGAAAGACTCCGTCCACCTGCAAATTACAAAACAATTTCCCAGATAACTTTGGTTAAAGAGAAAATCAAAACCAAATTAAAAATGATTTAGGAATAACTGAGAATGGATGCACTGAAGTAGAACGCCAGCAAGGAAAAACCTGAAGCGAACAATAACCCACAGAAAACACGGAGGACGTAATCCAAAGACTTCCCGTGTAAACAAGATAACAACAACAACGGAAAACAGACCCAGGCCACTTTGCAGGAGTGCTCCAAATTTTCCAGGACTAGGTGACACCTGTAATGTACTTACTCTGCTCCACCGGATAGAAAAGGATGATTTCCAACTCGTTCGATGAAGTTGGCATAACGCTGACTCCAAATCCAGACAAGACCAGTACAAAAAAATATTTTGGCCACCCCAGTTACGAAAAATTCCAACTGAAACCCGTAAGAGACAAAATGCAGCCATGAAAGATGGCAGGGATGACAGATGGTTCCAGTCTGGGGAATCCATTCTTGTAACCCCCTATCATAACAGGCAGAAGAGGAACACGATGTGACCATCCCTCTCCCTGACCTTCCGAGGTCTTCCCTACAGCGCAGCGGCTGGAAGTCTGGAAGCTGTATTTCCCAGACTTCCTTGCAGCAGGGTCCCAGTTTAATTTCTGCCAAGTCCCTAGTTTGGCAAACAGAAGAAGCGGCCGGCGGGGCAGGGCCAGTGAGCGCTGTTGAGCAGGTCACAGACTGCCTGACCCCAGTGCCACACCGCTGTGGGGAGACTGCGATGTGGGTGGACGCCCGGCTCTGTGTGACACAGAGACCCTGCTCCGGGCGTGACGCAGCATAGAGCAGAATCCAAATTCCTGGGTGCTGAGGGTTCCCTCCAAAAGACATACCTCCCTTCTGTCAACTGAAATAACCGAGAAGTGTAGGAAGTCCCCTTTCAAAGAATTCTAATTTAGATACTGTTTGTATTTGTGTGTGCGTGTGCATGCTAAACAGGGCTCATGTTTTTCTGTGCATTGTTACAATAAATTCACATTTTCATATTTTTGTTTGCCTTTTGACTTTATAATGATTCCCCCCTACACAAGGATGATTTACATTTTCAAGGAATCAAAGTTATTTTTTCCTTCACGGTACTAGATTTTGTGTTTTATTTAGAAAGTTCTTTCTCGTAATAGGTTTACATGCTATTTAGTTGTATATTTTTCTAGCACCATTATGGCTTTGTTTCGTCTACTTACATTCACCTAGGACCTTTGTGGCCTTATTGCTTCCGTTCAGATCCATCTAGGATCCGGGGACAGAGTAAGAAAGATGTCTGTCTACCTTTCTCCCCCTAAATGGCTAGCCACCATGATTTACTGAAAACCTGTCTTCTCCTTCACTGATTTGAAATACCACCCACATCATGTTTTAAATTCTCGTTTGCATATGGGATAAACTCAGATTTTCTTGGAGCTTACGGATAACATTTTGGGAGAGGCGCCTCATTTACTTGAACAGGTTAGTGACCTGTGGGAGCCTCTAGCTCTGTTTTGAATGCTTCTGTGTGAAGCACTTGGAATAGAAAGGAGACAGACACACACGCTTCAGGTCTCTAGGTAACAATGGACACTATCATTCATTGATATTGAACATCTTTCCACTATGCCGGTTGCTTTACGAACATCATTTAATCTAGTCTTCCCTGTTAATGGATTTATTCAGTGAATTTTATTTTATTTTATTTTTTAAATGTTTATTTATTTTTGAGAGACAGAGCATGAGCGGGGGAGCAGCAGAGGAGACACAGAATCCGAAGCAGGCTCCGGGCTCCGGGCCGTCAGCGCAGAGCCCGACGTGGGGCTCCAACTCGTGAACCTCGAGATCATGACCTGAGCCGAAGTCGGACGCTCGACTGACTGAGCCCCCCAGGCGCCTCTATTCAGTGAATTTTAGAGGAGGAAGGGCCACATGAAAAATACTGAGCCCAGGCAGGGGTCGGGGGGAGCGGTTAATGAGCTAGCCCCAGCCTCTGCCCTCATGGAACCCGCAGTGTGCCAGGGAACACAACTGGGGCCCAGACGGAGTAAGCACGCGCCAGTCTGTCCCCCATTGATGGACGCTGAATCCCTGGAAGGATGCGTGCATCAGCTCTCTGAGGACCCCTCAAAGAAATGGCAGCAGGCTGATGGGGAAAGCCCCCCACCGGCCAATGCCAAGCCCCCCCCCCCCCACCTTCTTCCTTTCAGTTCCAGCATACCCTCCTTTGGACTCAGAGGCAGCTGGGACCTTGGAACTACACACTGAGTGTGGAGAGGAAAAGTCCCAAGGGAAGCCCTCTGTCCCTGGCCCCAGGGACGGCAGCGTCAGAGTGACGGAAATCCTCCCCTCCTGTTTGTGGCTCTTGGTTGGCCAGCTTGAGAACTGCAGCTCGATGACTGCAGACCATTCCCATAGAAACCATGAAGGTCAAGGGTGGTGGAACGTCTTTAAATTGCTGAGAAAAAAAGGAACATAGAATTCCACATCCGCTGAACATATCCTTGAGGAATGAACACGAAATAAAGGCATTCTTCAGTAAAGGAAAGCCGAGAGAAGCTCCTCCCAGCACACCTCTTGTTTATTCGATCCCCATACCTCCTGCTGATGCTTGTAGATGAAATCAACAATGACCACATCATGGCAGCTGTTGGTTTCATCCTTGTGTGTGAGAGCAGCATCGCGTCTTTCAGACCCAGAAGGCTGCGAATCTGACGAGCCGGCATTAACCCACTGGCATGATGCTACACATCCAGCTGGCGACAGAGGGAGATTCGGACTTTGAGTTTCGAACGTGTTCACCCAGTGACGTTGCCATATGGCAGCGTGACCTGGCCAGCACCACAGCTGCAAACAGTGCGGTCAGGGTCCCATTTTCTTAGACAGGCATTTGTCATTCATTGATTACTTTTTACGATCAACTTGAGGCTTTTATGTTTAATTTTTATGCTTTCGGTTGCTCCTCTACTTTAGCTCTATTGCAGCAGATGCCGTAGCGAAGGGTCTAACTGCAAGCGTAATTATTTGTAAACAGTAAGGAACAGAGTTTATTAACTCACTTTGGAGATACCCTATCCCTTTCGAAAGTAAACCGTGTATTATATATGTGTCTGAAGTTTTTATTATTTTTTTAAGTGTAAATTTAAAGCCTTATTTACTTGTTTGTTTGTTTGTTTGTTTAAATTTATTTATTTGTATTCAAGTTAGTTAACATACAGTGTAGACTTGGCTTCAGGAGTAGAACCCAGTGATTCATCTCTTGCCTATAACACCCAGTGCTCATCCTGAAAAGTGCCCTCCTTAATACCCATCACCCATTTAACCCACTTCCCCATGCACACTCCTTCTAGTAACCCTCAGTTTGTTCTCTGCATCTAAGAACCTCTTATGGTTTGCCTCCCTCTCTGTTTTTATCTTATTTTTCTTTCCCTTCCTCTATGTTCATCTGTTGAGTTTCTCAAATTCCACGTATGAGTGAAATCATACGATATTTGTCTTTCTCTGCCTGACTTATTTCTCTCAGCATAATACCCTCCAGTTCCATCCACGTTGCTGCAAATGGCAGGATTTCATTCTTTCTCATCGCCAAGTAGTATTCCATGGTATGTATAAACCACATATTCTTAATCCATTCATCAGTTGATGGACACTTGGGCTCTTTCCATAATTTGGTTATTGTTGGTAGTGCTGCTATAAACATTGGGGTGCATATGCCCCTTCGAATCAGCATTTTTGCATCCTTTGGATAAATTCCTAGTGGTGCAATTGCTGGGTTCTAGGATAATTCTGTTTTTAATTTTCTGAGGAACCTCCATACCATTTTCACAGTGGCGGCACCAGTTTGCATTCCCACCAACAGTGTTAAGAGATCCTCTTTCTCCGCATCCTTGCCAACATCTGTTGTTTCCTGAGTTGTTCATTTTAGCCACTCTGACCAGTGTGAGGTGATATCTCAGTGTGGCTTTGATTTGTATTTCCCCGATGATGAATGACGTTAAGCATCTTTTCATGTGTCTATTAGCCTGTCTTCTTTGGAAAAGTGTCTATTCATGTCTTCTGCCCATTTCTTCACTGGATTATTTGTTTTTTTGGGTGTTGAGTTTGGTAACTTCTTTATAGATTTTCTGTACTAACTCTTTATCTGATGTGTCATTTGCAAATATCTTCTCCAATTCCATTGGTTGCCTTTTAGTTTTGTTGATTGTTTCCTTTGCTGTGCAGAAGCTTTTTATTTTGATGAGGTCCCAATAGTTCATTTTTGCTTTTATTTCCCTTGCCTCCAAGACATGTCAAGTAAGAAATTGCTGTGACTGAGGTCAAAGAGGTTGTTGCCTGTTTTCTCCTGTAGGATTTTGATGTTTTTTTTGGTCTCACATTTAGGTCTTTCATCCATTTTGAATTTATTTTTGTGTATGGTATAAGAAAGTGGTCCAGCTTCATTCTTCTGCATGTTGCTGTCCAGTTCTCCCAGCACGATTTGCTGAAGCGACTGTCTTTTTTCCATTGGATGCTCTTTCCTGATTTGTCAGAGATTAGTTGGCCGTGCATATATTTGTGGGTCCATTTCTGGGTTCTCTAATCTATTCCATTGATCTGTGCGTCTCTTTTTGTGCTGATGTTATTAATCAATATTTTTTAAGGTACAGTTCCATGAGGCTTGACAAATGTGACCTGTGGTAGCCACCACCACAATCAACGTAGAATATTTTCCCTCCATAGGTCTCTTGTGTCCCCTCCACCTCTCACCATAATAGTCACTCACCTGCTTTTTGTGAAAAGATGGAATCACAGGTCATATTGTCTTTCAGGTAGCTTATTACATTGAGCATAGTATTTTTGGTAAGTACCCACTTGTTTTTTGTTTTATTGCTAA
This sequence comes from Leopardus geoffroyi, assembly GCF_018350155.1. Lineage (NCBI taxonomy): Eukaryota > Metazoa > Chordata > Mammalia > Carnivora > Felidae > Leopardus > Leopardus geoffroyi. The sequence goes on along the minus strand of NC_059337.1, from coordinate 143,550,635 downwards.
GTGTATTCCAAGCATGGATATGCCACAACTTGTTTATTCATCTGCGAACAGACATTGGGGTTGTTTTGAGTTTAGGGTTATTGTGAATGAACGTGCTTCCAATCTTTGTGTCTAAGTTATTTTGTGGCGTGTATTTCCCTTTCTCTTGGGTAAATATCTATACATGGAATTTCTAGGTCATAGGCTAAGTGTGTATTTAACTATGAAGAAACGGTCAAACTGCCTTCTGAACTGCTTGTGCCATTTTACATGTGCAACGGCATGGACACGGCTTTTCATTTTGTTTTGTTTTTGGTGTTTTTGGCTTTTCGACATCCTCTCCAACACATGGTGTTCTGTAGTAGTGTCTCCTTGGGGTTTTCACCCGCATTTCACCTAGGACTCAGGATGTTGAGTGTCTTTTTTTTTTTAATTTTAGAGAGAGAGTGCACCTGAGTGACAGCAGGAGGAAGGGGCAGAGGGAAAGACAGAGAGAATCTTAAGGAGGCTCCATGCTCAGTGCCGAGTCTGATGAAGAGCTTGATCCCAAAACCCTTGGATCATGACCTGAACTGAAATCACGAGTAGGATGCTTGGACACTCAACCAACTGAACTACCCAGGGGCCCCCTATTGAGTGCCTTTTCACTTCCTCATTAGCCACAGGTGTATCTTCTTTTGTTAATGGTCTGTTAAAATCTTTCATCTGTCTATAAAATTAGCTTGCTTGTTTTAAATTTTTAAAAGCAACAAGAATAGAGCTGACACCAAGCTTAAGAGGCCACTGACAGACAGACCCACGGACAGGCACACCCAAGGTCAGAGGTGAGACACCACACGGCACTTTGACCCTCACAGGGAGCACATGTGCACATATGGACACGCAGGGACACAGAGGTTCACGCTGTGGGTACAGACGGCACGCCCCCACGTACAGATGCACACGCTCGCACGTGGACGTGGCGGGGGGTCCCCTCGTGACGATGTGAGACCACCTCCCGTGCTTTTGCCACCCGCGTGGGGAGAAGAGGGGGGCAGGTGTGCAGGTGGGGGAGGACGGGGCAAGACTTCTCACCCTCCCGACCCGCAGAGCAGCAGCCCCAGAGTCCTTTGTGCGGGCCTCCAGCGGGCAAGCAGGAACATGGTAACAGGAACAACAGAGGAGGAACCGCAGAGACGCGGAAACACCTCCTTCTGGAAGTGAGAAGCCAGCCTGGCAGAGAGGGGGTGGAAAGGGGGGTGTTCCAGGGGGTGGGGCCCAGAGAGAACCGGGTGGGGCAGCCACCTCCAGCCTGCCACCTGCCACCACTCCCTGGACACCCTCAGGGCCGGGAGCAGGTGGGGACCATCCTTCGGGGACAGCATAGACAATGTCACGCACATGGGACAGTCTCTCTGGCACTGTGGGTACCACACGGCTGGAGTCAGGCTGGGCTGAGGTTGTGAGGAGCCTTATTGCCAGGCCCTGGGCTGGGGCTGAAACTTTGAGGCTTTTGTTTCTTTAATTAGTAGACTGTATGTATTTTAGAACAGTTTTGAATTTACGGATACACTGATTGGAAAGTACAGAGTTCCTACACACTCCCTCTATCTGGCTCACGGCTTCCCTATGATTTCCATCTTTCATGAGTTACAGCTGACGAGCCAGTCTTAGTACCTCGTGATTAAGCAAAGCCCATAGTTTACGCGAAGGTTCCCTCTTGCCGTTGTACATTCTATGGGTTTTGACAAGTGCGTAATGTCACGTAGCCACCATCACGGTGTCATATACAGAATAGTCTCGGTGTCCTGGACATGCTGTGCTTCTCCTATTCATCCCCACAAACCCCAGCAACAGCTGATCCCTTTACTGTCTCCATATTTTTGCCTTTTCCAGAATGTCATATAGTTGGAATCCTACCGTATGGAGCCTTTCCAGACTGGCTTCTCTCACTTAGCAATACTCATTTCAGGTTCCTCCGTGTCTTTTTATGGCTTGATAGCTCATTTCTTTTTTTTTTTCTTTTCAGCTTTATTGAGGAATAATTGGCATGAGCCACTCAGTAAGTTCAAGGCATACGGCACGATGGTCTGATTTATCTACACGGTAAAATGATTACCACAGTACGTTCCACTAACACCGTCTTCTCAGAGATACAATAAAAAGAAAAGAATACAGGGGAAAATTCTCTTTGTGATGAGGACTGTCAGGATTTACTCTGTTACTTATTTCTTTAAAAAAAATTTTTTTAACATTTATTTATCTTTGAGAGAGAGAGAGAGCATGAGTGTGGGAGGGGCAGAGAGAGAGGGAGATGCAGAATCCGAAGCAGGCTTCAGCCTCTGAGCTGTCAGCACAGAGCCCGACACGGGGCTCAAACTCATGAACTGCAAGATCATGACCTGAGCCATAGTCCAATGCTTAACCAACTGAGCCACTCAGGTGCCCTGACTTACTTCCTTTTAATTGGTGAATAATATCACATTGTCTGGATATACTACAGTTTATTTATCTGTATCATCTTTGTGTATCTTCTTTGGCGAGGTGTCTGTTCAGATCTCTTGCCCATTTTTAATTGAAATTTTTTAAGGTTGATTTTAGGAGTTCTATGTATATTTTGGATACAAGTTCTTTATCAGATGTCCATTTTGCAAATATTTTCTCCCAGTCTGTAGCTCATCTTTTTACCTTTTAATGGTGTCTCTTTCACACACCAGAAATTTTTAATTTTAGTTAAGTCCACCTTATGGTTTTGTTTCGTTTTGTTTTCCTTTCATGGCTTGTGCTTTTGGTATCGTATCTAAAAAGTCATCACCTTACCCAAGGATATATGTGTTATCTCCTGTGTTCTCTTCTGGAAGTCGTATAGTTTTGTTGTTTACATTTGGGTCTGTGATTCATCTTCAGTTCATTTTAGCGAGGGGTGTAAGTCTGTATATACATTTATTTTTTTACTTATATTTATTTATTTATTTATTTATTTATTTATTTATTTATTATTTATTTTTGCATGAAGATGCCCAGTTTTCTAGCACTGTTTGTTGAAAAGACAGTCTTCCTTCATTGATTTATCTTTGCTCCTTTGTCAAAAATCAGTTGACTGCATTTGTGGGGTCTGTTTCTGGGCTCTCTGTTCTGTTCCCTTGGTCTATTTGTCTGTTCTTTTACCCATGCTGTACCGTCTTGAATACTGTAGCTTTATAATAGGTGTTGAAGTCCTCTGACTTTGCTCTCCTTGAATGTTGAGTTGGCTAGTCTGAGTCCATTGTCTCTACAGATAAACTTTAGAATTAAATCGTCAATATTCACACAATAACCTGCTGGGGTTGTGTTGCATCTGTAGACCAAGCTGTGAAGAATTGACAGTTTAATTGTCTTCCTATCCATGAACATGCAATCGTTCTCCACTTATTTAGATCTTTTGTTTCTTTCATTAGAGTTTTGCTGCTTTTCCCCATATAGATCTTCAAAATATTTGGTTGCGTTTACACCTAAGTGTTCCCACCCCCCACACCCCAGTGCTACTGTAAATGGTATTGGGTTTTTAACATCACATTCCAATTGTTCATTGCTGGTATTTAAGAAAGCGATAACTTTTGTATATTAACTCTGCGTCCTGTATACTTGTTATAGTTGTTTATTAGTTCCGAAAGGCTTTTGTTGATTCTTTCAGATTTTTTACATAGACAATCATGTCATCTTCAACTAAAGTTTCATTTCTTCCTTCCTCCTCTATGACCCTTGTATTTCCTTTTCTTGTCTTACTATGTTACTAGGACTCCTGGCACAATGTTGGAAGCGAGTGGTGAGGGGAGATACCCTTGTCGGATGCCTCATCTTAGGGAAACTTCTAGTCTCTCACCAGTAAGTCTGATGTTAGCTCTTCATTTTTGGTGCTTGTTCTTTATCAAGTTACAGCAGTTCCCGTCTATTCCTAGCCCACTGAGAACTTGTATCATGAATGGGGGTTGGATTTTTCCCAATGGTTTTTCTGCATCTACTGATGTAATCATAAGATTTGTCTTCTTTAGCCTGTTGATGTGATGGCATCCCATTAATTGATTTCCAAATACTAAAACAGCACTGCATTCTGGAATGAATCCCAGTGGGTCATGCTGTGTACGTCTTTTTCCTGGTTGGATTTGATATGCTAACATTTTGTTGAGGATTTTCCTATCTATGGTCATGATTTATATTAGTCTGTCGTTTTCTTTTTCGGGAGTGTCTCTGTCTAGTTTTTGCATCAGGGTAATACTGGCCTCATAGAATGAGTTAGCAGGTATTCTTCCTTCTTCTGTTTTCTGGAAGACACTGCAGAGAAGTGGTCTTATTTCTTCCTTAATTGTTTGGGAGAATTCATCAGTGAACCCATCTGGATCTGGCACTTTCTGTTTTGAAGATTATTATTGAGTGCATAGATACACAGATACTTGTGTCAATGAAAGAAAACTCTTGTATGAATTTTGGTGAAGGGTGGAGTCATCAAGTCTATCGAATTGGTGGGAACAGAGTTGTTCATAATATTTAATATCTTTTCAGTGTTCACGGAATCAACAGTGATGGCCTGCCTCTATTTCATTTCTGATGTTAGTAATTTGTATCTTCTTTCTTTTTCTTAATTATCTTAGCTGGAGTTTAATAAGTGCGATGGATCTTTTCAAAGAAGCAGATTTTGGTTTTGTTGATTTTCTCTACTGATTTCCTGTTTTAAGTTGTATTGATTTCTGCCCTAGTTTTTATTAGTTCTTTTCTTCTGTTTACTTTGGATTTGACTTGTTCTTTTTCTGGTTTCTAAGGTGAAAACTGAGATTACTGATTTTAGATCTTCTTTTCTTTTTTTTAAAGTTTATTTATTTTGAGAGAGAGAGAGAGAGAGAGCGAGCAGGGGGAAAGCAGAGAGAGAGGGAGAGAGGATCCCAAGCAGGCTCCGTGTTGACAGCACAGAACCCGACACAGGGCTCAGTCCCTCGAACCGTGAGACCATGACCTGAGCCAAAAGCAAGACTCCAACGTTCAACCGACTGAGCCACCAGGTGTCCTGATCTTCTTTTTTCGTTTATACATTCATTACTAAAAAGTTCCCTCTAATCACTGTCTTTGCTACACCCCATAAATTTTGATAAGTTGTATTTTTATTTTCATTTAGTTCAAAATATTTATTAATATCTCTTGAGACTTCTTCTTTGGTTCATGTGTTATTCAGAAGTGTGTTGTTTAATCTCCAGGTATTTTGGGGTTTTCCAGTGTCTTGCTCTTATGGTTTCTTATTTAATCCCACTATGGTTTGGGAGCATACTTTATTATTCAATTCTTTTCTTTTATTATTAAAAATTTTTTAATGTTTTATTTATTTATTTATTTATTTATTTATTTATAATATGAAATTTATTGTCATATTGTTTTCCATACAACACCCAGTGCCCATCCCAACAGGTGCCCTCCTCAATGCCCATCACCCACCTTCCCCTCCCTCCCACCCCCCATCAACCCTCAGTTTGTTCTCAGTATTTAAGAATCTCTTATGGTTTGGCTCCCTCCCTCTCTAACCTTTTTTTTTTCCTTCCCCTCCCTCATGGTCTTCTGTTAAGTTTCTCAGGATCCACATAAGAGTGAAAACATATGGTATCTGTCTTTCTCTGTATGACTTATTTCACTTAGCATAACACCCTCCCAGTTCCATCCACGTTGCTACAAAAGGCCATATTTCATTCTTTCTCATTGCCACGTAGTATTCCATTGTGTTTTATTTATTTTTGAGAGAGACAGAGACAGAATATGAGTGGGTTAGGGGCAGAGAGAGAGGGAAACACAGAATCCGAAACAGCCTCCAGGCTCCAAGCTGTCAGCACAGAGCCTGATGTGGGGCTTGAACCCATGAACTGGGAGATCATGACCTAAGCTGAAGTCGGATGCTCAACCGACTGAGCCACCCAGGCACCCAAGATACTTTCTTTCCTTCCTTCCTTCCTTCCTTCCTTCCTTCCTTCCTTCCTTCCTTCCTTTCTTTCTTTCTCTTTCTTCTGAGACAGAGCACAAGAGGGGGATGGGCAGAGGGAGGAGACACAGAATCCGAAGCAGCCTCCAGGCTCTGAGCTGTCAGCACAGTGCCCGACGCGGGGCTCGAACTCATGAACCACAAGATCATGACCTGAGCTGAAGTCGGACGCTCAACCGACTGAGCCACCCAGGCGCCCCTGTTATTCAATTCTTTTCAACTTGTTGAGGCACGTTTTATGACATGGAGTTTGATCTATCTTGGTGAGCATTCCGTGAAAAGATTGTGGGATGAAGTATTCTCTAGATATCAATTAGATCCACTTGGTTGATGGCACTTTGAATTCAACCATGTCCTTGCTGATTTCTTGCCTGCTGCGTCTGTCCATTACGAACAGAATGGTGCTAAAGGCTCCACCTTAACAGTGGATTAATCTGTTTCTTCTTGCAGTTCTAGCAGAGTCTGCTTTATGCATTTTGACACTCTGTTTTTAAGTGTCTACACATCAAGAATTGCTACGTATTCTTGGAGAATTGACCTGGTTATCATTATCCAATGCCCTTTCAAAAAAAAAAAAACCAAAACAACTTTGATCATTTCCTCGCTCTGAAGTCTGCTGTGTCTGACTTCAGTACAGTCCTTCAGCTTTCCTTTGATGTGTTAGCGTTGTGCAACTTTCTCCCTCCCTTTACTTTTAATCTAGCTGAGTCTTTATATGTAAAGTACATTCCTTGTAGACAGTTTATAGTGGGACCCGTGTTTAACCCCTCTACCATGTCTTTTAATGGGTCTAATTGTATCGAGACCATCGGTGTATAAAGTGATTATCGATGCAGTTGGTGTTTTAGTCTGCATGGGCTGCTTTCACAGAAGACTGCAGACTGGGTGAGTTAGAAACAACAGAAATTTATTGCTCTCAGTTCTTGAGGCTGGAAGCCTGAGATCGGGTGCCAGCCTGGTCGGGTTCTGGTAGAGGGCCCTCTTCCTGGTTCGTAGCCAGCCGCCTTATCACTAAGCCCGCGCATGATGAAAAGGGCTAAAAATCCCCCTGGAGCCTGTCTCGTCAGAGCACTAACCCCGCTCATGGAGCCTCGTCCTCATGATCTGAGCATTTCCCACAGGCCCATCTCTTAACGCCGTCATCTTTGGGGCTTAGGAAGGATTTCAACATAAGAATTTTCGAGGGACACAAACATGCAGACCATAGCGGTTGGATTAATACCATGTGGGGTCCTGTTTTCTTGCTCTCTCTTTTTTGTAGATTCAAGTTTCTCCTCCACGTCCTTTCCTTCCCTGAAGCACTTCTTCTTAGCATTTCTTTCAGGGCGAGTCTGTTGGCAACAAATTCTCTCAATTTTTGTCGGTCAGGGAAGGTATTTCTACTTCACTTTGGAAGGATAATTCTAGATTGGTGGATTTCTTTCTTTCCACACGTTCAGTATTTCACTTCACTCTCTCCTTGCTTCCGTAGTTCCTGAAGAGCAATCCAATGTGATGCATATCCTCGCTACTTGGTGATTTTCTGTGTATGTTTTTCCCTTGGTTACCGAGAGAGAAATATGGAAATAGAACATTGTGCCTTTTCCTGTCTCCTTTTGGTTTCCCCAGTGTTTTGCCCCCTTGTTTTGATGCTCTGTTATTAGAAATGTACATGGTTTTGTTTCATTATGTCATGTTGACGAACCGAGCATTTCACCGTCACCGAATTCCCTCCTTGCTCTGGGGAGAACTCCTTGTCCTGGAGTGTATGTAGTCTTCTATTGACATCGACACCCAGTTTTCTTGTTAGCAGCGTTTTCATGACATCTCTGTTTCCATCCTTTGTGTCTTCATACTTAAGCTGGGTTTCTTGCAGACAGCATGTAGTTTGGTCTTATTTTTTTCTTTCCCTTTAGACTGCCTTATAATTATTTTGCTGAAAGCCCAACATGATGTATCTGGTAATAATAACTGAGGTGCACAGGCTTCAAGGGTGCGGTTTTCCGTGCATCTGGCCAGGAGCTGGGCTGCATTCATTTGCTGTAGATGTAAGTTCCAAAGCCTTCAAATTCCTCTAGTGTCCTTTTTGTCTTTTGTGTGGTCTTTGGTTTTCTCTAAGCACCGCTTCCTAAATACAGTTGGTGCTTACCGCTCTTTGGGCTGGAATCCACTGGCATGGTATTGGGGCCCTGTTGGTGGAGTAGTCAGGTGTAGAGGAGGGGAGAGCACTCTGTAATCTCACGATTAAATTTTAGTGGCCCTGTGGCCCTGGCCTGTGACCTGCACAGGTGTTTCTTGGTTTTCTCCCCTTCTCCCCGGACTTAGGTGAGGCAAGAAGACTAGAGGGGGCTACGGCCCTTCCTCTGAGCTGAGACACCGCTCTGATAAGGTCCTTTCTCCTGCTGAGTATACCTTTGTTATGGAGATGTCCTGAGAGTATTTCAGAGGGTGCATTATCCCCTCTCCCAGCCTGAGACAAGAGAAAATTTTTCTTGGCTTTTCAAGGTGAGCACCTGGTGTGACTGGAGATAAAATCCACTCAATTGTGCCTCCCCCACGATTTCCCATTCTTATGCTTGTCCACACTCAATCTCTGGCAATTTGTCACAATTACCATTTAAGTTTTCCTACCAGTTTATGGCTCCAGTGGCTTCCTCCGCTGTGACCGCGTGTCCTGTCTCCCCCATTTTCAGGTGGCGGTTTGCCCTGTGACCTCAATTCTCTGATGGAGCCAACAAAAGACATTGATTTGCACTTTGTTCTTCTTTCTTTCCTCTTTTTTCTTTTTCTTTTTTCTTTTTTTTAGTAAGGATGGGAGTGATTACTCGGAAGCACGTACATGTCAGAGCTGAAATTGGAAGTCTCAAGCCTTGCTTTTTCCTCCAGTCTGACAATCTTCGCTTTGAATCAGTGCATTTAGACCATTTTCGTTTTAAATTTAATTATGTCATATTGCGAATTGTTGCCCTCCTGGATATCCTTTGTTCCCCTTTCCACTTTCCTGCATTTTGGGGGGTTGAGTAATCTCAGCATCTCATTTTATCTCATCGATAGGCTTATGATTAGCCGCACCTCTTTGTTTTTCAAGGTTCATCAGGAATTTATGATGCGCATGGTAAACTTACTGCCGTCTCTCTTAAAAGAACGTATCAATTCACATATTCGGTAAAAAGTATAAATGTTTTCATTTCCTCCTCTTGTGTTTTGTGCTATTATTATCCTACCTATTTCTACAAAATGTTAGAGCCTCCACAAAAGCATTGTCAATTTTGCCTTAAGCAGCCAATTATCTTTTTTTTTTTTTTGCTTTGCTTTTTAAAAATTTTTGTAAATGTTTATTCATTTTTGAGAGGTGGGGAGAGACAGACCATGAGCGGGGGAGGGGCAGAGAGAGAGGGAGACACAGAATCCCAGCTGTCACCACAGAGCCCGACATGGGGCTCGAACCCATGGACTGCGACATCATGACCTGAGTCAAAGTCGGATGCTCAACCGAGCCATCCAGGCGCCCCTTTTTTGCTTTGTTTTTTAGAGGTGTTTTAGGTTTACAGCAAAATTAAGAGGAAAGCACAGAGATCTTCTCACACATGCGTAGCATCTCCCATTATCAACATCACCCACCAGAGCGGCATATCTGTTACAGCTGATGAACCCACACTGACACATCATGGCCACCCAAAGTGCATAGTTTACCACGGGGTTCACTGTTGTTGTATAATCGATGGCTCAAGACAAGTGTATGACATGAACCCATTATCGTAGTATCGTAAAGAGTATCTGCGCCATCCCCAAATCCTCTGCGTTCCTCCTATCCCTGCCCCAAACCTTGCAACCACTAGTATTTTTGTGTCTCCATGTTTGCCTTTTCCAGAATGTCATAGAGGTGGAATCACACAGGATGTAGCCTTTTCACATCGGCTTCTTTCACTTGGCAATATGCATGTAAATTTCCTCTGCATCTCCTCATGGTTTATTTGCCCCCCCCCTTTTTTTTAATTGCCCAGAATTCCATTATCTGGATGGACACAGTTTATTTATCCATTCACCTACTGAAGGACATCTCGGTTGCTTCAAAGTTTTGGAATTATGAATAAAGCTGCTATAAACTTCTGTGTGCAGATTTTTGCGTAGATACAAGTTTTTAACTCCTTTGGGTAAGTACCAAGAAGCGTGATTGCTGGATCGTATGGTTAAAATTATATTTAGTTTTGTAAGAAGCCTCCAACTGTCTTCCAAAGTGACTGCACCATTTTGCATTTTCATCGGCAATGAATGAGAGTTCTCATTGCCCCACATCTACTCCAGTGTTTGCTGTTGTCACTGTTCTGGATCCTGGCCACTCTGATAGGTGAGTGGTGGCAAAATCGACGTGGCAAAATTTCCACGTGTTTATTTCACCTCCTTATGGCTTCTGGTGAGGAGTCTGTTAGGTCTTTGGCCCATCGTGTAAGTTCACTGTTTGTTTTCTTTTTTTGCTGGGCTTTGAGAGTTCTTTTTTATTTCGGATACAAGCCCTTTATCAGACACATGTTCTGCGAATATTTTCTCCAAGTCTGTGGCTTGTCTTCTCATCCTCTTGACAGTGTCTTTAGCAGAACAGAAGTTTTTAATTTTAATGGATCCAGCTCGTCAATGATTCCTTTCAAGGATCGGGCTGGATTAGGCTTTTGCTGTTGTATCTAAAACTCAGTGCCTGTAACTAAGGTCATTGAGTCTTTTCCTGTGTTATCTTCTAGAAATTTTATAGTTTTGGGGCACCTGGGTGGCTCAGTCGGTTAAGTGTCCGACTTCGGCTCAGGTCATGATCTCATGGTTTGTGAGTTTGAGCCCTGCATGGGGCTCTGTGCTGACAGCTCAGAGCCTGGAGCCTGCTTCGGATTCTGTGTCTCCCTCTCTCTCTGCCCCTTCCCCGCTCATGCTCTGTGTCTCTCTCAAAAATAAATAAACATTTAAAAAATTTTTTAAAAAATTTATAGTTTCGTGTTTACATTGAGGCCTGTGATCCATTTCGAGTTAATTTTTGTGAAGTATGCAAGGTCTGTGTCCCCACTGACTGTTTTGCTTGTCGATGTTGGGCTGTTCCAGCCACGATTTCCCAAGGAAACTATCCCCGATCCATTATATTGCCTTTGCTTCTTTGTCAAAGATCACTTGGCATCATTCACGTGGGTCTATTTCTGGGCTCTCTGTTCTGTTTTGTTGATAGAATAAACAATTCACAGGAGAAAAATAAAAAATTTTAAATGCACGTACGTTTAGCCTTCCTAAGGATCAGATGACTATGGTTTAAAACAAACAAGAGGACGTTTCACGCTAATCAGATTGACGAAAACTTGAAAAGCCTGACAATGTCAAGAGTTAGTGGGTACAAGGTGTGAAAGGAATTCTCGCACACTGCTGGCAGGAGTGTTGATGAATCCACCCACTTTGGAAAGCGATTTGTCAATATCCAAATTCGGAATTCACCCAATTCACCCAATTCAGGTCACCGATGGGGAGATGATACCCAAGAAGGCAGCCCTATCTAATCTAATGTTCCTTGTATAAAAGCGTCAAACAGTTGTGGCAAAGTATTAACATTCACCAATCCTGGGAAGCGGCCGCACAGTGTTTGTTATACCATTGTCCTCCTCCTTGACAGGTACCCTTAATTTCCTATAAAAGAAGGGAACAGAGAGACCCTTCCTGGCCTTTATATCAAGTACAGTGAAAGTCAAACGACCATCAGGACCAGCGTCTCAAGGCTTGACCGGCACCCCCCCCCCCCCCCCCCCCGTGGCTCCCGGCTCTCTGTCCGTGGGGATACGCTGTTTCCCCGCTCAGTGCCTCAGTCTCCCCAACCGGAAAGAGGGGCGTGCAGTCATCAAAATGTGGACTGCCATCGCATAGCCAGGGCCCGTGGGTAGGTCGGGGTGGGGTGGGGGGGGGGGGCTGGAGAGTTAGTTCCAGAGATAGATAACGGTGATGGTAGCGCAGCCGCGTGGATGTACTTCGTGCCCCTGAACCTCAGCCTTAAAGGGGGCTAAGATGCTAAATGTTAGGTCACGGGGAGTTCAGCACCATAAAAAAGCAGTAAGTACATCACAGAAAGCCGGGTGAGTATTCAGCTGCGTGGACTTCTGCCTTTCATGTCCTTGAGCGACTGGAAACAACACCGGCCAGGGTGGGGGCAGGGGGCTTTCCGAAGGCAGAGCACACAACCCCCTAAACTTTTGTCACGCTTCTCTCCCCCCCCCCCCTCCCCTGCCGCTGTGACGCTCCCGCCGCCACCTGCAGCCGCCTGGAGCCTCCTCCGCGCGCGGCTTGGAGGTGGGGGCGCAGCCACTCTCTCGCCCACTTAGCGAGGCAGCGGGACTTCAACCTCCCTTCTCCGGAGGAAGAGAGCAGCGCCCGTCACCGCGGAAGGCTCATCACCATGATTAGGGCCATTAGTTCCCCCCCCGCCCCCACCCGCCTCCCCCTCCACCGGGAGCAGCAGGCTCGGGGAGGGGACCCGGGCTGCCGGGACATCGGGGCGCACGGAACGCGGAGCGCGCGCCGCCGCTTTGTCAGGGTCCATCAAATAGAAAAATCAGCCTGGGGCTTTTTAATGTGCAGTGTGGAGAATTAGTTTCAATTAGCAGAGACGTTTGAAATCTCGAGGAATACTCAGCCTTCATGGACTCCGTTTAGCGTTGAAAGCGGCGTTCATAGAATCCTGGACCCTCCAAGCGGAGGGACCTCCGGAATGCCTGCACGGGGTGGGGGGGGGGGGGCACCGGGGCCTCGGGGCACAGGGGCACCAGGAGATTCCTTTCCATGTGGCAAAGCTGCTGGGAGGCAGAAGCTGGCTTAGGAGTCAGCTGCGATTCCAGAGCCCGGCCTCTCCTCCTCACTTGGGGAGGGGGGTGCCTGGGGGGCTACCCATGGTACCTCCAGCCTTGCGCACAGTCCTGTGTGCACGGGCAGGAAGTAAGCGGCCAATGACCGCCCCACCCCCCCCACCCCCCCCCCCCCCCCCGGACGCGATCCTGCCCAGAATCTACCCCTCACCGTAGGGACCTGTGGGCACCTGATAAATCAGCCCATGCCCGGTCGGGGGAGGGAGAGCCCGTGAGCTGCACCAGGCAGGAACGTTTCTCGGCTGAGAGCTGTGGTTCCTACCCAAGGGGGCCTGAGGGCTCATGCCCCTCGACCTCTCCAAGGGAGGGAAACTGGCTCTCAGAATCTGCTCCTGGAGCTGCAGAAAAACGGGGTCCACACTCCCTGCCTTACGGGGCACTTTTAAAACGGGGAACAGGGCGCGAACGTCAAGTGCATCGTGGGTCCTTGGGAAGTAATGATTGCTATTTAGGTCCCGGTGAGGACCCTCTGAAGGCAGCCTCATGACAAGACGTGGCCTCAGCTCTATCCCACAGCATTTTGCAGCGTCGGGAAACAAAAGCAGATCCCTTAGCTCACTGCCCCCTTTTGCTTAATGGGCTTCCTTTTTTCTCTTCTGCTTCTCTTTGCCCAGAGGCAGTAACGCTTGTCTTTAATCAGTGTAAGGTAATTGAGTACCCTCACATCAGTCTGCCAGGAAAAATGAGCCATTAATTTCCTGGAGGTTCCAAGAAAATGCTTTTATTTGTTATACTACAAACATACTGAGGCTGCTGGTCTGGAAGGAAAAATACAACTCTGTTCCCTCCCCCTTTTACCCGGAGCGGCTTGGTAAAAAATTAACTGCAGTGGAGAAGCTACCTTTTCTCTTGGTGACACGCTGATGAACTTGGTCGTAATTGGGAGAGCAAAGTGCAAACCTGTTTACGACCGGCGTTTCTGTCAGAGAACCCGTTAACACTGTGCATGGGTGGGATTTGGTTGTGCAATTTTCAGCCCAGGAATCGGGCAGGTAAATAAAACGCAGGACTCGCTGTGGGGTTTGGGTTTTATTTTTCCCTGCTGTTGGCCCTGGCCCTGGCCCTGGCCCCGGCCCCGCCTTCACCGTCTGACCAGCTGTGTGCTGCTTCCGCTAGAAGCTTCTGGATAAAGCCGCCAGTCATTTGCGCAGCCTTTCGGGGACACTTTCGCCTCTCCCTGACGGGCAGACAGCCCGTTCTGATGACTGGTCCTCATGGGCCGTCTACACCCGTTAGTCAGAGTCATGCTGTCCCGCTGGCTGCCCGCTCGGTCTGTAATGCTAGTGCCAGAAAGTTCCGTGGCTCCTTGGGAAGAATTCCCACGTCCCGCCCTTCACCATCTCTGTCCGTCCAACCTCCCTGGAGAGTCCTTTGAGGACCTGCTCGCGTCAGGGGCTGGAGGCTGGGACGAGGGGGAAAGGAGGTGACATCACTGCCCCATTTTTGGTCTGCCTCCTGGGTCTGAAAGTGAATGGGCCAAGGCTGACACGGGCAGGGAGGGCAGAGGCACGGAGGCCGTGTCTCCAGCATGAATGAGTGAGGCTGGGCTCGCAATCGGGGTTGGGTAATCACCGACACTCCTCCCTGATACTGGGGGAAGCCAGCAGCCTGGGAGCTTCTGTCGGGGACTCCGTGACAGTCCCAGAGGCCTGGGGAAGGGTCTGGGAACAAGCCAGGCTCCGTTGTTTTGCAGTTATTGACCAGACTTGGACGTTAAGCGGTGGGGTTTTCAGGGAGCTCATTGCACTCCGTTCTAGAGCCTGTTCTGCATGAAGCGGCCCGTCTCGCCACGGGACAGAGTGGCGCTCGAGCCTTCTTTTACGACGCAGCAGGAAGACCGGTCATTCTTGCAAAATCGCTGAGACCCCGCCTCCTCTCCGCTCAGGGCAGGCCACCCATCCACGTGGGGAGACCCAGAGAATTGGGAGCCCCCCCAAGGATCCACACTGTGGGCCCCTGACTTCTGCTTCCTGTCCCCGCCACTGACTCCTGGGGATGCAGTGTCTACTCTCAATCCAGCCCGGCTCTGAGGAGGGAGCCACGTTAACAGAATCTCATTACACTGCAGTCAGCGTCCTCGGGGGAAAGCTAAGAGGAAATGAGGACAAATATGATAGCATGGCAAGTGCCCCATTACCAGAGCCCATCGGCAGAGCGCGGGTCTGTTCCCTGCCTCAGAAAACCCCGCCTGGGAACCCGCCTGCTGGCCTTCCCTCTGGAGCTGGATGCTGGGGACGCAGAGGACCAGGAGTCGGGGCCAGCCCCGAAGCAGGCGTGCTGGGGTCTGCCCAGGGTGCGGGGGGCAGGTGAGGGCGTGCCTGCAGGGGTGCCTGGGTTCAGGGGTAGGGAAGGCTGGTCCAGAAGCCGGGAGAGGGGGCGAGTATGAGATGGCAATGCGTTTCTGAGAGCCTGGCTTAGATGGGAGGCCAGCTTGGAAGTGGCCTCCTGAAGGAGAATGCGGTGCTGGAGACACAAAAGGTCTTGGGCAACCGCCTTTTGCTTTTGCTAAATTTGTATTGATTCAGTCCTTCACTCGTTCGTTCGTTCCCTGAGCCCCTGTTGTGTGTCACCTCCAGCTGTGCCCCACCTTTTACCCGAGAGACCGCAAAACAAACAGTTCCAGATGGTGACACGGTGCCACCAGAGGGCTGTGCTCCAGGCGGGACACTCCGACCACAGCCGTTTCATCACCAAGTGATGCAAGCGGCCGCCTCCAGGAGACCCCCCCACCCCAGCTCAGGTCCTCGTGGACTTCTGCGTGCAGGGCTTGGTGGCAGCCCTTGGCCTTTTTCGCCTCCACGGTATCTGTCTTCAGGGAGGAAGCTGGCCCGGTTACACTTTGGCGTGGCCCTGAGATGTGAGGGGGCCAAGGACAGAGTGAGGGCAGAGGAAGGGTGACTGCTGTCATTTTACCCGACCTGTCTTAAAAGCTGTGCGTTTATTGACCTGTTCTTCCCGCCGTTACATAATGTCCCAAGTGAAAACAGCAACATCAAGAAACCTGCTCTAAAATATATGCAACCCACAGACGGATGGCCCTCCTGGTCCTGGGGGAGAAGGCTTTTGTCCGGGTTTCCTGTGGCCGCCAACAAATCACCACGGACATAGAGGCTGCGTTACCTTACGGTCTAGAGGCCGGCACTCTGAGATGGGTCTCACCAGGCTAACATCGAGGGGTTGGTGGGGCCGAGTTCCTTCTGGAAACTCCAGGAGAGAATCTGTTCCCTTGCTGTGTCCAGCTTCTGGAGGCCACATGTGCCCCTTGGCTCGCGGCCCTTCCTCCATCTTCAAAGCCAGCAGGGGCAGGCTGGATCCCGCTGGGCCTCTTGTCCTGCCTCCCTCGTTCACATTTATAAGGACCCCTGGGAATGACGCTGAGTCCCACTTGAAGAATCCTGGATCATCCCCTCCTTCAAGGTCACTTAATTAGCAACTTTGATTCCACCTGCAACCTCAGTTTCCACCTTGACATGTGAAAACGTATTCAGAAGTTCAGGGGGTTAGGACGGGGGCACTTAGCACACTGTGGCTTCCTGGCAGGATGGCATTTAAATTGACTCTTTTTTTTTTTTTTAATGTTTACTTACTTTTGAGAGAGAGAGAGTATGAGTGAGGGAGGGGCAGAGAGAGAGGGAGACACAGAATCGGAAGCAGGCTCCAGGCTCTGAGCCATCAGCACAGAGCCTGACGCAGGGCTTGAACTTGGGAACGGTGAGATCATGACCTGAGCCAAAGTCGGACGCCCAACTGTCTGAGCCACCCAGGCGCCCCTTAAATTGACTCTTGAAGGCGGAGCAGACCTTGCTGGAGGACCGACCAGGCTGAGTTAGGCCTCCCAATCCTAACAGAGCAGATCTCCCCGGTGTTCTCCTTGGAAGGCCGGAAAGGCAGGGGAGGGGGAGGAGGTTGGAGGTGGGACAGGTTATGTGAGAAGCAGCAGAGACCCTACAGAGATCCGCCTGGGGACAAGAGTGAAGGAAAATTGTGCTGACCAGGGCAGCAGAGGGCCTGGCGGGGCTGCCCCGACTCTGTATCTGGGAACAGGAAAGGGTGCAGGGAAGCCTGTCAGATGACGCTCATGCTGACGGAGTCTACGCACGTAATAAAACCAGCCGGGTTGCGTCCAAAGGCACGCACTGTACTCAAGCCGTTTTATATTTTGCCAGAACCCCAGAGTTCAAGCCAGAAAGAAGACCTCTAGTTAGAGCCGGGGGTGGGGGGTGGGACCAGGGCGGTGGGCACTGCTGTCATTGTTTCATAACACACTAAATTAATTTATCTGTTTTGACTTGCGCCTATTAAGTAGGGTTTCATCATTGATGTGCTTTCCATCTTATCCTGTTACACGGGGAGGAGACCTTGTATTTGTTTACTTGTGGGGTGCTTCCCTTCCCCCCCCAGTCCCATTGAATCAGCTGGACAGGGAGATAGTATTTTTATAGCCTGTGCTCTCGGGTGCCCCCATTTTCTCCACTTCCACTGCCCTCGTTGACTTGAATAACCGCCAGGACACCCAGGGCAAATTCCACGCGAGAGCATGTGCCCCGTCTCCTCCGTCCTGCGGCCACCTCGCCTTGCCCTCTCCTGGGCCTGCAGCAGCCAAATGGCCAGCACCCCTGTGGGCACCAGGCATGGAAGGTGTGGAGGCAGAGGCACCCAGACGCCAGCATGGGAGGCAGTGAGATGTGGGCAGGATCCTGGAGCGGGAGGCGGGAGGCCTAGGGGTGCAGGCCTGGCTGGGCTCCTCCCAGGCTGCAGAACCAGTGTCCAGCCCAAGGCTCACTGTGACTCCTCTCAGAGCTTGACAGGCCCATCAACCCCCATCTCCCTTGTGTGGGGTCTCCAGGGGTTGGTTCAGGGGCTATCCACCCGTGATAGCTTCCCATCCTGCCGCCATCTTGGGAGAACCACAAGTCGCTCCCCGCCACGTTTGTAGATGGGGAGATTGAGACTCAAACAGTGGTTCACTCCTTGCTCCTGCCACCCCATAAGCACCGATGTCCACCCTGCGCCAAAATGGCAGAGGGCAAAACCAGGGCCGCCTCACAGGCCCCCCACCCACCCACCCATGTGCACAAGCTCCCTTTTAGAGATACCCTCATGGTCTGAGTGCTTCTTCCCTGTACCGTGGGTCCCTGCTGCCTGAAGGTTCAAGCCCCTTCACCATCTGGCTCCCTACCTGTCCAGGCGCCTCTCCCCGTGCCCTGTAATTACTCTCAAACTCTAGCGAAGAGGCACTTCCTGTTGTCAGACACACACCGCTCTGCCTTCTGCAGGCCTTCACCTCTGCCTGGAGGGCCCCTCTCCCCTCGGGGCCACTCGTCACCCTTCGACACTCCAGAGAGCTGTCACCTCACCCTCTCTGAGTATCCTCTGCTTCCCGTGTCAGCTGGCCCTCTTCTGCCCTTGTCCTCACCTCATGACAGTCCTGTCATGTCCTACTATTACTGTTACCTCTTGTTTTGGTTCTATTATTTGGGCTTTTAATTTGTCCCAGCTTTACTGAGATAGAATTGACAAATGAAAATTGTGTATACTTAAAGCGTACAACGTGATAATTTCGTAGGTGTAGACATTGTGAAATGATGTCCACAGTCAAGTTAAGTTACACGTTCATCACCTCGCCATTTCTGTGCGTGTGGCAAGGACACGTCTGATCTACTCTTCTAGCCACTGTCAAGTTTATGGCACATTACCATCAACTACGCTCGCCGTGCTGTACATTAGATCCCAGAACTTGGTCTTGTAACTGCAAGTGCGTAACCCTTTGACCGTCTCCCCATCTCCCCACTCCCAGCCCCTGGTACTACCAGTCTATTCTCTGGTTTTATGAGTTCAACTTCTTTAGATTTCACATGTAAGTGAGATCATACAGTATTTGTCTTTCTGGGTCTGGCTTATTTCATTCAGTGTAATGTCCTCCAGGTTCATCTATGTTATCCCAAATAGTAGGATTTCTTTTTTTTGTTTATGGCTGAACAAGATTTCATATATATATGTGTGTATATGTATATATATATCGATATATATATATATACGCACACACACACATATACGTGTGTGTATATATATATATATATATATATATATATATACACACATACATATATATGAGGGTGACAAGGACATAGTTTTTAATTAATTAACAAATTATAATGGAAGGGGCATCTGGGTGGTGCAGTTGGTTAAGCGTCCAACTCTTGATCTCGGCCCAGGTCATGATCTCACAGTTTGTGAGTTCGGGCCCCACATCAGGCTCTGCACTGATGGTGTGAAACCTGCTTGGGATTCTGTCTTTCCTTCTCTCTGACCCTCCCCTGTTTGTGCTCTCTCTCTCTCTCTCCAAATGAATAAATAAACTTAAAAATTTTTTAAAAATTATAATGGAAATATAATTCATGTACTATTAGAATCTATCCTTTTTAGTTGTATAGTTCCATGATTTTTCATATATTCACAAGGTTATAAAACAATTGTCATTATCAAACTTCAGAACATTTTCATCGTCCCCCCAAAATTCTGAACTCATAATAGTCACTCTTTTTTTATATATATAATTAATTAATTAATTTTTAAATTTACATCCAAGTTAGTTAGCACATAGTGCAACAAGGATTTCAGGAGTAGATTTCTTAATGCCCTTTACCCATTTAGCCCATCCACCCTCCCATAACCCTTCCAGTAACCCTCTGTTTGCTCTCCATATTTAAGAGTTTCTTATGTTTTGCCCTCCTCCCTGTTTTTATATTATTTTTGCTTCCCTTCCTTATGTTCATCTTCTTTGTATCTTAAATCCCTCATATGAGTGAAGTCATAGGATATTTGTCTTTCTCTGACTGATTAATTTCGCTTAGCATAATATCCTCCAGTTCCATCCATGTAGTTGCAAATGGCAAGATTTCACTCTTTTTTGATTGCTGAGTAATACTCCATTGTGTGTATATATATATATATATATATACACACACATACTCCACTATACACACACACACACACACACACACACACACCCCACATCTTTCTTATCCATTCATCCGTTGATGGACATTTAACCTCTTTCCATACTTCGGTTATTGTTGCCTCGATAGTGCTGCTATAAACGTTGGGGTGCATGTGCCCCTTCAAAACAGCACACCTGTATCCCTTGGATAAATACCCATTAGTGCAATTGCTGGGTCATAGGGTAGTTCTATTTTTAGTTTTTTGAGGAACCTCCTTACTGTTTTCCAGAGTGGCTGCACCAGTTTGCATTCCCACCAGCAATGCAAAGGAGATCCTCTTTCTCCGCATCCTCGCCAACATCTGTTGTTGCCTGAGTTGTTAATGTGAGCCATTCTGACAGGTGTGAGGTGGTATCTCATTGTGGTTTTGATTTGTATTTCCCTGATGATGAGTGATGTTGAGCAGTGTTTCACGTGCCAGTTGGCCATCTGGATGTCTTCTTTGGAGAAGTGTCTATTCATGTCTTTTGCCCATTTCTTCACTGGATGATTTGTTTTTTGGGTGTTGAGTTTGAGAAGTTCTTTATAGATTTTGGATACTAAGCCTTTATCCGATATGTCATTTGCAAATATCTTCTCCCATTCTGTCAGCCGTCTTTTAGTTTTGCTGATTGTTTTCTTTGTTGTGCAGGAGCTTTTTATCTTGATGAGGTCCCAATAGTTCATTTTTGCTTTTGTCTCCCTTTCCCCTGGAGACGTGTTGAGTAAGAAGTTGCTGCGGCAGAGGTCAAAGAGGTTTTTGCCTGCTTTCTCCTCGAGGATTTTGATGGCTTCCTGTCTTATGTTTAGGTCTTTCATCCATTTTGAGTTTATTTTTGTGTATGGTGTAAGAAAGTGGTCCAGGTTCATTTTTCTGCATGTTGCTGTCCAGTTTTTGCAGCACCATTTGCTGAAGAGACTGTCTTTATTCCACTGGATATTCTTTCCTGCTTTGTCAAAGATTAGTTGGCCATATGTTTGTGACTCCATTTCTGGGTTCTCTATTCTGTTCCATTGATCCGAGTGTCTGTTTTTGTGCCAGTACCATACTGTCTTGATGATGACAGCTTTGTAATACAGTCTAAGGTATGGAATTGTGATGCTTCCAGCTTTGGTTTTCTTTTTCAAGATTTCTTTGGCTATTCAGGGGCTCTTCTGGTTCCATACAAATTTTAGAATGTTTGTTCTAGCTCTTTGAAGAATGCTGGTGTTATTTTTTTTGATAGGGATTGTTCATATATATTTTTATATGATAGTATATGTTATCTGTTTTCATTCATTTATTGATGGTCATTTAGATTGTTTCCATATCTTGACTATTTCATCTGTACATGGGAGTACAGACATCTCTTTGAGATCCTGATTTCATTTCCTTTGGATATATACCCAGAAGTGGGATCGCTGGATCATATAGTAGTACTGTTTTTAATTTTCGAGGAAATTGCATACTGTTTTCCGTAATGGCTGCACCAGTTTACCCACTAGCAGTACACAAGGGTTCCAGTTTCTTCACATCCTCATCAACACTAGTTACCTTTTTTTTTTTTTTTGATACTAGTCATCCTAACAGATGTGGGGTGCTATCTCATTTGGGTTTGATTTGCATTTCCCTGATTATTAGTGATGTTGAGCACCTTTTCATGTGACTGTTGGCCATTTGTATGTCTTTGGGAAAATGTCTATTCAGATCCTTTGCCCATTTTTAATTGAATTATTTTTAGTCTTATTTATTTATTTATTTATTTATTTTTGCTATTGAGTTGTATGAGTTCCATATAAACTTGGATATTAATCCCTTATCTGATATATGTTTTGTAAATATTTTCTCCAATTCTGAAGGTTGTTTTTTTTTTTATTTTCTTGAGTTTTTCCTTTCCTATACAGAAGCTTTTTGTCACACCTGTTTATTTTTTCCTTTGTTGCCTCTGTTTTTGGTGTCTTTAAAAATTTTTTTTCTTAATATTTATATATTTTTGAGAGAGAGAGAGCACAAGATGGGGAGAGGCAAAGAGAGAGAGGCAGACAAAGAATCTGAAGCAGGCTCCAGGCTCTGAGCTGTCAGCACAGAGCCAGACATGGGGCTTGAACCCATGAAGTGTGAGATCATGACCTGAGCTGAAGTTGGACCTAAGCCACCCAGGCGCCCCTGTTTTGGTGTCTTATCCCAAAAAAATCATTGTCAAGACCAATGCCGTGATTTTTCCCCCTCTGTTTTCTTCTTGGAGTTTTACAATTTCAGGTTTTACATTTAAGACTCTAATCCTTTTTGAGTCAATGTTTGTGTGTGGTGTAAGATAAGGGTCTAATTAAATTCTTTTGCATGCAGATATCCAGTTTTCTCAACACCATTTATTGAAGAGACTATCCTTTCCCAATTGTGTATTCTTGGGGCCTTTGTCAAAGGTGAATTGACCATATACACATAGGTTTATTTCTGGGCTCTCTATTCTGTTCTATTGGTCTGTGTTTTGTTTTTATGCCAGTATTATACTCTTTTGATTAGGATAGCTTTGTAATATAGTTTAAAATCAGGAAGAGTGATGTCTCCCACTTTGTCCTTCTTTCTCAGGTTTGCTTTGGCTCTTTGGGGTCTTTCGTGGTTCTGTAGAAACTTTAGGATTGTTTACCTAGAGTCACCAAGAATAGAAGAGACTTACAAAAATAAAATTGTAAATGAAATAGGAGGCATTACAGACAATACTACAGAAGCACAAAGGGCCATAGAAGAATAATATGAATGACTATTGCCAACAAATTATATAATCTAGAAGAAGTGGATAAATTCCTAGAAACATAAAACCTACAAAATTTGAATCATGACTGGCACCTGGATGGCTCAGTCACTTGAGCATATGACTCTTGATTTTGACTCAGGTCATGATCCCAAGGTCATGGGTTTGAGCCCCATGTCAGAGCTCCATGCTCAACGTGCTTAAGAGTCTCTCTCTCTCTCTCTTTCTCTCTCTCTCTCCCCCCCTCTCCCTCTGCCCCCTCCCCTGCTTGTGCATTCTCTCTCCCTCTCTCCCTCTCTCTCTCTCTCAGAATAAATTTAAAAAACCCTACCAAGTTTGAATCATGAAGAAATAGAAAATCTTAACAGACCAAGAATGAATAAGGAAATTGAGACAGTAATCAAAAACCTCCCATTAAAGAAAGTCTAGGATCAGATGGCTTCATGAGTGAATTCCACCAAACATTTAAGAAGGAATTAATGCCAATCCTACTCAAATTCTTCCAAATAGTTGAAGATAACACTTTCATACTCATTTTACAAGGCTAGCATTACTCTCATACCAAAGCTGGATAAGAACACTACAAGAAAATAAAATTATAAGACAATATCTCTGATAAACTAAAAAATCCTCAACGAAATACTAGAAAACCAAATTCAACAGCTAATTAAAAGGATCATCCACTATGATCAAGTAGGATTTATCGTTGTGATGTGAGGATGGCTCAACATACACATACCATTTTAACAGAATGAAGGATAAAAATTACATGATTATCTCAATCAATGCAGAAAAAACATTTGACAAAATTCAATATATGTTTATGATAGAAACTCCCAAGAAATTAGGTATAGGAAGAATGTACTTAAAATAATAAGACCATGCATAACATGTTCACAGCTAACATACTCAACAGTGAAAAACTGAAAGCAACAATTCCCATATTAAGAATATTGTCTTCCAATCCATGAACATGGTATATCTCTCTGTTCAGTTTAGGTCTACTTTGATTTCTCTTATGAATGTTTTATCGTTTTTAGTGTAAAGGTTTTGCCTTTCCCTTGTTAAATTTATTCCTAAATATTTTTCGATGCTTTTGTCAGTTGAATTGTTTTCTTAATTTTATCTTCAGATTTTCCACTGATGGTGTGTAGAGATACAATTGATTTTTTTGTAGATTGACTTTGTATCCTGTGACCTTCTTAAACTTGCTTATTAGTTCTCATAGTAAGTTTATAGATTCCTTAGTATTTTCTGTATGAAAGATCATGTCATTTGAGAATAAAGACAGTTTTGCTTCTTCTTTTCCAAATTGCCTGCCTTAAATTTCCTTTACTTCCTTTATTGCTCTGGCTAAAACCTCTAGCACAATATTAACTGTAAGTGGTAGGAGCAGGTATTCATGTCTTCTTCCCAACCTTAGAGAGAAAACATTCATTTTTTTCACACTTAAGCAGATGTACTTTATGAGGTTGAGAAAAATCTCATCTATTGCTAGTTTTTTGAGACCCTTTACCATGAGTGGGTTAGATTTTGTCAAATGATTTTATTGAATTAATGATATGACCATTTTCCCCCTTTATTCTCTTAATATGGTATATTACATCAATTGGTTTTTGGATCTCAACCAACCTAGAATCTCTGGGATAAACCCCACTGCTTATCATTGTAAAATCACCCTCATTCGTTACTTGGACTGATTTGCTAATATTTTGCTGAGGATTGTGGCATCAGTTTTCATGAGGGATATTGGTCTGTAGCTTTATTTTCTTGTGATTTTTTTTGGTCAGTCTTTGGTATCAGGGGAATATCGCTTCATAAAATGAATTGTAAAGTAATTTATAGTCCTCTGTTTTTTGAAAGATTTATTAAAAAGTTGGCATGATTTTTTTCTTAAGTGTTTGGTAGAACTCACCAGTTAAGCCATCCTGGCTTGGGCTTTATTTTTGGACAGTTTGAAGATGACTAATTCAATGACTTTGCTTAGAAATTTTCCTTTTTCTTTTTCTTCTTTTCTGAGTTTTGATATTTTATGTTTTTCTAGGAGCTGTTTTATTTTTCATTTAAGTTAAGTTTTTGGTGTAAAATTGTTCATAATTTTCCCTTGTAATACTTTTACTTCAGAATTCTATAGTTATGTCCCCTCTTTCATTCTTGATTTTGTTAAATTTTTCTTCCTTTCCAATATAAGATTTTAATCTAAAAATTTCCCGTAAACATTGATTTAATTACATCACATAAATTTTAATGTCATGTTTTCATTTTGTTTTATACTTTTTAAGTTCATCTTTAAATTTTTCTTTGGCCCATGCATTATTTAGAAGTGTGATGCTTGATTTCCAAGTATATCAGTATTTCTCTGAATTCTTTCCGTTGTTGATTTCTAATTTAACTCTAGTGTAGTCAGAGAAGATACTTTAGATTATTTCAATTATTTAAAAAAATTTTATGTTTATTTTTGAGAAAAAAAAAAAGAAAGACAGAGTGTGAGTCAGGGAGGAGCAGAGAGAGAGGGAAACACAGAATCCAAATCAAGCTCCAGGCTCTGAGCTGTCAGTACAGAGCCCAACACAGGGCTCGAACCCATGGACTATGAGATCATGACCTGAGCCAAAGTCAGATGCTTAACCAACTGAGCCACCCAGGTGCCCCCAATTATTTTAAATTTATTGAGAATTTTGTTATACCTATCTATCCTGGAGAATGTTGCAGGTGTGCTTGGAAAAACTGTATTTTTCTGCTCTTGGGTGAATTTTTCCATATTTGTTGCTTAGGTCCAATGGTGATAAACTACCTCAGCTTTTGTTTGCTGGGAAAGACTATTTCTCCTTCATTTATGAAGGACAGCCTTGCCAAGTCTTCTTGGGTGGCAGTTGTTGTCTCTCTCTCTATATATATATCATTCCATTATTTTCTGGCTGGTAAGGTTTCTGCTGAGAAATTTACTGATAGTCTTGTGTTGCCCCTTTGTATGTGATGAGTAACTTTTCTCTTGCTCCTTTCAAAATTCAAGCTCAGAGGAGGGGAAATGAACAGTGTTGTTCATTTGGTGTGAAGTTTTAGTTTTGCAAGATGAATTAGTTCAAGAGATATGCTGTACAGCATAGAGCTTGTAGTAGACAATATTGTATATGCACTCAAAAATTTGTTTAGAGAGTAGATCTCGTGTTAAGAGTTCTTACCACACACACACAGAGGGACACAAAAGGATACTTTTGGAGGTGATTGATGTATCTATTTATTTGATTGAGATAATGGTTTCACAGGTGTATCATGTGTCCAAACTCATTAAATATGTATATTAAATATGTGTAGTTTATTGTATATCAATTTTTTACCTCAGTAAAGTTGATTAAAAGAAAAGCAAAAGTATAAAAGAGTCCTGAAGTAAAAAGGTGTAAAAAAAAAGAAGAAAAGAAATTCTAAAGGAAGTTCTAGATAGAAAAAGACCCACAGGAAGGAGTGAAGAACGCTGAAGATGATAAATAGTAAATAAAGAGACTGTTTTTCTTAATTTCTTTAAAACTAGTGATCGCTTTTATAACAATGTGATGTGTTTATTACATGTAAAAATGAAATATACATATTGACACATGGATGGGAAAGGGTCATATAAGATGTACTGTTGTAAGATTCTTATATATAAAGTAGTATAATACTAATTCAAGGTGAATGTGATTACATGTAATTCTCATAGTAACCATGAAAAGTATGATGCAGAGATATGCCCCAAACCCAAGATGGGAGATAGAATGAGTTGCTAAATATATTTGGTTGAGGCCAGGAAGGGGGGAACAGACAAAAACAACGAGAGGGACAAATAGAAAACAAATAGCAAGATGGTTTCTTTACACCTTACCACATCCATGGCTGCCTTTGATGAAAAGAGATTTTACCAGAGATTAAGAGGGTCACTTCATACTAGAAGTGTCAGTTAATTAAGAAGACACATACTCTGAAGTGCATTTGCACCTTACAACAGAGCTTCAAAATACGTGAAGCGGAAATTGACGAGGAATAAGCATATCGAAACCCAGAGGTGGAAACTGTAATGTTCCTCTTTCACAGATTTTTAGAACAAGTACATCAAAAATCTTTAAGTTATAGAACATTTGAATAATACTCTCAATCATATTGATAAAATTGACGTCTGTAGACTGCTATATCCAACAAATGCAGAATACACATTCTTTTCAGTTGCTCCTGAAATGTCACCTAGACAGAATATATGTTGTGTCGTAAAACAAATCTCAGTGTATTTCAAAAGGTAGGATTAATGGAGGTAAGCTCTCTGACAGAAACCAACACCAAAAAGGTAACTAGAAGTCTTCCAACATGAGAAAATTAAACAATATACTTCTAAGTAACCAGTGGGTAGAAAAAATGATGACAGAAATTTGAAAAACTCTTACGTTCGATGGGAATGAAGACACAACATATCCAAATGTATGGGGCGCACACAGTTACAAAATACCTGACCAGTGATCCCCAAAACTGTCAAGATCATCAAAAACCAGGAAAACCTGAAAGCCGTTCACAGTTTAGAAGAGTCTTAGGAGATGTGATGATCAAATGTTATGTGTCTCCTCGATGGGACCCTGGGACAGAAGGAGGACATTAGGCAAAAACCAAGGACATCCACATAAAATACGGACTTTGGTCAATAATGATGTATCAATGTCAGTTTATTAGTTTTGACAAATCTATCACAGATGTGTACGTACCTTTACATCATACACGTACGATATTAACAGGGACACTGGGAATTGGGTATACGGGAGCTCTTTGTACTGTCTTTGCAACTTATATCATAAATCTAAAAGTATTCTTGAAAAATACAGGTTTATTTCAAAAGATATGTGGGATTCAGCTAAAGAAATTTTAGAGAAGCATTATAACTGAACATGCTTATGTTAGAAAAGAATAAAGATTTGAAATCAATGACCATATCTTCTGTCTCAAGATAGCATGAGAATGAATAAATAGAATATGGCCAAGCAATACAGAAAACCAACAAACCCAAGGGTTGTTTCTTTAAAAATATTTTAAAAACTCGGGGCACCTGGGTGGCTCAGTCGGTTAAGAGTCCTACTTCAACTCAGGTCATTATCTCATGGCTCATGAGTTCAAGCCCTGCATCAGGCTCTGGGCTGACAGCTGAGAGCCTGGAATCTGCTTTGGATTCTGTCTGTCTGTCTCTCTCTCTCTCTGCCCCTTCCCGTTTATGGTCCGTCTCTCTCCTTCAAAAATAGCATTAACATTTTTTTAAAGAATTAATAAAACTCATAAAAACCCAGCAAGATTAATTTTTTAAAAGATAGAGAAAAACATCACCAATATCAGTCATGAAAGACAAAACATCACTCTTGGTTTACAGACACTGCTAAGATAAGAAGGGAATATTATGAGCAAATTTATGCAAATCAATTTAACAACCTGTACGAAATGGAAAATTCCCTTGAAAAATGCAACTTATTAAAGTTAAGACAAGCAGAAACAGAAAATCTGAGAATCCCTATATTTATTTATTATGGAACATGAATTTATAACTTAAAGCTCACAAAACTCCAGGCCCAGATGGCTTCATTTTTTATCTCCATCACACCCTTAAGGAAGAAATAATACCAATGCTGCACAAACTTTTTCAGAAAATGGGCATAAAAATTTTCCAACTCTTATTTATGTATTTATGTGCGTATGTACGTATGCATGTATTTGTTTGGCTTCATATCCAGCACAGAGCCCTGTATGGGGCTTGAACTAACACCCTGAGATTGAGACCTGGCCTGAGATCAAGAGTCGGACACTCAACCAACTGAGCCACCCGGGTGCCCCTCCCAACTCGTTTTATGAGGCCCAATGTACAACTGATAGCAAAACTGAATAGGGGATTAAAGAAAAAGAAAATCGCAGACCCAGATTGCTCAGGAACTGGAAGCAAAATTATTCAACAAAATATCAGTAAATCAAACCCAACAGTGTATAAAAAGGATAATAAATAATGGCCAGGTTGTGTTTATTTTAGGAATGCACGTTTGGTGTTTTTTTTTTTTTAATTGAAGTTGACATACAGTATTATATTAGTTTCAGGTGTGCAACATCATGATTTGACAGTTCTATACATTACAGGCAGTAAGTGTCACCAACTATCACTACACAGTTGTGATAACATCATTGACTGTATCCCCTATGCTGTACTTTTCAGCCCTGTGACTTATTGATTTTATGACTAGAAGTTTGTACCTCTCAATCCCCTTCACCTATGTTGCCCCAGCTCCCCTCTGGCAATCAGCAGTTTGTTCTTTGTATTGATCAGTCTGTTTCTGGTTGCTGTGTTCTTCTTTATTTGTTTGCGTGTTTGTTTCTTTGTTTCGTGTTTTAGATTTCATGTGTAAGTGAAATCACATGATATCTGTGTTTCTTTGACTTATTTCACTTAGCGTTATACTCTCTAGGTCCATCCATGTTGTTGCAAACGGCAGGATTTCATTCTTTTTTATGGCTGAGTAATATTCCATTATATATATATATATATATATCTCACATCTTTTTTATCCAATTGTCTGTCAGTGAACAGACAATTCCAGTGAACAGGAACACTTAGGTTCCTTCCAAATCTTGGTTATTGTCTATAATGCTGCAATAGACATGGGGTGCATGTATCTTTTCAAATCAGAATTTTTGTTTTCTTTGGGGAAATAGCCAGAAGTGGAATTACTGAATCATGCGGTAGTTCTATTTTTACTTTTTTGAGGAACCGCTATAGTGTTTCCCTGAGTGGCTGCACTAATTTACATTCCCACCCACGGGTTCCCTTTTCTCCACATCCTCACCAACACTTGGTATTTCTTGTCTTTTTGATAATACCCGTTCTGGAGGTCATAGCCGTGGCAATAAAGCCACGAAAAAATAAAAGACAAAGATTAGAAAGGAAGAAGTACCTTTTTTTATTCTCAGATGACATGACTGTGTATATGACAGTCTCTAAAGAATTTACCAAAAGCCATGAAAACTTCCTAGAAGTGATAAGTTAGTATAGCAAGGTTTCAGGATACGCGGGGTCTGAGGTCAGTATACGAAAATAAATTTTATGTCTGGACGCTAGCAAGAAACAGTGTAAAAATGAAAGGCCAACAATAATGTCATTTAAAAGAACATGAAACGTTAACTTTTCAGGAATAGATTAAACAAAATGAAAAATTAAAAATATTGTGTTCCTAAATTAAAGAAGACTGGAATAAATGGGGAGCTATGGCATGTTCAGAGACGGGGGGTATTCGGTGTCCTGAAGATGACGGTTTTCTCCATATTGATCTACAGGTTCAACACAACCTCAGTCAATATCCCAGTGGGTTTTCTTACAGAAATTTATCAATTGATTCTGAAATTTGATTCTGAAATTTGCATAGAAATAGACTTCTATTTCCAGCTAAGATAGAATAACAAGAATCAAATTTACTGTTTCTTCTGAAATAATGGCACTAGCAGCAACAACAACACAAGAGAACATGAAAAAATGTTTTTCAAGACCTTAGACATTGATCCCTGAGAGACACGACACAAGTGAGGTGATTCCCACGTGGTCCCAGCTTATCGCCGTGAGACCATTTGTAGGCTGTGGTGCAGTTTGGGGGAGCCCAGGCAGAGCTGGGCAGACTCCCCAAGTCGAGGAGGTCAAGATGAGAGCCCAGGTAGACCAAGGTGCCTAGTTCACAGGGCAGAGTATCAGAAAGGGGAAGGCAGTATAAAGAACCCCAGATGTCTGCAGAGGGTCCCCCTGAGTGCGATCAGCATATGTATGTGAGGAAACTACCCAAGGCTGGGGACAGTGCCTGGCGCTCACACCGAACTGGGAATATGGCCTCTAACAGCCAGGCTGAACATTTCATGATTCCCACGAATTTAACTTTGGTTAAAGTACTTAGAAAGATCTTGCCTGAGTAGCAGAACATGATTAGTCCTAATCAGGGCTAGGACGAGAGTGAGACCCCTACAGCCCAGCATTTAAGGAGGTCCCACACAGGCATGACCCTGAGAACAAGTGTCTCCTTAAATTCTGCACCCCAGGCACCTTGCTTTCTTCGCCTTTGACCCAGCCTTGACCCTAGCTTAAACACAGCTCTGGTCTCACCTAACAAACCATTAGACAAAACCCAAAGGATCAAATAGTTTGCAAGTGATTTAACTGCACCTCAGAGCACAGCTCAAGAATATTTCTAGAAATCCAGCACCCAACACGGTAAAACTCCCAAGGTCTGGAATCCAATCAAAGATGATCAGGCAAGCAAAGAAGCGGAAAAGTCCCCTAGTGAGAAGAATAATCAGTCAGTCAAAACCAACCCGGAACTGTCCGGGATGTTAGAATGAACAGATAAGGGCAGTCTTCATAACTGTATTCTATAGGTTTAAAAGTTAAGTAGAGTCGTGAAGAATATAAGAGACCCAAATGTAATACCTAGAGATAAAAACTACAATGTCTATGATGAAAAATACACTGGATGGAATTAGCAGCATAAAGACAGTGCAGAAGAAAAGAGTAAACTTCCAGATATAGCAATAAAAAATACCCCAAATGAAACACAGAGAGGAAAACTTTAAGCGGGAAAGGCATCAATATACTATACCTTCAAGTAGTCTAACATTACATGAGACTGGAGCCCCTGGAGGAGAGGGGGTCCCTTGTTCATGGATCAGAAAATTCAATAAAGTTCAAATTCCAATTCATCCTCAATTCATCTATGGATTCACTGAGGTCGCCATGAAAATCCCAATGAGTTGTGTTTTTTGGTCTTGTTCATTTTGTAGAAATGAAAAAGCTGATTTTAAAATTTACATGGAAATGCAGAGGGGCTAAAATAGCCAAAAATAACTTTGGAAAAGAACAATAAATTCGAGGGGCTAACTCTACCCGATTTCAAGAGCTATTTAAAAACTATAGTGTGATATTGACCACAAGATAGACAAATGGGTTCACAGGACAGGATAGCGAGTTTAGAATTAGACCCACAAATGCATAGAAAATTGATTTTTGACAGAGGTTTAAAAGTGGGGAAATGGATGGTCTTTTCAACAAATGGTGGAGGATCAATTGGACCTTCATATCTCATAAATTGAACTTTGATCCATAACTGGCACTACGTACAAAAATGGACTCAAAATGGGTCTTAGACCTAAATGCAAAAACTTAAGCCGTAAATCTTCTGGGGAAAATATAAGGGAAAATCTTTGTGACCTTGAGTTCGACAAAGATTTCTTGGATGTGGCATTAAAAGCATGGTCTATAAAAGAACAAATTGATAAATTGTACTTCATCAAAGTAAAAAACAGCTCTTCAGAAGACACTGTTAAGAGCATAAAAGGACAAGTTACAGAAAGAGAAAAACACTTTCAAAGCATAGATCCGCAAAACAACTTGTTATCTAGAATATATAAAACTCTCAGAACTGAACAATAAGAAAACACAACCTAATTTGCCAAATGGGCAAAACATTTGAATACACACTTCAGCCAACGAGACATATAGACGGCAGATGAGCTCTTGAAACTATGCTCAACGTCAGTAGTCATTGGTGAACTGAAAAATTAAAGCCACAATGAAATACCACTGGATACCTGCTAGTGGGGCTAAAATTTGAAAGACTGACCTTAGCAACCGTGGCAGAGCATCAGAAACTCTTACTCACGGCCAGAGGGGCCACTTTGAAACGCCATTTGTCACTTCTTCAGAAAGGTAAACATACTGGGGCACCTGGGTGGCTCAGTCCGTTGGGCGTCCGATTTCAGCTCAGCTCATGATCTCATGGTTCATGAGTTCGAGCCCCGCGTCAGGCTCTGGGATGACAGCTCAGAGCCTGGAGCCTGCTTCCGATTCTGTGTCTCCCTCCCTTTCTCTGCCCCTCCCCCACTTGTGCGCGTGTTCTCTCTCTCTCTCTCTCAAAAATAAATAAATAAAAAAGTTACACATACCTCTGCCATATGTTCTGGCCACTCCATGTTCAGATATTTACACATCTGGAAAGAAAGTGTATGTCAACACAAACTCTTATACATGAATGCTTTATTGGCAATACCCCCAAATCAACACAATTCTCCAGCAAAAGGGGAATGGATAGATTTTAGTACATTCATACAACGGAATACTACTGAGTAATAAAAGAACTATTGATGCCTGTATACATATTTTAGAAATTGAGTGAAAGCTCTCAGACAAAGTTGACATACAGCATGATTCTAGAAACTACGTAGCAATGGTAGTGCACAAAGCAGGTCAGTGGTAGCCTGGGGGGAGGGTAGTGAAGAATATAGAGATCACAAAGGGGCAGGACAAGACTTTTAGGGGTGATGGATGTGCTCATTTTCCTCCTAGTGGCGATGGTTTCACATATATCAGATCCTATCAAATTGTACACTTAAAATCTACCCAGTTAATTGTATGTAAATCATTATATCTCAATTATGTTGTTAACGAATTTACACGGCAATATAAAGGACCCACAATAGCCAGCACAAACAGGCAAAAGATAAGTAGTATGGGGTGCCTGGGTGGCTCAGCCGGTTGAGCATCCAACTTTGGCTCAGGTTATGACCTGTGGTTCGTAGGTTTGAACCCCGAATTGGGCCCTGTACTGCCAGTGTGGAGCCTGCTTGGGATTCTCTCTCCCTCGCTCTCTCTGCCCCTCTCCCACTTGTGCTCGCTCTCTCAAAAGAAATAAATAAGCTGAAACAAAAGAAAGAAATGTATCTGATTAAAAAAAAAGATAAACAGTATCGTTGGACCCACACCACTTGATTCCAAGAATCGCTAGAGCGCTACAGTAATTATTTCAGGATGGTATTGGCATGTGGATAGACAAATAGATCCGTGTAACAGCATATAGTCTAGGAACAGATTCACGTATATGTGCCAACTGAAATGTGATAAAAGTTCCAATGTAATTCTGCAGGGAGAGGAAACGCTTTCCAGCAAACGATTCTGGAACAACTTGATATTCATATGGGAAAAAAATGAATCTCGATTCCAATGTCATACCATACAGAAATTATTTTGATGTGGATCACAGATCAGAACGTAAAAGATAAGCCATTGAAAAATATCTCTGAGACCCTGGTGTACGCACAGATTCTTAGGTGCCAGAAATGGTAACCGTAAAAGAGAAAAACAGATTAAAGTGGCTTTCATAACAATTAAAGATTTCTGCTCTGCTCATGAAAAGACTCCTTTGGTAAGTGAAAATGCAAGCAGCAGATTGGGAGAAAATATTTACAACACATATATTTGAAAAAGGACTTATATTCAGAATGTATACAGAGCTCCTACAAAAGTGAAAAGATAGCCGTATAGAATAGGGTGCAAAAAATTTGTAGATTCTTCACCATAATATATATATATATATATATATATATATATATATATATATATATACACACACATACATATATATATACATACATATATATATACACATACATATACATACACACACACACACACACACACACACACACACAAATGGCCAATATGTTCCTGAAAAGGTACTCCGCATTTTTAGTGATCAGAGAAATGCAGTTTAATACACCATGAACTTAATCCATTTCATACCCACAGAATGACTAAAATTAAAAATTGACAATATCAAGTGTTGATGAGGATATAGAACAACTGAGCTTCTCATAAATTGCTGTGAAGTCTCAAAGGATGCAACTCCTGTGGAAAATTCTTTGACAACTTCTTATAAAAGTAATATACACTTACCGGGGCTCCTGGGTGGCTCAGTCAGTTCAGCATCTGAGCCTTGATTTCAGCTCAGGTTATGATCTCATGGTTTGTGAGACTGAGCCCTGCATCAGGCTCTGCACTGACAGCACAGAGTCTGCTTTCTCTCCGTCTCTCTCTGCCCCTCCCCTGCTCGTGCGCTCGCACTTTCTCTCTCTCTCAAAAATAAATAGGGGCGCCTGGGTGGCGCAGTCGGTTAAGCGTCCGACTTCAGCCAGGTCACGATCTCGCGGTCCGGGAGTTCGAGCCCCGCGTCGGGCTCTGGGCTGACGGCTCAGAGCCTGGAGCCTGCTTCCGATTCTGTGTCTCCCTCTCTCTCTGCCCCTCCCCCGTTCATGCTCTGTCTCTCTCTGTCCCAAAAATAAATAAACGTTGAGGGGCGCCTGGGTGGCGCAGTCGGTTAAGCGTCCGACTTCAGCCAGGTCACGATCTCGCGGTCCGTGAGTTCGAGCCCCGCGTCAGGCTCTGGGCTGATGGCTCAGAGCCTGGAGCCTGTTTCCGATTCTGTGTCTCCCTCTCTCTCTGCCCCTCCCCCGTTCATGCTCTGTCTCTCTCTGTCCCAAAAATAAATAAACGTTGAAAAAAAAAAATTAAAAATAAATAAATAAATAAATAAACTTTTTTTTTTTTTTTTTTTAAAGTAATACGTACTTACCAATGATCAAGCAATTCCACTGTTAGGTCCTTAGCTAAGAGATATACAAACATGAAACCATAAAATATTTGTATAGAATTATTCATAGGAGTTTTATTCATAATCGCTAAGAACTAGAAACAGCCCAAATAACCATCAACAGAAGAATGGATAAATGAATAGTGGTTTATTCACGTGGTGGGAAACTTGTCTGCAGTGAAAAGGAATGTGTGATTGGTACGTGCAACACCAGTGACTAGCCAACGCATTATGTTGGGCGAATAAATATAAAAAGAAATGAGTATATACCACACAATTCCATCCACATGACATTTTGCAGCACGCACGCCAGCTATGGTGATAAAGTTAGGACAGCAGCTGGAATGGGGTGCACGGCAGCTCTCCGGGGTGACCACAATGTTCTAGATCTTGGTTTAGGAGTGAGGTACCTGGTGTGCACATTTGTCTGAACTCCTTGAGCTGCATTCTTACAATGTGTGCATTTAACCACATGCAAATCAGGTCTCCATGAAAAGAATATGTTGGGGAAAATATAACAATCACAAGGCATATGTTCTCCTAAAAAGATAACATTAGAACACAACCAATGAAGCTGTGGAGAAAAAAGATAAATTAAATTTAATTTAATTTTTGCCATGGGCGAAAAAAAAGTTTTAATTGAATAATTAAAACTGTCATTAAAAATGTCCCTCTTAGAACTAATAGATCAAGGAGTCACAAACGTAAAGCAAAGATATGGGAGGTTCTAATAACGTAATAAGCCTGAGCCCTTAAGAGATTGAAATGGCAAAACTTTCCCCTTAAGAAGTCCTCAAGTCCACAGAGAGCTCTACATGAAGCTCTGTGAAACAGTTATCAGATAAACATTCTTAGAGAACTTGTTCCAGAAAAAAGGACAACAGAAAAAAAAAAAAAAAAAAAAAGGAAATCTGCCCAACTTGTTTTATGAGGCAAAAATAACATTTATTCCAAGTTCAGATATGGCCAATAGAAGAAAAAACCTAGGTCTATTTCACTTATAAAAATAGAGGCACAATCCCAAAGAAGCCGCTCGCTAATTAACCCTCCAGTGCATTTTGAAAAGTGACATCACTGAGTTTATTCTAGAAGTGTAAGAACGATTCAGCTCCAGAAGTTCTGTCAATGTCGTTCTATGGAAACCAATTTGACAATAAATTTCATATATTAAAAAAAAAAAAGAAATTCTGTCAATGTTATTTATGACCATATTATTGGAATAAAGGAATAAAATAACCCTCAAGAGATGCAGCACTTATCTGATGAAGTTCAACATGTTTTTGTGATTTTTAATGATTCTCAGGAAACTCTGAATAGAAATGAACGTTCTTTTTTTAAAATTTTTTAACGTTTATTCGGTTTTGAGAGACAGAGACAGAGCATGAGCAGGGGGAGGGGCAGAGAGAGAGGGAGAGCCAGAATCCGAAGCAGGTTCCAGGCTCCAAGCTGTCAGCACAGAGCCCGACACGGGGCTCGAACTCACAGAACGTGAGATCGCGACCTGAGCCAAAGTCGGACGCTTAACCGACTGAGCCACCCAGGCGCCCCTGGACATTCTTAATATGATAAAGATTTCGTACGTTAAAAGTTTACAGAAAACCTGATACTCTGTAGATAAACTTTAGGTTTATTTCAAGTAATGTCGGGAACAAACAAGTAGAAACACCCCAGCCAGTCCGACTACCACGGAGGCTCTGGCTTGTGTTGTAAGAGGAGAAAACGGACGTGGTTTGTGAGTTCGAGCCCCGCGTCGGGCTCTGTGCCGACCGCTCAGAGCCTGGAGCCTGCTTCGGATTCTGGGTCTCCCTCTCTCTCTGCCCTTCCTCCACTCACACTCTGTCTCTCTCTCCTTCAAAAATAATTAAACATTAAATAAAAATAAGAGAGGAGAAAATGGAGGGTCTGAGGGCAAGAGACACAGCCTTGTTCTGCACAGACCATCTCTCATCTACCCAGAAACCCACCAGAGTGAACAGGAAACTGGTTGGAACTAATAGAGTTTAGCGAGATTGCTGAATACACGATCAACTTACTAAAATTAGTGGCTTTCTACACCAGTATTAACCAATTAGAAATACAATAGAAAAAGAGATACATTCACAAGAGGAACAGAAAACTGAAGTATCTGAAACTCAAGCCAGAAATAAATGTAGAAAACCTCTAGAGAGGAACACATTAAGATTTAAGAAATGGAAAGGACACGAAGAAGACACGAAAAAGCAGAGAGAGAACCGAGAGCCTTCGAAAGGCTGTGCTCAAAGCGGTGCCGGTTCAAAGTCTGCCCGGGCTGCGGCCGCAGACTCCGAAAGCCCGGAGGAGGAGGGAGGCCCAAGCGGCAGAAACGTTGATCTGGCTGCTCTGGAGGCTGGAATCCAAGATGAGGCGTCCACACTGCCGGGTTCTGGGGAGCGCACCCCCCTGGCCTGCAGACCTCTGTCCTCTCACGGGTCCTCACCTGGTGGGGAGAGAGCTCTTGGGTGTCTCTTCTTTGTTTTTTTTTTTTTTTTTATTTTTTTTTTTTTTTATTTTTTTTTTTTCCGTTTATTATTTATTTTTGGGACAGAGAGAGACAGAGCATGAACGGGGGAGGGGCAGAGAGAGAGGGAGACACAGAATCGGAAACAGGCTCCAGGCTCTGAGCCATCAGCCCAGAGCCTGACGCGGGGCTTGAACTCCCGGACCGCGAGATCGTGACCTGGCTGAAGTCGGACGCTTAACCGACTGCGCCACCCAGGCGCCCCTCTTCTTTGTTTTTTAATGTTTATTTTTGGAAGAGAGAGAGAGAATGAGCAGGGGAGGGGCAGAGAGAGAAGGGGACAGAGCATCCAAAGCAGGCTGTGCTCTGCACTGACAGCCCATTTCGGGGCTCGAACTCATGAACTGTGAGATCATGACCTGAGATGAAGGTCGTGACCGACCGAGCC
Organism: Leopardus geoffroyi; assembly: GCF_018350155.1. Classification (NCBI taxonomy): domain Eukaryota; kingdom Metazoa; phylum Chordata; class Mammalia; order Carnivora; family Felidae; genus Leopardus; species Leopardus geoffroyi. The sequence continues at coordinate 143,512,740 of NC_059337.1, read as the reverse complement.
ACCCAGGCGCCCCTGGAATCGGTCTTACAGGAAGGGTCTGGCCCTTTTCAAGGGGCTCACCTGGTTTCATCAAGCTCATAGGCATAATCCCCTTTCTTGTTAACTCAAAGGCAACGGATTAGTAACCTGATTTCAGAAGTGATACCCCACCACAGGATTCTGGGGGAGGGGATTACGCCCAGCACCGGGATGGGCTCTGGGTGCCATCTTAAAATTCCTTCGACCACACCACCATGATCAAATCAGAAGAGAGAGCTTAAGACAGTAAGTGAAGGTGTCGGTGGACGGGAAGCAGACTCGGGGTTAGCGGACAGGTGACACACTGTGACGTGACACTTACAACATTGCAACTGATCAGAAGCTGCTATGCACAGCATAGAAGGGACTCTGACAAATCAGTGAGAAAAAGACGAGCAGCAAGGGACAATTCGAAGAAGGAAAAGCCCGAGAGGCTCACAAGCGTGTGGAGGGATAGTGCCTCGCACTAGGAATCTGGGTGCGGGTGGGGGTGCGAAAACAATGCCAAGACATCAACGTCGTGAACACGTCAGTTGGGGCAGTGCAGTTGTTGATGGAGACGTGCGGAACTGGGGCCCCAGCGCACCGCCACGGAAGAGACAGGCGGCCGTGGGGGCTGGGGGGAACGGCTGGCGCCTCGCTTTGCACGGTGTGGTGTGGCTCGTCCCCACGCACCGGTCCCCCTCCCGGGTCCACGCAGGGGCCTGAGGACCGGGGTACGTGTGCTGCGGCCCGGTTTTGGAGAAGGCGGCCCGTGTCCACAGCAGGGGACAGAGGGAGTAGAGAGGCAGGTGCACAAAACAGAATCCTGTAGCCACGAAAACCACTGACTGAACTCGTGGCGAACACGGCAACAGGCAGCACAGATTTTCAGGGCATATTGTTGAATGAAAAAAGTAGGAAACAGGAGCTTTATAGTTCAACAGAATGTACTCACAACCGAAACAATACTTAAAACACCCAAAAGTTACATGGTTTTCGGTTAAACATGCAGTCGAGAACGGATTTCAGACTTTCCAGTGAGCGCCTCCGGGGCTGAGGGGGGAGCTGGGCGCGCGGATGGGGAACGAGATGAAAATTGGTGGCATGAAATGACACGGACAGCTGACCTGTGTGCCGTGAAGCGAGAAGCAAGGTGAAATCAACTGTCTGGACCTAGCGTGCACATTTAAATTTTTTTTTTAACGTTTATTCATTTTTGAGAGACAGAGCATGAACAGGGGAGGGGCAGAGAGAGAGGGAGACACAGGATCCCGAGCAGGCCCCAGGCTCCGAGCTGTCAGCACAGAGCCCGACGCGGGGCTCGAACCCACGGACCGAGAGATCGTGACCTGAGCCGAAGTCGGATGCCCACCTGGCTGAGCCCCCCAGGTGCCCCCAGCATGCACATTTAAACATAAATACGGGGTGCCTGGGGGGCTCAGTTGGTGAAGCGTCTGACTCCAGCTCAGGTCATGATCTCACGGTTTGTGAGTTCGAGCCCCACACTGGGCTCTGTGCTGACAGCTCGGAGCCTGGAGCCTGCTTCGGATCCTGTGTCTCTCCCTCTCCCTTTCCCTCTCTGCCCCTCCCCTGCTCACACTCTGCCTGTCGCTCTCTCTCTCTCAAAAATAAATAAATATTTTTAAAAAATTGAAAAAAAAACCCATAAATAGGTAAGTGAGATGCAGGGGCTGCTTTCCAAAGATGGTCCCAACTGCAAGGGTCTCGATGACCCCCTCCTTGTCCCCCCAGAAAGCCATCTGTTTCCTGCCCTGGGTGCCCTCCTGTGCCTTGTGCAGCCCTTTCAGGGAGCAGATTTAAGGACAGTGGGTGTTCCTCTATGACCCCAAAGCCAGCAGCGGCGCCTGGGAGGAGGGCTGTACCGACTGCCCGGGTCCTGGAGCAGAGACAGCTCGGAGAGGGTGAAGCCACCAAAGACGGGATGTGTGGGTCGAGCACCACATAAATGTGTGATTGGAAGCCACTGAAATGTGGGGGGGGGGGGGTGCTTATTACCCGAGCTAACCTTGCTGAGGCTCTGCTAGGGGCCCCAGCCCTAGTTGTCCTGTCCCTGTAACCCTGCAAGTTCTGAGTTGACCAGAGTTGGACAGTGGAGAAGGTCCTGGCCACCTTTCCAACTCCCCACCCCTGCTCTGCGGGAAGGGGTCATTGTTACAGACACTCAGGAGGCTCCTTCCTGTCTGGAGAATGTGGAATTGTGACAGCCGCCCGGCAGCCCTCAGGAAGGAGCCGCCAAGATCCTGCCGTGTCCGGACGTGAGCAACAGCTTTCTCGAGTGTCCGTACCGGGGGCTGGAGGCGAGGAGCTGACTGAGAGCCCTTGAGGATGGCACTCAGGGCAGGAACATGAGGGGGCGACTCCTCTCCACCCACCTAGGCTGCGACGGATGATTTAATTTGCCTGGAAAATCAGCGCGTCATCGTGATGAATACTTGGCTGATTTCAGGGCAGATTCGTGCACTCGATACGAAGTATGTTCCCACGTATCACTCATCAAGCGTTGCTGAAAGCTTAGGCTGATTAACTGGCCAGGTCGGTTAACCCTCGTCGTGTGGGCTCGCCCACAGCCTCCAGCCCAAACCAAAGGAGCTGGGGTCGGGGGGTGGGGGACGGGGAGGGCGGTAAACTTTCTTCTTCGTTTTCAAATTCTGGAGCCACAACTGTTATGCCCTGTTACGGCTGAATTGTATCCCCACTAAATTCATATGTTGAAGGCTTAACCGCCAGTACATAGAAATCACTAGAGACAGGGTCTTTAAAGAGGTAACAAAATGAGCACATTAGGGTCGGGTCCTAATCTGATACGACTGGTGTCCTTGTAAGAAGGAGAGATTAGGACACGGAGAGGAGAGGGCAGTGTCCACACGCCAGGGAGGGAGGCCTGGGAGACGCCAGTCCTTCTGGCATCTTGACCTTGGACTTCCAGCCTCCCCGCCCCCCCCCCCCCGCCCCCTGCCTGTGATGGAGCCCCTGCTCAGTTCTGCACCCTCCAGTCAGCCACTGCTGGCCTTTGGGGGGATGTTTTGTCTCCCCCATCCTGCCCCCCAACTTTCATATCTCCTCTGGTAACTGTCCATTTTCTAACTTCGGGTTCCCAGGATGTGGGGAGCTCTTTTCTCCCAGAGGTAGCCTGTCCCCGCTCGGCACACCGATGACTATCCGGTAACCCGTGTGCTTGGCTCAGGGTGTTCTCAGGCACGTGTCACACGTCTTCGCTGTGTCCCCTCGGCAGAGAAGGTGAACGTGATGGGGGCCACTCGAAATGGGAGCTCGAGGGGAAAGGGTACAGGAAGTAATGGCGGGGGGGGGGGCGGTCTCCGTAGAACAGCCTGGCAACGCGTTCTCTGGCCCACGGTGACCTTGGAGGCTGGCGGGTTGTCTCTCCTTGCCTTGGGGAATTTCCTGCATCCAGGCTCCGGAGGTGGGTGCTCTGGAGCCAAGTTCACCAAAGCAGGTGCCAAGGTGCCAATGCTCAGGGAGAAACACAGCCTGTCACATGGCCCGGACCTGTCCGGGCGCGACTGGTGCCTTCTCTCTCTGCCTCTGATGTCCGTGGAAGGCAAATCAGGACCAAGTGGCAAGCTGGCCTGGAGTCAGGACAGAGGTGGCAAGTTGGACGGGGCCATTCTTTACAGAGATAAGCTCCACGGGCCGTTTCGCCACATCCCGCCCGCCAGCAGGCTGGGGGTTATCTGGAGACCGTTTTGCGTCGAGCTCGCCCCCTGGACGTCGCCAGCCTGCCCCTCCCATCTGCTACCTCCGGGACCTTCCCAGACCACCAGGCTCTCTTTGATGACATGATCTTCCTCCAGTCTGACTGGAGCCAAGTTTTGACCCCTGGGGAGACAACCGCATCCCCAAAGCGGCCTGCGCCTCTGTCCTCCAAGCCTTCCTGCACGGGATTCACAGGACACTGGCTTAGGATTTAGGAGTCAGGAGCTCAGTGCCCTCAGTGCCGGTACTGGGAACCGATGACCAAATATTAGGACAAGAGATGCTCCCACGGCTCTTATCACTGAGGAAATTCCAAGGGTTTTAGGGGCTCTGTGCCGGGAACCAGGGGCAGAGACCCATGCACATATTTTGTGCGACCTCCCAGCGGCTCTCGCTGTCCAGATGCGAAGCCCTGAGTCCCCATCTTTTCCTGCCTCTCTTGAGGCCTGCGCCCTCCACCCGGGCTCTGAAGTCGACTCCCTCAGGCCCTGGGCCGGGCCCTTCCCCCGTACCCCTGCACCCCCAGGGTGGTCTCCCCACTCCGCCACCATCCGAACGCCGAGCACTCCTGTCCGGACCAAATCTCCTCGCTGGCAAACTAAATGGGAGACTCCAGAACTGGTTGGAACCTTCCAGCTCGCTCTTACAAGTGTCACTCGGTAAGCCGGCACCCGTGACAGCCGGAGCCTGGCTTTGCCTGAGCCTGTCTTCTCGACACACGGGGCAACCAGGGTGGGCATAGGTTTGAACTCCTGTCTGCTCTGTGCCCCGGGTCATTTGTTCCGCCAGAACCTACCGCTTGTGGGGCGGGCCTCGTAGTGGACCCTGCATGCCCCGGACTCATGGCCCCCCCAGCCCTGCATGAGAAGCCCTAAAGGCCCTCTGCCCCTCCCCCCTCCATCTGCCTTCCCGGCTCCCAGCTCAGGCCGGCTCAGTCTTCGGCGCCTCCTTCAAAATGCCGCCTGCAACCTTCTCAGCCCTTGGGTGGCAGTGAGCCTCCTCCCTGTGCTTCAAAGCCACCCGGGCACCTCACCGGCCCTCGCCGTGCAGCACCGTGAGCGCCCTGGCGGTGGGCCAGGGGTCCCCCGTCCGTATGCCCGGCACTGGCACAGGGCGTGTGCTCGGCAGAGGCTGACTTTCCCTGCTGTGTGCCAAGGTGAAGCCCCTGGTATGGTGCAGCCTTGCCCCGCGGAGAAGGGGAAGGCCAGCCTCTCCCCAGCTAACGCCCGTCGGCCATAGGAGCCTGTGCCTCTGTCTCACTCCTGGCTCCCGGCCTTCGTGGCCCTGAACTTGGAGCCTCCCCCGCTGTGAGAAGAGCCCCCCACGCACGCGCGGCCGGGCCGTCCTAGACCAAGGGGGTGGCTGGGGCACCTCTGGTCCCGCCTCTCTGCCTTGTTTTGTGGTTGAGCAAAGCAGTGCTTTAAAGGAAATTTATTTTTCCAAATTGCAGAACAAAGGACACAATGTTTGGGAAGAAAACACATTGCTTACATTTGAGAAAAATTAGTAGCATTATATAATGAAAGACGCTTGAAGGAACTGACTCACCCCAGGCTGACATACATCTTTGACTAGTTTGTGAGATACTCATAAAATTACATCCTGTTAATTTAAGGCTTCTTATGCTAATTTTCAGTCGATTTTATTTGCCTACGAAATTTATTGGTGGCCTCCAGGGTAACAGCCGGGGCTTGGTCCAAGTATGTGGGATCCTCGTTAAAAACCCCACGTGAGGAAACTAAAACAGCATTCGGTGTGAGGGCCAGGAGGACGCGAGGACAGTGTCCAGACGTTCCAGGGTCCGGGCGGGCTCCGCGTGGCTCCCGCGAGGCCCTGCCTCAGAACTGAGCCAGGGGGACGCTGAGGGACACGCTGGCCTGTCCCAGAGAGCAGAGCGGCCCTGTTGGGTCCAGTCCCCCAGCTTCACAGATGGGAAAGCCACGGCCCTGAGCTGTTGACATTTCCCCTGAGTGGAAATCCACAGAAAGATCTACAGGGTCCAGCTGCTTGACGCACTCCACAGCCTACCATCAGCAGCAGGGGGGTGTTCTAGATGGAGAATGTTGGGTGATGTGGGAACCGATAAAACACCAAGGGGTGGGGGGGACGCGGTTTAAGGAGTCGGCAGCCGTCCCTTTACGCCCGGAGGCAAACCCAGGCTGGGGCTTCCATGCAGGGTCTGCTTTGTGGATGTGCCGCAGGCCCCGTTCGTAGGAGGGCCCCGCGCTGTCACCGCCTTAAAAATCCCCAACAGGGCCCCACAAATCGCATAGCAGGCCCTGCCCCCTAGCCCAGGGTCGCAGAGCAGAGGAGAGCCAGGGGTCCAGGGTCGCGCCCCCCCCCCCCCCCAGCTCTTCCAACAACGTCCTCCTAACCTCCTCCTGGTCTTGGCCAGGCCCACCTTCCCTCCGAAGGGCGGGCCAGACCCCCCCCCCCCTCCCCGTGGAAGCCAGCCCCTGGGAGGACAGACACGGCCGCGATGGACAGTGAGGGGCCCCTGCTGGGAGGTCCTCCCCTGGCCGCTGAAGCAAGATTCAGGTGGGTGGTTCCTGCCCACGCCGCCTCCCAGTGTGAAAATTGACCCCAGTCCGCAACGGCGGAGCCACGGTGACCGCTGCCCTGTGCCAGGCCCCTGCTGGGCTGCAAGCCTTGGGCCGGGAAGGACACGCCCTCCCTGCGGTGTGCCGCAGAGGGCCTGGGCAGGTGACACCCGTGCCTGTGGTCTGGCTCTCAGGCCATCCTTCCTGCCCGCAGGCGCCCTGGGTGCCCTTGGCCCCATGACTGTGTCTGGCATCGCTGGAGGGAAGACAGTTCTGAGAGAAGGGTGAGGTCAGGGAGCACAGGTAGGTGACACCTTGGACCCCTGGAGGGAGCCTGGGCAGGCTTTCAGCCGGGGTGGGAGTGGGGCGGTCGGCGGGGGGGTCCTGTGGGTCACAGTGGGCCTTCTCACGGGGCTGTGGTTTCCCAGCTTCCTCTATCAGGGCGGCCAGTGTGGTCCTTCCCTGGGCCCCAGGCTTCGCACCTGGTCTCCAGCTGGGCTTGTCTGCACTGAGCTGTCTTGTGTCTGTGCTCTTTGTCCTGTTATTTCTGTCTTGCATTTCTCTCCCTGGGTTTCTCCCTTCCCCATAACACGGTCCCCGAGCACCTTCTCCATACCGCCCCCCCCAGGGGGACAGTGATGTGAAGTTCAGACCTGGACCCCCATGGGCACACGGTTCTTTGGCGTCCTGGAGTTCAATCGTTTCCACTTACTGATGAGGAAACTGAGGCACATTACACTCCAGGTCAAGAGACAGAGTTAATGAGCAGTTATCATTTCTTCGTGTTTATTTATTTGTTTCGAGAGAGAGTGGGAGAGCAGGAGAACGAGGGAGTGGCAGAGCCCAACGTGGGGCTTGAACTCACCAACCGTGACATTGTGACCTGAACCGAAATCAAGGGTCGGACATTTAACTGACTGAGCCACCCCGGCGCCCCGATGAGCAGTTATTGATGGGGACACAGAGTCTCCTGGGGCAAGATAGGCACACAGAGCAGAGGAGTCAGGAAAATCTTTCCAGAAAACACCACACTTCAGTGCAGACCTAGAAATCGGGTAAGAATGGGCCGATGGAAAGTGTGGAAGGGCATGCCGAGGCAAGGAACAGAATGGGCGAAGACCCAGAAACAAGAGCTCAGGAATGCACTGAGGCAGAGGAGGGTGACAAGTCTCCAGGAATGGGGGGACTTGACCAGATGAGGCTGGGAAGGCTACAGGAGCAGCCGATCAGCGTGCACCTCCCGCTGCCGTGTGGAGCACGGGTCAGAGGACGGCGGACAGTGGTGTGTGAGCTGGAAATGCAGGAAGAGGCCAAGGGGTGCAGCAGAAGACATAGAGACAGAAGCAACTCGAGGGGGCCGGCCCATTGGACGTCCAGAGCCGGGGGCAGAGAGGCTCAGGGTGTGTCCCTCTGGGTGGCAGGGTGGCCAACATTGCTGCCCCGGGGGGACGAGGGGTGGGAGGAGAGGAGGTGATGTGGACCTGCCTGGGAAGTGCCCGCCAGGCAGCCGGAACCTTGTGCAGGTCAGGGGACAGGTTTTCATGCCACCCTCCTACGATGGTGGGATCTGCAGGAAGATGGGGGACGAGGGGCCACGGCAGCTCGGAGGGAGCAGAGGGAGAGAGCTGGAAGGCTGGAAGCTGGGCCTGCAGACTGGGGAGAGGCTCAGAGGTGAGCTATGCAGGGGTGAAGGGTGCAGGTGGGGAGCGGGAGTGAGGTGTCAAGGAGAGAGAGCCACGAGGCACGTGCACCCCCTCCCGCAGGCAGGCTCCCTGAGAAGGGGGGAGCAGAGAGGCAGGTTGTGTCTGTGGGGAGTCCCTGGAGGAATGAGGACGAGGCAGGGTTCCCAGCAGGGAGCACGGAGGACGAAATCCGTGTGTCAGAACTGGAGGAGATATCAGCACAGGCTGCCACAGGCTGAAACATGAACCTCACTCTAAACCTCACAGCTTGACAAAATCCAACTTAGAATGGATCCAAGATTACATGCAAACGTGTGAAAATGTATACCTTTTAGAAAAAAGGAGAAAATCTTTGGGATCTAAGGGCTCAGGTGAAGAAGTGTCATCAGAAGCTCAGTTCACGAAAGAGAAAATGGTCCATCGGACTCTGTCAAAGTTAAGGACTTGTGAGTGGTGAAGGACCCTGTTCGGAGAGAGAAAGAGCAAACTACAGACTTGGTGGCTTCCATCTGACAAAGGATTTGTGTCTAGAATACATACAGATCTCTCAAAACTCAACAGTATAAAAACAAGCAATCCAACTAGAAAATGGGCAAAACCCAGGAACAGACATTTCGCCCAAGAGGATGTATAGACAGCAATGGGCTTGTGGGAAAATGTGCAATATTGTCAGCCGCTAGGGAAATGCAAAGTAAAACCACAGTGAGACATCACTGCATGCCTCTCCGAACAGCTAAAATTAAAAAAAAAAAAAAAAAAAAAAAAAAATAGTGGCTGCCGTGAGAAAAATGTCTGTATCCCCCAGCTGGGGAACATTCTACAAAATATGCCTAAAAAAATAAACAGCAATAACACCAATTGCCAGTGGAGATGCAGATAAAGGGAGTCTCTCCCTATTAGCCAGGAACATAAAAAGCTACTCTGGGAAAGTCTGGTGGTGTCTTCAAAAACCAAAATACACTTACCTATGACCCAGAGATTGCACTCTTGGGCATTTATCCAAGAGAAATGAGAACTTCTATGCACACACAAACCTGTGCATGGTGCCCAGAGCAGTTTCATTGGTGGTAGCCCCAAACTGGAGACCCAAAAGCCCTTCAGGTGGATGGGGAAACAGACCGTGGTCCATCCAGGCCAGGGACACTGCCTGGCACTCAAAAGGGACAAACTACAGATAGATGCTACAGCATGGATGGATCTCACGGGCCTCGTGCTGAGTGAGAAAAGCTGACCTCGGAAGTTACGTATAATATCGCAAATGGCAAAATGAGGGGCGCCTGGGTGGCTCGGTTGAGTGTCTGACTTTGGCTCAGGTCATGATCTCACGGCTTGTGGGTTGGAGCCCCATATCGGGCTCTGTGCTGACAGCTCGGAGCCTGCTTTGGATTCTCTGGCCTCCTCTCTCGGCCCCTCCCCTGCTCTCTCTCAAAAATAAATACACATTAAACGTTTTCTCTTTTAATTCAAAAAATGCGAATGGCAAAATGAGAGGAGAGATTAGCAGCTGCCAGGGGTTAGAGATGGGGAGAGGGGAGAAAGAGGGAGGTGGCCAGTGGCAGGGCCCTCATGGCGATGGACAGTTCTGTGTCGTGAACGTGGTGGCAGTTTCGAGAATCTGCCCATGCGATAAAGTCCCGCAGAAGTAAACAAACACACGCGCAACAAACGCATGTGCTGTGGACCATCTGTCCACCCCAGACTCATATGTTGGAGCCCTAATCCCCAAGCTGATGGCATCGGGGAGGGGGGGCTTTGGGAGTGATAAGGTCACGAGGGGGGAGTCCTCATCCACCTCTTATGAAAGAGACCCCACAGACACCATCTCTGTCCCACGTGTGAGGACACGGCGAGAAGGCAGCCATCCTCAAAACCAGGAAGGGGGTCCTCACCGGGGACTGAATCTGCCAGCATCTCGAGCTCGGACTTCACAGCTTCCAGAACCGTGAGCAATAGTGACTCTTCTGCTCAAGCCCCCGAGGCTGCCGTATTTTGTATTTTGTATTTTGTTAGAGCGGCCTGGGCCCACTAAGACCGCACGCGGATCGGGTGCCGTCGGAATAAGGTCTGTGGGTTCTCCCGAGGCCCCGCTTCCCGCCTGCACTAATGCGCCTTAGCCGTGCGAGAAGTTACCGCCGGGGAAAACCGGGTGAAGGGTGCACGGGACTTCTCACTGCTAGTTTGGCAACTTCCTGTGGATCTATAACTATTTCCAAAAAAGGGAAAGGAAAACAAAAACAGGGAAGGGAAAGGATGGATACCTGGAGGGCTGACTTCATGGGCCAAGGCCAAGCGTAGCAGAGACTTGAGGCGTTCCAGGGGTCCAGGCAGACCTGCCAGGTCAGACGTCTGGGGAGGTTAACTCAGGTAAGGGGGGGTGGGCCCCCCAGGAACGGTCCTGCCGGGCAGGATGTGACCTCTAAGCCCTGAGCAGAGGGTACCTCCCTGGCCTGCTTTGCTCTCTGCTGTGTGGGGCAGGCCAGCAGGGGGGCAGGCAGGGACTGTCACCTCATGCCCCAACAGGGAGACCGGCCCGGTCACGGCTGGAGCACAGGGTAGCCGTGTGAGTGATGTTCCTCCGGGAGAGGGGCTTTCCGGGGCTTCTGGAAGCACGCGCCGTAGCCCGGGCTCCCCGGCAGAAATAAGAAACTATACAGTCTTGCTTTGCACATTAGGAGCTATCTGCTTCCCACTCTCCTGAGTTATGTGAGGACACAATTTATCTTTAGCCCGAAGCCACCTGCTTGGTAATCTGTTTCTGTGTACCCGATTGATCCCACCATCCTTACATGAGCTGGAGAAACGGCTGACTTTATTTAAAGCAATCAGCTCACACGGAGAAACTGGCCAGGGCGGTCTGGTGCACCTGTCTTCAGGTGACCCTGCCCTCCTCTGAATGATGGGGCGGGGAGGGTCTGCCCCGGGCCAGGCTGGCCAGGGACACCGTGCCACCATAGGCAATGCCCAGAAGCCCAGCGGGAGGGTGTTTCATGCAGACCACCCTGGAATGACTTTCCCCCATGGGTCACGAAGGCCGTTTCTTTATTTTCACACCCAGTCCCCTCTTCCAGACCAATGTTTACTTGGGGAACGAAAATCTGGAAATGTTTATACCCAACGTTGCGCAGTGTTGGGTAGATTGGGAAATACATATTGTCTTGAAGTGCTCATGGTCCCTCGGGAGTCTGAGCCCCAGGAGAACAGAGTTGCCCTGTGTCCTGTGTTTGCTGGACCGTTCTCCAGGCCTTCTCCCCTGGCTTCCCAATGACTGAGCAGCCACACAAGTGCACAGACACTCACTGCCCCCGCCCCCCCCCCCACCGGAATTCTCCTTCTTCCAGGTCTGTTACGCACTTGGGTCTGCCAGCTCCCCCGCAGAAGTCAGGATGTGCCCCCAGGACACGTCCCTGCATGGGCTGAATTAGAAAGACAAACAAACACGAGTGATAATCCGGTAATGTGAAGCGGGCAGGCAGCGGAATATCAGTGAAGGGCTTGGTGGGCTTCCCAGGTGACCCTGGGAGGACGTGGGGACAGGGCACCGGCTCTCGGCAGGCTGCCCCGCACACTTGATGACCCTCGAGATACGGGTGCCGTCTCTACCTTGCAGGTGAGATGTGAGGGGGCCTGACAAGTAGATGTGTGCACCTGCCACTGAACCCCGGGGCTCCCCAGGGCCCCCTCGATGCACTTAGGACAGAAGGAAGCAAATGCCTTGACCAACAGGTGTGCCTTGTTTCGCTGGCTTTTTCTCTTATTGTGGTAACTACACGTAACATAGAATTGACCGTTTTAGCTATTTTCGAGGGTGCAATTCAGTGCATTAAACACATTCACATTGTTGTGCAGCCATCAGCGCTGTCTGGCTCCAAGACGTTTTCAGCACCCCAAACAAAAAGTCCTGTGACGGTTAATTTTATGTGTCAGTGTGGCTGGGTCACAGGATGCCCAGAGAGCCAGGAAAACATTGCCTTGGGGCGTGTCTGTGACGGGGCCTCTGGAAGAGAGTAGCATTTTAAAAAATGTTTCTTTATTTATTCTTTTGAGAGAGAGAAAGCGTGAGCGGGGCAGAGGCAGAGAGAGAGAAAGAGAGAGAGAGAGAGAGAGAGAGAGAATCCCAAGCAGGCTCCGCACTGTCAGCACAGAGCCCAACGAGGAGCTTGAACTCATGACCGTGAGATCATGACCTGACCTGATATCACGAGTCGGACACCCAGGCGCCTTCAAGAGATTGGCATTCGGATCGGTAGACGGAGGCAGGAAGATGCCCGCATCAGCGGCAGGTGGGGATGTCCCGTCCGGGGAGGCACGAGTGGAACAAAAAGCCAGAAGAAGGAGGAATCTCTCTCCTGAGCATGAGACCTCCGCTCGCTCCTGCCCTCGGACAGGTGATCGTTGTTTCCAGACCCTCGCAGGGGAACCTCACCGCCAGTTTTCCTGGTTCCCCAGGGGGCACACGGCAGACCGTGGCACCTGTTCGCCTCCATCATCATGGGAGCCAGCTCCTCGTGGCCCTTCTCTTTCTAGACTTCTGGGTACATCCTACTGGGTCTCTGAGGAACCCCGACCAGTACCGCCCGCACCTGTTACCAGTCACTCTCCACCCCCCTGCCCCCAGCCCTAGCGACAGCTTATCTTTCTGTCTCTATGGATTTGCCTCTTCCGCACATTTCAAATAAATGGAATCACACAGTATGTGGCTTTTTGTGTCTGGCTGCTTTCGCAGAGCATCGTGTTGTCAAAGTTCACCTTCACCCCATGTGGTGGTGGCTCCCCCCCTTTTTCACCACCATGTAGTATTCCACAGTGTGAGAGGCCACATTTGTGTCTGCTCATCCTTTAAGGCTGCATCTGGGGCATCTGGGCTCCAGGGGGCGTCACGGCATCCTCAGAGGACTTCATGAGTGGGGGCTGCAGGGGCAGAACTTAGTGTGACCCCACTCCCCGCCCCCCGGCTGCACCCCAGGCCCCAGGACAGCCCTAGTGCACAGCGGGCGCTAAGTAAACATTTGCTGAAGAGTGAGTGAGTGAGCCTGGGTGTTGGGGGCAACAATGAGAGTGTTTGTGCTCTGGACTCCCGGAGGGAAGCGGGGTCTGGCGGCTGCCCAGACCACCATATGTAGCCACCTTTTGGGAGAAAAATAAACCCCGAGGGGTTCTGGAGGACAAGCCCTGCGCTGGGAGCCAGGAACTGGCCGGGGGACCCAGGCTCCACTGGCACGTGGACCTTGTCACTTTCTTAGAAAGCTGAATTTGTTTCCTGTTGCTGCTGTAACAGATCGACACGCACTCAGTGGCTGAAAACGGGACCCCTTTGTTACCCCTTCAGCGCTGGAGGTCAGAAGTCCGACAGGGTTTCCCTGGGCTGATGTCAAGGTCCCGGCAGGTCTGTGTCCCTTCTTTTTTGCTTTTTATTTTTTTAGCGTTTATTTATTTTTGGGAGAGAGAGAGCGACAGAGGGAGCGTGCACACAAGTGGGGGAGGGGCAGAGAGAGAGGGAAACACAGAACCCAAAGCAGGCTCGAGGCTCTGAGCTGTCAGCACAGAGTTCAGTGCAGGGCTCGAACTCACAAATCATGAGATCGTGGCCGGAGCCGAAGTTGGACGCTCAACTGAGCCACCCAGGCACCCCAGGTCTGCGTCCCTTCTGCAGGCTCTGGAGGAGAATCCATTTCCTGGCCTTTTCCAGCTCCAGGAGGCTTCCCCTGCTCTTTGGCCCACGGCCCCTTCCCCTACCTGCAAAGCTGGTGGCGTGCATTCTCTCTGACCCCGCTCCCTTCTCCACTTCTCTTTCTGAACACGCCCAAGAGAGCCTCTCCTTTCGAAGGGCTCATGTGGCTGGATCGGGACCACTGGGGTGACCCAGGATCACATCCCCTCTCGAGCCCCTCAACTTAACCACCTCTGCAAAATTCCCTTTCCAAGCCAGGGAACGCATTCATAGATTCCTGTGATTAGGATGTGGACGTCTTTGGCAGGGGGGCACCATTCTGTCGACCACGGGACCCCCCTGACCGCTCTGAAACTGGGATTCCCCGTTTACGAAGGCAGACTAGACAATCGCCAGCTCTTGGAGTCAGGTGCTCGGAGCGGGAGAGAACAGTGGTTCTACTGAGTGACGATTTCCATCGTCACTGGAGCAGATGCCCTAGAGTGCAGCGCGCCCCTGTCTGACCAGATGCCCCGGGGACGCTTTCCACCCAACTTCTTCCTGATCCCCAGTGTGGCCCCTGAGGGCATCATCCTCCCTCCTGTTTTAACGGGTGAGGGACGCGAGCTTCAGAGAGGCCGAAGGGCGTTCCTGGCGCCACGTGTCTCAGAAGTGCGGGCTGAAGCCCACTGCCATCTGTCTGCCTCCGCGGCTGCCTCTGGAGCCCCCACTGTTGGCACAGGTGATTTGGGTGAGATGCAGATGCATTAGGAAGTCTACCAATCGCATACTTTTGCATGTTTTAAATCGATCCTCTGAAGGAAGCTGGAACGCACAATGAATTTAGTGTTGATTTAAACATTTTCTGAAACGGGCTTTCTCTGTAAAAAAAAAAAAAAAAAAAAAAAAAGGCGGGGGAGCATAGAGGGGAGAGGATCTGTTGACGGGATCTTAACGGTCCACGTCCTCGCTTCCGTGAGTCCTTTCTCAGGAGGCGCAGCTGCAGAAAGGGAAGCTGCGCAAAGACTCACAACGTCTGGAGCTTCTAGGGTGTGTCCCCCCCACCCGAACCCGAGCACCCTCTTTCTGAAGCTGGCACTCACAGGTCCTGGCACGCGGCCGAGAAGACGCACACGCGTGTGTGCCATGCCTTAGTGCGGCCGTGGGCTGACACACCCTCCTGGGAGATCGGCGAGCCCAGAGCAGCGGTCATGAGCGTTTAGTCCTAACTAGGTCCTCCGTCCACTTGGGGCTCCCCTGTGCCTTTCACATCAGCCCAAAGGCCTGAAGGATGGTGAGCACAACCACTCCCTTTTGCTTGGAAATCGCCCTCTCAACAGTTCAAAGGGGTGAGTTCCGGGAGCCCGAGTTCTGTGAGCACAGAGCAGGACTGTGCTCGGAGAGTCGCGAGGGCCAGGGTCTCGGGAAGCACTTCCCTCCGGCTGAGCCCTGGAGAACTGCAGGTCTGCAGAAAGTCCCGGGGCAGCACCCAGCGGGGCTTCCTGTCACGATCGCGGACTCAGGTTGCCTGTATGGGTCCCCTTGTGAGCGCTTTGCACGTGTCACTCGGGATCTTGATGACTTAATCCACAGAATAGGGTGCGTCTATTTCTAGACGCGTGTCTTCATTCACTCCTTCATTCAAGAAATAGATGCTTCACATCCTGGGAGCTCCGAGTCTAAGGGAAGAGGCAGGCTGGCAGGCAGACTGCTCCGCAGTAGCCTGTGATAAGCAACCTTTGTCGGTTCATTCATTCATTCATTCATCGAGCAGCTTCTGCGCCAGACGCCGTGGGTGCTCACCAGTGAGGAGTCCACGGACAACAGTGAGAACGTCCAGCTTCGCTTGGCGAGTGGTCGGCAGACAAAAACCTTTCGAATGACGATGAAAATGTTTCCTTGAGGATCACTGTCGAGAAGAGACACGGCGTGTCTAAGTAGATGATGGGAAATGTAACATTTGATAGCCACGTGTCCGATACGGCGTAAAACAGACCATCTTCGTTTCTTGCTGGATTCATTGACCATTCGCTCTCCCCTGCGAGGCACCAGTAGCTGGGGCCCCCTGCGGGACGCAGGCATGAAGGAGACGCGACTCTGGCTCCCGGAAGCTCACAGATGGCTGGGGAGGAGAAAGACTACAGCCCGGGGTGGTGATGCCATCACTTACCCACCCGGCCAGCCCACAGCGAGTGTCCGGTCCTCTGCTCCTTCCGGCTCTGCTGTCCGCCTACCCGACGGCTGAGTGACTTCTGGTGGTCTCCACGGTCCCCTTGCCTTTCAGTGCTACAGAGGAGACTTCATCCTGCGGCATCGTGGACCTCAGTGAGACCCGGCTCTCGGGGGGCACTCCTGGAGACCTGCTTTTGCCAGGCAGCACAGACCACGGGTCAAGGGAAAACCGGCCACTTTCCGCTCTTCGAACAGAAAATCAGCAGATTCAGCCCGGGCGCTGTCTCCTTGGGTTTGGCTCTCGCTGCAAAACACCGTCTTCTCCATTTGGAGACGCGGTTCTTTCGGGAAGCTGGAAGGTGCTATTAATTTATTCATTAATTGAAAGGTTTTTGAAACAGACTCCGTTAAAAAAAAAAAAAAGTGGAGGCGGAGGGAGGTGGAGCAGGAGGGCGTTATGGGTTGAATTGTGTCTCTCTAAAAAGATAGGTTGAAGTCCTAATTCCTTACCCTCCCGAACGTGACCTTATTTCGAAATAAGGTCATTGCAGATAGAATTTGTTAAATTCAGATGAGCCCGTGCTGGCATAGGGTGGACCCCTAAGGTAATGTGACTGGTGTCCGTATAAGAAGAGAAAACAGAGGCAGGTGCAGAGAGAGAGTGTCACGTGAAGACGGGGACACAAGGGACAAATGCTGTGTGCAGGCAGAGGCCAGGTTGGAGTGACACAGCTGTCCGGGAAGTGGCGGCCAAGGCTTGTCATCTACCACCAGAAGCCAGAACGGGAGAGGAAGCATCCTTGCCCACGGGTCCCGGAGGGAGCACGGCCCTACCTACACCTCGATTTCAGACATCTGGCCTCCAGGACCATGCAACAAGGAATTTCTGTTGCTTTAACTCCCCAGTGTGTGGTCCTTTGTGATGGCAGTCCCAGGACACCCACACAGAGGGGCCCTGACCGTGCCTGCGCAGGACCCAGCAGACTTCAGGGGGCGTAGTGTGGTTTCTGTTGGTTTTTTCTCCTTTGCACCAGGAGCTAAGAGGCGCCCCTACTCCTCCGTCTATACAGAGGTGCCCTCTGGCCTGTCTGGGACCTGGGGTCTGGCGTGCACCGCTCTCCTCAAAGCCAGAGCTGGTTTCGATGATTCATTCATTCACCCACGTTCCCCCCGCCCACCAGTGACAGGGCTTCTCAAGGCGCCAGGGATCCCAACAGTGACCCCGAAGTTCCTTAGCGCTCACCGCGTGTGGCATTCATCTTCCCTGTCCGTTTGCCAAAGGACAGGAGCGAAGTTGCACTCGGGCTTGCTGGGCGCATGCTCAGAAGCCTCACGGCTCTGCACCTGGCCTCCCTCCTGTTCCCCTTCCTGTGCACCTGCTCCAGGTCCCGTGGGGGCCGTGGATTCCGGTCCCCCTTCGCTGGCCTCGACGTGCCTCTCTCCTCTTTTCCTGACAGCGTCCGGTCCTCCTGTGCCCGAGATCAAAGCCTCACCTCGGGGACCTGCTTCCCGCGTCTCTCCCAGGTCAGACGACACCCGCTCATTTCCAGCAATGTGCCTCTTAGCTCTTTTCCCGTTGAGACACCTGGCAGCTTGGCTTGGCTTAGCAGCTGTCTCCTGCAATCCTGGGCAAAGGGGTAAGAGTGGGGAGGTGTCTGGAGTCCCTTAGGACAGGGGGTTCACAACGCAAACCCAGCCCTTCCCGGCTCCCTTGGGAGCGGCAAAGACAGCTAAACGTGACATCTATCTCCTACAAAATCTCCCAACAAAATCACAGCCTTGTCCTCCAACTTTGATAGAGTAATTTTAATTAATATGCAGGCCATATTCAAATTTACCCAACTACCCTTGAAATAGCCTTTATTTTTATGTATATATTTTTACATATATATTGTGCATTATTATACGGTAGGCATAATTTTAATATATTAAATTATATTATTAAGTTAAAGTTTAAATGTTACAATACATACGCTCCGCGTTATATGTGATATAACGTATCTTGTGTAATATAAAACACAAAATATTCATAAAACGTAAATGAATATATAATAGGAAAATATAATCGAATATTTGAAAACAGAGAAATCTATTTTATTCATATTCCCAAGTGCTGCCCCAGGAGGGGTCTGTGCCCAGGGTGGTGGACACCTAGAGGAGTAAACGCTGGCCCTGTCCTGTGCAATCAGGGAAGGCTTTCCAGGGGAGGTGACATTTGAGCTAAGTCTCAGAGTGCGCAGGCTCCTCCAGCGGGGGAACTGCCTGGGATTGGGGTCTTCCTAAGCAGGGGATGGCGAGTGCTCTCTGGCTCAGTGTTTACCGCTCAGTGTCAGGCCTCATGCCGGTCACTAGAGTCACAGAGGGAACCAGATCCTGGCCCCAGGCTGCTGACCGCACAGGACGAGGAGGCCTGGATGGCCTTTGTCCTGTGGAAAATGGGCACCTCTTCAGGGTTCAAGGGCGGGGGAGTATCCAGGCCTTAGGGCCTCTTGGAGGCCGTGAGCTGCCCTTGGCTCCAGGCAGAGGCCCTGGGAGGTGGAGTTGAGTCCGGGCGGGGGCCACCCACCCTCTGAGTTTGGGAAATGGGCCAGATTTGCCAAAAAGGTATCTCATCTCTGCCTTAGAAGCTGGGGAGAGGCTGGAAGTTAGAACCTATGGTTCCTCTGGATATACCACCTGCTAGGAGTTCAGGGGGCCCAGGGGGCTGCCTTAGCACCCCCAGGAGAGGGTGTCCCGAGGACCAGGGCTGAGTCTCCCCAACCCCTTGCCCACCCCCCACCCCCACCCCCGGGGACCCTTCTTGAAGAGTGAGAGGCACGAGGCCCAAGCCCTTACCTCTGGAGTGCTCCCTTGCTGGGGCTCTTGGTCCCCAGGGCGGCCTGTTTCCAGGCCAGGCCTCTGTCTTGAGGGCTGGCCAGCCCGGTCCCTGACCTTTCTTCCATGGCCCAGAAAACTTAGACTTGGGGCCAAGAATATCTTTCCGTCCCGTTTTTCAGCCTTCTCGCCACACTCCTTCTCCCCTCCCTCCAGGCTGTCTGAGACCACACGGGGGCTCCTTTGCCAGGATGGACTCCACCTGTGGCCCTGCCGACCCCCCACCCCCACCCCCAGGCACAGGCTCCCCTTGCCTTTTTATTCACCCGTAGAAAACCACTCTCGAGGGAGAGGGGGCCCTGGGAACAGGGGCACGGTCCCCTCATGGGCTCAGTCAACCCCCCTGAGTCCTGTGACTCCCACCCTTGTGTGTCCCAGAAGTCGGCCGACGAGGTCCAGCCCCCTCGCCGCCCTTCCTGCTCCCTGACCTCAGGCCGCGTGGCTCCGTCCCCACCACTGCTGGTTCAGACCGTGGCCTGTGGGCCGGATCGATCCGCGCTCTGGTTTTATGAGGAAAGTGTGGTTCATGGCAGAGTTGAGTACTTTCAACGGTGGACCTCATGGCCCACAGTGCTTCGGATATTACCGTCTGGCCGCTCACAGAAAAAGTGTGACCTCTGATGTTCCCGGCGTCCGCCTCACCTCACCCTCGTCTCCCACCTCCCGCCCCAGGTCTGACCGGGCCCCTCCAGCTTTGACCCGTTCTGCTGCCACTCAGCCCAGAGGTCCCTGGTCTCCTGGGCCTGGAAGTCTCTGTCCCCCGGAGTCTGCCTCCAAGCCGGCACTTGTGGTCCTCCCCTGCCCGGGCGGCGTCCCCGCTGCTCTGTGCCGGCGGGCCTGGTGGCCTGGTGGCCCGGCAGGCGGGTGGCCACGGAGCCCCCACAGCCCCGGAGGGGGGCGGGCGGGCAGGGATGGGTGGAGAGGCGTGGCTCAAAGGCCGTGCCCAGCCAACCTGAGGCATCTGTGCCCGTGCGACAGAGACCCTGCTCTAACCCAGACTCTGAGCAGCCCGGGAGGCTCAGCTGATCAAGCATCCGACTCTTGATTTTGGCTCTCAGGTCATGATCTCACGGCTCATGAGTTCGAGCCCTGCGTCAGGCTCTGTGCTGACGGTGCGAAAGCTGCTTGGGATTCTCTCTCCCTCCCCCTCTCCCTGCCCCTCCCCCCCCAATAAATAAATAGAAACTTAAAAAAAAGAAATCAGCTATAAGACCCCTGTCTCCGCCCTGTCAGCCTGAGCTCAGAACGCCTGCATGATGAACCCTAAGGACTCTGGGAACAAAACAAAGACGGTAAGATCCAAAAACAGCCACGAAGCAGGCAGGAGGGTCCTGGAACTTCTCAACAGTCCTTCTGCCCCATGGGTACAAGTCCTTGTCGGCTCCTTAGTGTGGAGAAAGTGAGGGTTTTTGCCAGACCCCTGCGGAGAAGCTGGAGAAGGATCTAAGGAACACACATCGCGCTTTGTGAGTGCGGCTGTGGTTGGCGTTGGCGCTGGAGCCCTTTCACCAGGCTGCTGTGTGTCAGGGCCCCCGGGGGGTTGTCTGCCACCTGAGGGGCCCCTGATGGCAGGCTCCCACGGCTCCGCCAGCTGTGGGGCTGCAGGGTGTCCTCTGTGCAGGGCGAGAGAAAAGTCACGGGAGCCCGCGGGAGGGAGTGTGATCCCACTGCCAGATTAGCAAATAAAAATACAGGATGCCCAGTCACCTTTGAATTTCCAGCGAACAGCAAATAATATTTCCGTAGGTCCCAAACATGGTGAGTTGATCAGAAATGCAAACGTAAGTGGGGTTTGGTATTCTGTTTGGCGACGGTGTAAGAGAGCCCGGGTTCTGACCGTGACACCAGGGCTACCGTTTGGGGGACGTTTCGAGGTGGAAGAAAACCCTAACCACCCCCGCATCCCCCCACCCCCCCACCGACCGCTGCTGACTTCCCTGCCCCGTCGCCTTGGCCCTGAGAGATCCACTTGTCC
Source organism: Leopardus geoffroyi (assembly GCF_018350155.1). Taxonomy (NCBI): domain Eukaryota; kingdom Metazoa; phylum Chordata; class Mammalia; order Carnivora; family Felidae; genus Leopardus; species Leopardus geoffroyi. The sequence goes on along the minus strand of NC_059337.1, from coordinate 143,492,115 downwards.
TGTCATTCACAAGCACTTTGCTCCCCCAGGCACCCTCTCTGTCCTAAAATAGCAGCTCTTGAGAACGAAGGGCCCGTCCGTGGCCCTGGGCCCAAGTCCCTGCGGGTTTTCTGGGAGCCTGTGTGCCTGTTGGCCCAGGGAGGGGTCCCTTCCGCCAGTTTTCTTCCTCTGAACCAGAGGCTTGTGTGGGCTGGCTCTGGTCCCTTTACTGCTAGTTGTGGCCACACGGTCTAAGCCTGAAGGGGCCTCAGGGAGCTCTCCATTGAGGGGTGTGGTTCGAGGGCTATATCGCCTGGTGGCTCCCGGAGCCCTCCCGGCCACACCTTGAAGTCCCAGACTCCTAAGTCCGAGGTTAGAGGGCCCCAGTTTGTGCTAACCCAGATGTGACAGCAGAGGTCTGGGGCAAGGATGTGACCCGGCTGAGGTCACCAGGAGCCACTGGCAGGCAGGAGGCATCTCTGGGTGGGTGCGTTGAGGTCTATCCCCCGACGGTAGAGGAACAGCCTTCGGAAGGCAGGTCGAAGGCAGCAGGTACCATCTTGGTGGGTCCAGAGGTCTCGGGCCAGAAGATCTGCCGTTTTCCTGGAGGGGGCCGTAGGGCATGTGCTCCCCACCCAGAGGGGGCTATGGGCCTGGCCACTCTGGGGCCTCGTCTCCCAGCTCTGTGTCCACTCCAGCCCCAGGCCCTTGGGCACCCAGGATGGCCACTGGGGGGCAGTGCGAGCCAGGACACCTGGCAGGGATCCACCCGGTGGTGCCAGGCCAGCCAGCCCAGCCAAGGAAGGAGACAGTCTCCGGTCGGAGACGGACCCCGCGTGCCGTTGACACAGGCAGCCAGGACCCCAGCTGTCCTGCCCCAGGGAGTTTGGGGCCACGCCCTGCCCGGGTGCTGGGAATTTTCCTAATGTCCAGATCGCCGCCTCTGCTCTTACGCAATCACACACACACACACACACACACACACGCACACGCTTCGCATACACACCCATGCACCCCCGTCACACATGCTTTGCGCCCACACACAGGTGGGCTTCAGAGGCACCAAATGCCCTCTTGGGAAGGTGGGGACTGTGGATTTTCCTTTTGTTTCTCCCCTTCCAGGCAGCCCCAGGGGGGATCCCCGTGCAGACCCCACAGCTCGACGGGGGGGCCAGCTCCAGATCGGGGCCCAGCCGCCAGCCTCCACCTTGCTCGAGAACCCTTCCTCCAGTCCGGCCGTGTCCCCTGGGCCCCTGGGTCCCTTCCCCCCCTCCGTGGCCTGGAGCCAGGCCAGCATGCCCTTTCCCAGGTGGCACCCCACCATCCAGCAGCCACCCTCAAGGGCTTTCTGCTTCCTCCCAGGGCTCCCATCCGCAGACCGGCCCCAGCGTGGACTGCACTCGATTTTCATTTTCTGTCTTGTAGTTCATCCCAGTAGTGGACCGGGATCCGGGAAAGCCGGTCACATGCACCAGAGCTGGAGGGCACAGCAGAGGTCGGAGGTCGTGGTTCCAGCGCTGGCGGCCGGCACCGACCTCCCCCCCACTCCTCTCTCCCTTGCTCTACCCTCCTTCCTGGCCCTTAGCCATTCCCTCCCTACTCCCCCCTCCCCTAGGCTTACAGATGGCAAAACTGAGCCCAGAGAGGGGGAGCCACTTGCCCAGGGCCACACAGCAAGTGAGGCAGCACCTTCCTCTCACACGCATCTGCAGACCTGCGGGTGGGGGTAGAGGGAGCTGCTCCCTGCTCAGGAACCTTATCGAGCACCTTTCGGGCTGAGGTTGAGCAGGTGGGTGGGTGGGAACAGATGACCCTGAGCCCCTTCCCTTGCAGACTTCAGCTCACTCCGTTTCATCGGGGTTCTCTGGATATTCACACAAACCCACCCTCCCCAGCTCCCCGTTCTTCCTCGGTCTAAACTAGCTTCTCCTCCAACAGCGTCTGTGTGCTGCACCCACGTGAGCGGCTGAGGTGCGGGGACTGCCCCGTGCTGTCCCGGGACGGTGGGCCCCCTACCCTCCTGGAGGCAGAGGGCCAGCCCCTTCTTGCTGGGCTTTCTGCTGGATTTGGAGAAGCTTGTCTGGCCTTCCACCCCAAGAGCAGAAGACGGGAGGCCCCAGCACAGGGGTGCACCTGTGGTAGGGGCCCCGGGCCCGGCCCGCGTTTTCACCCCTTTCCTCTTGGATCCACTGAACGGTTCCATTGACCCAAGGGCCTTTGTTCGTGAGACTCTGGGTCCAAGCCCCCAGTCGCCCCAGCTGCCGGGCATCCGCAGATAAGCCATCACGATCCAATGTAAGATGTTCCGCTTTGGGTCCAGACAAACACGCTCACGGCTTCCACACACACAAGTGTGCCTCGTGGGCCCTCATTTGGGGCCGGGGCCAAGGGGGTGCGTGGAGGAGGTTGGTGGAGGTCGCTCCGTTCTCTCCAGGTGAGTGGCCACAGGGAGTCCCGGCTCCTTCTCTCGTGTACGGGGGGCGGGGGGAGGGGATATGTTACCCACCTAGCATGGGGTCACCATTCATTTCCGGTGGCCCCGTGTCACAGAGCACCCGGGGAAAGGGGAGGCAAGGTCCCAGGGACGCCTACGGCGATCACAGCACACTGTCTCCTCTCCCCCGTCATCCCACGGGCCCGGAGTTATTAATGCGCCAACCCAGGCTGAGGTTTTCTTTCAAGATGCCACTCTGAGCTCCTTGGTCCTGAGACACTGTCGATGTGATGTTTTCGATTTCCCCAGGCCTCCGCCTGGCTGGAGCCTCCCCGGGGCTCTGATCCTTGGCCATCAATCTTTCTCACCAAGATTCAGTCCCAGTTCTGGGTGGGCTCAGAGAGGAGGGGTGCACCATGGCTTGACACAGGGAGGGGGTAAGGGTGGGACGTGCGGGAGGCCCCGGGGCCTCTCCCGGGCAAATGCCCCCCGCCCCCCTGCCCAGCGCCCTTCACAATCAGCACAGAAGGTGCCGGAAGGAGCAGTGTGAGGTGGGGAGGGGCTGGCAGGAGGTCTCTGTGGGGGCTGGGGTCCTCGATCCCCTTGGGAGGGCGGGTTTGCAGGAAGACTTGGGGACTTGAGGACAGGGACGCATTGCAGCTGTCGTTCTGCGCAGCTCTGAAAAGCACAGCAGCTGTCCTGTGCTTTGCAACTTCTGCTCTCCAGCTGCCAATGTTTTTTGACAGTGAGGCACAGCTTTTCCCAGGCTCCAGCTACCGGGGCTGCGGATGCTGCTTTCCACAGGCTTCGAGCAGCCCCCGGCAGTGGAGAGCACACCCATTACGGCATCCACATTAATCACTGCCGACGGCCCGGGCAGGGCCCGAGGCTACCACCAAAGAGCGCTCGTGCTCTCTGGGGGTGGGGGCCCGTGTCCGTGTGTGCGTGTGTGTAAATGCGTGCGGGCACGTGGTTGCACGTATGTTTCTATGGGCGCGCACGCACGTACTCGTGGGAGCGTGTGTGCGTGTGTGTGCGGCGTGGGCACCCGTGTATGGGAGTGCGTGCGTGCGAGTGTGGGCACACACACGTGATCTGAGCACATGTGCATTCCGCGCCGCCTGGAGCACCCAGGGGGAGGAGGGCCAGCGGGTTCCAACCAGCGCTGCTTTGGAAGCTTCTTTTCCTTTCCTTCTCACAGACCGAGCTGTGCCTCTCTGAGGACTCGGCCATTTCTGCTCCCCGGTGGCCCTGGCGGTGGCGTTTACCAGCCCCGTGGTGGGGCGCTGGCTGGTTTCGGGGCTGTGTTTCCCACAGTGCTGAAAGGTTCGGTGGACAGAAGCGTCCAGCTGTCTCCAGCTTTCCTCCTGGTCCCCACGCCTCTAGCCAAGGCCACCGATGCTTAATCATAGCGCTAAATCAATCTCATGTCTACGCGGAGTCGCCACCCGAGGAAAGCTGGGGGTGGACGAGCCGGTGCACGTCCCGTGTGAGTGAATGCCAGGAGGGTCACCATCATGTGACCTAGGACCTGCCACCCAGCTTCTCTAGGCTTCCCTGTCACCTAGAATGAAGGACCGGGGCCAGGCATCCCTTTGGACTCAAAGTTCCACGAGTCAGAAATTTCCCCTGGGTTATGGAGGGCGATGACGTCCAAAGACAGCATCCCACACAGGCTCTGAGCATGCACGGCCTCAGGGAGGGAAAGTCAGGAATGGAAGGAGTAGGGTCCCCTCCTGGAAGCCGTGGGCCCCATGGGGTTTTGGATTGCATGCCCGACACATGTGGGCATTTATGCAAACCCTGCCTTACTTCACGAAGGATTGCCTCAGGCTACAGGCAAGATGTAGCAAAAGTGAGTGAAAAGCAAAACACAAAAGCTTCCAGGCTACAGCAAACGCACACGACTGTAGGAATCGAACACCGAGGAGAAAAGCGCAGCAAACATGCAGACCAATAGGCCCTGTGCAGTGGCTTTGATCGGATTCTTGAATCTGGCTGTGAGATTCCTGGCAGCCAAAGCGAAAAGGAAAATAGGATCAGTTCAATTGTCTTCACTGTCCCTTAGGATAGGGCTTCCCAGCTCTCTTCCCATCAGGGCACACAGGAAATGTGTCAGACCTCTGGGGATGGCAGACGAGTCTGCTCCCTTCGACCTGGAAATGGCTGTCCCAAGGGCTGAAATGGAGCAGTGTCCCCAACAGCCTCTAGACAGCAAACACCGTGACAGGTTTCATAAAACTGCTTCTTGCGACCACCCCCGGTGACAGCTCAGGGCACGCGTCCAAACCACCGGGCCGGCCAGGGGATGGTGAGTTCTAGACGGCCACGCCGGTAAATCTAGCGGGAAGGTGGTGCAGGCCGGGGGAGTTTTATGTCCATTGTCCCCTCCCATCGGCCCACTTTAAAGATGGGACCCCGAGGGCTCAGCACATCACCGTGTCGTGAGTGGCAGGATAGGGCCTCGTCAGGGCTCGGTGGCCCCACTGCCAGCTCTGTCTACTCGCCCCCACCCGGTCCCCCTCCCTCCGACTTGGGGGTCATCCTGGGGTGTGCCACCCAGACTGTGGTTCCAGGGGCTCCCTGACTTGCCAAAGACAGCAGGGAGGCACCGCTTGCCACTCCTGGTCACCCGTCAGTGCCTCCACACCCCAGGCCGAGGTGAGGCTTTACCAGCAAGAGAGGCAGCTCCCACCTGGGCCTGTCATGGCGGGGGGCGGGTTCTCGTGGTGGATCTGGGGGTGACAGAGCTCCGCTGGCCAGCCCGGCCTCAGAAAGGGGAGGACAAAAGCCACTAGACTGCAGCGAAGTGTGCCCAGGACAGCTGCCCAGGGTGGCCATCTCGCTCCTCCGTGCCCTCGGGTTAGGGCCGAGCAGGGGGCCACGGACGGCTCGGCCTTGGGGTCTGGCTCAGCGGCTCCCCAGACTCCAGCCCTTGAACACGGGGCCCACGCATGTGTCTCCATGGGAGTCTCCAAGGGAGAAAAACAGTCCCAACTTCATGTCAACAACAGCTGACCGAGTCACTTGGAAGAAGGTGGGTAATTTCATTTACCAGAAATCCTGCCCAGAGAGAAGAAGTGGACGAGGGCTCCTGTGGGGGGCGAGGGGCCCGGACACCGTCCTGTGGGCCTCGCTGGAGGGGCCTGGCTAATGGGCGGTGGGGCCGAAGCGAAGACCGCCGCGTGGGAGGGCAGCGGTGACCCGACCCTGCGGGGCAAGGGGACAGGAAGCTGTGAGGACAGGGCGCAGGGAGAGCAGGGGGCGTGAGCGTGAGGGGGCCGGAGTCTCTGAGCCGCTGGGACAGCGAAGGGGCTGGAGGAGACAGGCCTTTGTCTGCAGGGGCCCAGGCTGGCTGTGAAGGGTCCCTCCAGACTCCCCCAAGAGCTCCTTGGTCACTTTCCATCTCCTTGAAGGCACCCTGAGGCCGAGCCTGGTCACAGGGGCTTACGGGGACTCCTCCTTGGGTCACGTCCCCGTGCAGGACCCTTTCGTGGGCCGTCAGCCACTTAGCGATGAGAGTTCATAGTCACATGAGATTTTCCTCTCCACACTTGACTCGGTGTTTTTCCAGCAGCTTCACGGACCCCTGGGTGCTGCCGCCATTTCCCAGGGGGGCTCCCAGGCACCTGAGTTTGAGAAACACTGCTGTCCTTAGCGGGAGCTCCTCTCAACTTGGCTCACCTTGTCTTTGCCTCGAACCAGCGAACCAGCGTGGGTCAGCTTCCCAGGCCTGGTTTCCCCCCAGGGCCTGCGCCCTCCCCCCCCCCCCCCCCCAGTTTGGCCTCTGGAAAATGTTCCTGAATCGAGCACTGATTGTCCCCTTATCCAAAATCCAGCTCGGGCGTGGCACTGTCACTGTCCCCGAAGGATGGTCCCCACCTGCTCCCGGCCCTGGGGGTGTCCAGGGAGTGGCGGCAGGTGGCAGGCTGGAGGTGGCTGCCCCCACCCGGTTCTCTCTGGGCCCCACCCCCTGGAACACCCCCCTTTCCACCCCCTCTCTGCCAGGCTGGCTTCTCACTTCCAGAAGGAGGTGTTTCCGCGTGTCTGCGGTTCCTCCTCTGTTGCTCCCGTTACCGTGTTCCTGCTTGCCCGCTGGAGGCCCGCACAGAGGACCCTGGGGCTGCTGGTCTGCGGGTCGGGAGGGTGAGAAGTCTTGCCCCGTCCTCCCCCCACCTGCACACCTGCCCCCCTCTTCTCCCCGCGCGGGTGGCAAAAGCACGGGAGGTGGCCTCACGTTGTCACGAGGGGACCCCTCGCCGTGTCCACGTGCGAGCGCGTGCATCTGCACGTGGGGCTGTGCCGTCTGTGCCCCCAGCGTGAACCTCTGTGTCCCTGCGTGTCCGCATGTGCACGCGCGCTCCCCGTGAGGGTCAAAGTGCCGTGTGGTGTCTCGCCTCTGACCTTGGGTGGGCCAGTCCCTGCGTCTGCCAGTCGGCGGCCTCCTGAGCTGGTCTCAGCCCGACCCCCGCTCTCTTCTGGGACCGCAGCGAGGCCTGGCTGTGCGGCCCCTGGTGCTGCTGGGTCAGGTCCCCGGGGCGGGGCGGGGCGGGGCGGACCCAGCCTTCCCTGGCACAGTCCAGGGCTGTGGGAGGGTCTGGGTCCCCCGGGGGGGCTCCCCAACCGGGTCTGCCTTCTCCAGGGGATACGCCCAAGTGCACCCCGAAGCCCCTTGGCAGCCTCCTCCCTGCCCCCCCCCCCACCTCGCCCGCTCCACCCCTCCCCTCTCGGCTCCAGCAGAGCCACAGCCTGCGGGGTTCTGCGTGGGGCTGCTGATCCCCAGCCCCCCATCACCAGAGGACCGCCCGCTCTCTAGCCCTCGCCTCCGCTGCGCATTTGCCTCTCCCGTGGGTCCCCATCCCTCCACAGCCGGGGTCTCCCCGTTCTCCATCAGGGCCCCCTCCTCCGGGAAGCTCAGCTCAGCACACAGTGTTCACAGAGCTCCGACACTGGCCCCGTGTAACGTCCTTCCCTCTAACTGGGGAAGGCGCGTCCCAGCCCCCAGCCCCCGGTCCCCGGCCCCCGGCCCCCCGCCCCACATGGGTTAGAAAGAGGTGCTCAGGGAGCAAGCGGACCAGCGGGCGGACCAGCCCTTCTCAAGACTGGGTGGGGAGGTGTTGAGGATGTGGGACTCGGGGACAGGTGTGGTGACAGCACCCCACACGGGGACCCAGGACCACACGCCCTGGGCCTACCTGGCCAGGTACCCCGGGGGCAAGGGAGGGCCGTGCTCGGCCGCCCACGGCCGGTGCACGCTCCTCGCTCTTTCGAGAGCCCGTTCCAGGAACCACAGCCCTCGGGCACGGCCAGGCCATTCTCGACATGCACGGGCTGAGAGGCTGGAAAGCAGGGCCCCGCGGCCCACAGGGGCCTGCGCAGGGGTGGCTCGCAGCTGGCAAGGTGCCGGGAACCAGTAGGGGTGGAGGAGGCCAGGCTGGCAGCCTGGCAGAGCTGGTAGCCGGGGGTGGGGGCCGGAGGGGCCCTGAGGGGGTCGCGGAAGTCAGAGGAGCAGTAGGGTCGCTGAGTAGCAGCCCGCCTCCCCCAGGACCCGCCGGGCGTCCAGGGGGAGTGTGAGGGAGGGTCCTGAGACCCCCCCCCTCCCCCACAACGATGCCAGGCGAGCCGCACTGACGGAGCTTCTCTGACCAGCTCCTGGGTCCTTGTCCTCGGTGCCAGGGGACACCGCTCCCGTGAGGCCGGAAGGCGAGCCCGGAGACGGGGAACCGTACGGGCAGGCCCGGAGCCGGGGCTCGGAGTGGAGGCCCCACGGCTCCCAGCAGCAGGAGGGGACCCAGCAGGTGTGCCCCGGGGCCGGGCTGCTGGGGAAGGACGGGGCCCGCCGGGCTCCGGGAGGCAGGCGGGCATTCCCTGGACGGGTGTCGAGGCGGGAAAGGGAGCGTTCTGCCCGAGGCCCTCTGGAACCACCCCTGCGTCTGGGTGGGGGTGAGGAGGGGGCAGTGGTGAGGGGAGGCGGGGAGCAGCCCGAGGTCTTGGCCACCTTCCTGTGAGTCTGGGCTTTGTCCTGCAGGCAGCTGGAAAGTACCGGCAAGGATTAACACGCCTGGATTTGCCCTTCTCGTGTTCTCTTCTCCCAGCACCAGGGCCCCTGTCGGGTCTGCTCTAATTGGTTCACGTCTGGCCGTAGCAAAGAACAAATTGGTTCCCCTCCAGCTGTTGCTGAAGCATCTGTCCCCCCTCAGCCGGGGGCCACCTGCCGCGCCCCTCAAAGCTTCCCTGGGAACACTGGGGAAGGGTCCCTGTACTAGCGAGAGGTTCTGGTTCAATGTCCCCTCGCCGGCCTGAGGTCTCGGAGCCCTCAGAGCTGGAACACACACACGCACACACACACACACACGCCTGACCTGGTTGAGGAAGCTGCAGGTGAGGAACCTCTCCTTACGCAGGCAGGTGGGATCTCCACCCCTCCATCCCTCTTCCTCTGTTGCCAAAGCAAACTTTCTAACGGACCCTCCCATCATCCTCGGGTTTAAATCTTTCCCTCCACTCCTTTCGCCGTCAGGGTAAAAATCCAAACTCCCTTCTCTCACTACAGATCACCTGAAAGTCAGAGCGAGGCCTTTGGCATTCTTGCCCCTGGACCTTTGCACACGCCCTGCCCTCAGTCAAGGATGCCTGCCCATGCCTCCCCCTCTCCCCCACCGCATCCCCTGGCTGACAGTCCTCTCTGACAGACCGACAGACCGCAGAGGAGCGAGTTTTGCCCTCTGGGTCCTCCCCTCACCCCTCCTCTCACCAGGCACATGTATTCCAGGCCTCTGCGGCCAACATCCTCCAGCCTGAGGAGCCACAGGGCAGGGGCCATAGCAGGCGCTCAGCCTCTGCCCGGATGGGTCTGCAGCCCGGACACACTCAGGGCCCCTGGTGTCCCTGGCTCAGAGCTGAGCCGCGGACGCAGAGTGGGAGTCCGGCAACCACAGAACCTGATGCTGGGGACTTTGGAAACGACATTCGGAGGCTACAGTTCACAGCCTCACCCCGTGTGTATGCAGCCCTCCCCTCCCCCTCCCCTGTGCCTCATCCCAGCACTGGCCCCCCTTGCCCCACCACGAGGGTTCTTTCTCTCTCCAGCAGCCCCTCTCGCTCCTGCCTCCTCATGACAAGCCGGACTCCGCCTCCAGCCTCTTTTTTGTCTCCTTTAGGCTTTGCCCCGTCCAACCCCCCGTATTTCTCCACAACAAAGGGGAACCCTGGAACTCACCCAGCCTGTAAGGCTCACCCCCGCTTGCTTTCCCCCTCTCTCTTGAGCTCTCTCCCTCCTGAGCCCTCTCTCTTTGTGCCCTCTGGCCCAAATCTGCATCATAAAAAAGCTTAAACCCAGCTGGCAAATGGAGAGCTTGGGGGGGCTGGTGGGGAGAAGGAGGCTGCAAGGTCAAAATTCTCTTTATTGCATGGGCCGCAGGGGGCATTCACATGTTAATAAAGCATATTCCCATCCGGAATCAATAAAACCCTTTTACAAATCACAATTTAACCTCACGCAGCCCCCCTTGGATAAGTCTACAAATAAGGAAACCGAGGCATGCGGGGGGATGGTGGCAGGCGACTCAGACAAGACCACAGGGGAGAGAATTGTAACCAAGATGTCCACACAGCCTGCCATGTTCAGACCCCACATCCTCCCCGACACCCCAGGCTGCTTCCATACGTTCCAGACAGAAGTGGGACCAGTCCATGTCCGTGGACTCATGTCCTGCGGGAAGAGCTGCCTGGGGTGTCGGGGACACTTCTAAGGGGCCTCGGTTTGCTACCCGAAGCACGTTATGTGCTACCCGCGCAAGCCCTGCGTGAAAAACGCCACACCCAGTAGTGGTGAGTCAAACTGGTTGAAAGTGAAGTCTTGGACTGTCGAAGGGCACCGACCTGGAGCCAGACCTGGCGCTGTGCTCCGGAAGCTTCCGGGGTGTCCGGACAAAGGGCGGAGTGGGGGCCACAGCCAAGGGCAGCTCTTCACCCACAGGGCTGGGTGGGCCAGACCCCATCAGCAGAAGGGGGGCTTTGCAAGGTCTATGGCTGCCTGAGTTTCAAAGAGGAAGTTTGGGGTTTTTGGTTCGGTTTTGCCTCCTTTAGGGTTTGTGGCTTGGAACAAAAGAGGAGGGCAGGGTTTTTTTTTTTAACGTTTCAGGAAAGTTTTCCAAAAGTTTTAAGAAGTTAGGGGCGCCTGGGTGGCTCAGGTCATGATCTTGCAGCTCGTGGGTTCGAGCCCCGCGTCGGGCTCTGTGCCGACAGCTCGGAGCCTGGAGCCTGCTTCGGATTCTATGTCTCCTTCTCTCTGCCCCTCCCTGGCTCATGCTGTGTCTCTCTCTCTCTGTCAAAAATAAATAAACATTATAAAAAATTAAAAAATAAGTTGTTTCTGTGCAGCTACAAAACCGGGAGATTTGGAAGAAATCCACGGGCTGGGGTCGAAACAGCCACGGGAAGAAGCTGCTTCCTCCCTCCCTGCAACCATTCCCCTGTCTCCCGTCGTGCCTCACGGTGCCCACGGGGTTTGGGAGGACCCCCCCAGCCTCTGCGTGGTGGGCTCTGAGATGACAAGAGGGCAGGGACAGCAACAAGACTGGAAAACACACATTGATGTTGGGTGCATCTTTGTGCAGTGCCCTCAGCTGGCTCCCGTGACCCCAGGCGGCGGGCATCAGCTTTCCTAAGAGCCATGCCCTCAAATGGCCCCAGCCTCTTGGCTGTCATGTCCAGATGGCAGGGCTCCAGCCCAGGAGGGCACACAGGCTGGCACAGGGGAGGACTGACCAGGCATGGTGGCAGGGGTGGGGGTGGGGTTCAGGGCAGTCACTGGTGTGAAGGAGATCGAAGAGGGTGGGTCGGGCTGGATGTGGGACAGGGCGTGTCTGCGAGGCTGGTGTGGTGGCAGGAACTGGGGACTCTGACCCCTGAAAGCCCAAGCATGGAGAAGGCAGCTGGGAACCTGCAGGTTTCAGGGGATGGGCTGTGACTGGCGGTGGGGGGGGGGGGGGCAGCAGAAGAAAGGTCCCCACACTTCTTGGCACGGGGACCTGGCCAGCAATGGAGCGGGCCACGTAGTACACGGACCCGTGGGAAGGAAGTGCCACTATGCTGGGTACAAGCATCATTGGAAGGTGACCCCAGGCACCGAGTTCATCTGGGGAAGGGGCTTATGTTTGGGGGTGGGGGTGGGGAGGGCGTGGCCCCACCCAGCAGGAGGGGATCGACTGCCATGGATACAGCACATTTCGAACTCAAAGGACAGCCTTCCAGATGTTTCCTCTTGAACGAATGAGCGGTTCAGCTCAGCTGCCCTCGGTCACAAGAGGTCTGATCGGACCCAGACGCTCACCAGGAAAAATGCATTTTCTCATCAGATCGGAGTCCTAGATTTTGTAGAATAAACATGTGTAAACTCTGAAAGCATGTGTCTCCATTAATTACGGCCTGGGCGGGGCTCAGGGCCTCAAGCCCCCGAGAGCCCTGCTCGTGGTCAGTTTTTCCTTTCTGTGTCCATCCCAGGCTTGGCCCAACAGCGGGCGCTGCTAAGGGAGGGGGTGGCTTTCGGCCGTCCAAGGATTGGAACGAGGTCCTTCCAAGGACACTGCTCTGGCTTCTCGGTGGCTCGAAGACCCTTCCGGTCACACTAAGGTTCGGGCGGGCATAGAGCACAGCATCACCTTCTCCGTAAGACCCTATTCAAAACGTGTGCCTTCAGCATCGTGATGCCCCAAACCTTATCTGCTTTTTTTCTTTTCTTCTACGGCACTTACTACCGTTCGATGTACTGTTTATGGGCTAAATTTCACCCTCCCCCGCCCCAACCCATATGCCGAAGTCTTAGTCCTACCCTCCAGTACCTTAAAATGTGACTGTATTTGGAAATAGAGCCTTACAGAGGTATTAAGTTAAATGAGGTCACCGGGCTGGGCCCTGACCCCTGTGCCTGGCATCCTATAAGAAGGGAAGATCAGGACACAGACAGACACGTGCAGAGGGAAGTCCAAGGGAGGACGCGGGAGGATGAAGCCGTCTACAAGCCAAAGAGAGAGGCCTCAGGAGAAACCAACCTGCCGACAGCTTGCTTTTGGCCTTGTGGCCTCCAGAACCGTGAAAAAGTAAACTTCTCTGGCATAAGTCACCCAGTCCATGGTGTTTGTTGAAGCGTCCCCAGCAAACTAATATTATACCGTATATAATTTATTGATTTCTTACGTTTATTTTTGATTTTCTCACCCCCGCTGCTCTCCCCCCTGGGGTGGAGACGTTGGATCTGGCCCTCTGAAGCATCCCAAATCTACAGAAGTTTGCCTGACGTTCAACCATCTTTGACACTTAGTAAATCTTTGACATTCAGCAAATATTTGATGAGCTTTTGCCTCTGGCCAAGAAGGAATAACAAGGAGTAGGTTTACCCTCCTGCCTGAAACAATGAGAAGTCTGGACCAAATGTAGGCAATCAACAGCGGTCAGACATTGGACGTCAAACAGGTCAAGATGGTGATCCCTGAGGGGTGGGAGACACAAGCCATGTGAGCCCTTGTGGCTGCTCGGCTTACTGCCCGGAGACAGCTTCCAGGCGACCATCGGGGAGGGGGCCCAGACAGAAGCCGGGGCCTTCCCTTGTGGAGGAGATGGGCCGGGAAGCGAGGGGCAAACGGGGTCCACAGGCAGAGTGTGGAGAGAGAGGGAGAGGCACAGAGGAGGCACTCAGAGTCTGAGGAGGGGCATTCGCTGGGGGAGGGATCAGTGCACACGTGTGAGCAAGCCACTCCAGGCGAGAAAGAAACGCGTGAACGGATCAGAGATAACAGCACCCATGCTCGGGCAGGGTGGGGAGCTCCCGAGCCCACCTGGAAAACCTCGCGTCGTGGGCGTTGGGTAGCGCGCTCAGAGGGTACCGACTCAGCCCTGGGGTATAATTCGTGCCAGACCGAAACCTACCTAACAGAATTTAAAACCAAGCCTCCAAGGATCCAACTGTGTCCAAGCAACTATGCCTGAAAACAAAGCTCAAAAATATTTATTAGGGATGGAAACATATCCAGCACCTGCCGGGGGGAAATTTACAGTGTGTGGAATCCAGCAAAAAATTACCTCGGTATGTAGAGTTGCAGGAAAATCCGACCATAATGAAGAGAAAACTCAATCAAAGATGGGAAACATGATAAAAATAGTTAACTCTGTGCTCTGTGTTCTACAAGCAAAAGGAAAGACTGAGAAAAGAGGTGCAAATCAAACGTCAAGGAACAAAAAACACAGTGTCTGGGATGAAAACACCCTGGGTGGGACGAACTGAAGATTAAACACCGTAGAAGAGAAGATTAGTTAACGTGAAGACTTCGGAATAGACTATCCACGATGAAATATACAGGGGAAGAACATTGGAAAAAGTAAATGTTTTTTTTATCAGGTAGCTCTGGAATGACTTCCAGTGGCTGGATGGGTATGAAAAATAGTCCCTGAAGTAAGGGAGGAGAGGCAGAAAAAAAATGTTTGAAAAAACAATGGCAGAAAATTTTACAAAGTCGATGGATAAGCACAGAGGTCCAGTGAACCCCACGCCCAAGAAACATGAAGAAAGCCACAGCAAGGCACGGCCTCACCTAACTGCTTAAATGTGGTGTTGGAGAGGAAATCTTGGAAGCCACTAAAAATAAAACCACACTGTAAGCCCAGAGGAACAGAGGCTTCTCATCAGAGCAGTGCACGTAAGACACCTACAGATACCGAAAGAGAGAAAACTGCCAGATTTCCCTTCTATACCCAGCCAAAATAAATAAGTAAATCAATCTTTCAAACATGAAGGCAAGATAAAGACATATTTTGGGGCGCCCATGTGGCTCAGTCGGTTAAGAAGAGAAAAGAGAAGAGAAGAGAAGAAAAGAAAAGGAAAGAAAAGAAAAAAGAAATTAAAGAAAGTCCTCGTGGCAGAAGGAAACAAATACCACATGGACCCTGGAGCCTTCACAATGGGATAAAGGACACTAGGAACGATAACTGTAGACATATACATATGTAATTTTTTTCTAATTCAGAAATACCTCTTTCAGAGATCATTTGGGGCCACTTGGTTCTGGATGGCGGCTTCTGGGCGCAGCGGCTCGGGCCAGGGCGCCGCCGGCATTCAGAGCCGAGAGCCCTTCACGGAAGGCACCGGGCACTGCCCACACCGGCCGTCGGGTGATGTGAAAGCTGAGGTTGCATCCCTGGTGCAGTGTTTGTTTGGAGCGTGTTCGAAAGCCTTTCTGGAGCCCGTCTGTGAGCTCCATTCGCAAGTGGTCCGATGGTGAAGTAAAGACACGAACAAGGGGTGTGAGGACAAGTCCCCCACTCTGTTCAAAGCCTCAGCTGCCTTGTGGTCCTGGAAGCGCGTTGCCCATAACTGAGGCTGCGTCCCCACCACCATGACACCCTCAACAAGAGGCACACGTCTTCTTATAGGGCCATGGAGTGGGGGGGCAGAAGTCATCGGGCACCTGAGTGCGGCCACCCTATCGCTGGGGATCAGTGTGGTTCGGAGCAGGATTTGTACAGTGTGGACCTCATCAGGATGCTGCTTTTTAAACACGGTGCATATCCCCAAAGAGCACTTAGGAGGCGAGTGTCCGTGCTCGGTGTCTGACGCTCCTGTTTTTTATTCCTCGCGGATCCCACCTCTGGGGAGCTGGTGACACACGGCAAATACAAAAGGGAAACGGAGCCGTAATCTCATCGGGCAAGTATTAACGTAGGCGAGGAGAGTTTTCTACAAGATACAGCCAGCCCTCCAAACCTAGGGGC
This sequence comes from Leopardus geoffroyi, assembly GCF_018350155.1. Classification (NCBI taxonomy): domain Eukaryota; kingdom Metazoa; phylum Chordata; class Mammalia; order Carnivora; family Felidae; genus Leopardus; species Leopardus geoffroyi. The sequence goes on along the minus strand of NC_059337.1, from coordinate 143,476,937 downwards.
TACGGGAGTGTACGTATGAAAGATGTTCCGCTTTTCAAAAATAAAGCGGTCGATGGTATTCAGACGCGTGCAGATTGTGTGTTTGACCGACCTAAGAGGGCGGAGCCGTGTGCAATTAGCGTTCCTCCACCGGATCCATCTGTACCTCATGGAAGAGGCTGAGTCAGAAAAAGAAGGCGGATAAACAGCATAATAATAGTGTTCGTGTTGCCGGACCGTGATGGGCGAAGCCTGACTCAGTGAAGAAAGGCAAAGAGCGGCTCCCGACGAGACGCTGAGAGTGGTGTACCTGGGCCCGTCAGAGCGGACCCGTGGCAAGGACCCGCCCCAGGAGCAAACTGGGCGAACGTGGGGGCACTGCCCAGCCACAGAAAGGAACCAGCCCTTGCTTGATATTCGCAGGAACGTGGACGGGTCTCCAGGGTCACGTGCATGAGAGAGGAGCCCGTGTCTCAGAGGCAGGCGAGGGCTTGGCAAGCACGGACGGAACTGGCCGCCGTAGCCACGTGTCGGACGCAGCACGGGGCTGTGTGGTCAATGGCATCATCACCGTCTTCAGCGTCTGGGCACCTGTTGAGTCTACGGGGCCCTTGGGTCATTCTGCATCCCGGGCCAAGGTAGCGTGTAATAGCATTTTGTGCAGATAACCTCTCGACAAGGAAGGATGGTTGCCTTTGCCTCCAGATATCCTCCCTGAGATCCCCAAGACTTCTGGCTGGACTCCCGGCCAGGTGATGAGTAGGGTCACGGCCCCCGACCGCCACTCCACTGTGTGCTGGGGAAGTAGGACAGACCTGCCCGCAGAAGACTCTTCCGTCCCAGAAGAGTCTGGGAGGAGAGAATTCCCTTTACTCTGGAGTAGGCGCAATCAGGCTTACATGCACGGAAGACGGCGGGAAAGTGCGTGCAAAGTCTGGACAGAATTCCAACATACTCAGACAGCACTGCAAGAGAGAGAACACGGAGCCTTCTCGGATTTCGTGGACAGACAAAAGGACACCCCTGCGTGGGTCTCCCAAGGTCATCTCAGAGGGGCTTGCTTTCAGTGACAAGGGTCAGGAGCCCATGGCCTTGCAAAGTAAAACCAGAAGGTTCGGCACCTTATCAGACCAGTTATGCCTGCAAGGACACACCCCCAAACAGCAGAGGTGGGCGGACAGGTGCCTCCTTCTCTGTATTAACGAAACATGCATGGTCATCATGACCTCCGCTTTCTCAGATGTCAAATGGGCTCCTACCACCGTCTTCAGAGTGTGTGGTTGAGGGATTAAAAGGCCTGCCCCGAGCGGATCCTCTGGCCATCCCACCTCCTTCTTGTTCTCCAGGTAGATGTCTGATGGGAGTGCTGGGAGGGGTCAACAGTCCGGCCCCCCGTCCGGGGTCTCCCACCCCACCCCCGCCCCGCCCCTCGCTGACCCGGCCCTGCTGGCCTCCTGGCCTGCTCTGCTCTGTGTCACATTTGGACGCGCTGCCCTTAGGTGAGGACGATGTGTCAGGTAACATGACGTCTTCCAAATGCTGCCGGCTCGCGTGTGCTCGGCCAGCTGTGATTGCCACCGATTGGGATTTCATTAGTTTAGTTCTTCCCTTGGAAAGCCAGACTCCCAAGGAGATCACGGAACCTTCTACTACGAGTTCTGCTGTCGATTAAAGTTGTTTTTTTTTCTGTCTGAGGAAGGGGTGGCATCATTCCCACGTGTTGAGAAGCCGAAGCAGACGTTTACGGCAGGTGTTTCCGCGAGAGCTCGCGTTTCACCTGGTTCGTGTTTCTGACCCCAGCGACGTTGATCCGAGACCAGCGAGGGAGCTTGGGTCTTCTCTGGGTGACGCCCACCGTGGCCCAGCCACCAGTGGCGACTTCCCCCCCTTGCTCAGGGGTGAGATGGGGCCAGGGTCTTCTGGAACAACCCCTCCACCCTGCCTGTCCGTCTCTACCTCCTGAGGCAGAGGAGCCCACGCCTGCGGGTGTCATCGCGTGGGACGAGCCACAGAGAGGTGAGCCCTCCCCTTGTTCGGCCAGAAGCATCTCAGGGGCCAGCCTGTGCCAACGTCACCCAGCCAAAAGCGCCTGCTTCCCTGTTCACTGAGTTCGACACCAGCAACCATTGTGTATTGACACCGAGTCCCTTTGGACGGGTTCAAAGACAACACGTCCCCTCTAGGAGTCCCAAAAGATAAACAAGTAGACCCGTCCTCAGGAGTGGCGTCTGGACCCCGCCGGGAGTGACACGAGTCCCCGGCCCTGAGATCTGAGGACGGTCCGTACTGGCTCACAGATCATCCCGCTGGGCCTTTACGGAAGGGCACGTGTGTGTGTGTGTGAGTGTGGGTACGTGTGTGTGACTATTTGCACGTTGTGCGTGGATGTATATGTGTGTCTTCGTCAGGGTTCTCCAGAGAAACAGAAGTAACGAGAGGGGGGTGGTGAGAGAGAGAGAGAGAGAGAGAGATTTATTTTAAGAAATTGGCTCATCGGCTCCTGAAACTATGGAGAGGCTTGGGAAGTCCAAAATCTGCAGCTCAGGCCAGCAGGGAAGAGTTTCAGTTCAAGTCCAAAGGCTATCTGTGGCAGAGTTCTGTCTTGCTCAAGGGAAGTCAGGCTTCATTCTATTCAGGCCTTCAACTGATTGGATGAGGCCCACCCACATTACAGAGGGCAATCCGTTTTACTCAGAATCCACTGGTTTATCTATTTTTAATTTTTTTTAACATTTTATTTTATTTTTTGAGAGAAAGAGAGAGAGAGAGAGACAGAGACAGAGCACACACAGGGGAGGGGCAGAGAGCGAGGGACACAGAATCCAAAGCAGGCTTCGGGATTTGGGGCTCGGACCCACGAACACGAGATCATGACCTGAGCTGAAGCTGGATGCTCAGGCGACCGAGCCACCCAGGCGCCCCTCAAAGTCTATTGATGTAAATACTACTCTCACGCAAAGGACACCCTCTGTGTGCCAGTCAGAATAAGGCTTGAGCAAATATCAGGGCACCATGGCCTTGCCACGCTGACAACAGAAAATTAACCGTCACTGGTGTTTGTGTGTGTGTGGTGTCTATGTGTGCGTGCCTGTGGATAATTCTGTGCATGCGTAGGTCTAAGCGTGGATGACCGTAAGGATGGGTGTTCGGTGCGTGCACGTACACGGGTTTGTGTGAGTGTATACGCATGTGGCTGTGGCAGGTGCGTGCGTAAGTGGGTGTGATGTGTGTGGTGTGTGAGTGGACGTGTTTGCCGTGCGTGTACGTGTGTGTGAGTGTGTGTGCCGGGGCGATGTGGGCTCACTTCTTGCAGCCGGATGGAGTAGGGAGGGAGCCCCGCGATGCCCGCCGCCGATAACAGGCTCTCGTCTCCGCTCTGTCCTCGAAGCAAACACGATGCCCTCTGTCAGGACACTTCAGCTCTCTGTCCTCGGCTTCTTTACGGGCTCTGAAGGGTGGCAAGGATTCAGTAAATGGCTGCCTTTGAGCTTCTGTTGGATATATTGGGCATGCAGTGAGCATAACGGCAGTCACCGCTGCCTTTGTTAACATCGTTAGATTTGAGACCGCAAGACGCCTGGGTGAGCGTGTGAGACGGGGCAAGAACAGAGCGGCATTGACTGAGCACCCGCTACGTGCCAGGGCCTGTGCTCTCTTCTCGTCTCACTGATGGAGGTGAAGATCAAGGTGATGACAACAGTGCGGATGATAAAGACAGAAGTGACTGCTGAGGGCAACGTTGCTGGTGGCAGGCGTTCCCCCTGAGTGGAGGTGGAGGGGACGGGCAGGGGTGACGGGACCCTTAACTGGGCCTCCTCAGCTGGGAGCCACCTTCCAGGGAGGCGGACTAAGGCGGCAGTGAGGTTCTGGGTCATGAGCTCAGCATCTCCTTGTTATGCAGTTTCTCATGGAGACGCCTCTCCTGTCACTTGGGAACGCTGCTCATAGCACCTGCCCCTGCCCCTTGCCTCTCAGATGTCTAGCTCTACGAAGTCAGAAGGTGTTTCCTACGCATCCCAGTCCTGGGGGCAGGGACGGTCCCCTTGGCCGTGCGTTCCCCAGGGGCCAGCACACGGGGCGGCTTCGGTGGGTGTTGGAGATGACTGTGGTGTCTGGGTCCAGGTCTGGACGCAGTGTTGGGATGTTTACGATTGGGTGTGTGTGTTTCCTTGGGTTGTGAGGACAGGATGCCATAGACTGGAGGGGGTGGGGGGAGCGCTCAAACAGCAGGAGTTTCCCGCTCACAGTTCTGGAGGCTGGAAGTCCCAGATCTGGGGGCCCGGCCCCTTTGGTTTCTGGTGGGGGCTCTCTTCCCGGCTCGCAGATGCTTGCAGTGTGCTCACGTGGTAGGGCTTGGCAGGGGGGCGATCTCTCAGTCTCTTATTATGAATGCACTGATCTCACGATGGGAACTCCTTCCTTGTGACCTAACTACCTCCCCAAAGCCTCATCTCCAAACACCCTCACCTTGGAGGTGAATAGACCCCATGGGCAAGGCTGTTTTCATCCGACCTCACTTGGCACACTCTCCTGGCACAAGGAGAGCATTTGTTGAAAACATTTATAGGCGAATGTTTACCTTCATGGCATCCAGAGGCAGTGGACGACAGTTGGGGCAAACAACAGGCTAACCAGAAAAGCTTGAGAGGAAAAGCTGGGAAATGAAAAGTTCATAGAAGCTTGCTTTATTAAATAATTATTTTATTTTTATTTTTATTTTTTATTTTTGTATAAGCTCTGTGCCCAATGTGGGGCTTGAACTCACAGCGCTGAGATCCAGAGTCACACAGAGAAGCTTTCTGAAGCTCTGATATATTCCTGGGAATCCAGAAGGCCATATGCATGCTACGTGCTTGCCCTGGAAATACCTGAGAAGGTCCTAAGCTCTCACCTCTGGCTGATCTTGAGACTAGGAAGTAAAAGCCAGGGCAGAGTTATTAATTGCCTGGATGGGCATTGAAGGAGCCCCTCAACACACACAAGACAGAGACCCTGGCAAAGACTAGGAGACTTATAGTTTCCAGGCACTGAAGGCAAACTCTGTCCAATCTTTAACTGAAACTAAGCCCAGCGAGAAGAGACTTCCTTGGCCACACACAACAAAGAATAGACCTTACAGACTTCGTACAGAAATGCCACAAAGCAAAACAAAACTAACCAACGAAAATGAACAAATAAACAGAAACAAACAAATGAACCAAAAGAGAGCAACATCAGCAGCAAACCCTGGGGAGGAGGAGGATCTGATTTCCAGAGTTAGCACATTATATGATTTCAATGTCCGATTTTCGAGAACAAAAAACTACAACGTGAAAAAAGAGAGGAAGAATGAAAGACGTCACCCAACGACAGCAGAACTCACACTCTTCTTATGCTCATATTTGCCATGATGGATCACATTCTGGGCCATAAAATACATCTTAACAAATTCAAAGAATAGATCTCATACAATAGTTGCTCTCAGACCACAATAGCATTAACATAGAAATTGTTAACAGAAAGATAGCTGTATAACCGTAAAATACTTAGAGATCAAACAACACAATTCCAAATAACACATGGGTCAAAGAAGAAATCTCAAGATAATTTTTTTTAATTTGTTTTAATGTTTATTTCTGGGGGGAGAGACATAGAGTGTGAATGGGGGAGGGGAAGAGAGAGGGAGGCACAGAATCTGAAGCTGGCTCCAGGCTCTGAGCTGTCTGCACAGAGCCCGACGTGGGGTTGGAACTGTGAGATCAGGACCTGAGCCGAAGGCAGATGCTTAGCCGACTGAGCCACCCAGGCACCCCAGATTCAAAAATATTTTTAACTTGATGGAAGTGGAAACACAATTTATCCATATTTGTAGGATGTAGTGAGAACCATGTACTTAGAGGGAAATTTATAGCATTGAATGCATATATAAGGAAGAACAATCTAAAATCAATCACCTAAGTTTTTACCTTAGGGAACTAGAAAAAGAGACCAAATTAAGTTCAAAGTAAGCAGAAGAGAAGAAATAATAAAAATTAAAGCATAAATCAATGATATTGAAAACAGGAAATCAATAGAAAAATCAATGAAACCAAAAGCTGGTTCTTTGAAAAGATCATCAATCAAATCAGTAAAACTTTATTGGGCTAATCCAAAAAAAGTTGGAAAGGATACAAATTGTTAATGTCAGAAATGAAAGAGGGAACATCACTACAGATCCCATGGACATTAAAAGGATAATCAAGGAACACTATGAGGAACTCTCTGCCCACACATTTGATAACCTAGATGAAATGGGTCTATTCCTTGAAAGACACAATCTGCCATTTCCCAACACAATAAATGTGAGAAAACATAATGGCAAATTTAATGCATGGAATGATTTCACTGATAATATCAATAAAGGAGAGAAAATAAATCTAGAAAAAAATACACAATCTGCCAAAGCTCATACAAGACAAGATATACAATACAAATAAGCCTATATCTACTTAAAAATTAAACCAATAGCCAATAACCTTCCAAAACAGAAAGCACCAGGCCCAGATGGGGAATTCAACCATTTAAGGAAGCAGTTATACCAATTGTCTATAATCTCTTCCAGAAGACTGGAATAGAAGGGACACTTCCTAATTCATTTTTTGAGTCCAGCATTATCCTAATCTCAAAACCAGATGAAGATATTGCAAGAAAATTACAGACCAGTATTTCTCATCAACATAGATATAATAATCCTCAACAATGTATACAAAAGAATTCTACATCATGGCCAGGATGTCCATGGTACACAAAGCTGTTCAGCATTCAAAAGTGGAATATGTCCCAGGTACACAAAGCTGTTCAGCATTCAAAAGTCAATTAATGTAATCCATCACATCAAAAAGCCAAAGAAGAAAAATCACATGATCAAATCAATGTTTGTGGGAAAAGCACTGAAAAAAAGTCTATTCGTGATAAAAACTCTCAATAAGCTAGGAATAGATGGAGAACTTCCTCAACTTAACAAAGAGTTTCTATGAAAAAAACACATATAGCCAACATCATACTTATTGGTGAGAAACTCAAAAACTTTCCCACTACAATCAGGAACAAGGCAAGGATGTCCCTTCTCACCACTACTTTTCAACACTGTAATAGAAGCCCAAGCTGATGCAATAAGACAAGAAAAAAAATAAGGTATAGAGATTGACAAAGAATAAATAAAAGTATCTTTGCTCAGAGATGACATGATTATCTATGTAGAAAATCCAAGAGTCAATAAAAAGTTTTGGAACTAATAAGTGATCATAACAAGGATGGAGGATACAATGTTAATATACAAAAGTCAATTGCTTTTGTATATACCAGAAATAAGCAAGTGGAATTTGAATTAAAAAAACAAATACATTTACCTCAGCACTACAAAAATGACATACTTGGGTATAAATGTAACAAAATATGTACATGATCTATATGATGAAAACCACTACACTGATGAAAAAAATCAAAGGAGAACTAAATAAATGGAGAGGTATTCCATGCTCATGAATGGGAAGACTCAATATTGTTGACATGTCAGTTTCTCAACTTGTTCTATAGATTCAGTGAAATCCCAATCAAAATTCCAGCAAGTTATTTTGTGGAAATAGACAAACTAATTTTAGAGTTTATCTGGAGTGCCAAAAGACCCAGAATAGATACCTTAGACCCAGAATAGATATCTCATCTTTTGTGACTGCTATAATAAAGTACCACAGACTGGGTGTCTTATAAAAAGCAAGCTTCTTTCTCATTGTTCTGGAGGCTGGAGTATGAGAGCAGGGTGCCATCATGGTCAAGTGAGGACCCTTTCTGAATTACTGACTTCTCAAGGTATTCTTGATCGTGGAAGGGGCCAGGAGGTCTGCGGGCTCTTTTAAAATAAGAAGACTAAACTCATTCATGAGGGCTCTACTCTCATGACTTAATTACCTCCTAAAGACCCCATCTTCTAACACTGTCTGATGTCATTGGGCATTAGGCTTCCAACATGTGAATTTGGCAGGGTGGGCTGGGGGGACGCAAACATTCAGACCATAGCAATAGCCAACACAATATTAAAGGAGAAGAACAAATTGGGGGACTGATGTTACCTGACTTCAGGACTTACTATAAAGTTGCAGTAAATTAACTCAGAATGGATAACAGATGTAAATGTAAAATGCAAGACTATAAAACTCCTAGAATATAGGTTAAAACATAATAATCTTGGGTTCCCGATGACTTTTTAGGTACAACACCAAAAGCACAATTTGTGAAAGAAAGAATTTATTAGCTGGACTTTATTAAAATTAAAAACTTCTGCTCTGTGAAAGCGACTGTCAAGAGAATAAAAGGCAAACCACAAGCTAAGAGAAAACATTTGCGAAAGATCTGATAAAAAAAAAAAACCTGTTCTACAAAATATACAAAGAATACTTAAAATTCAACAAGCAGAGACCAAGCAATCCAACTGAAAAATGGGTCAAAACCCTTAAAAGATACCCCACCAAAGGAGGTATAGAGGTGGAAAATAGCATATGAAAAGATGCAGATCAAAACAACAATTAAACATCACTATACACCCATAAGAATGGCCAAAGTTTGGAACACTGACAATACTAAATGCTGGTCAGGATGTGGAACAACATGAAGTCATTCATTGCTGGTGGGAAGGCAAAATGGTGCAGCCACTTTGGAAGACAGTTTGGTGGTTTCTTACAAAACTGAACATAGTTTTACCATACAATCCAGCAATCATGCTTCTTGGGATTTACCCAAAGGGGTTGAAAACATATTCACACAAAAACCTGTCCCCCGATGTTTATAGCAGCTTTATTCATAATTGCCCAAACCTGGAAACCACCAAGACATCCTTCAGTAGGTGAACTGGTAGGTCTGGATATACTGTGCGATTCCAGTTGTGTGACATTCTGGAAAAGGCAAAACTTTAAAGAAAGTAAAAAGATCAATGGTTGCCAGGAGTCGAGGGCGATGGTTAAGAAGGGATGAAAAGGCAGAGCACAGGGCTGTGAAACTACTCTGTGTGAATAGTTTCTTCCTATCTCATAAAAAAGACAGCTGCTTAAAGCAATGGTTATAAATCTATGTTGATGGGCATACAGCATAAATTAATGTAGTTTTTATAATTATAGCACAAAGGAAAGGAGAGCAAAGGGGGGATAGAGAAGCAAGGTTTTTGTATACTATTGAAATTAAATTAGTGTTAATGTGAACTACATTGTTATAAGTAAAGATGCTAATTGTAATCCCAAAGCAAAACCTCAAAAATACAGAGGAAAGGGAAAAAAACAATGCAATTAAAATTTTTACTAGAAAACATCTAGTTAACACAAAAGAAGGCAATAATGTGGGAATACAGGAACAAAAAATGATATATAGAAAACAAATAGCAAAATGGTAGACATAAATACTACCTTATCAGTGATTACACTAAATGTAAATGGATTAAACATTCCAAGTGAAAGACATGCATTGGCAGAATGGATTAAAAAATATGATGCAATTATTTTTAGTCCATAAGAGACATACTTTGGGGTTTTTTTTTTTTAACTTAGATTGAAAGTAAAAGGATGGATAAAAGATATGTCATACCATGCAGCAAAAAAAGAGATTATAGGTATTGAAGCTATACTTTTATCAGACATAATAGGCTTCAGGACAAAAATTGTTACTAGAGACAAAATTTTGTAACAATAAAAGGGCCAATCTGTTAGGAAGACGACAGTCACAAACACGTGCCATGAAAACAAAGTGATAAATAGGCAATTCAAAAATAATGGCTGGAGACTTCAACACCCCACTTTTATGAGAAAGAACAAGGAAATCAAACAACAATATGAATCATCCCGACCTAACAGAAACCTACCGATAGAACGTTTCACCCAGCAGCACCACCAGAATATTCATTCTTCTCAAGTGTGCATGAAACATTCTCCAGGGTAGGCTATCGATTAGACCATAAGACAAGTCTCAATAAATTTAAAACAACTTAAATCATACAAAGCATGTTCTCTGGCCACAATGGAATGAAATTAGAAATTAACCACATGGGAAATGTGAGAAATTCACGAATATGTAGGAATTAACAACACACGCCCAATTAACCTATGGGTCAAAGAAGAGATCACAAAGGAAATTAAAAAAAAACACTTTGAGATGAAGGAAAATGAGAACACAATATACAAAAACTTATGGGATGCAGTTAGAGCAGCATCAAGGGAAATGTATGGCTATCAATGCTGGTATTTAAAAAAGAAGAAAGATCTCAGATCAATAACCTAACTGTATACCTTATAAAAGTAGAAAAAGAAGAATTAAACACAAAAACAAATGTAAGAAGGCAAATAATAGATTTGAAATTAATAGAAAAATAGAAAAAAAATCAGTAGCACCAAAAACGTGTGTGTGTGTGTGTGTGTGTGTGTGTAAAGATCAACAGAATTTGCAAACCTTTAGCTAGACTGACCATGAAAAAAGAGAGAAGACTCAAATTACTAAAGTCAGGAATGAAGAAGGGGATATAACTACTGTTCTTTCAGAAATAAAAAGAGATGATAAGGGAATACAATAAACAGTTATATCCCAATAAATTAGATAGCTTAGATGAAATGTACAAATTCCCAGAAAGACACAAACTACTGAAACTGACTCAGGAAGAAATAGAAAATCTGAAGAGCGAACACCTCCCAACTCATTCTGTAAGGCCAGGATTACCCTGATACCAAAGCCAGGCAAAGACATCACAAGAAAACTACAAATTGATATCTTTTCTGAGTATAGACACAAAGATCCTCTACCAAATACTAGCAAGTCTAGCAACCCGTAAAGAGGATTATACACAATGACAAAGCTGGGTTTATTCTGGGAAAGCAAGATTGCTTTAACATCCAAAAATCAATGTAACACACCATATTAACAGAAGAAAGGATAAAAACCACATAATCATCTCAGTAGATACAAAACCAAGTTTGAAAAAAAATGAATACCATTGTACAACTCCTTTTCCTGTTGTTTCACTCAACAAATGTGAAATAGAACAGAATTGTCTCAAGCTAACGAGCAGTATCCATGCAAATCCACTGCTAGCATTCTGCTTAGTGGTGAAGCTTTCTCCCCAAGTTCAGGAACAAGACAAGAACGCCCAATCTCTTTACTTCTACTCACTATTGTACTGGAGGTTTTAGCCAGAGAAACTAAGCAAGAGATAGAAATAGAGGCACTCACAATGTAAAGAAAGAAATAAAACTGTATTTACAAATGACATAATCCTGTATGTAGAAAATCCTAAGGAACACACACACACACACACACACACACACACACACACACACACACTATTAGATCTAATAAATGAGTTCAGCAAGGTTCCAGGATACAAAAATCAATATACAAAACCTAATTGTATTTCTCTACACTATCATTGAATAAATCAAAAATGAAATTAAGGAAACAATTCCAACTGCAATCGCACTAAAAAGGATTAAATAATTAGGAATAAATTTAAGAAAATAAGTCTAAGTCTTGTACACTGAACCCTGCAAAACATCACTGAAAGAAATTAAAGAAGTCTTAAATAAATGGAGAGACATTCCATGCTCACAGATTGGAGGCGTTAACACTGTTAAGATGGCAATATTCCCCTAAATTGATACAGAGTAAGTGCATTCTCTGTCAAAATCCTAGCTGGCTTTTCTCAGACATCGACAAGCTGATCCTAAAATTCGTTTGGGAAATGCAAGAACCCAGAATAACCAAAGAAATCTTGAAAAAGACAAATAAAGTTGGAGGGCTCATACTCCCTGATTTCCAAACTTACCATGAAGCTGCAGTAGTCACGTGTGGTTCTGATATCAGAGCAGGCATATAGATCAATAGGGTAGATCTGAGAGTCCAGAAACTAACACTTACAGGTATATTTGTGACTTTTGAGGGTCATAGAAGGGTGCCAAGAAAATTCAATGGCCAGAGAATAATCGTTTCAATGAATGGTGCTGCTAGAGCTGGATGTTCACATGCAAAAAAAAAAAAAAAAAAAGAAGTTGAGACCCTACCTCACACCACATACAAAATCAACTTAAAGGGGTAAAGACCTAAATGGAAGAGGATCTAAAGTTTTAAAACCCTTAGAAAAAAAACACAAGTGGATGTCTTCCTGACTTAGAATTAGGTAATGGTCTCTTACCTATGACATCTACAGCAAAAGCAACCAAAAAAAAGAAGATCCATTGGATTTCATCCGGATTAAAGGCTGTTGTGTTTCTAGAGCACTATCAAGAAAGTGAAAGCAAATCCTATCAAATGGGAGAAAGCATTTGTGTATTATATATCTGATTATATCCTGAATATATAAAGAACTCATACAAGTGAATAATTAAAAACAAATAATTCAATTAAAAATGTGCAAATAGGGTCACCTGGGTGTCTCAGTCAGTGGAGCCTCTGACTCTTGATTCTGCCTCAGGTCATGGTCTCACACTTCATGAGATCAAGCCCCATGCTGGGCTCTGTAGAGTCTGCTTGGGATTCTCTCTCCCTCTCTCTGCCCCTACCCTGCTTGCTTGCATTCTCTCTCTCTCTCTCTCTCTCTCTCTCTCTCTCTCTCAAAATTAAGAACAAAACCCAAAAAACAAAAAAGAAAGTGCAAATAACTTGAACAGACATTTCTCCAAAGAAGATACACAAATAGCCAGCAAGCATATGAAAAGATCCTCAACCTCATTAGTCACTAGGGAAATGCAAATCAAAACCACAAGGTACCATCTCACACCCACTAGGGTGACTATAATCAGAAAGACATAGAATAACTTGTTTCAGTGGGGTGGTGGAGAAATTGGAGGCCGCATCCAAGGCTAGCGGGCATGTGAAATGGTTCCACTACTTTGGCAAACACTTCCTCAAAGGTTTGTGGTTGATACTGGGCTCAGCAATTTCGCTCCTAGGTTTGTGCTTCAAAGAACCGAAAACATAGAGTCGCACGAAAACTTCTCCTCGTTGTTCGTAGCAGTATTCGTAAGAGCCAAGAGTGGACGCAGCCCAAATGTCCGTCAACTGATGCCAGGCCCCCCGGGACACGAGGGTGGCCGCCCACCTACCCCGGGACTGTACCCTTCCTGCTGAACCCAAAACATGTGTCTTTGCTTCTATGCCAACTGAGAGATCACTCTGCTTGGTCCTGCAGTCATCAAGAAAGTAACCCAGAGGGAGAGAGGACACTCGTGACGTCCATGTTGAGTGAGGACATCTTTTAAAGCAAAGTGGCAGAGGCTGGCTGGAAGGGCTGGGGTGAGACAGTGCCTTGATGGCTCTGGGGCCGGTCACTCTATGCAGCCCTGTAAACCCGCTCAGCCTCTCAGACCCGGACAGCTTCAGGGGCCCCTTCTCCTTGAAGATGAGGACATGGCCCGAGGGGCGAGGACAGGCCCCCATGGCTAGCCCGGGGCTCAGCCAGTCTGCAGATGAGCACTGGGCACCACCAGGCCCACCGTGCCCTCAGAGGGCGAGGCCTAGGGCCCAGCCCGCAGGAGATCAGGTCTCATCTGGCAGGCAGAGCAAAGACGTCCGGAGTTGTCAGAGGCTAGGGGACCCAAAGTGCCCAGGACACCCTTGGGGGAGGCGAGCCGGAGCCGTCTGAGGCCACATGTCAGCCGCCCGTGAGAGAAGAGACAGAAGTCATCCCAGAACGAAGGCGTGCATGCACGTGCCTATATAAACGTTTCCTGGGCCGAGAGCTCGGCCTGGGACTTGCCCGTGGCCAGCGGAAGCACGCTGGCAGGACGGTAGCCCAGGCTGGCCTGGGCATCGTGCCTGCAGCGTGAGATGTCCAGTTAGAGGTCCAGCCACCCCGGGGATGCTGATTTCCAGGTCCCGGGGCCAGAAGGCGCAGGTGCGATTTATGTGAAAGGCCGATGGGAGTCCGAGGAAACCCAGATCACTGCAGGGAGGAGCTGCCGATGTGGCCGAGGAGGGTGCGCGGAGGTGGAGGTGGGGGAGGTCAGGGCCCACCGTTCCCGGCAGGCCTCTGTCTCCACCTCCGTGGCCAGCAGGCGCCTGGCGGTCCGCCGGGCTGCTTCACACCAGGAGACGGGGCTTCGGCCAGCTGCACAGACCGGAACTTTCTCTGTCACCTGACCCCTCCCTGCCCTCGGGGAGAGGGCCACCCGGCCCTGACAGCGGGCCTCTGGCCAGCCCAGCTTCCATGCCAGCGCCGTCTCCGACACGCAGGGGAGTGGGTCAGAGTCACCAGTGCCCTCGGAGCGGCCCCTCTCAGACCCTTCTCGTCCTCTGCTTTCTGAGGCAGCCCCAAGCAGGGCCAGATTGCGGTCAGCAGCACGGTGGCCCCCCAGCCGTCTACTCCCTGACCCCCAAACCTGTGACTATGCGACCCCACGTGGCAACAGGGCCTTGCCCATGGGCTCATATTAAGGACCCGGGGATGAGGAGGTGACCCTGGATGACCACGGTGGGCTCTGTGTCGTCACAGGCCAAGAGGGAGTCAAGGGGTCAGGGTCTGAGTGAGGTGCTGTGAGAAGGGCCCTGCTGGCCGCTGCTGCCGTGAAGGTGAAGGAGGCCGAGGGGAGCAGGTGGCTTTGAGAAGCCCGAAAAGGCCAGGCAACCGTCTCTCGAACCTCCGGAGAGAAACAATCCGGCCCACGCCTCGAGATGCGCCCACCGAGACGCGTGTCCGGCTCTGGCCTCCGGAGGACATTGGTGTCCCGGGCAGGCCCCGCGTGTGAGGAAACCAGCACACAGATGGGACCCGAGCGTCCACCTGGGTTGTGTGCGGTACAGCCAGGAGTGCCATGGAAGGCCCCGAGGATGAGGCCGAGAAGTCGGTGAGTCCGGGCCCTGAGGGGACGTGGCCACCGTCGTGGTCCCCGGGGCTGGAGCCAGCTGCCCTGACGGCCGCCGCCCAGCCCTCTCCCTTCCCCAGACCGAGGCATCCGTATGCTGACCTCTTGCCCCACTCACCCCTCTTCTGCATTTGGGCTTCTTGACACTCTGTCTCTGTCACGAGAAGCAAGGACACGTTCCCCGTCCCCCAGGCTCAGGAGGACACGGGGCTGCCCCGTCCCCAGGAAGAGGGCACACTGGGTGGGGCCGGCCCTGAGGCGCAGAGAGGGGCAGGAGCCACAGAACAGGTGCAGGGAGACAGTGGCAAGAAGGCATGGCCAGTTTGTGCCGGCATGCCCACGTCGTGGCCCTGCCGTGTATGCAGCCCGGGCTGGGCGTCGCGGGGAATCCCGAGGGAGACTTCCCAGCACGGGATGGAGAGGCCGGGGTGTGCGGAGAGCAGGGCGGGCAGGTGGGGCGGGCGCAGGAAAGGCTGATCCAGTGCAAGGGGAATGTCCAGCTGACTGGGAGCCCGGGGACAGTGTGGCACCAGCAGGGGCCACAGGTGGAAGAGGGCCAGAGAGGAGCTGCCCAGACTGGAGGCTGAGGAGCATGAGGCCAGGCCCTGCAGGACTGAACGTGTAGCCAGGCGTGGGCTTGCCTTACCGGCACCGGGGAGCCAGGTGGGTTCTAGAGGGCTCTGAGCGGACAGGGAAAGGGCAGGGGTGAGACCGGAGCCTGAGGCCAGGGCAGAGGTTCAAGCCCCGCCTCTCCAAGAGGCCGTGGCTCCGCCCACAGGCAGTGGGGAGGGGTGGGTAAGGCCGGGCCCCGGAGCCTGCTCTTTCTAGAAGAGGTAACTAACGGTGCAGCTCTGGGAGAAGGAGCTGGACCCCGCGTCAGGATGGGGCCCTGCATCCTGGAGGCCTGGTCCCCAAGCCGCTCCTCCCGCGGGTCCGCGGCGTCGAGCCCCCCGCTCGCCCGCCTGCCCGGGCTGTTGTCTTCTGAAGAGATCCTGCCGGCCCGTCTCCCTGGAGAAGCGCCGCGCTGCCCCCTGCCCCGGGCTCCCAGATTTCATTACCTCTAATGAGACCATCTGAGGCCAGGCAAGGCAATTAGGAGTTGCCAGGCCTTCCCGTAACTTCTCCTCAGAGCCAGGCAGGCATGCGGTCCCAGACGCGCCGCCCACCGCCTCGTAATGAGAGGGCGAAATCCGGGAATTAATGAGCACGGGAAAATTAATCACAGGTTGCCAGGCCGTGCTGCGCCCTGGGAGGCATCCTGCAGGTTTGGAGCCTCAGACCCCCGCTCCAGATCTGGGGGTGGGCTCCTGGATCGTGCCACAGACACATCCGGAGCCTCCTGGCCTGCCTGGCACCGGGAGAGGAGGTGACTCGGGGCAGAGCTGGGCCAGAGCGGGAGCCCGGAGGGCGGAGGCTGAGTGGCGCTGTGTGACCCGGGGCTGGGTGCTTAACCTCTCGGAACCCGGTGTCCACCTCTTAGAGGAGGACAATAATCGGGTGCGGCCGTGGTGCGGATATGTGGGAAATGTCACCAACCCCACACCGGATCACCGGTGACAGGGCCCCCTTCCCCTCCACGGGAGCTCACGTCCCACCCGCCCGCAGGGTTTGTGAAGTACCCACACGATGACGACCCAAGGCGGCCTCCCTGGGTGCAGGGATGGTGTGGCTCGCCCCGACTGCCTCTGAGGAAGGGCAAGGGCAGGAGCAGGGAGAAGGCCGCTAAGAACGTGGGGGGCAGAGCCCGCGCAAATGCCCGCAGGTGGGCAAGGGCAGGTGCATTTGCCTGTCCAGTTTGGTGTTGCTACTGGAGGGGATTCGGGAGACACACCGCGGGGGCGGTGGGGGGGGCGGCTCTGGGTCGGGCCCGACGAAGGTGGGTGCCGACGCCAGGCTGGGCACGTGGCTGTGTGGCCCGGCTCCCCGCTCTGTGCCTCACTGGCCTCAGCCCCAGCCCACGGTCAGCCTGGGGCTCACTGTGGGGGTGACATGAAGTCTGTGTGCCGGTGTCGTCGGAAGGCAGTGACAAACAACACAGTGTGTCCAAAGAGCGGCTGGGGCTTTTTTTTTTTTTTTTTTTAATTGAAGACAAGGTTACAAATGTGTTTTCAATCCCCTTCTAAGAAAAGAAGTTTACATAAAAGACATTTGGCCTTTCAGCCTCCCTCCCCTCGAACAGACTCTTTACCACAGTGAAGCTTGGGTCCATGACAAGGGACTCTGGCTTCCAGTGGGCACAGGTGGGCACGGGTGGGCATGGGTGGGCACAGCTGGGCACAGGTAGAAGGGGTTGAAGGCAAAGGGAAGGGGGAGCAGAGGGTCTCTGACGCTTCCTGGGGCCTGGGAGCCACGGTCCAGGCAGCGTCTAGGGTCCTCTGAGATCCTGCATCAGGCTGGCCCTTCCAGGGTGGGGGAGGAGGAGGGAAGGGAAACCCCTCTCGGAGCCCGGAGGCTTCTCCACAGCCAGCTGTATCTTGGAGGCCCTGTGGACCCCGTGGGCCTGGGGCAGAGAGGAACTTCCAGGGGATGGGCTGGCCTGAGTGCAGGGGTGGAGGGTGTGGCGGTTGGGTGCGGGTGCGGGCCTCCAGAGCCAAGCGGGAGAGGCTGGGGGCGGGAGCTGGGCCGCTTCCAGAACCGGGCCTCCTTGCGGGGGGCCTGCTCTTGGTATCCACCTGGGGAAACCCTAACAGATGCACTGCGCCCCAGACCCCAACCTTGCTCACCCTCTGCCCAGGGAGGCCCTCCCGGGTGGCTTGCTTGTCTGTTGGGGGGTGGCCAGGGGTCTGCTGCTCCGGGCTGCTTGATCTCAAGCCCTAGGCACCCCGCTGGGCTGAGGCTGAGACTGAGGCTGAACAGGACCAGCCTGCCTCCCACACACATGGCCCGGATGTGCTCCTCACCCCTGCCCCACCGCCTCCCATCCCCCCAGGACTGCTCGCGAGGCCAGGCAAGGGAAGGAGTCTCCGGAAAGCCTTCTGGGCAACCTCCGGAAGTGATGGGTGAGCTAGGTCACAAGTTGGCACCCTGGCTTCCAGAAGGTTCTGGCTAACTCCTCTACTCCTCGGAGAGGCAGCTCCTATTATGTCCTCTCCTCCAGGAAGCTTTCCTGTAACGCCCAGCCAAAGTTTTGCATTGCATACATTTGTATGCCCACCCCAGCTCCGTCTGCCCGGGGGCATCTCTCCAGGCTGAGGTCCACATCCCACTGGTTGCCTTGACCCAGGGCCCAGTGCAGGGAACGGTGCGGCACCAGAGCAGACCGGGGAGAAAAACAACCCCCCGCCTCAGCGTCCTGCACTCACACCGGCCCTTCCCTGCTGGAGAGGCTGCGGTTTGGGCCAGGCTTCTGTTGGCTTCTGGAAGCAGGGGTGGGCGGCCTGGAGAGGATGGGGGGGGGGTTCGTGTTCACGCTAATTGAGAAAGCCTGTTGGCTGTGCCTCCATAAAGGTTTCCCTGATTGCTTTAATAATGAAATGTCTGATGGTGTCAAATATTCCTCCTTATTAGCCCAGAAAGGTCAGGGTACTAAGCCATCTGCGTGTCCCTCAGCAATTGGGTCTGACTTTTAGTTAGTGATGGAGGCCTGCTACTGTCCCCAGTGGCTGGCAAGGGGACCCTGCATCTGGCTTGGTCCTTCTGTGCCGCGTGAGGCAACGTGATTACCTTGGGGATGCCCGGCCTCAGTCTCCCCATCTCTGCCATGAGTTGGACCCGTTGAGCCGGGCAGGGAGAGCGCACTTCCTCGGGGGAGGGCTCACCTTTTCGGAAGTGTGAATGAAGGCTCATTCTGGGCGGAGAAGCCTCCTGGTGAAGGGTGGGTGGGGGTCTGTGCCCCTCACCTCAGCCTCACGCCATCTGACCAAGAAGTCTCCGTCCCGCTCTGGGCCCCTGGGAGGCAGGCAGCAGAGGGCACCCCTGTGGGCGTCTCACTCTGGGAGAGAAGCTATGGCTCCCCGAAGCGGAGTGCCCTTATGAGACCTCCTCCCTGGAAACACACACCCCTCAACACGCCCGGGCTTGAAGCTGTGGCCACTTGGACGGGTAGAAATGAGCCAAGTGGAAGGTTCTGGGTGGATGAGCAGAACAAGCAGGTACACGGCAGCAACTACAGCCGTCTTCACGGAACAGCCGCTCTGAGCCAGACACCGCGCATCTGACGAAGCGGGGGCCATCATGCCTCCATCGTACAAGCCGTCCAGCGGAGGCCGGGTGACGTGAGGCGTCCAGGAACCTGCCGGTTCCATTCAGCCTCGAACCCGGGTCCTGCGCCCTCTCGCGCCTTCCCTTTTGCTGCCTGCCACCCTTGCTGGCCGGTGGAGCTCCGGAGGGACGGGAGCCTAACTTCCTGTCTACACTGGACGCCGTGGGAAGAATTCGTTTGGAGCGGTTGGTGGAGGTGCAGGCCTGGCCGTGCCCAGGGCTGGCGGCCGCGGAGGGCAGCTGGGCTCAGGGCTCGTCCCTTGGGTGGAAAGCTGGGGGGGGGCCCGGCCTCCCCATGATAAATGCGGTGACCTGTGGACGGCCGTCAACATGGACAAGAGAAACCGGACGAACTCAAGAAACACCCTTCGCACAAAAATCTCTTTGGAAAATTCAACGGGACACCAAAGCTGCCAGAGACGTGGGCTTGTCTCCCTTGCTGCTTTTGGGCTCCTTGGGCCCAGTTATTTGAGAACAACCACCCGAGATCAACTTTAGAGACACTTCTGCCTGCAAACAGCAGTCAGAACCCTCCAGAGGAGCAAAAGAAGGGGAAAAACACGGGCCCTTCTTTGACTTGCCAGGTCTACACTTCGAAATGAGAAGCAAATATTGGAAAAACATACCAGTCCTTCCAGGCTCCGAAACCAGCGAGCGGCTTGGAGGGCGACAGGGAGGGCGTGATGACAGCCTGCGTGGGGCCGGCGGGGCTCCTGTCAGACAGGAGAGGGTCCCCCCAAGGAGCAGTGACACCACCAGGCCACACGGGGGGACTCAGCTTGCCCAGAGAAGGTGGCCAGGCTATTGGACAGGGGCCTGTTAGAGGCCAACTGTTTTTCCTGAAGACAGGAAGGCTAGGGTGTGGGTGGGGCCAGGTTCAGTTAGGAGAAGTGCTCTGTTGTGACCACAAAGCTCTCAGGGGCAGAAGGAGCCAGAGAAAGTTCTGGAACTAGGGGACGTTTCTTTTGTCCCCAGTGTTGTGTCCATTTGAGCTGGGACCTGATTATCTCACTGTTTCCCATTTTCCTGTGAGGAAGTAAGGTTCCGGGAGCATGGACACAATCCTGCCATCCCCTGGGAATGGGCCAAGGGCTACCTGCTTTCCACCTCTGCTCCTGCGGTTCCCAGGTTTGCAGTAAACAAGGTACGGTGTCCTGGGGCCACTTGGTGCCAACTCCTTCTTGAGGGATCCTCTGTGGCCCTTGCACTTTCTCGTGGCCTCTATGTAACCGTCCTTCCACTGAGCCAATATCCCATGGGCCTTGTGGGCACCGTCTACGGAACCCCCCCCCCCGCCCCCCGCCGCCCGTGTGGCCCCAGACTGCATGTGGCCACATGCTTAGGGCCTATGGGGCTGCTTCTTGCCTCACCTCCAGAAGTTTCTTACATCTAAAGCCAACTGGGCTGGGAGTGAGCTCCCCGTCCTTGAAGCGTCTCTCATGTTGCAGGGATGTGGGAGGAGGGTTTCAGGAGGGGCTGAATCCCTGCAGCTCCCGTATTTGTCCTGTTTGGGACAGAGGTGGGCCGGGGAACAGGGCGGCCCTGGCTTGGCCTTACAGCTCTGTCACCATCCACCTGGGTGAACTTGGACAGGACCTCTCCAAGCTCCAGAGTTCACGGGCCCCAGAGGGGCCCCATATCCCACGAGGGGTCTGTCTCTGAGGCCGTGGGCCCTTGCCTCTCTGCAGGGCCGGCCCGGCCCCCGGGGCTTTGGCTGGCCCACTGACCGGCACTCCACGCTTGCCCTCATCAGGCAGATGTGATCACTCCTGCCTGCTCGGGACACCCGGGGCGTGTGACAGCAGAAGCCGTGCTGATTGAGGCTGCTCTGGGGCGGGGGGCCGGGCGCACGGTGGGAACTCTAATGCCGGCAGCAGGAAGCCGAGGGGAAGGTGCTTATGTAACCGGCGCCCAGCAGGCCGCATGGCCCTCGGCTGATAACCACTTATTACTCCAGCAAGAGCCCCCAGCCCTCCTAACGAGCCTCTCGGGGCTTCTTCTGGTAATAAGCCAAGTGTTTCTCACGGCTTCGGTGGAGACGAATACAAGAAATATGTACGTGTCTGTTGCAAGATGAAACAGACTTGAGATACACCGGAGTTGCTAAGCTGTGATCAGCGGTGCCCGGACGCACCCTCCCCGTGCTAGACACTTCAGGGGAGTGAGGTCTGCTGATGGGTCCAGGCTTGGGCCAGACAGGCCGGGCAGGGTCCGTCCCTTTGCTCACCGCGAGCTAAGCGTGGGCCTCTCAGGACCTGCGTTTATATTTAGTGAGCCTGGCCTGGGACAGCTAACTAAGAAACTGAGGCATGGGCCTTCTACAGGTTTGGGAGTGTCCCTGTGACCCCAGAAGGACATGATGATTCCCACCGCGGAAGATTCTGTCCACTCTCTGAGCTCCACTGCTGGGAACAAGAACCCTGATGTTCCCGTGTAGAAAGTGAACATTGTGGCCACAAGGTTGTTTGTCCCGGGGGCCTAGAGAGTGGGTCTAGGTAGCCTTGTTGAACAGGCAACAACAGACATGCAGACCAGTTAGCTCACCCAGTTAGCCAGGGTGGGACTCCAGGCCAGTCCCAAACCTTCCCACTGCCCCCCACAGCCTCTCTTGAGGCCAGAAGATTCTTCAGGGTGACTCCTCTATCACACAAAGAAGTTTTTGGAAATAGGAAAATCGTGGATCCGGTCCCCAGAAAAATGTGCACGTGAGCCCCAGAGGGGTGGTGAACACGTTCATGTTAGGGATCCAGACAGTCTGGGGACCTCTGGCCTTGGACTTTGTTCCACCTACTCTGGGTATCCCGTGGCACCAAACACAGGAGACTTTCTGGATGGGACAAGTGTCTCAAGACCACAGAACGAAGGTAGAAGTTTGCAAATAGGAATCCTACAGATCCCAGGAGGTCTACCTGGCTTCCTGGTGGTTCCCAATCAAATTCTAAAAGAGACTTTACAACAGATGGCCTGAGGACCTCTAGGCAAAAAAAAAAAAAAAAAAAAAAAAAAAAGATGGTGATTCTGGGACCAAAACGTGGACTCACCAAGAATCAACTATTGTCTGCCTTGATTTGATTGCTAAACTGGTAACCAGGACAGACAAACACAGTCATCTCTGGCTTTTAGTGAGAGATTTCATTGACAGTCCCTTGGATGGCCACAGGAACAAGAAAAGGAGACCTAAGGTCCTTCCATAAAATCACAGAAAGGAATTCTAGATCCGCGATCATGTCCAAGGATACAGCGGGGACCCCGGACAGAGGTCTGGACACCAGGCTCACCCTGCCTTGCTTGCTCTGCCCAGAATTTTCCTCATTCACTTGTCAGAAGGTGGAAGACAGTGCCCAGAGCTGGGAGGGCACTTCCTCTCATGGGTGATCGGACTTAGCAGATCTACATCTGTGCTGATGAGACTGGAACCTCCATCTTGAGAAGCGGAGGTGGGAGCATCCCTCTGACACTGCGTGAGATGCAGGAAAGGTCGATACGGGAGGAAATGTCCCATTTCCTGCTATGACCCAACACCAGGAGTGGACATCCCTGCAGAAGTTGCCCACCCACAGCCCACCCTGCTCTCACGGACTGAGTCACATCTTCCTTAGCAGCTTGGGGATGGTTTCACTTTGCAGTCAACTCCATTTTAATAAGGTTGTTTAAAAAAGAAACAGAAAAAGAGCAAATGAGGTAACTACATGGCAGTGGTTTCGGGGAGGGGCCGGCCAGAGACGACAACATCCTTTCCAGGTTTTGCCACAACATCCACTAGGGCCCTAGGTGCTCCCACGATGTCTCTGGTTGACGCCATTCCAGAGTCTACTCATCCAAAATTGCCAAAAGTGGGGTCTGTGCTTTTCGCTGAAGCTGCCAGTGTCCTAGGAGTCATTTTGGCGAGGGTAAGAGGTAGGGTCTGGGAAGGAAGGCAGATTCTGAGACCATGGCTGTGCTTAGGGCCTGGGAAGGTTGGAGAAGGGAGTGGATTCACCAAGGTAGGCTCTAGGGCTCTAGGGCTATTGCATGATGGGTCCCTTACAGCTCAACGGTGACCAACCACGTTCATCCCATCCCCACAGTGGCTTCAGTGCGTAGACAGTATTGGCTCTGTGTTAGGGAATGGGAAACTGAGGCCAAGGGAAGCAAGATGACTCTCCAAGGACACATCTGGCAGAGGGGATGTGGTGAGGGCTGCTGCAAACATTTCTAAGGACTCTGCTACTTCGTGCCTCGATGGCTTCCGGGTCATATTCTGTGGCCAAACATTTTCCCGTCTAGAAGTGCTTATGAAGAAAATCCAAAACAAGGATTTCCACTTCTGGAAGCAGGGCTCTAACTTCCTCTCCCAGCCCACTACATCCTGGATCCTTCCCTAGCACCCAACACCCAGCACCATGCTCTGGTGCCTCAGCTGCTTCACCCCTCCTTTCTTAAAACTCACAATGTTCTAGAACTTTCTCCCAGTGCTATTTCAACTGGCTCCTCAACAAAGCTTGTCTCCCCATGTTCCCCAGACCCTGCCCTGAATATCAGAAAGTCTGTGGAAGAATCCATAGGATGGAGGTCAGGAAAGCCGACTTCTAGAACTTCCACCAACCCAAAGCATTATCTCTCACAATAAAAATCATCACAAGTTTGGGGATGGTTTCACAGAAAGCTACAGTCTTCCAAAGCTGGACATAGGCTTTGAGAGCCCAGCTCAGTCTCTGGCTGTGTTGTGCTGCCTGTGGCACATCACTCCTCTGAGACTTTATCTTCTCACATAAAATTAATATAGTTACAATGAAGATTGAGCAAGAAAATGTGATACTCAATGCTTGGCAAGTGTCAGGTACATTGTCAAAATGAACACTTGCCCTTCCGTCATGATAGGCAATCAGGATCTAAAACTTCCATCCATCCATCCATCCATCCATCCATCCATCCACTCATCCATCCACCCATCCATCCATCCACTCATCCATTCATCCATCTATCCATCCATCCATCCATCCATCCATCCATCCATCCATCTATCCATCCGTCTATCCATCCGTCTATCCTTACCATCCACTCATCCATCCAATCATTGGCACTAAATGGTGTCCTAGTTCTGGATCTCTGTAGTCTGGACCCAGTGTTCTTACAACTCCCCACAGCCCCTCTCAGATTCAACTTCCTTCTCCCAAATTGAGACTTTTCTAAGCACCCATTGCAAGACCGTTTCCACTGTTCTGTGGCAAAGACTTTCTGTGAGAGCTTTATACTAGGCTTCCAACTATGGTTTGCTCCTTCTGCCTCCCCCCTACCTCTTCTGACTTACACACCCCCCATTCCTGAGTGTGCCGCATGATGGGGCCAAAAGGTGGAGACAGAGTGATTACCCTTTTCGACTTCGATTCCCAAGAGAAAACTAAACAAAGAAAACCCATTCTCACGCGACCCCTGTCACGGCTACAAACGCTCTGGAGGCCCGGAGAGCTGGATAACAGATGCTTCCAGCATCTTATTGAGGAGGACAAATTTAAGTTCAGATATGCACAAAACAACCTAAGATGAGCTGAGAGGGTTTCTTTTTCCTTTTCTTCATTTTTAATTTTTTTTTTTTAGTGGTATCCAAGACTGAGGTTCTTTTCAATCTGTCAGGCTTTTCAAAAAAATGATTAAAATGCACCAGATTATTAAATGGAGCTGTTTCAGACTTAATTTAGCAAACTGTAACATTTTTATCATTTTTATAAAGCCCTTTTTAATGAAAACCGTCTGCAAGGAGACCAAACATCGAGGCTGAAATCATGTTTTCTCTGTATTTGTTATCCCCGAAGATGTCGTTTCCAGATTTTACAGAAAGAATAAATTTCATTTAGAAGTTTGGGCCTCCGCGGTGGGGCCACACATCTCTAGACTTTCCAATTTACGGCGCAAGAAGCTAATCCCACTGTAAATGCTCATCGTTGCCAGCTCCCGACCACGATCTCATACCTTCCTCGCCTCTTTGTAAATGTAGTACTTGTAGCAACATTCGGCCCAACGTGTTTATTTTACATGAGCCTGAAAAATGTTGTTCTAATAAGCATAAACATATTTTCTCAGTGACAAGATGTTTTCACCCCATTACTCCTGACCTCACAGGTGACCGCCGGTTGCTGGTTCCCACGAGCCGTCTCCTGGATCTGCCGGGCAGCAGGCAGGAGGCATCTGAGGGAGAGTCTGTTGGGGAACTGCGTCTGTCTGTCTGGCATCCACGCCTGCCCTGGACGCCTCTCCAGCGATGCCTCGTTGACAGAGGGGAGACTTCCAGCCCTGGAAGTTAGGGTTGGGCAAATACTATAACACCCCCTCGAAAGTCAGGTTCGAGACCCCCTGACCTGGCCGAGTGGATACCAGATGACCACGGGCTTTGTTCCTTGTTGGAAGGAAAGGCAGCTGGAGGGTCGGGGGTCTCAGGAGGTGGGCCAGGCCCTGAGGCCCCAGCCAGTGAGGTCATGACTGGTGCATGTCCGGCCGGAATTAAACTTGGCTGAACGCAGGTCCTGGTGGGGGCCACTCACCTGGTCTGGCCCCTCTGGCTTTCGTAGCTTGGCTGCAGGAGTCAGCGGGGGCCGTGAGGCCTGGTGGGCCCTCCTTGGGACCTCCCCGTGAACTCCGGGATCTCTGGAAAGAAGGTTTGATGGGGGTAACGGAGCCCATAGCCTAGAAGGGTCATCGGTCCACCTGATGACCACAGCCAGCATCCCAGAAATGGGGGAACTGTCCCATTGTGTTTGGTGAGCCAGCTTTGACTGGCCTCTAAGAGAAAGAAGCCTTCAGTCCTGCTTCTGTGGGGATTGGATGGGAGGGGACACCACTGTGGCCAGAACCATCAGGAGGGCAGTCTCTGGGTAGTCCCTGACGTGCCGCTGGACCGGGGATGGGTTGGGCTCACCCGCTTGTGTGCAGTTCTGAGCCACTGCACGTGCAATCAGTGTCAGTTCGCTTGGGGTGCCCAGCTTTTTTTTATCAAGCGCTAGAAGTGGGCGACCAACCATCCTGGTTTGCCTGGGACTGGGCTTTCCTGGGACGCAGACGTTCACAGCAAACACCAGGAGAGTCTCGGGCAGAGCGGGCTGAGTCGGTCGCTCTACCCTGGGGGGTAGGCAGTGTTTATGTCTCCTCCTCTGGTGGCAGGTCACTTTCTGTTGGGGTCCAAGTTGAACAGGCCTCTCCTCCGCCATGTGGCCGCACCATTTGTGTCTCCCGGCTGCTTCCCAGTGCTGGGGGGGTGGGGGTCGTCTTCCCTCACTCCCCTCCCCGCAGTTAGGCAGACGAGCACATTACTGCCCCTGCTCACGCTCCGTCTTCAACACCCCCAGAGCCCCGAGACCTGAGTCCATGGGCAACCGGCTTCCCAAGAGGCCACCGGTCTCATCCGACACGGGAAGAGACAGAAGCCAGAGAGGGGCAAGACCTGCCCGGTGAGTTCGTGACGTGGCGAGGCCTGCGTAGTCCCCCGGGTCTCTGATCCCGGCCCCGGGCCCTTTTTCCACCCCAGGCCGTGGCCCGGCCCCGGCAAATCTCCCCACACATTCCTCCAAGAAGTTAGGCCAACTTTCAGTTCAGCTGAGGTCACCCAGGACCCCGCGTTGCTTATGTCACATCCAGCCTCACGCTCCCCATCAGAGCAAATGCCCCCGACTGGCCCTGCCTCCAAACTAGCAATCTTCCGAACCCCATGCTGCGAGGAACAAAGGTCCAATTCAGCCTCCCGGGTGGGAAAGGGATCTCATTAAGGCCCTGGCAGCCAACGTGGGGGCCGGGGTATTGTTTTTAATGGAAAAACAAGAATTTGCTGTTATGTGTTAGATTAAAGGCTTTATCCAGGGGAATTAATCGGATTGCTACTGGCCTTCAGTCGCGTAGCCTTTGACTCCACATCCTGGGAGAAGGCACAGACCGGGGCCGCGAAATTGGTTCATTTCTCTTTCTGATATTTAATGAAGCCCCGGACAGCGGGAGCACGGCTGGCCTTCCCCGGGGTGGCTGTGAATTACCTCTCACCTGCTCTCAGCGCCGGCCCCGGGCCCCCGCCGGCCGCCCCCTGTCCCCCCCCCCCCCCCCCAGCGCATCTCGCCCGCCCCGCCAGATTCATCATCCGAAAACCCGGCTCTGGTCACGAACCGCCGTCGCGCGGGGGGCCTGCCGGGCCTGCCCGCTGCCTCCGGAATAACATTCAAAGCCTCTCGTCCCCCGAGCTGCGCTTTCAACGGATTTTCGCTTGTTTGTCGGAGGGTAGCGCGGCAGCGGAAAAGTACACGGATCAAAGGGGTCCCTGGTGGGTGGCCGGAAAGCAAGGGGTACACCCCTCCAGCCAGCCCCCTCCAGATTCAGAAACACAACCGGGCCGGTGGCCCTCAGAAACCCACCGCCTCGCCTCCCTTCGGGTTAGCAGCCCTCGGGTCCCAGCAGCAAGTGTTATCCCGCTTTTCTTTCTTTCTTTCTTTCTTTCTTTCTTTCACTGGTTATTGTGTTTTTATGCTTGAAATCACACATCATGTTGTGTACATTTTCGTGTTCTGCTCAACAGGCTTTGGAAATGTTACGTCTGCACACAGGGAAACAGAACAAGCCCACTCTGCCTGCTCCGCCCTGTGTTACCAGTGTCCTTGACAATCGGAGACCTCCTCCTCCTGGGATCCCCTCTGGATTGCCCTCCTTCCTGAGAGCTGACCCACGGGGTGGGAACACCCAATCCCCTCCAGATCCAGGGTCAGGCTCGGTTGTTAGATTGGCAGCTGTTCAGGGGTGGGGACAAGACGGGGGGGGGGGGTCCCTGGCCAAGGACCTGCTACACGGGGGATCTTAGGGAACAAGCCCTTAAATGAATGCCAATGGCCGTTCCATTGCTGATTTCCAGTTTCTTCTACTGTTTTCCCGCATCCCCTCTCAGGGCAGAGACTTGCTTTCTGTTGTTATGGATTTCAAGTGGTGGGCAAGTCTGGGAAAGAATGACAGGCTCAGAGCAGGGAGGGGAAGTGGGGGGGCAGCTGAATCCTCCAAATTTGCTCACTGCTCTTGGGCTCGGCCATCACCTCAACACCTGCTTAGGTGACTTCAATTTCCCTGCATGCTGTGGGGCTCTGCGCAGGGTACTTACCCTCTCTGAGCAGGCTGTCCCCTCTGGAAGGTAGGGACCAGGGAGTCCACCTTGCAGGACGGTTGTGAAGACGGGTGATAACAAGGCTAAGAGCTGGCCTAGAGCTCAGACCACAGGAGCCCCCACTAAGTCACAGCTGTGATGATAATCTTTGTGTCCGGTCCACAACTGGCAGAAAGTTGGAAAAGCTCTTTCCACCTCTGGAAGAGGCCCGGGAAGTGGCCAGGAAGGTGATGGCAGTCCCAACAGCCCCCCCGCCCCCGGCCTGTTTCCTCACCTTGCAGACCCTGCCCTGTGTGACCCCCGTGGAGGACTCCAGGGACCCCCACAACTAAGCAGGGGACATCCGTTTTCTTCAAACCATTCAAAGTGAGGGTTCTGCCCCGGGTTGGGGAGAGTGGAGACACAGTGGCGACTCTGGGCGTCCCCACCACCCCACCCCAGGGATCCGATGGCCCCAGAGGGGAGGACGCACCAGAAACAGCTCCGGAGCTTTGGAGAGATTTAAAACTCAGCCTGGCCCAGACACGGGGTCCAGCTGCTTCTCAGGGACGACACAGACCAGGGCGGTGAGCAGGGGGCACACCTTGTCTTCACCGCACTGCCCCCCCCCCCCCGCCGAGGTGTCAGTGACCGAG
Organism: Leopardus geoffroyi; assembly: GCF_018350155.1. Taxonomy (NCBI): domain Eukaryota; kingdom Metazoa; phylum Chordata; class Mammalia; order Carnivora; family Felidae; genus Leopardus; species Leopardus geoffroyi. Next base: position 143,448,174 of record NC_059337.1, on the reverse strand, counting down.
AAGAGCCTCCAAGTTCCATTTGCCTCCTGTGTGCCAGCCTCTCCTCCCCACCAGGGCTGTCTCCTGGGGGTCCTGTGAGCTCCCAGCTCTTCTGGGCAGCGGGGACAGGAGCAAGGGCGTGGAAGTCACCCGCCGGGGAAAACCTACCACGGTCAGTCCCGTGCTTCATGCCAAACAAGTGTCCTGCTTGCATTGAAGATGCTACACATTACGAATAACTGGAACATCCGGAAACAGAGGGATGGGGCGCCTCGGTGGCTCAGTCAGTTACTCGAGTCTGACTCTTGATCTCAGCTCAGTTCTTGATCTTGGGGTCGTGAGTTCAAGCCCTGGTTTGGGCTCCATGCTAGGCAAGAAGCCTGAAAGGAAGGGAAGGGAAGGGAAGGGAAGGGAAGGGAAAGAGAGAGAAAGAGAGAGGAAGGAAGGAAGGAAGGAAGGAAGGAAGGAAGAAAAAAAGAACAAAAAAAAAAAAAAAAAGAAAGAAAGAGAAAGAAAGAAAAGAAAGGAAGGAAGAAAGAAAGAAAGGAAAACAGAGGGACAGTGCTAGACCCCGGGGTCAGGGAGAGCCTTCCCAAGCAAGATGCAGACTCTGGAAACCATAAAGGAAAGTCACCAGACCTCCAGGCACTGAAAGACTCAGACACAGACTAAAATCAACAGAAAAACGGCAGTCAATCCGGAGGAAATAATGGCAACATTTCTGATAGACAAAGGGGCAAGGCTCTTAATAAACAGAGGCTGCTACAAATTAATTAGAAATGGCTCTCAACAGAGAAGTGGACAAAGGTTCTGAATAGGCAATTCACAGAAGAGGGGTAAAATCAGCAATGAACATCTGAAGAGCTTCTCACCCAGGGACATGGAGATTACAAAATCAAACAATGAGGTTTTCCGAGCGGCTGTTTTTTTATTTTTTTTTTATTTTGCCCGGACACCGGCCCAACAGCCAGGGCTAACCAGGGCGTGCGGCGTGGGCACCCGTGAACACATCCACAGCCACGTGCACTGGGACCGCACTGCGGTGGGGGAGGGGGGCTGGTTTGGCAGGACATGCCTTAACGCAAAACGCACGGGTGCTCGGACCCACCAATTCCGCTCAGAAGGCTCTGCCTTTATTTGCAGGGACGGCTCCCTCCCTGCGTCGGCCGGACGCGTGCTGCCCACTCACTCCTTGTCCGTCTTTAAAGCTCTCGCCTTGGACCCCACGGAGCGAGGGCAATGCCCCCGAAACGGTGGGAACAGGTGTGAGGCCGAGGGCGGGGTGTACGTGGGGCCGGCCTCTGGCTTTGCACGTGCCGTGTCCCCTCCTTGAAGCCTCTTCCCTCCCTAGGGCCCACGCCCTTGACCGTCTAGGACTAGAGTCTCACTCCTGTGCTCTCAGAGGCCGACCTGGTCCTCGGACCCCGTGTCGCTTCTGAGCAGATTTCCTCACTGGCTGCAGACAGACATTGTGCAACCGCTCTCCTCCGACCGCAGCAGGACGTGGGTGACTGGGTACAACCAGCTCCCAGGGGACATCCTGGAACAGTGGTTTCCGAGTCAGTGCTTGGGTCTGGGGGCTTGGGGACCTTGGCCAGGCAGGCTATCCCCTACACGAGCTGCTTAACCAGAGTGCTCACGGGGCCTTCCCCGCCTGTTCTGGCGTGGGGGCTCAGGGGCCAGCCCCCCACCCCCCACGCCGTCCCCCCCGTGCACCGTCTCCATCTCTCGGTTGCGGGACCTGCCGAAAACAGCTGGTTTTTCAGGCCTCGGGTGGGGGTGGCGTTTCTGCCCCTTCCTTTCCAGCTCGCTGCAGCCCCCCGGGAGGGACCCCCGCAGCCCCTCCCGGCTGGTGGCCATCATGCCACTGTGCGCCCCCTGTGTGGCTGCAGGAGGGCGGGGTCAGGAGGTGCCGGGGTCCAGAACTTGCTCTACGAGCCGCTGTGCCCGAGAAAGAAGCAGCCCGGCTGTCCCCCTGCAGCCCACTGTGGCCTCAGTGGGACCCCTCTCGAGGTCCTTAACCTAATCACACCCACAGAGTCCCTTTGCCTGTAAGGTGACATATTCCTAGGTTCCAAGGATTGGGGCGCACGCATCTTTGGGGGAGGCCTTGTTCTGCCTGCCACGGTGGGTGGGAGGGCTGCGGTTTTCTCCAGAAGGGCAGCAGACAAGGCTGTGCGGGGGCTCAGCGGAGACCGTCTTGAAGCCCATCTCGGGGGCTTAGGCCTGTTCGGGAGGCCCTGGAGGGAGGGCCACTGGCAGCTTTAAGCCTGGCCCTTCCCCAGGGCCCCAGACCTTATCTGAGCAGGGCCAGAATCACAGGGGTGTGGGTGGGGGACAGCTCGAGCCCCCCGTGGCCCAGGCGTGGCCAGTGGCAGCGGGTGGCTTCGAGCTGGGGCAGGACCCTGCAAGCCCAGCTGAGCCCGGGGCTTGGGGTCACTGGCCGACTCTGCGTCTGTGGCCTCGGCTCGGCCGGTCACACATGCTTTACATTAAGGCTGTGCGAGTATGTTTTCCATCCCGGTCTGGCACGTGAGGGGCGCCTAACGCACAGGGCCTGGAGGGCCTGGAATTCTGAGGCTGTGAGCTCTGCCTGTGGAGGGGAGGCCTTTGAAGCTGGCGAGGCAGGAGGGGGCGGAGGAGGGGGGCCGAGTGGGAAATCAGCCCGTCCCCAGCCACCCAGCCACAGCAGGCAAGGTCTGCCTTCCAAAGAGCCCGGCGCTCTCTGGGGACCCTGCTGAGGGAACACGGGCCGCAGAAGGGTTCTGACCCGAGCCCTGCCAGCTGGGAAGGTCGAGCCAAGGTCACCAGGTGCTCAAAAGTTTCCTCAGCATGGTGGAAGTTTCCAGGCTTAGCCTGTGTTGGGGCCTCTGCCCCTCCTCTGAGCACATACCCGGTCTTTTGCCTCAGAAAGTCTCTGGCCTCTGTACCTTTCTTCAGAGGAATTCAGGCCAAGGGCTGGGCGTGTCCCCATCAGACTGCGGACACTCAGGCCCCATTGGCTTCGCTGAGCTGAGGACGACTCGTTTGTGCCCTCAGCAGTGACCCCTCAAGCCGACTGTGGGGTCTGGGCTCCAGCCTCGAGCTCCTGCTTCCCACACCCCGTCTGCAGCCTGATTTTCAAACCCCCCCCCCTCCTCCGTCAGTGGTCCTCAGAGCCCAGACGCTCCCCATAAGGCTGCCACGGCCACGCTGCCCCGTCTGCTTTGCCTGTGAGCAAGGACAGTCCTGCTTACACTTCTGTGTGAGCTCCAGTACTGCCCAGGCCTGTGCTGGGAGTCAGGGGCACCTCAGGGCAGAGCACACACGAATCCTGGCCCTCGCGGAATGGTGGGAACCCACGGTGACGCCCACCCACTCACCCTGCTCACTGCTTCCTAAATTGGGCCACCTGTTTCCCACCTCAGGGCCTGGTGGATGCTGTTCCTTTCCTGAGAATGTCCTTCCTCCAGCTCCAGCTCTGCCCCATCTGGTCTTGGCGGCCGTGGTCCTTCCTCCCTGAGTCTTCTCTGGCAACAGCTTGTTCCATGAGGTCTGCCCCGGGCTATCCTGAGAACCGGGGTCTGTATCTCGGACATGGCGGCCAGCACTCAGGAGGGGGAGCTGGGGGATGTCGGCTTCCCTGCACGGGGTCACTTGGGAGACGCTGGAGCCTTTGAGACTGAGCACTCCTTCCCCTGATCATGCCCTTCTGGCCCCGGTGCCTGGAAGATGCCCATGCAGGTACTGAAGGCAAGGAGGAAGCAGGATGACCCCAAGGGTAGGTGCCACAGCCCCGAAGCCCTGCCGGGGGGCCCGGGGGCAGTTACGGGGAGGGAGCTGGGAAAGACCTTACGCGGAAGGGGGCGTCTGAGTGGGGTTGTGAAGGATGAGTAGGAGTCTATGAGAGGCAGAAGTGGAAAAATTAGTGCCACGTGACCATCCATACTGCTGTGGACCGGGCCTCAGCAAACTTACAGCCCAGTGGCCAAAGTCTGCCAGAGACCTATTTCTGTATGGCCCGTTAGCAAAGCACGGCTTTGCATTTTTGAAGGCTCATAGAAAATAAATACAAAGGCATATGCAACAGAGACCATATGCAGCTTGCAAAACCTAAAATGTTTGCTGTTCATGCCTTTACAGAAAGGCTTTCCAAGCCCTTCCTGCACAAGGGGAAGGTTCATGTGGGGCTGTCCCTCTGACATGGCCTGGAGAGGTTGGGAGGGGGAGCGGGTGCTGATTCGCACACGGGGGTGCAGAGCCCATCTCTGTGTGACCACAGCAAGCGCCTGACCCTCTCTGGGTGACCCTGGATGTCTCTTACAGGCAGTGGGGAGGGCCGGGTGAGATCACGGCTGTCACGGGCCTGCACGGGGCCGGCCTGGGGCCCACCGTCCTTCCAGCCAGATTCGTGACCTGCGGGGCCCGGGCTGGAGCGGACTCCCACACTCATGTTTGAATTAGCCGGATTTTCCACCGGCTGGCTGGGCCTGGAGGGACCTGATGACATGAGATTCCAAGCTTAGTAATGTTTCAGCTCAAATGAGCTGGAATTCTGGTGGTTTCTTTTAATCCCACTGTGTTTACCCCAATCAGCGATCGAAGGTTGGCTTGAATGGTTGTCATTTTTCCTGTGATTAGTGCCCTGGCAGGCAGGCCTGTTTTCCAGGAAACGCCACTCTTCCCCACCTCTGTGTCGGCTAGCGGCACCCTCAGAGGCCCCAGGATGTCAGACCGGGATGCAGGTCAAGGCGTGAGCGCCGGGCCTCTTGTACCGCTCGGGGGCTGGGCATCTGTCCCTGGCGTCCCCGGCATCCGGTGGTAACTATCAGTCACTTCTACCAGGTGGTGAGCCTCCCAGAGGGCAGGGTCCGTTTCCTACTTAGTGTCCTAGTTTGGGCTCCTCGAGGAACAGCCCCCGAGACGACACTAGCGGTTTATTTGGAAGGTGATGCCCGAAACACCAAGAAAGGGAGTGGGTGGGCTTCCAAACAAGTTCCCTCTGGACGCGACGGGGCAACCCCCTCCCCACCCCAACGCCAAGGACTCTGGGAGTCGGGAGGAAGCCCACAGCCCAGAGCTGCCCTGCTCAGGGGGCAGAGGGCCGGTGTTCTTACCCCGCGGCCCCCGGGATGCTCCCTGGGATGTTAACCCCCCAGTATTTTGGGCTGGCGGGGGGGAGGGGGGCACGGGCAGAGCAGACGTTTGCAGCTTCAGAGAAAGCCCTGAGGTGGAGACGCGGCCGCTGGCAGCTGGACGGCTTCCTGGCACGCTCTGAAATGTTAGCTCCAAGGAGATGCGATTCCGCAGGCCCCGTGTGTCTGCTAAGCCATATTTCCATCTTCCACCGTCCAGGGCCCAGCCCACTGTCACGTGCCATGCGGTCTTCCAAAGCACCGGCTGGCCAAACGGCTCCCTGCCTGATGGACGGGGAAGGGCCCAGGGTTCTGGGAAGACACGGGCAAGGCTGTCACGTGGTCACCGGAACCTGCGTGGATACAGGCTCGGAACTCCGTGGCTTCCCCCCACGTCTCACCTTCCAGGGCTCAGCCTGCCACCACACCACATCCACGGTGTCCCTGGTCAGGAGCATCCGAGGGAGCCACGCGGGGGCCCTGATGGGCAAGAATAGTAGTGGTGTCTGATGTGCCTGGGACCAGGCTTGGCCTTTGGCTGAGGGACAGGAGGTGTTACCCCACCTTGTCCTGAAGTTCATGCCGGCTGGGGTGCGGGGACCCCCTGAGTGTCGTGACGCTCAGCGTGCCCTGCGCTGCTCGGGGACCTGGCCACACAGGTGGGGAAAGGCAGACCACGTTGTATCCTGTGTCGCGGCCCCGGTCACAGACCCTCCCTCCGTCACAGCCTGGCCCCAGGTGAGGAGCCATCTGCCTTCTGGAATTTAATCCGCACGGCAGCCATGGAGAGCCGGGCCTGGTGACTCCATTTTACAGGTAAAAATGCTGAGGTGACGCTGCGGGTGAGTGACTGAGCAGGCGTGGCTCCAAAGTGGATGCCCCTGTCCTTTTGTGTCACCGTCCGCACTGCACAGCAGAGTACCGTAACCCAGGGGCTTGGAGAAGCATGCATTTCCCTTCTCACAGTTTCTGGGGGCAGAAGTCTGGGCACGGCCAAGTTGGGTCCTCTGTCCAGCCTCTCACAGGCCTGCAGTCAAGGTGTTGGGTGGAGGGGTGGCTGTGTTCTCATCCTGAGGCTCAACTGTGGGCAAATCTGCTTCCAAGCTCTTTCGGGTAGTTGGCAGACCTCATGTCCTTGCAGCTCAGGAACCATGGCAGCTTCAAGGCCGGAAGGAGGGGGTCTGACCTCAGGGAGGGCCCCGTGTCTCTGAATCAGACCCACCAAGTAAAATATTCCTCCTGATGAACTGATTTGGGTTATCAGCTACGTCTGCAAAATCTGGCTCGCTTTGCCATATTCTCCCGGTTGGAGGCAAGTCCGGACCTTCCCTATCCCTTGCGCATTCAGGCAGAGCTGGGGGGAGCTGCAGGGTCACAGGGACCCTCGTCTCACACCTCAGCCCAAACCAAGGAGTTCAGATCTGAACCTCAAGAACCTGCAAATTCTATGAGAGCCTTTGTAAGTTGTGCGTTCCTTTACATAACAACCTAGAAAGCTATTTTACCAGCTCTAAAGGTAAAACTTTTTCTCTACAGACACTTCTCATGAGTCTTGTGCACCAAAGATTGTCGTCTCTAAGGGGGTTCGCCGGCCTCTTTGGGGAACTTTGAGAACTTTGTTCTCTTTGAAAAGGGTTGTGGGGATGAAAGTTACAATAGGAATTTCCAGTTCCAGCCGAGACGGAGGGCTTCCCCTTCCTCCCCGGTCCCTCTCACAGGGAAGATTACCCGGGGTGTAACAGAAAACGTGGGAAAGATGGAAGGAACTGCCACAGGATCTTGGGACTATGGGCACAGCATGGCAGTGGGTCCCTAGGCGGTGTCTCTGGCTTCCAGAGATGCAGCCCAAACCACCACGAGGCATGGACAGGAAGAGCCCCAAGAAGAAACTGTTCCCTGTAGCCAAAGGGAACAGGGCAGCTTAGCAGAGCAAAATCTTCTTTGAAAAGACCTGCCCCACTCCAGCCAAACACCAGTGAGAAACTGCCTCCCTGCCAGGGCAAGTGAGCAGAGAACTCTGTCTCCACACCGGTCACAGCGACAGGATGGACCGGGGCAGCCCAAGCATGGTTATCGCCCACCTCCCACAAGGGTGTCGGTGGGCTCCAGCTCAGAGCCGAACATCCACCATGACCCGGAATCCATGAAGCAGAAGGAGGCAGCGTGAGGCCATGCTGGTCAGAACTCCTCCCAGCAGGTGCCGGTGGGGCTCAGGAGGGAGCCAAACTGCCACCCCAACCCTTCCCGGCAAGGTCAAGGGAAAGCTGAACTTCCAGTCTTACGCTTTGGCACCAAGGTGGCACGAATGGGCAAATCGCTTAGCTTGGGTGGTGTTAAAGGCACAAGGCAGGAAGCTGGACACCTGCCCCGACCCGTGCCTACACGCCACACCTAAACAGGGTGACTGCCTGCTAACAGGGAGATTAAATGGGATCCAGAGTCGTGTTACATAATGCCCCAAACATCCTGGATACAATAAAGAAATCACTCATCGTACCATGAACCAGGGCAATCACAACTTGAATGAGACAACAATATTCAACGGACGCCAACATTAGATTAATCAGATGTTGGAATTATCCGACAAAGATTATAAAGCAGCAATCACAAAATGCTTCAACAGCAATTACGGACATGCTTGAAACAAACGAAAAGAAAAAGAAAATCTCGGCAAAGAAATAGACGATATAAAATAGCACCAGAGGGAAATTTCAAAACTAAAAAAAAAAATAAAATAAAATAATACAGTAACTGTGATCAGAGTAACCTCACTAGTGAGCCCAGCAGTGGATTAGAGATGATGAAGGAGGGAAGCCGTGAACTCAAAGACAGGTCAATAGCACTCAAAGGACCAATATGAGGCAGAGAAAAGACAGATTGGGGGAAAAAAAGTGAACAAAATCCCAAGGACCTGTGAGACAATTACAAGGGTTCTAACACTCGTGGCATTGGAGTCCCAGAAGGAGAGGGGGAACAGGTGGGTGTGAAAAAATATTTCAAGAAATAATGGCTGAGTATTCCCCTCATTTGGCCAAAGGCATGAATTCAAAAACCTGAGCAAATCCCAAACAGAATAAACCCAAAGAAATCCACACCAAGAAACATTGTAATCAAACACCTGAAAACTAAAGACAAAGCAAAATTCCTGAGAGCAGCCAGAGAAAAGGGACATAGCCCATTTAGAGAAATCCCAAAGGCAGAAGTTATAGAACTATTGACCACTGTCATCTGTATTCAGGAATGATCTTCAGGAATCAAAGGGAAACAGATCAGAAACCTGAATTTAAAATATGGAACTATAAACCCCCCTAGGAGAAAACAGGAAGACTTCTCATTGACCTTGGGTTCAATAATGAGCATTTCGATGCAACACCAACGGTTTGCCCCACGAAAGAAAAAGGTGATAGATTGTATGCTGCTGAAATTAAAAATTCTTTTTCTGCAAAAGCCACCATTAAGAGATTGAAAAGACAATCCACATGTTGGGGGAGGGGGGGGTGGACATTTGCACAACACATATCTGCTAGAGAATTGTATCCAGAATAAAGAAAGAATCCTTGAGATACAACAATAGAGAAACAACCTAATTAAAAAATCGGAAGGAGATCTGAACAGACTTCTCATCAAAGAAGATGTACCCGTTGTAAATAAACATGAAAGGCTCCATGTCATGTGTCTTTATGGACTTGGAATTTGAAACAACAACAAGATACCAGTACGTACCTGTCGGTTTGGCTAAAACCCAGTGCCAGTTGCTAGTGAGTGCACAGAGCAACAGAAGCTCTCATTTGTCGCTGGTGGGAAATCAAAGCGGCACAGCCACTTTGGAAGACAGTTTGGTGGTTTCTTAGAAAGTTAAACATAGCCTTACCATATGATCCATCAAACTCCTCGGTATTTACCCAACTGAGTTGAAAATGTATGTCCGCACAAAAACCTGCATACGAGTGTTTATAGCAAGTTTTTTCATAATTGCCAAAAACTAGAAGCAATCAAGATGTCCTTCATAGGAAAAGGAAGAAAACAAACAGGCAAACAAACTGTAGTTCTTCCATACAATGGAATATTATTCAGCAATAAAAAGAAACGATCTATTGGCTCACCGAAAGATAGGGGTTAACATCACATGTCTCTTGCTAAGTGTATGGAGCCTGTTTGAAAAGGCTGCGTAGCGTATGGTTCCAATTATACGACATTCCAGGAAAGGCAAAACTATAGAGAGTAAAAACATCCATGGTGGCCAGAGGGTTGGAGGGAAGGGTTAAATAGGTGGGGCAAAATGGATACTCAAGGGCAGCGAAACTATTGTGTATTCTATGGTGAATGCATGATACCATACGTTGGTCAAAACCCAGAGAACTTGGCAGTGCAAAGAATAAACTATAAGATATGGAAATTAAATCTGAATTCTAGCCCAGGATAGCATGCAGAACGTGAATGTATGACCCCACCTTACTGAGGAGAGGCGGGGAAGAAGGTACTGACTTAAGTTACTTTGAACATAATGGAATCTATCAGACTACAGGCAAAAAGAACTATATACAAGCACTGTATTCTAGTTCAAAACCCCGCTTCCCATGAGGTTAGAGGTTAACAATTATGATAGCACTACGCATGAACACTAGACTTGAACATTAAATAAAAGATGGCAGATGGTGGGAACCAGGTTTCTCACTGTTGGAGTAGGAAGTTCCAGACCAGCAAGGGAAACAGTCTAGAATGACCCATGTGGTGGTGGACTGGAGGTAGAGACGTCACCATGAACTCATGTTAGAATAATATAAATACAGGGGAGCCTGGGTGGCTCAATCAGTTGGGCGTCCGACTTCGGCTCAGGTCATGATCTCATGGCTCATGGGTTTGAGCCCCACGTCGGGCTCTGCGCTGACAGCTCAGAGCCTGGAGCCTCCTTCGGATACTGTGTCTCCCTCTCTCTTTCTGCCCCTCCCCCACTCATACTCTGTCTCTCAAAAATAAATAAATGTTGAACAAAATTTTTTCAAAAAGAGAGATATAAGTACAGATGGTTGCACTTGGCGTGTGTGGAGCTGCATTCACATGGGTCAGTAGAAGCAGGCACGCCCCCTGGCTCTGAGGGCTTAGAGGGCCTAGAAGCAATGATGCTCCAGCACCAGTGGACACATCTTGCACCCAGATGTCAGCTCCAACACCATTCTTCAATAAAAGGAACCAGGACTGCTTGGGAAAATGACCGATTTAGGACTGGGTCGAGGAAGCACCAGATGAGCCTGGGGCATTTTACAGTGCCAGAAAGTAAGAAAGTGCTCCAAAAACCAAACCAGAAAATTCACAGTGATGTGAACTATGTCAATGGGATAAAGTGGCCAATTGTGAGAGCTCCCAACAGTCAAAGCTGAGACAATCTGGATGACAAAGGAGGTGCCATAGTATCAGATTATAACCTCAAGTATAAAATAAATATCCACGAGTCCATATTGATATAAACAAATACAGAAATGCAGAAATGCATGAATGAATGGTCACAATCTCCAGTGCCGAATTCCAGATAATGGTGTAGACAGTGAGTCCTTAACGAGGTGGAACCTATTTCCTATTCCTCGGGTATAGACTGCACGTAGTGATTTTCTTCCAAAGAGGACGATATGAAAGAAAGAGAAAGAGAGTAGCTTCACAGTGGAGAAAGCTGAAAAACACTACCTCAAGCCAGGTGATGAAGATTAACTTCAACAGTGACAGGGTGTCTTGAAGGCACGCGCCTTTGACGCGATACCATGGGAATGTCTCTTCACCTCTGAGGTCTTCCTCCCCGAAACACATCATCCCATTCTAGCCATGAAAAAAGCGTCGGACAAATTCCAATTTGGGGGACATTCTACAAAACACCTGGTAAGTGCTCTAAACCTTCAAGGTCATCAAAAAAAAAAATGAAAATAAAACACGAGGAAAGTGGGAGAAACCGTCACAGCCAAGAGGAGCCTAAGAAAGTATGATAACTAAATAGACCCTCTGTCTCCCTCTCTCTCTGCCCCTCTCCCACTCACGCTCTGTCTATGTCTCTCAAATATAAATAAACATTAAAAAACACAATCTTTAAATGGCATGTGGTATTCTGGATGGGATCCTGGGGCAGAAGAAGTACATTAGAGAAAAATGAAGTCTGAATAACATATGGACTCGACTTAATGACAACATACTGATGTCGGTTCATTAATTGTGGCAAAACACCACACCAACGTAAGATGTCAATAGTAGGAGGAACGGGGCCCAGGGGTATGGAGGAACTCTTTGTTCCACCTTTGGAATCATTCCGAAAAACCTTAAGCTGTCCTAAAATGAAACGATTATTTAAAAAACTTCAGGGGAAAAGAATAGTGAAGAATAAAGTGTTGGTACCTAAAACAACCTGGAGGCATCTCAAGGGCATTGTGCTCAGGACGGAAAGTCAATCTCAGAATCTTACAAACTGTGTAATTCCATTTACATCACAGCATTAAAATGAGAAAATATAGAAACAGAGAACACAGTAGTGGTTTCCAAGGGACAGGAATGGAATATAAATATATTTACACATGATATAAATTAAATATAAGTCATGTGAATATAAAGGGATACCACAAGAGCACTCCTATGTGTAATGAATGGTTAACATGTACAAGATTGCACTGCATAGAAATACACACACACACACACACACACACACACACACAATGCAGATGAGAACTGAGTATGGTCTGCAGTCTGGTTAATGGTATTTTACCAGAGTCAATTTCCTTTTTTTGATACTGTGCTAGAGTTACCACTATTGGGGAAGCTGGGAGAAGGATATATTGGTCTCTATGTACTATTTTTGCAACTTCCAGTGAGTCTATAATAGTTTTTTAAAGTTAAAGTAAAATTAAAAGTCTGAATACTCCAAAAACAGTGGAATAGCTTGTAACAGGCTGTGCTTTCCCCTGACAATAATTGCACTCTGGATAACATATAAAACAGCTGTTCGAAGACACTAAGAACAACCAAAAGTAGGCTAAAACTTGACAGGACTTGACACTTAAAACAAGGGAAATCCCAGAGGAAATATACGCGTGATGGTCTTCCCCTAGAGGCACTCTCCAGTTTACATGGCACACAGAAATGAGCTCAAGCAGAAAGAGGCAATCTGAAGAGCCTGAAGACTCAAGTTCAGAGAAACCAGAGGAGCCAGAACGCCAGAGAGGAAATCCAGGAAAGGAGAGAGCCACAGAGGTGGAAGGAAGTATCCCAAAATTTGCATATAAATGCTTCTTCCACACCTGGCTGACTCCAAGTTGTACACACATAAGGTAAGACCCTAAAGATCTCAAGGAAAAGCAACCCCAGGTGCCTGAAAGATGGCAGCAGAGATTAATCAGCTGATGAGTTTAGGAGAGACAGAATTTGAAGTTCAGTTTCTGCAATGTCAGTCTTTCAATGGACCAAAGAAGGGCTCTATGCCTTAGGTGTAAGGGTCATGTACCAGATCCTGACACTATAGGACTGAGGAGAAAACTGGGATGAACTTGCCCTTCAAAAGCATAGATCCAAATCCCCACAAGACTGAGATGATTGCCGGTAATTTAGTTACCTGTTGGAACAAAAGGCCACACTCTTGAGAAGAGAGTAACAGAATCCAGAGCCTCTACAAAGATATCACTCACAATGTCTATTGTTTAATCTGAAATTACTAGACATGAGAGGCACCTGGGTGGCTCAGTCGCTTAAGGTTTTGACTCTTGATTTCAGCTGAGGTCCAGATCTCACGGTTGTGAGACTGAGCCCCACATAAGGCTCCACACTGTGAATGGAACTTGCTTAAGATTCTCTTTCTTCCTCTCCCTCTGCCCCTCCCCTGCTTGTGCTTTCTCTCTCTCTCTTTCTCTCAAAAATAAAATAAAAATACAATACAATACAATACAATACATAAAATGAAATCAAATTACTAGGCATTCAAAAGAGTGAGAAAATGTGACTCATAATCAAATGAAAAAAAATTGGTCACAAGAAGCAAACTGGCAAAAATCCAGATGCTAGAATTGCTTGACTTAAATACTTAAAATAAATACTATAGAGGGGCGCCTGGGTGGCGCAGTCGGTTAAGCGTCCGACTTCAGCCAGGTCACGATCTCGCGGTCCGTGAGTTCGAGCCCCGCGTCGGGCTCTGGGCTGATGGCTCAGAGCCTGGAGCCTGTTTCCGATTCTGTGTCTCCCTCTCTCTCTGCCCCTCCCCCGTTCATGCTCTGTCTCTCTCTGTCCCAAAAATAAATAAACGTTTAAAAATAAATAAATAAATAAATAAATAAATAAATACTATAGATATGTTTAACATTTTTTTAATGTTTATTCATTTTTGAGAGAGAAAATGCAAGCAGGGGAGGGGCAGAGAGAGAGGGACAGAGGATCCAAAGTGGGCTCCACACTGAAAGCAGTGAGCCCCATGTGGATCTCGAACTCATTAACCACGAGATCATGACCTGAGCAAAGTCGCACACTCAACCGACCAATCCACCCAGGTGTCCCGAAGTGTTTAAAAGCTTTACGAGAAAAGATGGACAGATTGTGCAGATGTTCCCACTGTGAGAGGGAATATCAAGAGAGAAATGAAACTTCTACAAAAGAATCCAATGAAAACCCAGAACTGGAAAACACATATCTGAGATGAAAAATGTACTGAAGGGCAGACTGGACACTGCAGAAGAAAGCATCAGTGAACTTGAAAACAGATCAATAGAAATTAGCCAAACTGAAACCCAGAAAGAAAAAAGATTTTAAAACCTCAGGGTCTCTGTGGACTGAAGGATACCAGTGAGCCATCTAGTATCTATGTGACTGGAGTCTTTGAAGAAGAAGAAAGAGGAATAAAAGAGAAGAAAAAATATTTAAAATAAGCATAGTGAAAATAAAAGTCACAATTTCACAGAAAGCGTTAACCCACAGATTAAGAATCTCAGTGGGCCAAAGGAGAGTACATACAAAGAAAACCTACCTAGGTATACCATAGTAAAACTTGTAAAAGCTAAAGATAAAAACAAAAGTCTTAAAAGGAGTCAGAGAAAAAAGGCACATTGCATACTAGAGAACGATAATTTTAACTGGCTTCTCATCAGAAATCACTGAGGTTATAGATGACAGAATAACATCTTTAAAATAGTAAAAGAAAAAAAATGCCATCTAGAGTTGTATATCCAGCAAAAATGTCTTTTAAAAAATAAGGACAAATAGTGGCATTCTTGGGCAAGTGAAATCCAAGAGGATTCCTTGCCAACAGACTTGCATTTTAAGAAATACTGATGGCAGTTCTTTAAGCTGCAGGAAAATGATAACAGATGGAAATTCTGATATTCAGAGAGCAATGTGGAGTGTTGGAAATGGTTACTATGTAAGTATATATAAAACAGTATTTTTCTAATCCCTTAAAAGGCTGTTAATTATTTAATGGCTAAACAATAGGGCTTATAACTTATATAGAAGTAAAATGTATGACAATAGTCCAAAAGACTGCAGGGAAAAAATGGAATTCTATTACAGCAGGCATCTTATGTTATATGTGAGCTGATATAACACTCACTCAAGCTGGACGACGATGGGTTAAGAACACATATTGGAATCCTAGAGAAGCAAGTGAAAATAACGCAAAGAGGTATAGCTGAAAACCCATGAAGGAGAATTAAATGGAATACAAAGAGTAATCGATTAACCCGCAAGAAGGCAGGAGGAAAGAAACAAAGGAACAAATTAAATGGGAGAAGTTAGCAAACAAGCAGCAAAACCGTAGACGTGAGCCCCACCACATCAGTGACTTCACTAACTGCGAATGGCTCAAACCCTCCAAGTAAAAGGCACAGATGATGCGTTGAGGTAACAAAAGAAATACAGACGATTTCTACTTTCTCACGTGGTGAAGTGATACCTTATTGAAAGACCCTGCCCCCCGCCCCCCGGCAACCATCGCCGCATACATACTGCTTACAGAAAACAACTCTAAGATCTGGACATTATAAAAAAGCCTGAAGGTGTTAGGGAATGAATTAAAAAGCATACAAAGTCTGGGAAGTACTCAAAACGTCATGGGCACACAGGACACAGGGTAACGATACGGGGGAGGTTGCGTGTGGGGAGGGGCAGAGGGTATATGGGAAATCTCTGTACTTCCGGCTCAATTTTGCTGTTAGCCTAAAACTGCTCTGAAAAATAGAACAATATCAAAAAAAAAAAATAGGCACATGTCAAAAAGATAGAAACCAGCTTAAAGGCGCTCTTACTGGCCAAATTTAGAACAATTGGAACACAGAAGTAAATAATGATAGTAACAGGCTATAACCCATTAAACGTAATAAAATCCCGCACAGCCATACTAAAATGAATATGGGCATAAATAAACGTGGGGAAGAGAAAGATCGTCCTTCAGAAGAATGCCCACTCATAAGTACAGAAGGAGAGAAAGACGTAGCTAGAAAATCCTCCACACGTGCGGAAACTACCGGCTGAACGCGGGGTGAGGAAAGGGTACTTAGTTTCAAAGTCTCCTTGTTATTCACAGGATTGTGTCCCCCCAAATACCCATGTTGGAGCCTTGCCCCTCGCCGGTACCTTAGAAAGTAAACCATGAAAGAGGTCCCTGAGGCACCCTGAGGTCATGTGGGTGGACCCTATTTGGGTAGCACTGGTGTCCTTACAGGACGAAGGATGTGATCATAGAGGAGAGGCCATGTAAGGACACAGCGAGGAGGTACCAGGACAGGAGACAGAGGTACTCTGGAGAGACCCACCTGCCCAGCCTTGATCTTGGACTTCCAGTCTGCACAACTAGGAGAAAATCATGTTTTCGAAGCAACCCAATCCGTGATATTTTGTCCCAGCATCCCGAGCTGACTGATAGAGTCGTGTCACCTATGAATCACAGGAGGAAATCATAACTTTCCAGCAAAGAGCTTGGCGAACACCAGCTAAACGCAGAGGCCAACGCGAACATCCTTAGGACTCACACCAGCACCTCACACCTGGCGTGGTGCGTGCGTGAGAAGGACGCGTCTCCTCCACACTATACCCCGTGATGCGTGCCCAAGCTGGATATACTCATGAGGTCACATGGGGCAGTCCCCAACTGAGAGACACTCCACAAAATAACCGGCCCACACTCTTCAAAATCCGAGGACACAAATGCCAGACGAGGAGGGCTGAGAAACTGGTCCAGGATCCTGCGTGAGATCCTAGACTTGCAACCCCCTCGCTGGCCTGCACATTTTGTAACAATTAATGAGAGCCCCAAACAGGCTGTGGTTTGGATGATAAAATTGTATCAGTGTCAAATGTTCTGATTTTGATATTTCCTTTGTGGGTATGGAAAATAATCTTTTTCTTGAGACGCACACACTATGTAGTAAGGGGTCATGATGTTCCCAACTTTTCTGCAAATGGTCCAGGGAAGAAATCACACACACACACACACACACACACACACATGCGTGAGCACACAAACACACGCGGATGTGTATATGTTTGTGTATGTGTATATGTTACATACGTTTATATGTATTTTATACACATATGTATATACATACAAATGTGTTTACAGATAAACACACACATATGTGTGCACGTTCTTACATCCGAAGGGAAGGAAAAAGGCAAGGATAATCCAGCCAATGTGATCAAATGTAAACAACTGTGAATGTCAGTGAAGCGTAGGTAGACAGGAGTCCCTTGGACCATGCTCACAAACTTATATCAAAACCAAAAAGTTGGGCGTCTGGGTGATTTGGTTGGGTAAGCGTCCAACTTGTGACTTCCGCTCAGGTAGGTCATGATGTCCAGGTTTGCGAGTTTGAGCCCGCATCAGTCTCTGCACTGACAGTGCGGAGCCTGCTTGGGATTCTCTCTCTCTCTCTCTCTCTCTCTCTCTCCCTCTCTGCCCTCCCCTGCTGCTGTGCACCCATGCGTGTGTGAGCATGAGTGCGTGTGCTCTCTCCCTCTCTAAATAAAATAAACTTTAAAAAAATGAAAAAGTTACCAAGAAAGAGACGATTTTAAAAAAAATGAAAAGGAAAACCACAAAGGGGGAGGAAATATTTGCAAATACACGCATCTGAGAAAGGACACGTATCCAGGATACATGAACAACTTCCAAAAATTAAATGAGCAACAGAGTTGAACAGACACTTCACAAAAGAAGGCATCCGAAAAGACAACTAGGGCATGAAAAGACGCATCAGACCATCCACTGGGGAAATACAAGTTAAAACCACAAGGAGACACCACCATTCATCCTACAGAATGCTGTCCACGGGCGAGACTGAGACAGAGAGTGTCAAATATCTGTAAGGACCCGGCACACCCGGAGCTCTCGCACATCGCGGTAGGAGAGGAACGTGGCAAAGGCATTGGGAACACGGTTTAGCGGTCTACCTTCCGCAGCGAACCGCACGGCTCCTCCGGGAGCTACCGATTCCGATTTGGGGTATTTCTCCGAGAGAAGCAAGGACAGATACCCACGAGAGGATTCTTACGCAAATGTTCATAGCAGCGCATTTGCTCATAATAGCCCCAATCTATAAACAACCCAGATGCCCACCAGCAGAAAAGCTGTGCTGTCTCCACGCACGAAATGCCATCAAGCAGTAATGGGGGAACTCACATGCACCGTTGTGAATGAGCCTCAGAGCGGTTTGCCAGATAAGAGAAGTCAGAAGCAGACACACGAATGGGTGTTCTCCTGTGAAGTTCTAGACTAGGCACTGACAACCTGCGGTGATATACATGAGAACCGTGACTGCCCTGGCGAGAAGCGTTTGGGCTGCGAACGCATGAGGGAATCTTCCCTGTCTGTCTAGCTCTGAATGAATGAATGAATGAATGGATAATAAATAAATAAATAAATCTCACAAACTATGTGATCATGACTTGAGCCAAAAACAAGAGTCAGTCGCTTAACCAACTGAACCACCCAGGCACCCCAGGATAAATAAATAAACTTTAAAACACTTTAAAAACTTGTTGAAAAAAGGACTTCCAGGGGCGCCTAGGTGGCTCAGTCGGTTAAGCATCCGACTTCGGCTCGGGTCATGATCTCACGGTTTGTGGGTTCGAGCCCCGTGTCGGGCTCTGTGCTGACAGCTCGGAGCCTGGAGCCTGCTTCTGATTTTGTGTCTCCCTCTCTCTCTGCCCCTCCCCACCTTGTTCCCTGCCTTTCCCTCTCTCTCTCTCAAAAATAAATAATAAACATTTTTTTAAAATTAAAAAAAGGACTTCCATAGTAAGATAATGTATTAGTGAAATCAAGTCGAATTGTCTGAATCTTGCTGACCTGAGTTGGCTGTTTGGGTGTCAGGGGCAGAAGGCGGGAACCCTGAGATGTACCCCACCTGCCCACGTCCTCACGGCCCTGGAGACGGAGCTGGCCCATGTGCCGTGGGCCTCGGTCAGCCCAGCCACGGGCTTGGCCATCTTCGGTGGGAGCCCCCGCCCCCCCGGCCCGTCTGCTCCACTGTCGCCCCAGCCAGGCCCGAGGTAAAGACGCCCGAGGCCGCCTCCCGTTTGCATCATCAGTCGTGTGGAGTGGTCATGCTTGGTCCAAGTGCCCCATCCCACTGTTCCATGCGGTGTGAGGAAAAGCCCCGACCCACGAGTTCTCTGAGCCCTTCACCTGCTCTAACGGAGTCAGACATCAGGTCAGACAGCACCCTCTCGTGCACAGCCAAGCAGGACGGTCCCGTTATGTTCGGCTCTGGGTTTGTACCAAGACAGTCTCTCGTGCTCCCCAGGCCAGGAAAGGAAGGAGGAAGTTCTTTCCTGAGCGTAGCAGGTGTTCTGGCACGACAGGACAGACACGTCAGGTTGTGAGGCACGGCTCCAAGCAAGGCGGACGTGAGCTGGAGGGGCCTGGGGGAGCCCCATGGGCGCCTCTGGAGGTAACAGGTGCCGTCCGCACCTGGCAAGGACCGCCCGAGGGAATGGGCGCCCAGGCCGGTGGCTCCAAGGTCGGAGGCGGGGCCGGGTCAGGGAGCTGCCCAGGTTCTTCTGGGGGTGCTGAGTGAGCCTGGCTGGGCGGTGGGCCGCAGGACCTGAGTGTGAGCCGGAAGGGGAGGAGCGGCCTGCTCAGGCCAGAGGAGGCGAGCTGGGAGGGGGCCTCCCTTTGCCAACGGGAGCGGCCGATTCCAGTTTGTCTCTGGGGGACAGAGCCGAGCGAGGGTGGTGGCTGAGGGCAGACGTCCGGCTCTTGACCTGGCGCGGGACCTGCCTTGCTGTGTGACCGAAGCTAAGCCGCTGGCCCTCTCTGGCCCTCCGTTTCTCCATCTTTGAAAAGAGGAGGACGAACCAGATTGCATGCGAGATCCCTTCCAGCTTAGGAAAGAGCCCATCGCTGTCTCCTGCGTCAAGTGCCACAGAGACAGACTGGCCTCATCTGAGGAGGAACGTTCCAGCGTTTATAAGTGCCTCTCCGTGACATGGGCTGTGAGGGGGGACTGAGCTCCTCCTAGGTTGTCCGGCGGGTGGAGAGGGCTCCAGTCCTGGCCCAGACCTCTGAGGCCCCTGCAGGCCCAGGACACGTGTCTCCAGTTCTCTGGTGTGACCATGAAAAGCATCCAAGGCTGGCCGCCGGCCTCTCTAGGAATCCAGCCCCGGAGGGGTCTTCCACCGTCTCCAGAAGGGGGGCAGCTGGTGCCCTTGGGCCCCTCCACCCAGGCCCCCGGTGCGGACGCCCAGGCCATCCCGAAACAACAGGGCCTCCCTGCCTCGGAGGCCACCCCAAGATCCACTGCACTTTCCTTCCATCAGCAAGACGTGGGACAAGGAGCCCCGGACGCCAGGGTCACTTGAGGCCGAGAGGACTTGGCCCCACACGCCGTCGCTGGCACCGAGCTATCGAAAATAGCGGCACCACCGAGTTTTGAAACACACGAGTGCGAGCCCAGGAGCTTGCGCTGAGAGAGAGAGCATGCGATTTCCATTTTCCAAATGGCTTACAAAAAAACAAAAAAAGGGTTATTTTCTTTGGGGCCTGGCAAGGATGCCAGACGTGTTCGCATCGGCCAGTGTGGCAGCCTCTGTGTGCTGGGGCCGCAACCCCAGCGGTAATTTATTTGCTGTTTCTTTGAAAGTCCACCTCCCTGGCAGTCCGGCCGAAGCCTTCCATCCTTCAGCTCCCCTCAATTTGGAGAGCGCGGGGAGGCTCCGAGGGGAGGGCCGCCAGGGCACGGCCACGGCCACGGCTTTGCTCCACGGCCACCAGCCCTGGGGTGTATGCCTCTGGAACGCGTGAAGAGGCAGAGAAGTGGCTGGAGGAGAGGGAGGCGGCCACACGGGGGCTGGGCACGCCCGAGCGGAGAGGACCCAGGCCCCCGGGGCCGAGTCCAGGTGGGGACCCCGCGCGGCGACCAAGCCTGGTGCTGCCACCGGCCCTCTTCTCATGACTCACTCTCCCCTCCGACCTGAGTCTGGCTTCCCGCCATCAGAATCCCTTGCCAAGGACTGAAAGGAGGCCGCCTGTCCCGTCCAGTTCTCCCCATGGCATTACGTGGAAAAGAGTGAGCGCCGATCGCCATGAAGGCACAACCCGTCCCCGTCCCTACCGCCCTCCTCCACAGCCTGTTGTCCCTCCTTGGGGGCAGCGGGAGCCCATTTCCTTCTAGGAAGATTGGGGAGCCTTTAGGGCCCAGATGGTCAAGGGTAATCAAGGGCCCCGGGTCTGCTGCAGCGTCCCTGTGCGTCCCAGGCAAGACCTATGCCCGCAGCGCATACTGGCCACTTTCCAATGTCTACAGTTCTTTATTTGTTGGTGATGTCAAAGCCTGGGGCTCACAGGACATTGTTGTCCTGTCCAGTAGGAGAGGCCGACTCAGCCCCCGTTGGAAGTGCTGCGGTCAGTCATCAGGGGAGGCAGAGATTGAGGTGCGACACTGCCAGGGCAAGAGGGGACATTGCTTATACCCTAAACTTTAAAGTCAGATCCCTCAAGTAAATACCCATATCACCTCCTTGCAGAAGAAAGATATGGAGAAAGGGAGAAGAGGAGAAGAAAGGAAGGAAGAAGGGAGGGAGGAAGGAGGGAAGGAATGAAGGAAGGGAAGGGAAGGGAAGGGAAGGGAAGGGAAGGGAAGGAAGGGAGAAAGGAGGGAAGGAAGGAAAGGGGGAGGGAGGGAGGAAGGAAGGAAGGGAAGGAGGGAGGGAGGGTGAAAGGAAAGAAGGAAGGAAGGAAGGAAGGAAGGGAGGAAGGAAGGAAGGGAGCGTCAGAGGGAGGAAGGAAGGAAGGGAAGGAGGGAGGGAGGGTGAAAGGAAGGAAGGAAGGAAGGAAGGAAGGAAGGAAGAAGGAAAGAAGGGAGGGAGGAAGGAAGGAAGGAAGGAAGGAAGGAAGGAAGGAAGGGTCAGAGAGAGGGAAGGAAGGAAGGGAAGGAAGGAAGGGGGGAAGGAAGGAAGGGAAGGAAGGAAGGGAGGGTGGGAGGGAAGGAAGGAAGGAAGGAAGGAAGGAAGGAAGGAAGGAAGGAAAGGAGGGTGGGAGGAGGGAAGGAAGGAAGGAAGGAAGGAAGGAAGGAAGGAAGGAAGGAAAGAAGGGAGGGAGGGAGGAAGGAAGGAAGGAAGGGAGGAAGGAAGGAAGGGAGGAAGGAAGGAAGGAAGGAAGGAAGGGAGGGAGGGAGGAAGGGAAGGAAGGAAGGGGGGAAGGAAAGAAGGAAGGAAGGGAGGAAGGAAGGGTGGGAGGAAGGGAGGGAGGGAGAGAAGGAAGGAAAGAAGGAAGGAAGGGTTGGAGGGAGGGAAAGAAGGAAGGAAGGGAGGGAGGAAGGGAAGGAAAGAAGGGAAGGAAGGAAGGGAGGGAGGGAGGAAGGGAAGGAAGGAGGGAAGGAAGGAAGCAAGGAAGGAAGGGAGGGAGGAAGGGAAGGAAGGAAGGGAAGGAAGGAAGGGAGGGTGGGAGGAGGGGAGGAAAGGAAGAAAGGAAGGGAGGGTGGGAGGAGGGGAGGAAGGAAGGAAGGGAGGGTGGGAGGAGGGGAGGAAAGGAAGAAAGGAAGGGAGGGTGGGAGGGAGGGAAGGAAGGAAGGGAGGGTGGGAGGGAGGGAAGGAAGGAAGGAAAGGAGGGAGGGTGGGAGGGAGGGAAGGAAGGAAAGGAGGGTGGGAGGGGGGAAGGAAGGAAGGAAGGAAGGAAGGAAGGAAGGAAGGAAGCGAGGGAGGGAGGAAGGAAGGAGCCTGTTGCAATGACCAGGAGTGGGGGGGGGGTTCGGGGGGAACCAGAGGCAGTGGTGGGACAGGTGTCAACAAGAGGGACAGGGACAGATGCCGCCTCCCATGTGCTTCAGGCCCCATGGCCGTGTCACAGGAGAAGGGCGCTCCCTGGATGGGCGCATCCCAGCCACATGCCCCCCGAGAGCATCCCCAGCCTCCCTGGCTCCACTCAGCGGTGCTCAGCTCCATTCCCACCCAGACACGACTCTGCCCTCCGTGGTCTCCGTGCGCCCGTCCGTAATCCTAACTGGGTTGGCCCGGAGGACGTGAAGTTCCAGGGTAAGAAGTTTGGTTCAGCTCACGGTTTGTTCCCGAGATTGTAAATCCGATGAACTTAAGGATCTTGAGACGGGGTGATAACCCTGGCCCAGCCAGGCTGCCCCCCAGCTGCACTCAGCGGTGGCCTCACAAGAGACAGACCCGATGCAGAAGAAGGTGGCAGAGACGGCCACCGAAGTGAATGCTGCCGGGCTGGCTGGCAGCCAGAGGAAGAGGCGTGAGCCAAGGAATACAGAAGCCAGAAGAGGCAAGGGAAGGTCCTCCCCAAGAGCCTCCAGCGGGCAAGCACCTTGGCTTTAGCCCAGTGGGGCTATGGAGGGCTTGTGGCCTCCAGAACCAGAGTAGAATACATTTCTGTTGTTTTAAGCCACCAAGTTTGTGGTAATTTATCACAGCAGCCCCAGAAAGCTACGCAATCGTTTTTCTGGCTTCGGTTAACAGGCAGTACAGGTCGGTGGTCCCTGGGAGAAACAAACGATGAAATGAGCCAGCTTTTTGCCTAGAACCACTCCGAGGTCAAGTCTCGGGAGGAGGAGGACACAGAAATGGGCGTAAGGGTCTCATCTCGTGGGGATGAGCAGGGCAGGATTGGGAGTTCAGGGCTCCCCACGCTGCTAGGGTTTTGCAAGGTCAGGTTTAAAGGAAGAGGCTCTTGTGGAAAAGGAGCCACAGAAATCTCTGGGTCTCTGAACAACAGGCTGTGCATGTGCCCGGCGAGACTCCCCGAGGCTGGCCAAGGAACGGTTCTGGGTAGCTGTGGGCCGGACAACTTCCAGAGCTCACGGACGGCTGCTTTCCAACTGGCCAGAGTGGAGGGGCTGGAAAGGCTGCACTTGAAAAGTAGAATTCAAGCAGTCCGAGAGTAAAGGCTACACCGCTCATAAACGTCTCCAAGAGAAAAAGCTTACCCATGCGAAAATTAACTACCTACTGGAACGAAACTCAGCATGCTAAATGCGGGAGAAGACAAAACCAGACATTGAGCAAAATAGCATCATCATGTCCAGAACCGTAGGAAAAAAAAAAAGAGAGAAAGAAAACCGTAACTCCTAAAACCGTCAGTGACAATAGACCCCAAACTATAGCAGACATGATGGAAGGAGTAAACCAAAAAGGTAACACTTATGAGAAACATGGTCTTGGAGGGGCGCCTGGACGGCTCAGTCGGTTGAGTGTCCGACTTCGGCTCAGGTCGTGATCTCACAGCTCATGAGTTCGAGCCCCGTGTCGGGCTCTGGGCTGACAGCTCGGAGCCTGGAGCCTGCTTCGGATGCTGTGTCTCCCTCTCTCTCTCTGACCCTTCCATGTTCACACTCTGTCTCTCTCTCTCAAAAATAAATAAACATTAAAAAAAAAAAAAAAAAAAAGAAACATGGTCTTGGATGTAAAGAAAAATATGCGGAAACAAATACAGAATCCCAGAGGAGAAAAAGAGGACTATTCCCAAGAGAACGACATGGAAATTCTAGAACTGAAAAGTACAAGAATCTAATGTGAAATGTTCCCGAATGGGCATTGCAGCAGATTAATTGTGTGCAGCTAATATCGCACAGCACCGTGAAAAAGACTGAACGCCTTTCCCCTGAACATGAGAGCAAAGCAGGGGTGAGCCGCCTCATCATTTCCACTTGCATGTGTGGGAAGCTCCCCCCACCGCCCCCCCCCCGCGGAAATACGCCGTAAGACCTAGAAGGTACACAGATCAAGCGAAAACACGAAAAGTATGTCTTTGCAGACAACATATTCGTCTATGCGGACAATCCCAAGGAATCAGCAGCCAAGCTCCCGGAACTAAGTGAATCTCCCAAGGTGATGTGGCCAGGATACAAATATCAGTCATGTCTCTATAGTATATGAAAGTGGAGTAAACTTTAAAACAGGGTAATTAACAATCGCACCCAAAGTGAAATACTCAGGTATGAATCTGTACAAAATACGTGCAGATCTTTACGCAAAACCTCCAGAGCACTGATAGAATGAATACAGACCCACATAAGTGAAATTAATGCCCATCAGTTAGAAGACCGATTATTGTGAAGCCTTTGAATCCCTCCAAATTGATCTATAGATCCCCCAAGGATACTTGACAGATTTTTACATGCTTATTCTGAAATTTATATGGAAGGCCAAGAACCTTGAAGAGCCAAACTAATTTTGAAAAGGAGCCGCTAAGTTGCAGGCCTCAACCCACCCGATCCCAAGAGCTTATTCTCAAGCTGTGGTAATCAAGACGGCATGGCCCGGTGAAGGCACAGACCCATAGATCAATGAGAAAAAATAAGAGATTCCAGAAATAGAGATTCCCACACCCGCGGCCAATTTGGACATAGCTGAAAAGGCAACTCAATGGCAAAAAAAAAAAAAAAAAAAAAAAAAAAAAAATCACCTTTTCTTTTTTTTGTTTTTATACTTTTATTTATTTATTTATTTAAATATGACATTTAGGGGCGCCTGGGTGGCGCAGTCGGTTAAGCGTCCGACTTCAGCCAGGTCACGATCTCGCGGTCCGGGAGTTCGAGCCCCGCGTCGGGCTCTGGGCTGATGGCTCAGAGCCTGGAGCCTGTTTCCGATTCTGTGTCTCCCTCTCTCTCTGACCCTCCCCCGTTCATGCTCTGTCTCTCTCTGTCCCCAAAATAAATAAACGTTGAAAAAAAAAATAAAAAAAAAATAAATATGACATTTATTGTCAAGTTGGTTTCCATGCAATACCCACTGCTCATCACAACAGGTGCCCTCCTCCATGCCCCTCACCCACTTTCCCCTCCCGCCACCCCCCCATCAACCCTCAGTTTGTTTTCAGTATTTAAGAGTCCCTTATGGTTTGGCTCCCTCCTTAAATTTTTTTTTCCCTTCCCCTCCCCCATGGTCTTCTGTTAAGTTTCTCAGGATCCACATAAGAGTGAAAACATAAGGTATCTGCCTTTCTCTGTATGACTTATTTCACTCAGCATGACACTCTCCAGTTCCATCCACGTTGCTACAAAAGGCCATATTTCATTCTTTCTCATTGCCAAGTAGTATTCCATTGTGTATATAAACCACAATTTCTTTATCCATTCATCAGTTGATGGACATTTAGGCTCTTCCCATAATTTGGCTATTGTGGAAAGTGCTGCTATAAATGTTGGGGTACAAGTGCCCCTCTGCATCAGCACTCCTGGATCCCTTGGGTAAATTCCTAGCAGTGCTATTGCTGGGTCGTAGGGTAGTTCTATTTTTAATTTTTTTTTTTAAATTTTTTTTCAACGTTTATTTACTTTTTGGGACAGAGAGAGACAGAGCATGAACGGGGGAGGGTCAGAGAGAGAGGGAGACACAGAATCGGAAACAGGCTCCAGGCTCTGAGCCATCAGCCCAGAGCCCGACGCGGGGCTCGAACTCCCGGACCGCGAGATCGTGACCTGGCTGAAGTCGGACGCTTAACCGACTGCGCCACCCAGGCGCCCCTATTTTTAATTTTTTGAGGAACCTCCACACTGTTTTCCAGAGCGGCTGCCCCAGTTTACACTCCCACCCAACAGTACAAGAGGGTTCCCGTTTCTCCACATCCTATAGTCTCCTGATTTGTTCATTTTAGCCACTCTGACTGGCTTCAACAAATGGTCGATGGGGTAATGAGCCATCCAAATGCCAACGGTGAAACTCGCCCCGTACCTTGTGCCTTACACAAAACAGTTAACTCAAAATGAATCAGAGACCCAAATACAACACCTAAAACTATAAAACAAAGAAAGAAAATCTATAAAGTGTATATAACTGTAAAAATAGCCCCCAAACTATAGCAAAAATGATGGGATGAGTAAACGAAGAAAATATAGGAGAAACCTTTGTATCCTTCCTCAAACTAGTCAAAGCTTTCTTATATATGACACGAAAATCCCAATTCACAAGTGAATAAAATTAATGAATTGGACCTCATCAAAATTAATCATCCTAATCTTTGAAAGCCTGGTTTATTAATATTAATAAAAGAAGCTGGAGATAGAAGAAAATACTTGATATACACATTTCTGATAAAGAACTTATATCCCAAATATATAAAGACTCCCAAGCCTCAAAAAGTTGTGTTTTTTTTTTTTTATTGTGCAAAAGATTTGAACAGATACATTTCACCAGAGAAGAGTCTCGGATGGAAAACCACCACTTTGTAAAAAGGGTTTGACAGCTTCTTACGGCTTTAAACATACACTTGCCCCATAACCCAGCGATCTTGCTCTCAGGCATTAATGCCAAGGACACGAAAATGTGTGGTCACACAGACACCTTTATGTGAAGGCCTGTGGTGGCTGTATTCACAATTACCGCACGTCGGAAATGACACAAACACCATTCGACCAGCGAATGCAGGAGGAAACTGGGGACCATCCCTAAGACGGACTGCTAGGCTAAAACACAAGCCACCTGCTGACCCTTGGAACAGACGGGCCGGAACTCAAGCACATTGTTAAAGACTGCCAGAGCTGGGAACTCAGCGAGCCCACCCTCCCGCAACAGCCGCAAAACCTCCTGTCAAACAATTCGATTCGGCCACGTTGGGACTCTGGAAATTAACTCCAAGCACAGAACTCATCTTTTCAAGAAACACTACTGAAGCTTGGTGACAACAGCGGGGTCTGCGGCATCCTAAATTGGGGGCTGTTCCCACACGCCCTCCTCCCCCACCTCAGGGCTGCAGTTCTGTTACAAGGCCCGGACCCAGAGCAGCCAGGGGTTTGACCTACAACTGGGATCTGCAGGCAAATCTCCCTTCCCCACGTGTTGCCGCTGTTTGATTTGTCTGCGAGCTCAGCTCTGCGAATAAAGCCCTGTGCCTGGAGCCTTACTGGGAAAAAAAAAAAAAAAAAAAAGGAATCTGATGGTCACAGCACAGTTGGCTGAGGCTGTGATTTCTGTCCGGGCACTGGAGCCTGGCCAAAAATGTAAAAGGAAAACCTAGATAACCAGGAAGCCAAAGGGAAGTTGGAAGAGATCTGGCGTATTTCTGAGAACCTTCCCCATACATACCTGGGAAAGACCTGGGAAAGGAGAACACCCTGTCCCTTACCTCTGGCTGACTCGTAGGTCCCTGCACAAGCAGGAAGTGAAAGCTAGAGACAATTTTTAAGCCGCCTGAGGTTTGAAGGCGCGCCTTCAGTCCCAGATAACCTTGACAAAGGATGGCAAACTAATGCTTAAGGCAGTTAAAGAACTCTTCCCATCGATCACTGCCTGAGCACTAAATAGTATTCACACAGGGAGGAACCCTAGGAAGCCGGGCTTGAAACCATAAACAAGAACTTAAAGAAAAAGTGAGCAGAGAACTCAGCGGCTTGCCGGGCTTAACTACAGAGAATACAGCCTTAGCCCAGGAAAGCCACCAAACCAACAGGCAGCAAAAGGACAAACAGAGGCTGCTGGGTGGCTCAGTCGGTCGGGCGTCCGACTTCGGCTCAGGTCACCATCTCACGGTTTGTGGGTTCGAGCCCCGCGTCAGGCTCTGTGCTGACAGCTCAGAGCCTGGAGCCTGCTTCGGATTCTGTGTCTCCCTCTCTCCTCCGCCCCTCCCCTGCTCATGCTCTGTCTCTCTCTCAAAAGTAAAAATTAAAACAAAACAAAACAAAACAAAAAAAAAACAAAAAGCAAGCAAACAAACAAAAAACCCCAGCAACAACACCAGTTCCTGGAGGCAGAGGAACTGATGACAGGATTGTTACAATATGTTATTTAAATGTCCAGTTTTCAACAAATATTATGACGCATGCTACGAAACAGGAGAATGTAGTCCATACACGGGGCAAAAAAGCAGCCAGCAGAAAACGTCCCTAAGGTGACCCAGATTTTGGATTTAAGAGACAAAACAGTTTAAATCCGTTAGCATAACTATGTCCAAAGAACTTTTAAAACTATGTTTAAAAAAATTAAAGGGAAGTACAACAACTGTGTCTCCCTAAATAAAGAACGTCATAAAAGAGAAAGACCAAACCGGGAGGGAAAAAGAAGAACCAAGTAGAAATTCCGGAGTTCAGGGCGCCTGGGTGGCTCAGTCGGTTGAGCGTCCGACTTCGGCTCAGGTCATGATCTCACAGTTCGTGGGTTCGAGCTCCGTGTGGGGCTCTGTGCTGACAGGTGGGAGCCTGGAGCCTGCTTCGGATTCTGTGTCTTCCTCGTTCTCTGCCCCTCCTCCGTTCATACCCTGTCTCTCTCTGTCTCAAAAATAAATAAACATTAAAAAAAAATTAAAAAAGAAATTCCAGAGTTCAAAAGTACAATGCCTGAAATGAAAAAAAAAAAAAAAAATCAGCAGAAAAACTCAACGGGGAATTTGAATTCACATAAGAAAGAATTGGGGGTCAAACATTCTTTAAAAAATCGATTCCAATTCTTCACAAACTCTTCCAAATATAGAAGAGAGGGGAAGCACTTCCCAAGTCATTCCTTCAGGCCAACATCATCCTGATGCCAAAACCAGAGAAAGACAGCACAAGAAAACTACAGATCAATATCTCTTGTGAATATACGTGCAAAACCCACAACGAAATACCAGCAAACCTCGTCCAGCAATTACTCAAAAATGTTACAGCATGACCAAGTGGGATTTATCCCAAGAATGCAAAGTTGATTTAACATCCAAAAATCAATTAATGCAATAAACATCAATGGAAAACACGTGACCACGTCAATACGTGCGGAAAAGGCACGTGACGGAATCCAGCACCCTCCACGGTGAAAACACGCAACAACCTAAGAATGGGTGGAAACTTCCTCAAAATAACAAAGGGCGCTTGTGAAAACCTGCAGCTGACATCGTGTTTCCTGGTGAAATCCTGGATGCTTCCCCTGTAAGATCGTGACCGAGATAAGGATGTCCTCACCATTTCTACTCCACATTGTACTGGAGGTTCTAGCCAAGGCAATTAACAAAGAAATAAAAGGCATCCGCATTAGAAAAGAGAAGTAAAACTCTATCTGCAGCTGACATAATCTTATACAGAGAAAACTCTAAGGCACTTACTTGAAATACTGTTAGAACTTAAAAATCAGTTCAGTAAGGTTGCAGGATGCCAGATCAATATACAAAAATCAATTGTAGGGGCACCTGGGTGGCTCAGTTGGTTAAGCCTCCAACTCTTGATTTTGGCTCAGGTCATGATCTCACGGTTGTGAGATCGAGCCCTGTAGCGGGCTCCCCGCTGGGCATGGAGCCTGCTTAAGATTCTCTCTCCCCCTTTCCCTCTGCCCCTCCCCTGCTCATACACACTCTGTCTCTCAAAAACGAAAGAATCAATTGCATGTGTATACTAGCAATAAACAATCCAAAAATGAAATTAAGAAACAAGCCCATTTATGATAGCATCGAAAAGAATGCAATACTTAGGAATAAATTTAACCGAAGAAGTGTGAAACTCATACTCAGAAAACTACAAGGCATTGTTAAAAGGAATTAAAGCAACTCTCAATAAGTGGAAAACATCCCATGTTTATGGACTAAAACCCATAATGCCGTTAAGGTGGCAATACTCCCCAAACTAATCTGAGTTCCACACAATCCCTGTCCAAGTTCCAGCTGACTTCTTTGTAGTAATTGACAAGCTGGCTATAAAATTCATATTCAGTTCGAGGGACTGAATACGAAATAGCTAAAAATTAATTTTAAAAAGAGAACAACGTTGGAAGACTTGGACTGCCTGATTTCAGAACTTCCTACAAAGCAACAATAATCATCACAGTGTGGTACTGGCATGTGGTTAGGTATCTAGATTAGTAGAATAGAATTGAGAGGTCAGAAATAAACCCGTGTGGTCTATGGTAAACTGACTTTTGACAAGAATGCCAAGGTCACCCAATGGGGAAAGAATAGCCTTTTCGACAAATGGTGCTGAGACAACTGGAGAGCCCTGTGAAAAAGAATAAGGTTGGATCCCTCCCTCACACCATATTCAAAAGTTAACTTAAAATGGATCAGACAGCTAAATGTAGGAGCTAAAATTCTAGAAGAATACATAGGGATTAATCTTTATGACCTCCAATTTTGGCAATGAATCATTAGATATGATACCAAAAGCGAGACCAATAAAAGAAAAGATAGATATATCAGACTGTGTCAAAATTAAAATATCTTTTGCTTCCAAGAGCACGACCAAAAGAGTGAAGACAACCCATATAACGGGTGAAAATATTTGCCAATCATACGCTGAGAAGGACTTGTAGTAGCAAAAGGTGGAAATAACCCAATGGTCCATCAACTAATAAATGAATAAACAAAATGTGGTCTCTCCATACAATGGACAATTATTTGGTCGCGCAAAGAAATCAAGTACTGATGCCCCTGCTACAACATGGAGGAACCTTGAAAATACGGTGCTATGTGAAAGAAGTCAGTCACAAGAGACCACACGTTATATGACCCCCTATACACGAAATGTCTACAATAAGCAAATCCATAGACACGGAGAAAGACTTAGCGACTGCTTAGGTCTGGGGGTGCTGGGGGTGTGGAGGGCAGCAGGATGACAGCTAGAGAACATGGGGCTTCTTTCTGAGGTGTGACTGTCCTGAGGTTGACTGTGGTGCTGGCTGCACTTGTCTACAAAGATATTAAAGGTCATTGAACATTTTATTTTTTAAAAATGTTTAATGTTTATTTTTGGAGTGAGAGAGAGAGAGAGAGAGCAGGGAAGGGGCAGAGAGAGCGGGAGACACAGAATCTGAAGCAAACTCCAGGCTCCGAGCTGTCAGCACAGAGCCCGACGCGGGGCTCAAACTCACGACCCGCGAGATTACGACCTGAGCTGAAGACAGATGCTTAACCGACTGAGCCACCCAGGCACTCCAAGGCCATTGAACATTTTAAATGATACATTTTATGGTATTTAGATGAAATTTCAATAAAGCTATTTCTAAGAAGGAGGCAGTTATAAACCGTGCAGAATTGCTGCTGAGATGAACATTAAAACGATGAGTTGGCTATTGCCCATGATGACCTGGAGATCACAGGTGCCAATGAGTGAGCAAGGGCTCATCACTTGCACCAGTATATGCATAATGGGAGCTCCAAAATGGGAAGAAAGAGAGAATGTGACAGAAAGAAATATTTGAAGAAATAATGTCCCAAATCTTTCCAAGTTGGATGAGAACTATTAATATATAGCTCAACAAAATCCAGGTAGATTGAACTCAAAGAGATCTGCACCTAAACACATTATAGCCAAGCAGACCAGAGGCAAAAACAAAAACAACATACTGAAAGTAGGGAGAGAAATCTACTTAAAATGCACAAGGGGACTTTCATGAGATCAACGGGTGACCTCACCCCAGAAAGTGTGGAGGACAGAAGAGTGATGTCTGCAAAACACTGGAAATAAAGACTGTCAACCCACATCTTATATTCAGCAAGACTACCCTTCAAAAAGCAAATAAAGGGGTGCCTGGGCGGCTCAGTTGGTTGGGCGTCTGGCTCTTGATTTCAGCTCAGGTCATGATCCCAGGGTCATGAGACAGAGCCCGTGTTGGGCTCCACCCTGGGATCCTCTGTCCCTCCCCCTCTGACTCTCCCCTGCCCGCTCGTGCACGCGCACTCTCTCTGTCTCTCTCAAAAACAAAAACAAAACAAACAAAATCAACCAAAAAGGAAATAAAAACAAAGCCATCGTTAAACAAAGACCGAGAGAACATGTAGCCATCATATCAGTCATACCGGGAATACTCATGGGCGTCCTTCAAGCTAAAAGGAAAGGACACTAGGGGAGCACTCAGATCCACATGAAGAATCAGGGAGCACGGGTAAAGATAACACAGAGGTAAATAGGAAAGACAGTGTAAATGTACTTTTGTAATTATTTTTCCCTATCTAATTAAAAAGACAACTGCATAAAGCAATTGCTATAAATTTGTGTTGGTGGGTGTATTCTGTATATGGTTGTAATTTATGACCATAACAGCACACAGAAGCAATAAGGAGCAAATTTGGGCGCAGTATTGAAATTAAGTTTGCATTAATCTGAATTAAATTATTATAAGTAAAGGTTATTTTAATCTACAAGCAACCACTAAGGAAATAACTCAGCTATACAGGCTAGAAGAAATGACAAGGGTTTGAAATGGTACACTAAAAAATACCGATTTAACACGAAATAAGGCAGTTACGGTGGAATAGAAGAACAGAAAAGGTATAAGACATATGAAAATAAGTAGCAGAATGGCATACATAAATCCTATTTATTTACGTTAACTATCAATAGATTAAATATGTCAATTAAAATTCAAGGATTGGAAGAACGGACAAAAAAGTATGCTCCAACTATATACAATCTATAAGAGATACATTTTATTTATTTATTTACTTACCTATTTAGAAGAAAGACATTTCCAGATGTGCAAAGTCTCTGAGAACCTTTTCTTTTTTATGTTTATTTATTTGAGAGAGAGAGAGAGCAAACAGGGGAGGGGCAGAGAGAGGTAGGGACAGAGGATCCAAAGCAGGCTCGGTGCTGACAGCAGCGAGGCCGATGTGGGGCTCAAACTCACAACCGCGAGATCATGACCTGAGCGGAAGTCAGATGCTTAACTGACTGAGCCACGCAGGGGCCCCAAGAGATACATTTTAGAGGCAAAGGCATGAATAGAGCGAAAGTAAATGGATGGAAAAAAAAAAGTTATCTCTTGCAAATAGAGGGCTGGAGTGGCTATATTAATACGAGACAAAATTCACTGGAAGATAGAGGCTTGACTATAGAGGGAGAGATGCCATTTGATATTGCTAAAAGCGTCAATTCCTCCAGAAGATGTAAGAATCATAACATATATGCGCCTAACAACATCGTTCCAAAACACATGAAGACAAATTCAGAGCTGAAGAGGCAAAGAGACAATTCAGCGGGAAGAGTTGGACATTTCAATACCTCGCTTTCTACAACAGATGGAACAAGCGGATAAAACAAGGACAGAGAGGACGTGAACAACACCGTGGACCAGCCAGACCCAAATTTTGTTAATGTTTATCCATTTTTGAGAGACAGAGCATGAGCAGAGGAGGGACAGGGAGAGGGGGAGACACAGAATCCGAAGCAGACTCCAGGCTCTGAGCTGTCAGCGCAGAGTCCTATGCAGGGCTGGAACTCATGAACCGCGAGATCATGACCTGAGCCAAAGTCAGACGCTCAACCGACTGACCCACCCAGGTGCCCCAAAAGTAAGTAAATATTTCTAAAAAATTATAAGAGGGGCACCTGGGTAGGTCAGTTGGTTAAGTGTCCGACTCTTGATCTCAGCTCAGGTGTTAATCTTGGGGTTGTGAGTTCAAGTTCCTCGTTGGGAAGGGGAATTAAACAGCTGGCATGGAGCCTGTCAAAAAATTTTTAAAAATTTAACAAAATAAAAGAGTGATTTCAAACCCGTAACCTAACAGTTCACATTAAGAAACTAGGAGATTCATTTTTTTAGTCCTCTAGTTTGAAGCCAGCAATTGTATCATGATATAATATTTTGAAAAATTATTATTATTTCTGGCACATTTGAAAATGATTTTCTATTTTATTCAGTTACCTTACTTCCCAAACGATGCCAGACTACATTGCTCTTGAAACAAATCTAAACATTGAAAATAAGATAACGTCCTTCTTGAACAGGCTCCTAGGCTCAAATAATCAGTCTTATATTTTTGATTTCAATTTCTTTCTTCCTTCTGACTTCTCAATTTTTATAGGCTCTATGATAATATATGTTGGTGTTTGTGCATATGTATTTTCCGTACATGGTGTTCTACTCTAAATATGTGTCTGGAATTTAATTTGTTCTATTTGTTGTTTTGCAACATTATAATAAATCCTTTCTTTCTAGCCCATAAAAAAAAAAAAAGAAAAGAAACTAGGAGAAAACTAAAGCCATATCAAGTACAAGGAAAAAAATAACAAAGACTAGAGTGAACGTTAATGAAAGAGAGAATAGGAAAACAATAGAGAAGGTCAGCAAAACCAAAAGGTGGTTCTTTGAAAAGATCAATAACATTGACAAACCTGCCAGAAGACTGACAAAGGAAGAGAGAGAATTCAAATTAGTAAAATCAGGCTTAAAAGAGGGGACATCACTACCAATATTATAGAAATAAAAGGTATTATAAGGAAATACTATGAACAATGACCTGTCAACACATTAGATACCTCGGATGAAATTATTCCCTAGAAAGACGCCGACTCCCAAAATGGGGGAAAAAAAAAAAGAAAATTAAAATATACCTATAACAAGTAAAGAGATTGAGTTGGTAATCACAACACTTCCTACAAAGAAAAGCTGAGTACCAGCTGGCCTCACTGGTGAAGTCTAACAAATGTGTAAAAACGAATTAATACCAGTTCAAATTAAACCCAAACCAGGAAACAGAAGTGGGAACACTGCTCAGTTCATTTGATGCCGTCAGCATTGTCCTGATACCAAACCCAGACACAAGCATCACAAGGAAAGAAAACCAATATCCCGTGTGAATATAGAGATGCACAAATTCCCCCAACAAAATACTAGCAAACTGAATCCAGCAGCGTATGAATAAAAAAGATCATACACCATGGCCAAGTGAGACTTATCCCAGGAAACCAAGGCTAGTTAAATAAAAATAAAAAATAAACTAACATAATACGCTATACTACAAGAAAAAGGGAAAAAAATCATATCATCTCAATAGATACTTAAAAAATTTTTTGACAAAATCTAACAACATTTGTGATAAAAACTCTCAAAACTGGAGTAGAAGGGAACTTTCTCAACCTGATCAGAAGTATCCAGAAATCTCCAGTGAATGGGAAACCTGGCAGACAAAGATCAGATGCTTTCCTCCCGCGATCAAGAACAAGACAAGGATGTCTGTTCTCCTCACTCCTTGTTAGCGGTGCCCCAAACGGTTACAACAGTAACATCAAAGGTCACGGAGCACAGAGCATCATGACTAAGATAATAATAATGAAGAAGTTTGAAATGTTGCGCGAATTACCAAGCCGTGACACGGGGACACAAAGTGAGGGAACGCTTTTGCGGAAATGGGGCCGACAGACGTGCTCCCTGCTGGCTTCCCACAAACCTTCCATTTGGGGAAAGTGCGGTGACACGCGGTGGTCTGTCACAGTCGTGTGTTCGGGGCCCAGGCTCCAGCAGGACAGGATAGTTTTTAGGACCACGGTCTCCTTCAGGACAAGGCCATGTTTTAGTGTTTGGGGTTCCCTTAGGACAAGTTCATGGCCTGAGGCCAGGGGTTCCCTAGGCACTCGTGGTTTAATGCGATCATCTCCCTCAGGAGAAGGGTGTGGCCGCAGCCTCATGGGCACCATCAGGGCAGGGCTGGGACTATAGGGCTATCAGGTGTCTTCCCAGAAGGCCATGATGTGGATCTTTGAGTTCCTTCAGGGCTGTCAATTCTCTCAGGACAGGGGCCAGGTCTCTGACACCCTAACCTCCCCGGAGACACAAGCCCAGCTCTGTGTCACCCTCCGCACCGAGCAGGGTCCAGCCACCTGCTGCCCAGAGACGTCTCCCTGGCTTTGCCTGATTCCTCGAGGTTTGGGGCAAAGGAGGAGCCTCCTGGGCAGGTGGGGGCTGGGGACCTGCCAGAGACCAAAAGAAGCAGAGAGTTCGGCGTCCTTCCCCAGTCTCTTCCCAAATCTGGATCGAGGACATGTGGTTCAAATCTCCCGCTGGGGTTTAGTGCTTAGCGCTTGGCGAGGATTTCTGTCAATCCTATATATTCCAAATAAACCTGCCTGCAAGCTGAGGCTGGGAAGGAGTTTTTTTTTTTTTCCCCTTCAACACTGACAACCCAGAGCACCCGAGGGGCCGGGACCGTAAGTGCACAGAAAGCACCTTCCGTAGATGTGCTCATCGCTGCTGAGGCTTTTTGCTTCAACCCTGCTGGGAGCCGCTGACAATCGCCTGTCATTCTACCGCCCACACACACCGGCCGTTTCATCTGGGGGATGCAGGTCTCCTGGGCGCGGGCCAGCCGAGAGGCGGATGGGGGCCGGACGTGGCCCCAAAGCTTCCCGCCTTGACCCTCCACCAGCCCCGCATTCAGCGGCACCGACCTGGGCTCTCCAAATTCACAACTTACCTCTCCTCTGCACACGCTCACCCTTCTTTCCACGCCGCCCTCTGGCTCCTTCTCCTGATGGAGGACCTGACTTCCCAGGACGGCTGCACGTGCGGGCCCACCCGGCACGGTCGGCCACGGTCACTTCTCCGGTGGCAGAGTGAGCGCCACCCCACCCCCCCCTTCCACAAGTTGTCCTCAGCTTTGCAGGGGGTCAAGGAAGCTCTCTCTGAACCTGTCTCTTCTGCTGCAGAAGGGGGCCTTCCCAGCACCTACCAGCAAGGCTGGGACCAGGGGGAGGTGAGCGAGGCCCTTGCTTGGAGGGTGACATTTAAAGAGGCACCAAGACAGCCAGTAATTGAGATAAATAATGTTTTAGCACTTCCGTCTGAGGAGACCCCCCCCCCCCACCGCCCTGCCGACTCCTGAGATGCTCCCCGGGCTGGAACCCTGCACACGTCAGCCGCAGTCCCCTTGGACAGTGGCAGTGAAGGTCGAGGGAGCCTGGGCCCGTCCTGCCTCGGTGTCCTCATCTCTGCAATGGCCCGAGTCCCCTCTCGCTGTAAGAGTGCGGCCCCTCCATTCCCCACTCCGTTCTGCTTTCCTCCCGCTCTCCAACTTCTGCCGAGGCTACCCCTTTGATTTCGTTCCCGTCTGTTCGAACCATTCCTTTCTCCTTCCTATTCCAGCCCGCTCTATTTTATCAGCCTCAGCTACCTGCATTTCTCCATGCATTCCGTCCCACCACCCAGTTTCTGGATATACACGCCCCCCTCCATTTATCCATGCCATCCGACTTGGGCCACGCCAGCCACTGTGCCCTCGTCTACCTCCTACACGCAGCCCCCTGTTTACAGGCCCCTGGTATCCCTGTTGCCGACACAGTGGAAATACCCACCCTGCACGCTGCCTCCCCTGGGGCCCCCACCCCCCCCCCACCCCACTCACCACCTTCCCAGCAAATGCCACATGAGCTCATGCTTTGTGGTCGGGCTTTTTTTTTTTTTTTTTTTAGAGTCAACAACTGTGAGGCAGGGCAAGATGTCTCTCATCTGATGGCTCCAGGCCCGTTTCTGACCAGCCTCCCGTCCTCGGAGGCATCTGCAACATTTCAGCCACGAGCGTTCCCGCCGCCTGCTGTGCCGGGACCGCTGCTTCGCGACTGGGAAGCGGGGGGGCCCCCGGATGCAGTCGGCCTGGTAGGGGTCTCAGCTCTTCCTCCAGGAGAATGCTCTTGGGACGTCAGCCTGATCTCTGTCCTGTGCCTTCCCTGCGTCCATAACTGTCATTACCTAGGAGGGACACACACACACACACGTGCACACAGTGTGCACACACACACGGGAAACCCCAAGTTCCATAGTGGGAACCGAGCTATTATTATGAAAATATCTCCCTGGGAAACCACTGGTAAAAACGGTTTGTGTTCTGGACGTTTTTCTTCGCATATGCAAACATCTGGAGAGATAGTTTACCAGAGATCACCCAGTAATTGTCCTGAAACGACTTTGTCGCATTGATGGATGTATTTTCATGTCAGACCATGTAGGTGTACCACATTCTTTTTTTTAATGCGTATTTATTTATTTTGAGAGAGAGGGAGGGAGCATGAGCAGGGGAGGGGCAGAGAGAAAGGAAGAGAGAGAATCCCAAGCAGGCTCCGAGCTGTGAGCACTGAGCCCAACGAGGGGCTGGAACTCACAAACCGTGAGATAGATCGTGACCTGAGCCGAAATCAAGCGTCAGATGCTTAACTGACTGAGCCGCCCAGGTTTTCCTGGAATGTTTTACTACATTCTTAATTGACTGTATCTATACAATATTCCAATGTACAGAAGTATTATTTTGTTGAGTGGGTCCCTCTGTTTAAGAGCTTTTTTTTTTTCTGTTACAAATAACATTATGGCAAACATTCTTGTAAAATATATGCTTGTATGCCCATTTCTGCCACCACTGCTATTGGGTGGTTTTTAAATGCTAGCTCTTGGTTGAGTGTGCATACTTTAAAAGGTGTTAGGTAATACCAAATCACTCGATCATGCGCGTCCTCAGCAGGAGAAACAAAGCAACACACACCCACACACACACAGAACGGTCTGGAAACAGGATGACTTTGTGCCCCAGAGGAACTCACTGGTGGATCAGACCAGAGACCTGCAAATTTCAAGGGACTGTGCAGGCAGAGTGAGTCTGTCTGTCCAGAAAGCCATCAGGAGTGAAACTGGTCCCCTCTCCCTGCTCAGGCTTGACTCCCAAGGCCCCCTGGAGCCGGCTGGTCAGATACAGATTCCAGAGACTTCAAGGTGGGGCTGCCTGGGGCCGTGGCCCGGCCGGACCTGGGCTGGTGCCTTCAGAGACGGGTGGGGGTCACATCTGTGGGCGTGAGGCCCGGGGAACCCATCTTTTTGCTCCTAGGAGCCGTGGCTCCCTTTTCTGTAAAATGGAGAAAGTACATCTACCCTGGACGGTTTTCACTAAGTGAGAAATAATTACCTTGGAAGCTGGAAGTGCCCAAGAGCTGTCTCGGTGGTTTCTTGTCAATCACGTAAAATAGGATCGTTCCTATGACATAAAATAATTATTCAGTCTGTTCATTCCATCCTATCCTGCTTTGGGGCCCCCCACACCCCCTTCTGAAGTACAAACTCCTTTCCCTTCTGTTTTCTCTCTTTATTTTATCCGTTCCACCTGATCTGGTCTGCCCGGCCCACTGTGCTGTCCTTGGTGGGTGGGGGGCACCACAAGTCTGAGGACAGGGCCGGGGGGGGGGTGACTCAGGAGGCCTCGTCATCTGGAGGCCGACACCCATCTCTCAGGTGAGAAAACTGAGGTTCAGAGAACCCCTGCTCCAACTCCAGGGATGCCACTTGGGCCTCATATACCTGTCGTCAGGCTCAGCACGAGAGGCCACCCAGGATGTAGGACCAGCCACGAGCCTGGCATGCAGTCCCGGGAGGCAGACTCATGCCACACAGACACAGGCTACGGCCCAACGGCCGGTCCAGGCCCGGCACCCGGGAGACGCGGCGATTCCCCGACTCGCTCTCCTCCCCGGTGCCCAGCCAGGTCCAAGGAAGTGGCAGGAAGCGCCCGATCCTGTGTTGGCCGGCTACTGGTGGCCGAGCCGGGGTCGGGACATCCTGGATTGTCCTGATTCTGCAGCAGTAGCCCGGCCCCAGGACAGCCGTCTCCTTGCACAGAAGGTTCTTGCAGAGCCTTCACTGAGGGGCTGTGGACCCGGCCCGAGAGGGATGGACAGCCAGGCCTGTGGCTGACCGTCCTGCTGAACGTCATTACCAGAGCAGCCCCTGCAGGGGCTCAAAATTGGTTGAGCCTCCTGGCGGGCAGATCCAATTTCACCTGGGAAAAAGTAGGAAGGGGGGGTGCCGCCTAGTAAGGTGCCAAGCATCCCCATCCCATTGGCGTCCAAAAGGCCAGAGGCTGCCCATTTCCCCGTCCGGCTGAGCCGGAGGGTTGCCAGCGGGGGCAGGGGCCAGCCTAAGCTGGCCCTGCTGACCCCTGAGTTTCCCCAGCCTCACACGCCAACCCTCTACACCCCGTTTGGGTCTCCGTGTGTGTGCCCATAAAATAAAGGGGCTGCGTGGACCCTCCGAGCTCTGCAGTCTTGCTCCAAACCCCAGCCTGCTTTGACCTTAGAACATTCGGCCCCTCGGCAAAACTTCTGAGGCACCTGCTGTGTGCCAGGCACGACGCTGCCGGCTGCCAGATGCCAAACAGGAGGCCAACCTTCAGGGGTCGGTACTGACCAGGGCTGACCACACGGAGTCACTCGGGATGGGGGACAGGCTCCGTGGCAGCTCCCAGAAGGGGCATCTGGCCCAAGCCAGAGACAGTCACTTCCTCACTTAACACTTACCATCTATGGGCCGAGGCTCCTGGGCAAGGAACGGCAGCAGGCAAGGGCCCTGGCCTCCCGGGGCTGACATTCTGGCGGGTGGGGGGCAGTAGAGGGTACACAGATGGACAAACAAGGTAACGTCAGACCACAATCATGTGATGGAGGCGACAAAACGAGGAATTATGGAGGCATGGCCACAGCTGGCAGAATGGTGAACGAAGAGTTCTCTGTTTAGTCTTACCGCGTCTGGGACTCGCGGTTGGGGGTACGGTGCTCCCCCTTTCCCAGAAAGGAGCTCGAGGCCCCGTCCACTTGAGCGTGCGTGGGCCGGGCGCCCCTATGTCCGGCGGTCTGCCTTCCCACCCGAGCTGCCAGGTGGACTTGACTCCCCTCTCCCCCCGAGTGCAAAGGAGCGGGCGGTGGCAGAGAAGGGTGTCCTCCACAGGAACGGTCCCCTCGGGGCCTCGGTTTCCCCACCTGAAACCCGCCAGCGTGGACGTGGCATCATTCGTGTTCTCTGGTGCTCCGTCAGCGAATTGTTCCCCGTGTTCTTTCTGTTTTGAGAAATCTCTCCCTGGTGAATGCAATTTTCAAGTTTCTCCCCTTCCATCAAACTTTTTTTTTTTTTTTTTTTTTAATGATATAGTCTTTCCAAGTAGCCTTCTATTTTTACTCTTCCTTTGGCAAGATAATTTTCTAGCCTTTTCTCACCACGCATGCCAATTTCCTTTGTTAATTTCTGAACCTCTTTTTCCACCCCCCCCCCCCCGCAGGGGCCTCACCTCTTAGTACTTAATTGATTTCTTCTATCACATAATTCCATGGTTTCATCAATAAGTAATTTCAGACCCACTGTCACTTTCTATTTCTTATACCGTTTGATCTCTCAGTGGTGAGTACCCCGATTAGACAAAACATGAGCTTTCATTACTATGCAGGTGTCAATTTTCCCCTGGCCCCTTTCACGGAGGCAAGAACATCTTTGGGACTTTCTGTACTCCCTTGTAATTACTCTCCATCGTATTTACTCCGCTGACTTCAATCCTGTGGGTTAAAAGTGTAAATTAACACACGTCTCCCGCTTCAGCTGTTACTCTAACATTCGGGGGTTTTACACACGGACCCACGCTCTCCCGCATCACCTCCTCCTACAGTCTTGGACCTTGCCACCGGGGTGATTTCAGTGTCCTCGAGTGGGATTTTTTCCTACACCTAGCTCCGATGATGCCCTTTTCCTGCTGAACGCCTTATTGCCGCTCCCCTCCTCCGGAGGCGGTCAGGGCCACCAGTGTGGACTTTGCGTGGGAGAGGCGGGAGGTCGGGGACAACCGGGGGCTGAGGGTGACTCACTGTGGTGGGGGGAGCAGGTTCTCGGGAACTATCGCTTGACTCAATCAACACCAGCGCCTTGGTGCCTGCTTTTACCAGACAGGTTTTCGACACGGCCGAGACACTGCAGACCCCTGATAGACTTTTTACCACCTTGAGGAGAAATCTGTCAAAAACAATTCCAGATTGCTTTCAGCTGCTCGTATCGACCGCCCCCGCCTCTCCGGAGAGGGATTAGTTACCGCCTGAGCCGAGAGAACACCAGAGTGAGGCTGGTGTATATAGAGCCTGCCCTGTGATCCAACCTGCCGGGAGCCCCCGGGTGCATGGGAACCGTTGTTCCAGAGATAATAATTCCTGCTGCGGGTGGGATGGGAGTGTGTTCTACCCCCTTTGATGTTCGTGCCCGAGCCGTAGGAAGCCGGTCAGAGGCGCTGCAGCCCAGCTCTTGCCAGGCCCACGGTCCACTGCTTATCCCAGGAGCGGACGGGGACACCCCCCCTTTCCTCCGGTGCTCTCCTGGTCTCCCCTGATCTCTCAGGCATCAGACCGGATGCCCTTGGCTCACCTTTGTCTCAGCTGTTTTGTGAGATAAGCTATCAGGTTGCGCCAAAAATCAGCCACGCTGAAAGTGTCACCATGCTCCCTACGGGGAGGTCGGTGACCACCCGGGGGTGACATCACACGGTGGT
Source organism: Leopardus geoffroyi (assembly GCF_018350155.1). Lineage (NCBI taxonomy): Eukaryota > Metazoa > Chordata > Mammalia > Carnivora > Felidae > Leopardus > Leopardus geoffroyi. The sequence goes on along the minus strand of NC_059337.1, from coordinate 143,405,673 downwards.
CCCTTTAGGAAGACTCTCAGGGAAAGCGTCCATCTGGTCTCAGTGCCCAAACCAGCTACATGCCTCCTGAGTCGTTTGGCCTGTCTCATCATCATGTCGCTCACACAGACTGGTCACGTTTCCCTCTTCATCTTGGCCGATGGGAAGCTCAGTAAATAGGACTTCAAGGCAGGCATTTGGTGAGCCCAGTCTCGGTTTCTGGTTGCATTTGCTGCCCTGCTCATGTCTTCCCCTTGCCTCTCCTGCCCCATGTGCTTCCCATTCATTCATCATTCATTCCCTCACTGAGCACAACCTAATACCAGCGCTGTGCAAGGGGCTAGGATCCTAGCAATTACCAAGGGAGACGGTGCTCAGGGAGGTTATAGTCTAGTGACCTTTAAGAGTCAACAAGTAAATAAGCAAGACCATTTCAAATTAGTGACGAGTGCCAGTTGTGAGCATAAGCAGGATTGCAGGACAACAAGTGCCATCGGCAGGGGCTGCTTACGGTGGTGGGGACGTGTGGACAGGGGACATCTCTCTTTGAGGAAGTGACATTGTAGCTGACAGCTGATTAACGAGAAGGAGCCAGCGGAGACACAGAAGCGGCAAAGCCCTGTGCCTGGAGAGGACCACAAATGTTCAGAGATCCGTGAGGAGGCTCCTGGGGCGGGAGCCAGGACAGAGGCATCCCCTGGGACCTCGCAGGCTTTGCCAGTATCTGTGTGGTTTGGGTAACCTTGTGCACACCCTTCCTGAAATCTTCCTCTGAAATAAATAAATGAACTAGCAAATTCACGCTCAGATGTGTCTACATTCGACATCTCTGTGCCTTTTGCTCTCCCAGGAGCAGTTTGCCTAATGTGATTGTGCAGTGTGTGTGTGTGTGTGTGTGTGTGTGTGTGCATGCGTGCAGAAAATGACTCAACATCTCCACATCTCAGCATTCGCCCTAACGGAGCAGGAATCCCAGCAACACCTTCGTCGTGTTGCCGTGGGAAATGGGAGCTGACGGTGACGGCGGCTGAGCGGGGCGTCCTGTGGAAGGGGCCCCCCACGGGTCAGCTCTTTTCTTACCGAGTGTATATATTTCACATGTGGGACTGGTTAGGCGAGCGCGAGCCTGGGCATGGCTACTGATACGGTGAGTTACATAAGATCTGACAGCGAAAATTTCTGTGGACATCTGGCAGGACATATATAACCTAATAAGAATCCATAACCTCGTTAAAGCTCATGGAGAATTTCCCCAGCTATTCTCTCCTTTGATTGAGAATGACCTCAGCTTACGAGAACCCTCCTTACTGTAAATGGCTGTGGCCGCACATGAGTTTGCCTCCCGCTGTGGAATTTACTGGGGCTCTACGCCCAGCAGCCACGGAGGGTGGCCAAGGGGGTCCGGGAGCTGGGGCCCGGAGAGGGGATTTGGGCTGAGTTGGGCCATGGGGCTGAGACCACTGCTCCCTGGGTCTCATTTTGGGGACGGGGAGGAACATGTGGAAAACAGGAAAGTATTTTCCTCTCCGGAGCCTGGCAGGAAGAGGGGTCCTAGAGAAAGGGACCTCAGCTCGTGGAACAAAGCCTTCCTGTCACCCGATGCTGCTGCCCGAGAAGCGGATGAGGCAGTCTTGCCAGGTGGTGAGGTCCCCATCTCAGATTCTGCAGCAAGGTCCTGATGCCTCGGGTGGCCCGTTTCGAGGCTACGGGACCCTCTGTTCTGGGGGGCTCTGTGCTGGTTTACGCTCGCTCGCTGCGTGTAGTCCAGGGAAGAGGGCCTTTCGGACTCTTATTCTCGAGTTCCAAAACGCAGTGGGGTTCTCCCACGCCCAGCGTCCAAGGAAGAGCTGAGGACATCCGCCCCACCAGCAGCCCCTCAGACCGAGCGGCCGGGGGCCCGTGGGCGCGGGGCTCCGGCTGGGCCTCTGTTTTCCCAAGCAAAACTCTCGGGGCCCCGGGCCAAGCTGGAAACGGAGGCAGCCCCGGGCCTCTCTGCGTTCTCCTCGCCACATTGGCGGCTAATTGACCACAGGACAGTGTCTATGGCGCGTATACAATGAACATGACTTCAGCCGTCTGGAACCGTCTTCCTGCCGAGCTGTCTACCCGCGAAGCAGCCCGGCCAAGTGCGGGGAGGAAGTTCTCGCTCCGGGGCTGAAGCAGGGCTCTGTCCTGGCAGATGATGGCTTTCTAAGTTCACCGGCATCGTCTCCATCCTCTCCCAGAATCAGCTTCTTCAGCGCAAAGGCTCATGAGAGCAGCAGGGAGCGTCTCCTTCCCTCCTGGGGAGAACGGACGATGGGAGAAGGCAGGGACTCAGAGAGGCAAAGCAATTTCCCCAAGGCCACACAGGTGTCACTCCTGGGTCAGAACCCAGGTCCGCTTGCCTCCCGTATTGGTGTTCTGTGGCTGCTGTATGAGAAATCATCACACCCCGGGGGGCTTAAAATGACAGCAGCGGATTCGCTCACGGTTCTAGAAGCCAAAAGTCTGCAATTAAGGTGTCACTGCAGGGCCGCTGCCCCCGCCCTGAGGTTCCTCATATCTCCCAGCTTCCGGTGGCTGCCGTGCTCCTTGGGTTGTGGCCACAGCGCTCTGGTCTCTGCCCTCGTCCTCATGGCCTCCACTCTGTCCGTGTCTCCCCCTATCCAGTGAATAAGGTCACCCTTCCTTAGGGGGTGGGAGGCGGGACGTGAACGTACCCACCCGCCCCCCCCCCCCCCGAGCCCATGTCCCTGGTAGAACCCACTTCATTTGGGAGGAAGAAACGGTGCTCAACAGAGAGGTCCCAGCAGGCTGGCTGTGGAGGAGGTGGACGGGGCACTTGGCCCCCAGCTGGGCCCAGCCCCGGCCAGACCCCCGCCCCCGCCGGGCGCTTTCTCGGCCTTGGCTCGCAGGGCCTGGGATGAGGGTGTGAAGGGGCTGGTGCTGAGGGAGGGGTGGGCCTCCAGGGCGGCCAGAGCAGAGCACAGTGTGGGAACAGCTCTGGCTCCCGGCCCCTCCGCTGGCGAGTTTGCTACTCGCTGGGGCGGAACGGGGCCCACGCTGCGGCCGGAGGGGCCCGTCGGCCGGCGGGGACAGCCCCCCAGAGCTTCCACGGCCGCCACTGCCCAGGACCCCACGCCTGCCCGCGCCAGGCAGCCCTGTGACCGCAGCTGCAGATGAGCCTGTGGGGAGCGATGCGGTGACCCCTCTGGGCTGAGGGGCCGTGGGTGAGGGCTGTGGGGCGGAGGAACTGAGGAACGGGGACAGCGATGCCACCTAGACGCAGCGTGACGGCGCAAGTTCGGGAAGCCAGGAGGGCAGAGGGGGCACGTGGTGGGGTCCAGATGCCCCCGCCCCGCCCACCCCGTCGGGGCAGACAAGCCTCCCCCGGGTGCTGACTCAGTCCGTTCTGGCCGTTGTGACAAAATCGCCGCAGCCCGGGGGCTCCTGAGCGACATTGACTCCTCACAGGTCTGGCAGCTGGATCTGGCGTCGGGGGAAGCCCACCTCCTGCTTCGGAGATGTCACAGGAAGGGGCCAGGAGCCCTGTGGGGTGTCTTTCCTAAGGGCGCGAATCCCGTTCCTGAGGGCCCCCCCCTCGTGACCCGCGCCCCCGGCCAGGGCCCCCCGGTGCCACCTCTCTGGGGTCAGGGTGTGGGGGCGCCCAGTCAGGCGTAGCAGTGGCTGATGCTGAGGTCGAGAGCGGTCGGCGGGGGGCCAGCCTGACGTGGTCTCTGCAGCTTTGGGGGAAGCAGCTGTTACTGAATCCAGGGGACACGGGCTGTGCCGGGCCCAGAAACCGCGTGTGCGCTCAGGGCTGTGTGCATGCTCACACGTGAGTGGGGGGGGGGGGGGCAGGGGGGGGGGTCTGTGTATACTTGTGCCTGTGACGGTGTGTGTCTGAGTGAATGTGTGTGTGTGTCTGGGCGGGTGTCTGAGCGTGGCAGTGTTTGTGTGTGCACGTGTGTGTGAAGTGTGTGTGTGCACGGGATGCAGCCACATGAGCACGCTCACGGACGCTGGCTCTCTCCCACCGGGACTGAAAGGGTCCTCCCCAGGGTCTCGGAGAGGAACCCTCTGGAGTTCCCGTCCCATCCCATTCCCGAAACTCCGGGGTTCTGGACACCACTGGTCCCCGGAGAGGAGGGAATCGTTCCATGTCCAGGCCTGGTTCCGGGAGCCGGGACTCGAGGTCACAGCACAGCGTCCCATTTAAGTTGGCTGAGGGCCAAGGGCAAGTCCTTTACTCCCTGCATCTCAGTTTCTTCATCTGGAAGATGAGCGTGTTCACGCTGACCATGAAATTAACATGCTTACTTAAAGTGCTTAGCGCCGGCCTGAAGCACAGGAGTGCTCCCCACGTGGTCCTTCGTGTGCCCCCCTTGGAAGAACCTCCCCAGCCACACTGGCCCTCCACTCCTTCCCCTCAATTCCAGGGAAAGCTTCAACAATTGACCCAGTTATAGCACAGCGGATGAAACCGATGTTGGTTTCTCCCTTCCGACCCCATCAGGGGGCTGGGGGGCCCTCGGGGGGTCCTTGGGAGGGCTGAGGGGCCAGGGTCCACCAAAGTCCAGACCCCTGGAGCCCCCGCCCCCGCCTCTCGCAGACAACAAAGCCTCCCACCCCTTGCAAGGCCGTGCCCTTGGACCATTGTGCTGATTAATTACTTACTGGCAGCGACCCTTCCCTCAGCGGGTGGGGCTGGGAGTGTGTGTACGTGTGTGCGTGCGTGTGCACGCACACATTTATGTGTCAACAGAGGGGACATTCATGAACTCGGGGGTGGGGGCAGTGGTCTTGGAAGACAGGTCTGGATTTCTGAGGGAAAAGACACTAACAAGATGTCGGTGGCCGGCCAAGTTCCCTCGCCAGCCTCTCGGGCAAAGCCTGAACGAGGAGCACAATCGGGGGAATCCGGGGCTCTCGACAAACCTGGATACCCCGGGGCCAAGTATTTGGTTTCTGCCGATGAACGGTTTAATGAGGGTTTTTAGAAGAGCCAGACGAGGTGAATGGCGGATCGTGAAAAATAACCTCAGCGGGCACTTGGGCAGGAGAGGTTTAAAAACAGAAACAGTCTTCAAAGAAGGATGTCCCTTCCCAGGCCTGGGGGCCTGTTCCCCCGGGAAACTTTCCTGCTCCCCCAGCCTCCCACCCCCACTGCAGACAGCCGGGCACCGAGACAGCACTCTCCCACCCTGCCTGGCAGAGGCCAGAACGGGCTCCCGGGCTGGCAGAAGGAGGCTCAGGTGAGGGCCTTTCCTTCCCTGGCAGCTCCTACGGACATCCTCCTTCTACCCTGAATTCAATCAGCCCGAATTCCTCTGCTCCAGTTTCGGGCCCCGGGCCCGGGGCTATAGGACAAGTATGAAGTCAGCTACCAGACCCTCCCTCACAGCGTCTCCTGAGGCCGGAGCGCCCCGTCCCCTCCGCCTGGCCACCCAGGAGCCACCTGATAAGCTCCTGAACCACTATCCCCTCCGTAGCCCCAGCCCCGAGCGGGCCAGATTGGTCCTGGAAGGACTGTTCTAGATGAAGAGATGCCCTTGGATTCTCATGGAGTTAAAGACAACTGTTTGTGCTGGACCGGACAAAAATCAGCAAGAAAGACTGTATTCGAGGCTATTGTAATAGGGGCAAGAGCGTGAACCCCAAAGGCAGTAAAGACAGCTGAAGATTTACCAGAAGGGGCAGGGCGAGGGGGTCAGCGGATGGGAACTGACCACGAGGAAGTTGGTCTGATACCGTGGTGGGGAGGGGGTTCTCTGATGTGCAATTTAACGAGTGCATGAGACGTGCCGTTTGTATCCTACGGAAACCAATGTCCCAGGATTCTTTTGCTAAAACTGGGCTCAGCCAGCCCAGGGCAGGCTGGTCTGTGCCCAGAAGGTTGATGCCCAGAAGCAAAGAGGACTCAGAGGACCCTGATAAAGGTTGATGAGGGAGGGGGTCCTCGTCGGTGGCAGAAGACGGGGGTCCCTCTCTATGGCCCTGTCCCTCTCACTTACTGCCCCCTGGAGCCTAGCTGCTTTCTTGGCCCCCACAGCATGAGTAGCAGAGCCTGGGGACTTCGACCAGCTTGTCTGACAGCTGGGGGCTGAGGGGCAGCAGGATCGGTGAGCGGTCTTGGGTCTTCTGGGGGACACTCTTCTGGAACCTCCCATCTTTCCTAGGTGCCGCTCTGTACCCATCTGCCGGGCGCCTCTGAGACAGCACCGCACCAACCCCACCACCAGCTGTGCATAGAAGATGCCAGAGCCGCAAGATGGAAGGGGCCTGGGTCCCTGAGTCACCCACGGAGGGTGCTGCCCGGCAACCGAGAGCCTCCACACTGACCTGTTCAGCAAGCAAGACATAAGAGCGTTCCATCAAGAGGCTGACATTTGCAGGTCTGGTTTGTTACGATCTAGTGGTTTCCCTGATCTGGCATGGTGTAAAAACTTCATCCCTAGCTGCCCCTGAATAGAGCTTATTTCCTAAACCCGCAGTTGGAGTTCCTCCCTGCTTCCTCTGAGTCCCCCCTAGCAGGCGGCTTATCCCCTGGGGGAGGGATGCACCTTCCCAGACCCTGGCGTTGGTGCACTGGGGGGGGTCCCAAGGGTGGAGACTGAGCCCTGGGGCGCGGGCGGTCCCCTGGGGGCTGTTTGCAAGAGAGCAGCTTACCCTGACATCTGCTGCATTGTCTTTGCTGCGCCTCTCTAGTCTCTCCTGAAGCTGGTGGGCTCCTCTCTCCCCTTGTTTCTTATTCACATGACTCTCACGGGGAGAAATTTCCCCGACAGCTGCTTGCACAGGTTTTTCCGAGACAAGCAGTGCCGTCCGCTTCTCTCTCTAATCATCTGGGAGTACTATGTCTCGTGGCATCTGTCCGTCTTCCCTGCCTTCCATCCCCCAGCTGCCCCGCTCAGAGCATTCTGGAAGAGATTTGGCTCTGGAGGAGGATGCAAGCCCCTCAGAAAGTTCTGGAATGTAGAAGACCGCCTTTCCTGGAGGCTGTGGGGTGGAGAGTGCAAGGGAGGGGTGGGGGGAGAGAGACGGGCTCGAAGCTTGTGTCCTGGGCCTCACCTCTGCACCCTGACTCTGCCAGCAGGGCAACAGCAGAGAGCAGGGGAGGGCCTAAGGGCCGGATCAGGCTCCTGGGTTCACACCCCGGCTTGCCCACAGGCATGCAGAATCCCCAAACTGGGGGAGGCCTCGGCTGAATGATTATGGGGGCTTGTGCCCCTCTGTGCTGGGGGATCGTTCTGCTCATTTTACAGATGAGAAAGCTGAGGCTAAGGGAGGTCACTGCACCTTATGTGGGGAAGGTAAGGCTCCAGGGGAGAAGTGACTGGCTCAGGACGTGGCCCAGTGGTGCAAACGGGTTCAAACCCTGTCTGCTCTTATTTCCCCGCCCCTGCCCCCGACGAACACGTTCCTGGGGTCGTGGAGCTGGAACCTGGCCTCCAGCTCTGAGATAGGGACCCGGCTCCCCCGCTCCTGGCCACGCCCACTTTTCTCCAGGCTCCAGGGGCTTGTTCCCGGAAGCTCTGTGCTCGCTGTGACCTCAGGAGCCCCTCTCTCCTTCCCGCATTCTTCCGTCTGGCTTATGCCGGCTTCACTTGGTCTCTGCTCCAGGGAATTAAACTCTCCAACCCGACACCCCACCTTTCCCACCCCCGGGGCTGTTGCGTCCACCGAGAGAACACCTTGCTTCGCCCACCTCGGGCAGCGGTCCTTGCAGAAGGGATCGGCTGGCCCCAGGGCTGGAGAAATTAGGACCTGGCCGAGGTCAGAGCCTTTGCACCCCTGCAGCGTCCCTCTGGTGTGCCTTTCACGGGATGCAGAAGAAGAGCCACATGCATGCCTTGAAGAGGGAAGCTAGGACAAGGAAAGCTGACTCCTTCTCAGCTTATTAGGAAGACAACATGACAAGATAATTCTTTAGAGGAGCCGAGATGTGGAGAAAAACATCACCGCCAGTCTGCAGGGACTCTCCCTACGTTCTCACAGAGACACGCAACTTTGTTCCAGTGAACAAAGTTTAAATCGTTTGTAGGCGAGACCTTGGTGAAAATCTGACATTTGATAAGAAACTAATTCTGGTTGCCTTTTTTAATACTTTAAAACACTAAAGTCATAAACAACATCTATAAATGTCAAACTTTTCTGTTTCGACTCTGTTGCTTTGATTTTTATCAACGTTTTTTTATTAAAAATCTACCGTAAATGAAATAGAGAAGAGGAGGAGCGACACAAGAAGATCAATTTTACAATTTATCGAGATGTAAGTGACGCATCTCAGTTGTTTTCGGCATCGGGGATTGTTATTATTTTTCGTCTTGCTGCGGTCATTGTGACGTTTTTATCTTTGTGTCTTCGAGCCGAGGACATCTGTGACCCTATGGGAACTGGGATTAAATTGCAGGATGAAGGCTGCTCTCAGGTTGGCTGGGAGGGGGTAAATATGTGCTGGCATCCTCTAGCCCTTTGGACAGGGGCAGGAAAAACATGGTTGTGCCTCCTCTGGGGAGTTCCCTACAGAACCGTGCCCTCCCCTGGCATGTCCTAAAGCTCCTCTCTGGACCCCTATATAACCCCCCTGAGGTGGGCTCCCCATAGCCACTCTCCATTCTGGGATTCCATGGTTGAATTGAGGCCTCCCATGGCAGTCCAGTGTTCCTCGAAATGTGTGGGTCTGACTCAGTCTGGGTTCCCTGTGCCCAACACAGAGGAAGTGTTCATGGATGCTTCAAGGAGAGGTGGATCATGGATGGAAGGATGGATGGAGGGGTGAATGGAGGGGTGAATGGACGGACACAGACAGTTGGATGAGTGATAGGTGGATGGAGGGAGGGATGAATAGATGGAATAATGCATGGAGGGAGAGACAGCTAGATGGATGGGTGGATGGATACATGGATGGATGGGTAGATGGATGGAGTAATGGGAAGAGGGAAAGGAGGATGGGAGGGTGAACAGATGAAATAATAGAATGATAGATGCATGGTTGGGTGGATGGGTGGATGGGTAGATGGATGGATGAATACTTACATGGATGGGTGGATAGATGGATGGATAGATGATGGATGGATGGATGGATGGATGAATACTTACATGGATGGGTGGATAGATGGATGGATAGATAGATGGATGGATAGATGGATGGATGGGTGGATGGATGGATGGATGAATACTTACATGGATGGATGGATAGATGGATGGATAGATGATGGATGGATGGATGGATGGATGGATGGATGGATGGATGAATACTTACATGGATGGGTGGATAGATGGATGGATAGATAGATGGATGGGTGGATGGGTGGATGGATGAATATTTACATGGATGGGTGGGTGGATGGATGGATAGGTGGATGGATGGATGGATGGATGGATGGATGGATGGATGGATGAATACTTACATGGATGGGTGGATAGATGGATGGATAGATAGATGGATGGGTGGATGGGTGGATGGATGAATATTTACATGGATGGGTGGGTGGATGGATGGATAGGTGGATGGATGGATGGATGGATGGATGGATGGATGGATGGATGGATACTTACATGGATGGGTGGGTGGATGGATGGATAGATAGATGGATGGATAGATGGATGGATGGGTGGATGGATGGATGGATGAATACTTACATGGATGGATGGATAGATGGATGGATAGATAGATGGATGGGTGGATGGTTGGATGGATGGATACTTACATGGATGGGTGGGTGGATGGATGGATAGATAGATGGATGGATAGATGGATGAATATTTGCATGGATGGGTGGGTGGATGGATGGATGGATACTTACATGGATGGGTGGGTGGATGGATGGATAGATAGATGGATGAATAGATGGATGAATATTTGCATGGATGGGTGGGTGGATGGATGGATAGATGGATGGATGGATGAATATTTGCATGGATGGGTGGGTGGATGGATGGATGGATGAATATTTACATGGATGGGTGGGTGGATGGATGGATAGACAGATGGATGGATGGATGAATATTTGCATGGATGGGTGGGTGGATGAATGGATGGATGAATATTTACATGGATGGGTGGGTGGATGGATGGATAGATGGATGGATGGATAGATGAATATTTGCATGGATGGGTGGGTGGATGGATGGATAGATGGATGGATGGATGGATGGATGGATGGGTGGATGGATGGATGAATACTTACATGGATGGATGGATAGATGGATGGATAGATAGATGGATGGGTGGATGGTTGGATGGATGGATACTTACATGGATGGGTGGGTGGATGGATGGATAGATAGATGGATGGATAGATGGATGAATATTTGCATGGATGGGTGGGTGGATGGATGGATAGATGGATGGATGGATGAAAATTTGCATGGATGGGTGGGTGGATGGATGGATGGATGAATATTTACATGGATGGGTGGGTGGATGGATGGATAGACAGATGGATGGATGGATGAATATTTGCATGGATGGGTGGGTGGATGGATGGATGGATGAATATTTACATGGATGGGTGGGTGGATGGATGGATAGATGGATGGATGGATGGATACTTACATGGATGGGTGGGTGGATGGATAGATGGATGGATAGATGGAATAAGGGACGGATAAAGCCATGGGTGGAGAGAGGGAGGGGGAAGGAGGGAGGGAGGGAGAAGGAGGGAAAATCAGAGTTTCAGCCCTGCCCACTGGCTGGCAATTTTAGAATGACATTTTAAGGTGTTAGCCAAGCTTAATAACCTCCCAAGATCTTTCCAATTCTGATTTTCTTCAGCCTTCCACTGTGATGAGCAAAATAAATAAAAAATGACTTTCATATGCTACTGAGAAGCGGGCACCTATGAGAAGAGCCACAACCACCATCCCATGTCCTTCCTGACACACAGAACATGCTCACAACCCTTTACTCCTCACAACCCTCAAGAGTACTTCTAAAGGCTCTGGGAGCATCCATTTCCTGGCCATGTCCAGCCTCTAGAGGCTTCCGCATTCCCTGACTTGTGGCCCCTATCACTCCATCGCCACACCCCTGTCCCTGCCTCTGACCCTCCTGGGCTCCCCGGATACTCCAGGATCGTCTCCCGTCTCAGGGTTCGTCACCTTAATCATGTGTGCACAGTCTCTTTTAACAGGTGATGTGACTTCTTCCCAGGCTCGGGGAATCAGGACATGGACATTTTGGGGGCCCGTCATTCTGCCCACCCCAGTTGAAGCCAGGGAGCTGGGGGCTCGGTCCCGCTGCCTGTGGGGCGAGAGTCCAGCCAGGCCCTGGGCTGTGGCTGTGGAGTCCATGCAGCCTCCGGGCTGCCGAGGCCCTCGGGAGGGAGCTGCCCGGCCCCTCCCTGCCTGCACACCCACCCATGGGCCTGGCCTCCCGGTGCCACCTCTACACGGCCAGCCGGGACCCCATGCCAGGCTCCAGAATGGGTCCCAGGGGCCATGGAGAGTGTCCTCGCCCCAGGGGGGCAGAGCCACAAAGCATACATGGAGGCGGGGGCGGCAGGGCTCACAGGTGACAAGAGTGCCCAGGCCAGTGGGGGACATCATGACAGGCCTGGGGGGCGGGGGCGTCCGGGCTGGCTCTGGAAGAGTAGGCCAGGGTTCCCCAGATGCAGGCTGAGGACACGGTGTGGGAAAGGGCGTGGGGGCGGGACCTTGCTGCTGCCTCTGCTGAGCCGTCTCTGCCAGGATGTCCCCAGGCACCTGCCCTGGGTGAGGGGCTCTCACCCCCGAGAGGGGGTTCACTGTGTTCCAAGCCCAGGCAGGGACCAGGCGTCTATTTTTAAACCCAAGTGGGGCCTCGTTCTTCCCGTCTCCAGGAGCAAATGTTCACTCCTTTGTGAGCAGCCTCAGAGGCCCCGCGCCCCCGTGGCCCCCTGGCCCCCCTTGGTCCTTGATTGTTGCTATTTAAAAGCTTCTTGGTCCGGGCCAGAGAAAGGGGTAATTGGGGGCCTGGGAGATGAAAGGGGCCAGCCCTCCCCTCGTGGGCCTGCCCTCACTGAGGGGTCAACAAAACCCTCCTTGTGGCCCTGCCAATTACAGGCACCGAGGGGGGCCACTGGGCCAGACAGGAGACGTGACTGCCCCCCTCCCTGGGGTGAGCTGGGGTCACTGTCGGCTGCCCACGGGGCCCTGGGCTGCTAGGGTCAGCCTAGGAAAGTGGCCCCAGGCTGAGGGCCCGAAAGCCCCCACCTCTGGAGAAGGGGCAGAGCTTGGGGACGTGTGGGCCATGAGCCCCCAGGTCCGCCCATGACCGGGGAGCCTGGTGGAGCTGTCCCCTCCAGGCAGGCCTCTGCGGCTGGTGGTCTAAGGCTGCCGTGCCCGACTGCCTCTAATGACAGCAGAGGGAGCCGGCCGCCACAAAGGGCCCTTTCTGGGCCCGCCAAGAGCCTGTCCTCGGCCTCCCAGCAGCTGGCCTGAGGACTGCAGGTGGCACAGAGTGTCACCGCCGGTCCCCTGCCAGCCCGTATCCTGCACCTGCACCCAAGTGTCCCGGGTCAGGGAAAAAGGGCCCGGACGTGGCATTCGGGCCGTCCGCTCTCACACGCAGTCCCAGGCCCTGACATGGCTGCCCCCTGGCGTCTCCGGCCTCCCGGCTGTGACTGTCCCCTGTCACTTCTTCCCAGATCAACAGAGTACTCCTGGGTCACCGCGGGGTCACTGCGGACCGAGGCTTCCTGTCGCTTGCTGTCTCTGTGTCTGTCCCTGTGTTCTCGGTCCCTCTGTATCTCTCTCTGTGTCTCTCTGTGTCTATCTCTCTGTCTCTGTGCCTCTCTCGCTGTTTCTCTGTCTCTGTCTCTCTGTGTCAGAGGTTCCCAGAGTGACTCCCAGCACCAGAACCATCAGCATCCCCTGGGCACTTGTTTGAGATTCTTATTTTCCTGGACTGCATCCCAGGAGGGACCCCCCCGCCACTCCTGAGAAAGAGTCTGGAAGCCTGGTGGCCTCAGGGACCCGGCCTCTGGGGACGTACCGCCTCATCCCTGGCCCTGAGCAGACGCCGGGTGTGATGGGCCAGGTGAGTCTCTGTAACTTCCCGGGCCTTTGTCTTCACCCGAGAAATGGGTGCTGGGCGCTGGAGTGTCCCTCATTGCCTGGGCACTCAGCCCCTGCCCCCCATAAAGCCGGCCCCCGGCCCCCCAGCCCTCCTCCCGCTGGCCTCCGGAGGAGTGCGCGTGCCTCCAGGCCCCTCCCCACCCGTCAGCCGCTGTCACCTGGTCCACAGCCTCCAGCACCATGAGGCCCCAGCAATGTCCTCCCAGGCCCCTAGTTGCCAGGGAAACACTGGAGACACGTGACCGTCGCCCTCCTCCCAGAAGCTGCTTTTCTTCTTGGGTGAGGCAGGCCCCCCACCTCGTTCTGCTACTGTGTCGCCTCATCGTCGGCCGGCTTCATCACCTTCCTGTCCCTTCTCCACCGTCCCCAGTGGGGCGGCCAGTTTGCCTTCTGAAAACTCCCTGACCGCCCCCCCTCACGCCTCCGCGGCGCTCCCCGACCCGTAGGGTCCTCCCCAGTCCCGCCAGCCTCGTCCCCGCCAACCTGGAGAGACACGGGGTCACTTCCTACCTCCAAGCCCTCGTTCAAGCCGCTCCCTCATCTGAGGATGCTTTTGGGTGTGGGGCGAGCAGAGTGGGGGCATCAGAATCTATCAGTGTCCCAAGTCCCTGGAGGCTCCCACTGCGGGGACCCTCCCGCACCTCCCAACCCCACATTTGTCGATACCTGGTTCCATCTGAGAACCAGGAGCAAGCAATTCACTTTCTGTCTCTGAGCCTCGGTTTCTCCATCTGTGAAACGGACTCCAATGCCAAGCTTCCTCCTAGTTTGCGAGGACTCAGTGAGATGATGCAGGGAGGCTGTCCAGCAGGGGAGAGGCCCGGCACACCGTTATCTCCCTTGCCGACGCCCTAGAACTTCACCTCCTTTGTGAGGCTCTCGGCCACGTAAGAGGAAGGCACGGGAAGGGACATCTCTTCCAGAACCGCGTATCTCAACCACCAGAGCCCACGGCGTGTGCCTGGCAGGCTCTGGTTTCCCAGGGTCCCTGTTCTTTCTGAGAGAGCAACGCGCCTTGTGGTCCCCTGCACCTGTCTGGCAGGGCCCAAGCACGTGGTGCTTCCCCAGGCTGACCCTCCTGGCTCCTGGCTGGCAAGGAGCTGGGCCACTGAGGCCCGGGGCCTGGGAGGGGGGGAACAGATGGCGGGGGCCAGTGGCATGGGGCGGCAAATTTGGGGCGGCCAGCAGGTGGGGGCAGAAGAAATCCCCTTTGCTTCCTTGGTGAAGGGGACGCCAGGGCAGATGTGCGGGCACGGGCGAGGAATCGGCCGCCCCGCAGATACGCTCTGGGAGTCGAAAATACAAAAATCGCACAAGAAGTTAAGGAGGACAGTGATGCTCGTGGCTGGCCGAGCGCCAGGGTAGGCCCGGCTGAGCCGGCGACGACAGCGTGGACCGCCTTGAGGAGCACACCGAGCTTTCCTTGCAGAGCTGTTCCCGGCGACTCTGAAATCCCAGGGTCAGCCCGTTTTACGGGTGAGGAGACTGAGGGGCAGGGAGCAGGGACTCCAGGCGGAGTCTGACCACGCCCTGCAGCGCCAGGCAGGCAAGCCGGGTTTGGGTTTGCGGTTATCAGAGGTCGGAACAGGTTCCGGATCCGCTGAATGAAGTGTCCATCGACAGGGGCGGAGGGCAGGCTTCAGGCAAGGCTGCCCATCTGGGGCTTTTTTCCAGCCCCTTCCAGCCGTGACCCTGACTTGCCCATCTGCCAGGGACAGTGACAGAGATTCGCCCACGGCCGGACAGCCTGAGGTCTATTGTACCAGCTGGGACACCGGGCGTCCTGGCCGCAGGACTCAGCCACACCCCCGACCTGGGGCAGGACTCTGGCTGGAGAGGATGAGGGTTTGACCAAGACGTCTAGAGGGTCAGTGGCCCAGCTACACCACTGGGGTCCCCTAAATCTTGGCTTCCTGCTGTCCCAGGAGACTCCCAAGCAAAACACCCCACCCGTGGGGCCTCTGATCCCTCTGGTCTCGGGTCCCTGTGACATGTGTGTGGCAGACAAGGTCACCGCTCGGGGCACGGAGGCAGAGGGGGTATCTGTGTCCTATGAGTGTGGGGCCTCTGCCGGCCTCTTGCTCTCCGCCTGTCCCAAGGGTGACCCCTGCACTGGCACCGGCTGGGCCTGTGGGGGAGGGGCGTCTAAGCAGCTCACCTCGGGACAGTGCCGTCCCATCCCTGGCGAGGGGCCCGCCAGCTTCACGGCCGACTCAGTCCTCGATTTCCTCACGGTCAGGTGCACGGTGCACAGGTCTCCAAGAGTCTATCCGTCTGTCCTCACGGCCTCATTATGAGCACCACCCAGCTGCTATCTGCCCCTCTGGTCCTCGGACATCTCCTGGCTTTGGAGGCCAGGGTCCCAGGGTCCCAGGCGCCCGAGACCAGTGTCCCAGCCTCCTGGAGGCCGGCTCTGGGGCATTCGGTGACTCTCCCTGTCTGGGATGGGCCCATCGGTGACCGTTCCCCTCCCCAGGCTTTCCAGGCCCCCGATTAGATTCACAGCTCCCCGACCGCTACAAGGCCCCGCCCCTTGTGGCCTCCAGCCTGTGCAGAGCCCAGGGTCACCTCTCCACAGGGACCATGCAGGCCCGGGCTGTCCTCTCTTGTGCTCACAGGGAGAGGGTGAGATATGACCCGGGGCCTTGGGCAGGGACACCGGTGGACTCTGACAGAGCACCTTTACTGAGCATTTACTACCCACAGAGACGCTTCTGCTTTGGGGTGACCCGCTCTGCTTACAGAGGGAGGAGACTGAGGCCTGGGGCCGAGCAGCTTGGAGAGATGGCCCAGACACCACGGGGAGCTGGGCCCCAGACTGGCCACCCGCTCTGTCGCTCCTGGGAGAGGCCGAGGGATATGGGTGACGTAGCTTCCAGCCGCCATGATTCCGCTAGGTGGGGGTGGGGGGAGGGGCAGAAGCCCTGTCCTCCAGCTGCGGCGTGCTGGGGAAGGGGACGGTGATGTCATCCCAGACCCAGTGGGAAGATGATGATCTCCATGTGCCCCACACGCTGCCGGAGCGGGGACCCAGCACAGGGCACCGCTCCATCCTGTGAGCAGAGCGGGGCTGAGCCGTGGAGGGGGAGGGTGCCTGGTAGGGGAGAAACAGCAGGGCACAGGGGTGGGTGAGCCTGGTGTGTTGGGGGAACCACAGGGTGGGGCTCAGAAAAGGGGGAGCTTGTGCAGGGTGGTGTAGGAAGGGCTCCGCTGGCCTTGACCTCAGTGAGGGTGTCCCCCATTGTCCCCTGGACTCAGACCTCACAGCCCCTTCCTTCCCTCCCTCACATTCTGCATCCCCCTGTCCAGAGAAAGAGGCCCCACGTGACCTCCAGCAGCCCCCCCCCCCCCCCCGGAAGCTGGGACTCCAGGAAAAGTCACTGGACAGCAGGACGGAGCTGTCTGGGGGCGTTGGGCTGGATGCCCAGGACACCGTGGGTGGGAGGCGGTGATAGAAATTCCAGAGCTGGCGCGAAGGGCCCCACCTGAGGTCATTTACACCACCTGGCCATGGCCCACGGTCCCCATCACCCACGTTCTTGTGTGTCCGGACCTTGGGCAGAGACACGGTGCCTGCCTGCAGCCAGAGGCCTGTCTGGGTGGCTGGAACCTTCTGGAATACATCCTTCAATAGGAACTCAGCATTCCTCATGCTGCCCTACCAGCCCCAGGCCCCGTGAGCTTTTTTGCTCCTGCCCAGGGCCCTATTCAAACACTCCCACCCCTTGGAGCCAACCAAACCCCCCCCCTCCCCTCCCAGGGCTCCTAAAACCTTTGTCATGCAGTAAAAGGGCTCAGGGCTCAGAGTCAGGGTAAACAGAGTCCAGATCCTAGCTGTCCCTCCTCCAGGCCAGGGCCTTGTCCAGCCTGCGTGTCAGTTTTCCCATCTGTGAAATGGGCTGAGTCAATCACGGGGCTGCTGAAAGCCCAAAGGAGACACTGCAGGGGCCTCTTGGGAGTCAGGCTTGAGCTTACACCCCTCTGCTGGGCTCACCTGTCTCCAGAGCCCCAGCGACCAGCACAGGCCAGTGCCCAGATGCCCTTTAGAAAATCCGCACTTACCCTTTAACCTCTATAAACCCATTTACGTTTCATGGGAGATTGAACCTCTGTATTTCTGATTCACTTACAGCTACTTTGTGAATGGTTGTCCCGTAAGGGGCTGCTTGGTCCAAACACTCCGGGGTCCCCCATGCCTCCGGGCTGCATCTCGTCTCCCTGCAGAGACACCCCCAGGCTGGCAGGAAGCTCCCTGCGGGGAGTCCAAGAGGGAACATGAAAGGCACAGACTCTCAAGGGGTCAGGCTCCTGGTTCACTCAGACCCTGGTTCCCAGGTCAGCGTCACGGCCCCTCGGATCAGCCCATCCCCAGATGGGGGGCTGGCAGGAGCGGCGCCCCCCAGGCAGACAGGACAGCATCCTGGGGGAGGCCACTGCCTAGGCAGAGGCTGGGAGGGAGGACAGGGCGTGTTGGGCGTGCTGGCCTGGGGACATCGCCGGGGCTGGAGCCCATCTCCCCGCATTAGTTCGCACCGGCTGCCACGACCAAGTACCATTGCACAGGCCACTGAAGCAGCAGGAACGTATCATCTCACAGCTCCTGAGGCCTGAAGTCCAGGGTCCAGGCGTGAGCAGCGTGGCCTCCTTCTGAGACTGGGGGGGAGAGTCTGCTCCAGGCCTGCCCCCCGCTGCCGGAGCGTGTTCGGGCACCTTCGGCATTCCTAGGCTGGTAGACACATCACCCTGATCTCTGCCATCATCTCCCTCTGTGATTCTCTGGGTCCAGATCCCCCCTTCGTATAAGGACATCGGTCACCTTGCAGGGGGACCCTCCCTGGTGACCTCATTCAACACGAAAAGACCCTGTCTCCAAAAATGTCACGTTCTGAGGTGCAAGGATTATAGGACTCCAACGTGTGCTTTGAGATGGCTCAGCTCAGCTCACAACGTGCCCCGCTGAAGGAGGCGACCCTGAGCCCAGGCCTGAGCCTGGGATGGTGAGGCCCAGGCGGGTGCCCGGGGGAGGCCAGTGAGGGGAGCCACCATGGCCTCGTGCTGGCCCCGCGCGGGAGCAGAAGGCAGAACGAGGCTGTGAGCCAGGGGCAGCCCTGGAACCGGGTCCTTCCGAGAGGCCAGAGAGGGGCTCCGTTCTGGGAGTGGGAGCGGCCCGAGGGGCGGCGGGCCACCGTCAGCCTGGGTTCTACGGGTCAGAATCAGCTGGGGTGGGGTCCCGGCCCTGCCCTCGCTGCCTCTGAGGTCTCGGGTGCGTTGACAGCTCAAGCCTCGGTTTGCCAGTCAGAGAAACGGGTGGGTAAATTGCCGCCATTTACCGTGCAAGCCGAGTACTTGGCTTGCGATGGGGACCCCGCAAGAGAGCATGTGTGGGGGTCTCCGGTACAGCGTCGGGCCCCAGACGACCCCTCGAATGCGCCCAGTGAGAAGGAGGTCAGCAAACAGGAAAACCCACTCCGCGTTCAGCGAGGATGTTGCTGCCTTTGGGGTGGGGGTGGGGAGGGGTTCAAATGATTACATTTCTGGCTCTGTCCTTATCCACGTCCTCTTCTTTTCCTGCAGTGGCCACTGAGCCCTTGGCATTGGGTCCACGGCAGAGACGTTCTGTTAGGTACCGCTTCCCGGGACACCCGCCCATGCCAGGGTCACGGCAACCGAGTGCACAGCGGGGAGAGGGACCGGAAGGGAGGACAGGTGGGAACAGAGGACGTTTTCCCTGGAACTAAGTGGAGAAACGCTCTCTCCCTGGGGGTTTCCAGCTTCGGGGGAGCCCAGGCCTGGAAGAACTGTGCCCTCCCAGGGGAGCCCGGGAAGGCCGACCACGACGCAGCCCTGTGCCCCGCTAGCCTTGCCAAGGCCTGGGCTGTCCGCTGAGCCCGGTCTTGCTGACCTAGCAAAGTCTGGACACAGCTTCCACCCCGAAGGCTCCAGCTGGCTGGCCACCGAGGCCGTGAGGTTGCCAGGCTGGGCCAGCTCCGGCCGTAAACACCTCCTACCGGCAGGAGGAGAAAGAGGCTCCTGTCCCCTGGGTCCCCGTCTCTGTTTCCAAGTGGCCCTTGAGGAATCTGGCCGCAGAGGTAAGGAGCTCCCTGGCTGGACACGCTGTGCAGGGAGGCCCCAGGCTCCGCAGCCTGGTTTTTGACAGGCGCTAAACAAGTCTCAGGCCGTAGTTCTGAAAACACGCGCTGGGGGACAGGCCTGGGCCTCCCGCCTCCAGAGCCACGCCTGTGTGGGCAGGATTCAGTGTCTACACTGCTTCTGGGGCATTGTTGGAGGGTGAGAGCCACCTGTGGCCACCCTTTGTGTCCCCTGCCCCGCCCGGCCAGGGCCTCTGTTCTGTCCCCCCCACCCCACCCCACAACTGGCCAGGAGCCTCAGTAGGGGTTCTGACCCCAAGCAGCTGGACTGGGTTTGCAGAGGCTAACTCAAGGCAGGAGACCCCGGCGTCGGAGCTCCCTTACGTGCTTGCTCTGCTGGACAAGGAGGGCCCGTGGGCTTCCAGCCAAATCAGCCTCAGGCGCATCTCGGTCCTCGCCTAGACCGTGCGACGTCACAGCCCAGCTCCTTCGCACACGTCCCTCCTTCTGCCTGGCGCTCCGTGGCTCCAATGCCTTGTCTGGTGAAGGCTTTGCGATCTGGGTGCCGCTCTTCCAGCATCTTCCCCGGGAGCCTGACCCTCTCTTCCCCTCCCTGTCTGTCTCCATCCCGGCACCCCCGATTTATGTCGAGATGACCTGTCCCCCCAACTCCACCTGACCTCGTTGTGTCCTGTGCCTGGCCAGACCACGCATGGGAGGGCAGCAACAGGGATGTGGGGGACGGTGACCCTTTGTTGAGTGGGATCGTGAAGGGACATCATCAGGCAGATACTGTTGGGACGCTTCCCCTCCAGCCACCAGCAAAAGCCCAGCTGGAGGGGCTTCGCCTAAGAGTTTAAGAGCGTTGGGGCACCTGGGTGGCTCAGTCGCTTAGGCCTCTGGCTCTTGGCTTCAGCTCGGGTCGTGATCTCATGGTCTCACCATTCGTGAGTTCGAGCCCCACGTCAGGCTTTGCGCTGACAATGCAGAGCCTGCTTGGGATGCTCTCTCTCCCTCCCTCTCTGCCCCTCCCCTGCTCACTCTCTCTGTCTTTTTCTCAAAAATAAATAAATAAACTTTAAAAAATTAAAAAAAAAAAAAAAAAAAAAAAAGAGCATGGGCTCAGACCAGTCAGCTGGGTCTGGCCCTGAGCCTGCCTCTGCCAGTCGCCAGCCATGCCCCTCGGGCTTGCCAGGGAGGCCTTCTGACCGGCCCTCGCTCCAGGGCCAAGTGAGGACTGCCTTGCTTAAAGGCAGCACTCAGCACAAAGCACTCAGCACAAAGCACTCTGCAAATGTCCACAGCCCTCGGCACCCCTGCTGCTGTTACATTCCCCCTCTGGTATGGAATCCCAGGAATGTACTTGCTTCCAGCTCCAAATCTTGTAATCCTCCCACCCCTCCCTCCTCCCCTCCTTGTTGGCCCCAGCAGGGTGCTGGGCAGGAAGGTTTTCCCAGTCCAGCCTTTTGCTCAGGAAGGAGCAGCCCTAGTGACTCCCAGGCCCTTGGATGTGAACCCTGTATGAGATTCCTATTGCTGCTGTGATAAAAAATACTACAAACTCGGGGACTTAAATCAATACATAGCTACCTCAGTGATCACTGTATTACCTAAATGAGAAATGGAGACCAGAAGTTCTAAATGGTTTCCACTGGATTAAAATCAAGGTATTGGCAGGACTGTATTCCTTCTGGAGGGTCTAAGTTAGAATTCTTTTTTTTTTTTTTTTTTTTTCTTTTCTAGCATGGAGAGGCCCCCTGCATTCCTTGGCTCCTGGCCCCTCCCTCCTTCCTTAAGCCAACCACCTGGCTTCCAATCTCGCTTTCTTTGACCTCTGCTTCCCTTGTCTCATCTTCTTCCCCCTTTCTGACCCTCCCACCTTTCTCTTACAAGGGTGTTAGTGATGCTGTGGGGCCCATGCCTACCATCTAACATCATCTCCTCATCTCGAGGTCCTGAATGATCGCATCTGCGAGGTCCCTTCTGCCATGTAAAATCACATATTCACGGGCACTGGGAATTAGGACATGGACATCTTTGTGGGCTGGAAAGCCACATCACCAAAGATGGGCATAGATTCTGGAGACTAAGGGTCTGAGTTCAAATTCCGGCTCACCACTTAGCAGCTCTGTGACCCATGCAAGTTACTCAAACTATCTGGCCTCAGTTTACTCATCAGTAAAAAGGGGCTAACAATAACAGCCACCCGTTGGAGCCATGAACAGGATTAAAAAATGTCAAATCCATAAAATGCTTGAAAGCTTAACGTGATGTGCTCTAGGTGCCTCCAAGTGGTCCCAAATGGCAGGATTCGCTTCTTTTTTGTGACTAAGTGATATTGCATTGTAGGCGTGCACCCGTCTCCTTGTCCATTCATCCAGCAGGGCACACTTAGGCTGTGTCCCTGCCTTGGCTCTTGGGAATGATGCTGTGGGGAACAGAGGGGGGCAGGAATCTGTTCCACATGGTGCTATCACTTCCTCTGGACGGGTACCCAGAAGGAGGAGCGCGGCACCATAGGGTAATTCCGTTTTTAATTTTTTGAGGAGCCTCCATACTGGTTCCCGCGGTGGCCACACCAGTCTGCGTCCCCTCCCGCACGGGGCACGAGGGCTCCCTCTCCGCCACATCCTCGCCAGCTCTTGTCTCTTCTTGCTGACAGCCATCCCGACAGGGGTGAGGTGACGGCTCCTCGTGCCGCGGATTTCCGCTTCCCCGACGATGAGTGACAATGAGCATCTTTCCACGCGCCCGCTGGCCATCGGTATCCTTCTTTGGAGAAACGTCTCTTCACATCTTCCGCCCGTTTTTCAGTCGGGCTTTATGTTTGCCGTGGAGTCGTCTGAGCTCTTTATGTAACGGGTATCTGTTCGATAGCTCCGCACCTTACGCCGTGCCCACCCCGAGCGTGGCTACCATCTGTCACCACACGACCCTATTACGGCACCACCGGCTACATTCCGCAGACTTCCTTATACAGTTTGAGTATCGACTCCTTACCGAGACATGTACTTTGCAGATACTTTCTCCCGTCCGTCATGTTGTCGGTGGTGTCGTTTGCTGTGCAGAAGCTTTCTTCGTTCGGCGCGGTCCCCCCTCGTCTGGTTTTGCTTTTCTTACCTGTGTTTTTGGTGCCGGATCCCAGAAATCGCTGCCAAGACCCACGTCAAGGAGTCTTGCCCTTATCTTTCCTTCTAGGAGTTTCATGGCTTCGGGTCTTCCCCTTGAGTCTTTGATCCATTTCGAATTAAGTTTTGTGAGCGGCATAAGCTAGGGTTCCGTTTCATTCTTCTGCATGTGGAGATCCAGTTTTCCCAACACCATTTATCGAAGGGACCGTCCTTTGCCCAGCGTGTATTTTTGGTGTCCTTGCCAAGGATTAGTTAGTTGATCCTATACGTGGGAGTTTATTTCTGGGCTCTCTATTCCGTTCCATTTATCGGTGTGTCTGTTTTCATGCCATACCACACGGTTTTAAGTACGATCGCCCTGTAACATAGTTTGAAAGGAGGGAGCATGATGCCTCCAGCTTTGTCCTTTTCTCTCAACGTTGCTTCGGCTGTTGGAGGTCTTTTGTGCATCCATACAATAGTAGGAATGTTCTCGGTTTCTTTAAAAAAAATTTTTTTAACATTTATGCATTTTTGAGACACAGAGGGAGACAGAGCACAAGTGGGGGAGGGACAGAGAGCGGGTCGGGACCCAGAATCCGAAGCAGGCTCCAGGTTCTGAGCTGTCAGCACAGAGCCTGATGCAGGGCTTGAACCATGAGATCGTGACCTGAGCTGAAGTCGGACACCTAACCAACAGAGCCACCCAGGCGCCCCAGGATTGTTCTTTCTGTTTCTGTGACAAACACCATCGGAATCTTGACAGGGATTTTGCATTGAGTCCACACATGGCTTTGGGTAGCATGGACATTTAACAACATCAATTCTTCCAAACTAGCACTATGGGTTAGCTTTCAGATTATTTGTGTCTTCTTCAATTAAAAAAAATATTCTAAAGAGCAAAAGAAACTCATCTCATACAAGGGAACCTCCGTAAGGCATTTCACGGGATTTCTCAGCAGAAGCTTTGCAGGCCAGGAGAGAGTGGGATGAAATATTCAAAGTGTGGAAAGAAACAACTGTCATCCAAGAATCCTTTACTCTGCAAAGCTGTCCTTCAGAAATGAAGGAGAGGTAACGTGTCCAAGACAAAGAAAGGCTGAGGGAGCTTATCACCACTTCTAAGCCTTCTAAGAAACGCTCAAGGGAGTTCTTCAAGCCGAAATGAAAGAATGCTAACTAGTAACATGAAAACATATGAAAATACAAAACACACAAGTGAAAGTAAGTATGTTGTCAAATTCAGAATACTCTTATACTGTATTGGTAATGTGTAAATTATTTAACTCCAGGATAAGGGTGCAAAGACAAAAGTATTAAACACAAATATAGCTATAATGATTTGTTAATGAATGCACAATATTAAAAGAGGTAAATGGTGACATGAAAAGTATAGAACCTTGGGAAGGAGTAAAAGGTTAGTTTTTGTATGTGATCTAAGATAAGTCGTTATCAGCTTAAAATAGACTGTTATAACTAAGATGTTTTACATAAGCTTCATGGTAATCACGAAGAAAAAAAACGGTATATAAATTCACAAAGATAAAGGAAAAGGATACCAAAGCATACCACTACGGTGTATTATCAACTCACTCAGGAAGAATGGAAGAAAGGAACAAAGGAACACAGAAACTACAAAGCAGTTAGAAAACAGTTAACAAGATAGCAATGGTTAGTTCTTATGTATCAACATTTACTTTAAATGTAAATGGATTAAATTTTCAAAGCAAAACTGGTAGAGTGGCTACATGGAACGGCTGAATGGGTTAAAACATTTTTAAAAATGACTCCACTGTATGTTGCCAAAAGAGACTTAATTCAGTTTTCATAGGCTGAAAGTGGAGGGATGGATGGACAAAGACATTTCATGCAAATGGAAACCAAGAGAGATTAGGGAAAGCCAGATTACATCAGACAAAATAGACTTCAACTCAAAAAGTGTAACAAGACACAAAGACGGTCATTCTAATAAATGTTAACAGAGTCAACTCAAGAGGGTGTGACAGTTGTTAATATATATGCACCTGACATAGTACCTAAATATATTAAGCAAATATCAACAGACCTGAAGAGAAAAGGACACAGCAGTGCAAAAATAGTGGGGGACTTCAACACTCCACTTGCAACAATGGATAGATCATCCAGACAGAAAATCAAATGTGACATTGGACTTGAACTACACTTTAGAACAAATGGGTCTCACAGATGTATACAGAACACTTAATCCAACAGCAGCAGAATACACATTATTCTCAAAGTGCACAAAGAACTTCTCCAGGATACATCATATCTAGGCTAGGAAACAAATCTTAACAAATTTAAGAAGATTGAAATTATATCAAATAACATGTCTGACCACATGGTATGAAACTAGAAAGCAATCAGAAAAGGAAAATGGGAAAATTCACAAATATGGGGTAATTGAACAACATACTCCTGAGCAATCAATGGTTCAAAGAAGAAATCAGCAAGAAAATTAAAAAAAAAAAATCTTGGGAAAAATGAAAATGGAAATACAACATACCAAAACTTAGAGGGTGCAACGAAAATAGTTGTGAGAAGGAAATTTTATAGAGCTAAATGCCCACATTAGGAAAAAATATGGCTCTCAAATGAATAACCTAACTTTACACCTGAAGTAACTAGAAGAAGAACAAACTAAGCCCAAAGTTAGCTGAAAGGAGGAAATAATGAAGATCACAGCAGAAATAAATGAAATAGAGACTAGAAAACCAGTAGAAAAGATCGACAAAACTAAGAGCTGGTGTTTGAAAAGATAACAAAACTCACAAGCCTTTAGCTCAACTGAGAAAAAAAGAGAAAAGGCTGAAAGAAATGAATTAGAAATGAAAGGGGAGACATTACGATTGATATGAGAGTGACACAAACGATCATAAGGGACTCCTGTGGAGTCTGTATGGAACAGAAGAAGTACAATTATTGCTATTTTTGGATGACATGATATTATACATAGAATACACTAGAGACTCAATTAAAAAACTATTATAACTAATAAATAAGCTCAGTAAAGTTGCAGGATACAAGATCAATACACAAATATCTGTTGCATTTCCATACACTAATAATCAACGATTAATGAGAAATTGAGAAGCCAATCCTACTTACAATAGCATCAAAAAGAATAAAAATACTGAGGAATAAATTTAACCAAAAAGGTGAAAGACCTGTGTACTAAAAACTACAAGACTTTAATGAAATAAATCGAAGAAGACACAAATAAACCGAAAGCTAACCCATAGTGCGCTACCCAAAGCCATGTGTGGACTCAATGCAAAATCCCTGTCAAGATTCCGATGGTGTTTGTCACAGAAACAGAAAGAACAATCCTGGGGCGCCTGGGTGGCTCTGTTGGTTAGGTGTCCGACTTCAGCTCAGGTCACGATCTCATGGTTCAAGCCCTGCATCAGGCTCTGTGCTGACAGCTCAGAACCTGGAGCCTGCTTCGGATTCTGGGTCCCGACCCGCTCTCTGTCCCTCCCCCACTTGTGCTCTGTCTCCCTCTGTGTCTCAAAAATGCATAAATGTTAAAAAAAATTTTTTTAAAGAAACCGAGAACATTCCTACTATTGTATGGATGCACAAAAGACCTCCAACAGCCAAAGCAACGTTGAGAGAAAAGGACAAAGCTGGAGGCATCATGCTCCCTCCTTTCAAACTATGTTACAGGGCGATCGTACTTAAAACCGTGTGGTATGGCATGAAAACAGACACACCGATAAACGGAACAGAATAGAGAGCCCAGAAATAAACTCCCGCGTATAGGATCAACTAACTAATCCTTGGCAAGGACACCAAAAATACACGCTGGGCAAAGGACGGTCCCTTCGATAAATGGTGTTGGGAAAACTGGATGTCCACATGCAGAAGAATGAAACGGAGCCCTAGCTTATGCCGCTCACAAAACTTAATTCGAAATGGATCAAAGACTCAAGGGGAAGACCCGAAGCCATGAAACTCCTAGAAGGAAAGATAAGGGCAAGACTCCTTGACGTGGGTCTTGGCAGCGATTTCTGGGATCCGGCACCAAAAACACAGGTAAGAAAAGCAAAACCAGACGAGGGGGGACCGCGCCGAACGAAGAAAGCTTCTGCACAGCAAACGACACCACCGACAACATGACGGACGGGAGAAAGTATCTGCAAAGTACATGTCTCGGTAAGGAGTCGATACTCAAACTGTATAAGGAAGTCTGCGGAATGTAGCCGGTGGTGCCGTAATAGGGTCGTGTGGTGACAGATGGTAGCCACGCTCGGGGTGGGCACGGCGTAAGGTGCGGAGCTATCGAACAGATACCCGTTACATAAAGAGCTCAGACGACTCCACGGCAAACATAAAGCCCGACTGAAAAACGGGCGGAAGATGTGAAGAGACGTTTCTCCAAAGAAGGATACCGATGGCCAGCGGGCGCGTGGAAAGATGCTCATTGTCACTCATCGTCGGGGAAACGGAAATCCGCGGCACGAGGAGCCGTCACCTCACCCCTGTCGGGATGGCTGTCAGCAAGAAGAGACAAGAGCTGGCGAGGATGTGGCGGAGAGGGAGCCCTCGTGCCCCGTGCGGGAGGGGACGCAGACTGGTGTGGCCACCGCGGGAACCAGTATGGAGGCTCCTCAAAAAATTAAAAACGGAATTACCCTATGGTGCCGCGCTCCTCCTTCTGGGTACCCGTCCAGAGGAAGTGATAGCACCATGTGGAACAGATTCCTGCCCCCCTCTGTTCCCCACAGCATCATTCCCAAGAGCCAAGGCAGGGACACAGCCTAAGTGTCCCCTGCTGGATGAATGGACAAGGAGACGGGTGCACGCCTACAATGCAGTATCACTTAGTCACAAAAAAGAAGCGAATCCTGCCATTTGGGACCACTTGGAGGCACCTGGAGCACATCACGTTAAGTGAAATCAGCTGGACAAAAAAGACAATTACTCTATGGTATCACTTGTATGAGGCATGGACAAAACGAAAAAGGGAGCTCATAGGAACTGTGAATCGATGGGGCGCCTGGGTGGCTCGGTCAGTTAAGTCTCTGACTTCAGCTCAGGTCGTGATCTCGCGGTTCGTGGGTTCGAGCCCCGCGTCGGGCTCTGTGCTGACAGCTCAGAGTCTGCTTCCTATCCTCTGTTCCTCTCTCTCTGCCTCCTCCCCCTCTGGTGCTCCTTCTCTCTCTCTCTCTCAAAAATAAACATTTAGGAAAAGAAAAAAAAGAAGAAGAAACTGCGGGTCGAATGGCAGTGGCCAGGCACAGGGTGTAGGGGAACTGGGGAGATGCAGGGTCCCCCCCACCCCCCCCGTGTACGAGCAGGAAGCTCTGTGCGTCTGATCAACAGCACGGTGACCGTACTTGAAAGTTGCCACGTGCCTCTTACAACATCCTCACACATACACAAAACCGGTGACTGAGGAGATGTGCACGTCAATTAACTTGATTGCAGTAATCATTTCATAATGCCTAGGTATATCAAATCATCACATTGTACAACTTCAATATATGCAATTTTATTTGTCAATTATACCTGCAGAAAGCTGGAGGGGAAAAAAGAAATCCTGCCGGAAAAAGCCACCTGCTTGGAAGCGTGGCTGGCACGGGGGCGTGCTCCTGCCGTTACCGGCATCTGCTGGAGGTTGGCCCGGCTCTCTCCTGGTGACCCTGTGCGCCGGAAGCTGGCCCCGCGCTCTCCTGGGGGCCGTGTTGTTCGGTGGGGGGCGGGGGGGAGGACATAAATCATCTCACGGACGCCAAGCTGCGACAAGGCCAATCGGAGACAATGACGGGCCACTTCATAGGTTTGTCTAAGGGCAGGTGAAAACAAGCGGGCTGTGCTGCCCACAGACGAGGAACGGCCCCTCTGGCGGCTCACGGGACTGGCACCCGCTGCTTTACCGCCGAGGCCCCTTCTCCTCTCTGGTCTGAGGATCCGCGTTCTCCCGTCCCCAGCCTCCCCGTGGTGCGTTCTCCCTCGCCGCTCCGTGGAGCAAGGGCAGCCTGTCCAGCCGTGGGTGGGATCCCATGGCATTTGGCTGGGGGTGGGGACACGCCTGCCGCGTGGCTCTGGGCACGTGCCTGCACCCCGTGGGGCGTGTCTGGAAGTCAGAGGTCAAGCTGAGCGTCGCAAGGTGGGAGGCCCACGTCCTGCCACCTTCCACTACTGCCCAGGACACCTTGGAGGCGGGGCTTTGGACAGACTGTTCCCCGGCGTCCCCAGCCGCTCTCAGGGGCCGAGGGGTGAGAGCCCTGGGCAGTGGGGCGGCCTCCAAGGGAGCCGAGGTGCAGGCTTCTGCCCGGCTTAGCCTTTTATCTCCATTTTGCACGTGTGGAAACTGAGTTTCGGAAGCACCTTCCCCCAGGACCCTCAGGGTTTGGGGTTGCTGCGTAGGAGAGGAGAGGGATCCCCCAGGGGTACCTGGAAACCGAGGGCAAGTGGGTGGGCTTGGTGGCTCTTGGGGACAGTTATCCGCCCCAGTGTGTCCCGTGCCCAGCCGCCACTGTCATTCCACGGTGCCCCCTTAGAGGTTTCGTTTCAGACCCCTCGGCCGGCATGTCTGAAGTCTGCGGCCGCCTCGTGGTGATTGGTCAAGGCTGACAGCTCGCGCTGCCTCCTGGAGGCTTCCTCTCTGAAGGAAGGGAGCCCCTCCCCGACCCCCCGCCCACTTGCCTGGCTGTGTGTTCTAGAAAAGCGTCAGAGGGATCCAGCAACTCCGAGCTGGGGCCTCAACCAGCCCCTGTGGGCTTCGGGAACCACGGGGCCCGGAGAGCAGTGGCGTTTGCGTGAGCGTGGATGTGTGCGCTCAGGAGTCCCTACTCTCTGCGTCTCGTGTCTTAGCCTCTGGAAACCGAAGGTCCTGAGAGGCCGTGGGCCTGCCCAGGGTCACACAGCACATTCTTGGAGGATGCAGGGGAGACCCAGGTCCCCCCACCCTGCATCCAGGGGCTTTCTACAGGTGTGGGAGCTCTGGGCCCTTCCGAGGCCTGGGGCTGACCCCCACGAGCTCCGTTTGGCCGGCTGCCCCCCACCCTTTACCATGCCAGAGCACCCGGGGTGGGCTTTACCTTTTCCACAGCCGAGCAGGGGTCAGCCACCTGCAGCCCCACCCCTAGCACAGCTCCCAGGGCGGCCCCCGTGTCACCCTCAAGCCCACCTTCCACCACACGGGGTTCGGGGGGGGAGAGGAGTGGGGATTCAGGCGGAGATGCCCGAGGCTCAGACTCACTGATCCTCCCACCTCGTCCAAGCAGCCCTAGTCTGCTTGCTGCCCACATTGCAAATGTCCCCTCGCCTGGGACAGGCCCCTAATTGTGAGTGACAGTGGCACAGGGTCCCCCAGCAACTGACCCACGGGGGGGGGGGGGGACAAGGTCAAGATCTCCTGCAAACCCCCCTCCCCCCAGTCTTTCCCCTTCTCCCCTCTCTCCTCCGGGCCCCGTCTCCCCTGCCCGGCAAGGCGGGCTCTGAGGTCCCCCCCACCTCTGATCGCGCCCACGCCCCTGCTCCTCCCCCCAGCCCGCACCAGGCACGTAGGGTTGTGTCCCCCCCCCCCCACCGCCAGGCCCCCGCCGCCCTCCCTCCGGTCCCCCAGTCCCACCGCCCGCCGCCCCCGCCTCCTGCCAGGACGCGAGCAGCCGGCGGTGCGTCAGCGGCTGGGGCTGTGCGCGCTTCATTTATTCAATAGCTTTGGGCCTGAAAAACACCCGCTAAATTGCATCCCATTTTCCCCAAGCCCATTAGCAACCAGCGGCTCATTCTCTGTAATTCTGCCGAGCCACCCTGGGCGGGCAGGGAGGGGGCTCCGTTCCACTGCCGCCCCCACCTGCCCCGGGAACAATGGCCTGCCTGAGTCACGGTCAGAGGGCGGGACCCCCGCAGCCTCAGTCCCCCGCCTCTGCCAGCTGAGCCCCGTTTTGGCCTTTCCTCTGCCTTTAGTGGCCTTACCTGTTCTCCACACACTCCTAGGGCCCCTCAAATTCCACCTCTTTGGGCCCCCAGGTTGGATGTCTCCCCCCGGGGCTCCCACAGCCTGGAAGCTCGGACCACCTGCCCCCCCCCCCATCCAGGCGTAAGGGTGCCCTTTTCTGGTGCCGGTCAGTTGTAACAACGGCCAACAGCTTCCTTTCCTGAGGGGTTGCCTGCCGGCACTGTGCCCCCCTCACCTGCATCAATGTCCACCACCCCGGCCTTCCCACAGGGGACCCCGACTTGGCGGGGCTGGCCACAGCACCTCAGGCAGGTGGCTGTCCTGGCCTGGGCTGACTTGCTTTCAGTCGAAAATGGGAAATGTGCCAGGCAGGAGGCAGGGGCATGCCGGGAAACGGAAGGTGAAAGGGGACATTGTCATCGGGCACGGCGTCCGGGCCGCGGGCGGCTTCTTGGGGCTGCGGATTCATCACCCGGCCTGAGGCCACCACCCGAGGGCCTTTCTCTCCGACCCGGCGGGTGACCCAGGCCTCTTGGGATCTCACTCCTTTGTCTCCTGGCTTGCACCGGGCACCGCGAGGTCCCTGCCCAGAGCTTTGGGGTGCTGGGAAGCCGCTAGCTAAGTGGACGCTGAGCGCCTGAAACGTTAAGACACGTGAGTGGTTCTGGCCTTATTCCGGGTTACAAAGTGGCAGGGAGCTAGGGAAGTCCAGCGAGCCCCTGGACGAGCCTCCTTCTGGTGAATCACAGTCGCTCAGAGGGCCTTGGGGAAGGAGACGTTGGAGGGACGTGGGGCAGCTGGCCGGTCTTCCTCTGCGGGGGGGGCGGGGATCTAGCTCGGGGACCCCTGTGCGGTACACATGTGGGGCAGGGAGGCCGCGAACCCGTGGCTCTGGGGCTCTCCGGGGGACCCGTGAAGTGACCTCCCGCCCAGAGAGGGGGTCTGCGCCACCCCTCTGCCCCAAGCCCAAGGAAGAGGCAGCCTTAGTAAGGCTGGGCTCACCCCCACACCCTCTCGTGTGCTGTGTAGCCGCCAGCCCCCTTCCTCCTGGACGGGCCTCAGGAAAATGTCAGCGCGACAGGAAGCTTCCAAGTGGAAAAAGATGGCAGCAGACAGGAGATGAACAACAGCCCCGCCTGACCCAGCCAGGCCTCTGCAGGGAAGGGGCCCTCTGGCCCCTCCAAGGGCCCGCCCGCCCCGGGGCTCCCTCCAGTCGAGGCTTCCCCTGCAGGGGAGAGGCCGGTGCGCAGAGGTCCTGCTCCGAGCTCAGTATCCGGCCTCCTCCCGGGGGGGCTGATCAGGTGTGGGGCTGGGGCGGGAGAGAGGAGCCAGACATCTCCCGGTGATGGAGCGCCAGCCATCCACTCCCCGCTGGGCCGGACGGGGTCTCAGAGCAGAAACGGAACCCCCTGAGCCACCCAGGGAGCAAATGAGCGTGGCCGTTAGGGAAACTGGATGTGAGAGGAGGAACCACCCAGCTTCGAGAAAGGAGGCCAGAGTGGGGTCACCTTCGTTAGTGACCAGGAGAAGACAAGAGAGTCGTGGGGCTCGGTGACATCACACAAGGTGAGCCAGGGACACCTGCACAGAGTGTCGCTTTAGTGTCAGGAGGAACCAGTGAGAAGCCACACTTCGGAGAGAGCTTGGGGTCCACTTTGACACCGGGCCTTTCTTCTAGCCCGGCTCCTGATAGAGCCATTGCCATCGCCGGTGTCCACGGTTCCTTGTCGTCTCTGCCAATGGGCTTTCCTGCCGCCCAACTTCCTGGACCACTTCATGCTCCATCCAGGGGCCCTGACCTTGGCCCGGGCACAGGGAACGGCCCCTTTTGCTCACGTGCACGTCTGCGTGGTGCGCGTGCAGATAGCAGGGTAGCAATCATTTACGTGCACATCCCTCGGCCTCCTGAAAGTCAGTGCAGGGAGGGGGTGCGGCGCTGGCAGGGGAGAGCTGTGGATTGGGACCCAAGCGGGGACACAGAAAGGAGCTCCCGGGTAAGAGGGGCCTCGGGTTATGTGGCCTCTCGGCTCTGGGGTCCCCACTGTACCCAGAGCCAGCCTGGATCACGGTGCTGACCACCGGCCGGCCTTGCCGAGTCTGTCTGTCGTGCACTCTGACCCCGGGCTCATTTGCATACGATGCATCTGCGAGTCCCCGAACACGGCGTCCCCCACTCGGTCACTAATTCTCCAGCTCCCCCCGGGGGCCAGGCCCCCTGCTGAGTTCTGATCTTGTCCCCCAACTGCAAACACCTAACTCAGTGACCCCGACTCGGATTTTTCCCTCTGGACCGCTCCTCCCCACCTCCAGAAGTCTGGGCAGGAGAGTCCCTAACACAACCGAGTCAGGGCTGGGAGCCGCTCAGAAGCTGACTTCTGTTTCAAGGACCAAAAGGGGGCCAACGATCATGGCAAGAGAGCAGATAAATAGTGGGGCATATCACCATCTTAACCACAAAAATAAAGGGAGACACTTTAGATCTGTCACAGGGTCTCAGGTCCCAGCTCGAGGGTCCTGCGATGAGGGTGGCAAATGGTCTCATGGCCAACGTTCACGTCCTTGCACAGACAAACTCATCTAATCGTCACGGCAGCCCCATTTGACAGATGGGAAGCCTGAGGCGGGCCCAGCTGGAGTAGTGATCTACTGGATCACTGCACTGGAATGTGAACTTGGGCTGTTGGGGTACAGGGCCTGTGCCCCCCAGAACACTGATGCATGCCTTTGCACTGAGGGTAGGAGAAAATGGCTATTTCTCGAAGGTCTGCATCCCAGGGGACCAGCAGAGCTCCTCTGAGGCCCCAGCATCCCAGATAGGACAGGGATCCCCCTGAAGGGACAGTATGTTTAGGGCTGTGGAAAGGGACAGCAAAAGGCTGTCTGCATCTGGGAGCAGGGGACTCCCAGCCCCCAGGGCACAGGGCTGGACCTCGGGGACCCACAGAAGCTCCAGGAACAGTGTGGTCTGCTGCTCAGATTCCAGTCGTTTCCTCTGGGGAGCTGTAATTCCCCCAGTTAACTCCTAGAAACTTCCATGGACAGCTCCGGCCGGATGATGCATTGGGAAGAGAAGGGCAAGGGGCAGAGAGCAGAAGCAGGGGTGAGCAACCCCAGGGAGAGAGGGGGTGCAAACCCCACACCATCCCGCCCCCCGGGAATGCGGGAAGAGCTGCGGGGGTGGCGGCTTCTCTGGATAGTGGGGGGGTGCTGAGAGTGCCGCAGGGTGTTTTGATAGTGGTGGAGGGCGGGGGGGGGGGGGCCCAGGAACCTGGAAGGCTGGATCACAAGGGGTGGTGGCCCAGGAAGGGACTCTTGGGACTTCAGCGCCACACAATCTGATTCAGTCACACCCATTTTGCAGATGAGAAGACTGATCCCCAGTGTAGACAAGTGACTTCCCAGGGGTAGCTTGGAACCAGGAGCCTGACGGATCTGCAACCAGGTGTGTGCTTTCTACCAGGACCTTCTCCCCTGGTTTGAATGCGGCACCCAGTTCCTGCCTGGTGCACGGTGGTGCACACTTGGGGGTGGGGAGTGGGGGGGGTGTGATTATTAGAACATTAGACCAGCCCCAGGGAGCCTGTGGGGAGGAAGGGGGACAGGCTGGGGCCACAGTAGGAAAAGGAGCTTCCCCAGAGGCTCTCTCCAGGAAGCCAGCCCCTCAGCACGTGTGTTTGGGGTCCCTGCAGATGTACAACTGAAAAGGAGTGGTGGGCTTACAGGGTGAGCTGACATGACCGATGGCGCAGGGCAGGGGGTGGGCCTTGGGGACTGCCCTGTCAACACCTCTACAACCTCCCCAGAAGGTGACCTCAGCAGGCCACCGACCCCGACACCAACAGAGCTGCTCACACATGCAGCTTTCTCCCCGGACTTGGAGCGGAAGAGGACAGTGGGGCGGGCCGGGGGCGGAAGGCCTCTGGGAAATCCTGCCCCAGGTCTGGGGACCCTCAGCACCCTCCGTGACCTGCCGAAGAGCTTTGCCTGGGGCCTAGATGCAGCGCTGAGTATAATGGGCTCTGTTCCTCGTGGCTCTGTGTTGGAGTGCCTTTGGGACCTAGGGGGCACATCAGGAGGTTGGGGCTTGGGCCCGGGGTGGTCTGGACCATCAGGGACCCTCAGTCCTAGGCCAGGGTGAGTTGGGCTGCAGGTGTGTGGTGACTTCAGGATCTATGGGGACCCTCACCAGCCCTGGATCGCCAGGAGGAAGTCCCCAGGCTAGTGAGAACCTAACCCCCTTGGGCACTGCATGGGGGACTTCTGCTCACCGGGAGGGTGATAGGTGGTGTGCCCATTTCGCAGATGAGGAAACGGAGGCTCAGCGCCGGGAAGTGACAAGGCTGGATTCAAACCTAGGTCCTATCAGAGCGCACGCCCACCAGGCCTATTCTGTTAGGTTTTTGGTTTAAGTTTATTTTTGTGTGTGTGATCTCTACGGCCAACGTGGGGCCTGAACTCACAACCCCGAGATCGAGAGTCACACGCTCCTCTGACTGAGCCAGCCAGGTGCCCCTGTTGGGTTTTTTATTTCAAAAAGAAACAGGCGCCCCCCTCCGGTGTCCCCCACCCGCAGGTACACCTTGAGTTGCAAAGGCAACGTGGTGCCTCCTTGCCAAACACAGTCACCGTCAGGAGAAGGGTTTTTCCAAAGGGAGGGAGAGTCTGCCCACGTCAGGGGGCTCTGGAGAAGAGGTGGCAGATGCCAGGGGGAGCGGTCGGGAGGAGGGAGGGGGCACCCAGCAGCTGGGCTCTGGCCGGGGCAGGGGGGCTACACTGGGGGGGGGGGGGGTCACCGGCACGGCCGGAGCCACTTCCGGCTGGGTGTGGACGGGGCCAAGGATCAAGCCTCTCTGGACCTGCTTCCTCCTCCCCCAGGCGGGGACAGCCCATCAGGAAGGCCAAGGGGGGCTGGAGGGGAAAGTGCCCCCCACCCAAAGCCCCGCGCTGCCCGGCGGG
The DNA here is from genome assembly GCF_018350155.1 of Leopardus geoffroyi. NCBI lineage: Eukaryota > Metazoa > Chordata > Mammalia > Carnivora > Felidae > Leopardus > Leopardus geoffroyi. The sequence goes on along the minus strand of NC_059337.1, from coordinate 143,370,565 downwards.
CTGCGCCCCCTTCACTGCAGAGCCGGGACGGAGGCCAAGCCGGTGGCCCTTCCCCCTGCCCAGCCAGCCCAGACCGAGGCGGCCGCCGAGCGCGGGCGAGAGGCTCCGGGGAAAACAGTGAGTCACCGGCCGAGCGTCCTTCCCGTCGCTCAGCGGCGGCGGCAGGTTCCGTAGGTAATTATGTAATTTACGAGGCTCCGCTCCGGGCCGCGTCTGAGTCAGCCCGGCTGAGTCGTGACCAGCGGAGGCTGCAGAGCGGAGGCGGGGGCTCGGCCTCTGCCCCGGTGGGAGGGGGGCGGCCGCGGGGGCGGGAGCCAGCTCAGACCTCAGACGGGAAAGCGGGCCTTCTGGGCCCTGCCTCCCACAGGCAGGGGAGCCGGGGAGCCCCCCCCCCCACCCCGCCACCCCGAAGTGGACCCCTGGGCTATGGGGAGATGCTCCCTGCAGGGTCCCCTTTGGGCAAAGGCCAGTGACTCTAGAGGAGAATCCCTCCCGAGGGCAGATGGCCTTTGTTTTTAAACCTTCCACTTAATGAACATCATCTCTGAACATATAGACACACAAACATATTTGGAGTTTTATAATGTGTATTTATTATTCAAATAGCCCCAAAACATGCCAAGTGTTTGCAAAGGAAGAGCAGGAATTTCTGAGCCTTTTTTGGGGGGAGGGCACATGTCAATGGCTCTTCTGCTGCAGTTCATGGTCACTCAGGAGTTCTCTGCGTGCCCTCATGGTCCTCCCCAGTCCACAGCGCGGGCCTGACCCCTGACGGATCCACTCCTGGGACCCACTCAGGGTGCTTTATGAAGGGTGGGGAGCGTACGGCCCCCACTTCTTCCTGGGGCGGGGCAGGGGCAGGGGCAGGGCCGCGTGTCTGTTCTGCTGGGGCATGGATGCCATTGACCTTCTCCAAGAGCAGGACCTTCCCCGGAGTCCTGGGAAGCAGGAGGAGTCTGGTGCTGACGGTCCGGGGTGGGCTCGCGGAAAACAGAGAGACCCCTGAAAGAGGAGGCAAGACAGAGAGTCAGGAGCAGGACCCAGAGCCCACCCAACAAACGAGCTGGGTGCTTCCCTGGCACGGCGCCCGTGACTCTGAATCACCTGGCCCAGCAGGACGCCCCCTGCTTCCCTCTCCTCCGTTTCTTCACCCGGCATCCTGGACAGAAAGGGCATACAGACCCCGGGCCATGGGCGGGGGGGGGCAGGCCCACCTCCCCTCTCTTCCTTCTTTGCCTTCCATCGCTTCCTCTCCCAGCCGGCCCCCTCCCCACTTCAGCCCCCCTTCTATTTTTCCTGGCTTAAACCTGCCACAGACACCATCACACCCGGAAAGAGATAAATAAATAAAAGAAAAACAACTTCAACTGTGAAAAGCAGTCCAGATCTGAATTTTTTCCGGCCTGAGTTAATTACACTTTAAATTGGCATGTTTACTGATCGGGGATTTCAAGTTAACAGAGACACCCCCCTCCCCAACTGTTTGTACAGTAAGACTCCGCAGGCTGGCGGGCTCCCCCGGGCCTTGGCAGGCCCTGCAGCAACCCTGCCAACGAGAAGCATAACAGAAACATCTATTTTTGAGTGTTAGAGAAAACGAAGATATCACAGATGGTGGGAAACAGCATTCTGGAAGGTTGCCCACACCCCGGGCTCCGTGCACAGCGGCTGGCCCCAAGGAGGACCGGGGCCTTCACTCCCAGGGGACCCTGGAGGCAGGGCCCCGCTGTCCCCAGGCCGGGGGTCTAGCCTGTTCAAGCCTCCCTCACGCTGCAGCCCGTGTGGGGTCCACTCCGTTCTCCACAGCCAGAGTGAGCTGTGGAGCAAAGCTGTCTGGTGGGGGGGGGGGGGGTGCAGAGAGCTCTGGGCAGGAGTCAGGAGGCCCGGTTTCATTCACTCACTCGACGAGCACTGTTTGGGGCCTGGGGGAGCTACACTGCACCAGGTAAGGAGCAATGATCTCCGTCCCGAGACCCACTCTGTTAATGAGCTCGGGTCTCCCCTGGACCCCGTGTGCCCTAGGCAAATCCCACCTTTGCTCCAGGCGCAAGTGGGAGGCACCCTGTGGTCCTTCCAACATGCACTCACCTAACCCAAGCAAAGCTTCTAGAATCAGAGCGGGCTCTCCAGCTCACAGCCCACATCTCTGCAGGCCAGAGTGGTCTGGCGCAGCCACCCCTGGCCCAGTTCTTGTCTCATGGTTGCGATCGACCAAAGGCCCCATGCTTTGGGCCCCCGCCGAACACCCACCCAGTCTGGCGTGCTTGGCAAGGGAAGACAAGATCAGCAAGCATCACGTGACCCCTTCCCTGGGCCCAGGGGCCCCACAACGACCAAACCAGAAACAGCCCCTCACCCTGCAGAGCTTGCCAGCTGGGCAGAGAGATACCTGTTGATTGAAGAATCAGGGGGCTGATCCCTGCAGATTGAGGCTGAGGTGTGTGTGTGTCGGGTGCAGGGGCAGATCAGGGACAGCTTCCTGCAGGAGGTGGCAGAGGGACGCTCCGGGCAGGGGCACGGCATGAACCCAGGCCTGGCACTGGGACTCACAGGTACGAAAGCCACCACCTCACACCAAGGGCACGAGACGGGTTTTCAGATGTTCGATCACGCACCCATTTGGGTCCAAGAGCCATACTGGCCACAAAGTCCTGCCCCGTGACTTGTCAGGTGGCCTTGAGTGACTCCTGTCCTCTCTGCTGCCCACGCCAGGGCTTTGGGACCCGACCCAGAGCCGTGGGCTCCCCTGCCGGGCCTGCCGCTCCTTGGGGTCCTTCCCCACCCCCACGCCCATTCTGCCACGCGGGCTTGCGCAGGCTCCTTTCCACGTCGGGGGAATAATGGGAAAATGATGGACGAGTCTCCGTCACACCCTTGCTTCCTGGCCCTCAAGCCAGTCCCCGCCTGTGACAAATGGCCCCTTCTGCCTCCGCGGGGTCTTTTCAGCCGCCCGGGCTGCAAAGCCTTGGCGGTGCTTGGTGGAGATTTACGTCCATCTTCCCCGGATTCTTCTTTTTCTCTCTGCTTCTTTATCCCCTCAAAGAGCACGCGTTTATTTCTTCATTCCACAAACGTCCTTCCACCCTTCTTATGAGCTTCTTCCTGGCCATGAAGGGATCTGATTTCAATTCACCCTCTCGTACTGAACACCTACTCGGTGCTGGTGTCTGATCTTGGCCTTAGCTGAGCACCAACGCCACAGGGTCAAGGTTCTGGCTTCTAGAACCTCCGTGGCAGGGCAGCGGCTTCACTGTCCCGCAGCCGTGGGGTGCTGGGTCACCCCGTTTTTGCAAAGAAGGAAACTACCTATTTGCCAGAGGTGGGTCCCGCCCCCAAAGTCGGAGACAATGCTCAGAAGAAAAGTCTTGGCCAAGCAGGCCACCCTCTCGGACCTCATCTGTATGAGGATGTGAGCGGCGGGGGGTTGAGGGGACAAGAGGACAGGAACTCAGGGCCCCCCCTCAGCCCTGACATCCATGGGTTCTTCCGGGACTGCACCAGCCACTGAGTCTGTGCAGGGTGGTCCCGGAACAAGGGCGGGGGCAGAGCAAAGCGAGGGGGAGGCTGGGGGAGTGGGGCTGGTGCCTGGCCCTGCCCTGGAGACAGCAGCCGGCTGGCCCGAGTTCTCCATTCTGGCTCACCAGCCGCCCTGGCTAGATCTGCACTCAACCCTCAAAGGCGCTCAGATGTGGCAGCGAAAGAGACAAGTCAAAGTGGGTCTTTGACGTTTACATCTCCTCTGTGCCCTGGGTCTTCTGCCCGCGCGAGCGGCCCTCTCCACGGGCCAGACAGGAGCCAGGAGCCCCGGGGACCGTACCCAGCCCGATGCGGCTGGCGCACCAAATCGGAGAGATGCCGGGGGGCTCAGGGAGAGACCCGCCCCAAGTATGGCCAGCGGACCACTGGGAAGAGCGAGCCCACCGCCTCGTGCAAAGTTTCCACGGGCCTGTCTTCTTCCAGGGCTCCGGAACGTTCCTAAACCCTGGTGGCTCTCGGCAGGCAAAGTCCTTAAGGGCCAGCTGCCTGGGGCCAGCCCCGCCCTGCCTGCCAGCTGGGTGGCCTCGGAGGGGTCTCTCCCCCTGGCCGCGCCCCACGTTCCCACTGTAAAGCAGAGCCTGCCGCGCCCAAGGCTGCCGGGTGGCGGGGGCAGCGAGCAAACACCTTCGAGCGGGGCCAGGCGGGGGCCAGGGCTGAGGCCTTTTCAGGGCGGCTATCATTTGCCTTCTCATCCCCTCGAAAATGGTTAAGGCAGTGAGAACACAGGTCCAATTGCTCTAACAGCTTTTCAGTTTTCAAAGTGGCTCTCATAGAATTGTATCCAGGAGACACAGCGGGAGCAGCCGGGGGCCTTGCCCACGCAGGCCCGGGAGACGGCCCGCGCCTCGGGAACTCAGGCCCACGGCTGGTTTACGCGGCACGTCGGAGATGGGCCCTCTGGCCTCAGGGTCCACAGCGACGGTCATCCGGCCGCTGCGGGGACAGACGTGTTCATCTGGCCCTTTGTTTATTCTCTCTTCTGCTCAAACAGCAGATAAACCAGTAATTTGGCTTTTAATGGAATTCTGCACCGAGCGGCATGGGGTCACTGTCTTTGGGTCTAAAATGAGTCTGGGACATATGCTGCCTGAATGCCTGGTAGCCCAGGCTGACATTTTGCCTCATACATAATTCTCCAGCGCTGGCTGATATACCCAGTGGTGTCCCCGAGCAACGGCCTGGGGGGCCTAGAGGCGCCCGGGCTATTAAAGCCGGGGTGTGGGGATGGTTACATCGGCTCTATTAAATAAGGCCAATGTCGCCTCCCAACCCTACAAACGTTTAATATATTCCAAAGATGTGTGGACGCATTAACAGCAATTTTCATCTCCAAATGTCCCCATTTAGTCAGTTCCATGCATAATATATTAGCCCTCGCACACCACACTCCAGCCTGCTGTGGACAGAGCTCCCCAGAGCACCTGGCTCTGAACACCACAGAGCGTGCTAGAAGGTGGGCCGGTGGGGGCGGGAGGGGGGGCGCTCAGTTGGCATCGCTCCTTTTGGGGGCCTGGGGAGCCCCTTGGAAAATGGAGAGAAGAGCCCGGACCCAGCTGACCTGACCTTTAAGTGCAGCAAACCTCAACTCCCCCAAATGACATCTAGAAGGGGCAGAAAAGCCAAAACACCAAACAGTTTCTAACCAATGTGAAGAATTTCTAAAAACCAATTACCATATTCATGGGCTCTATCAACATGTTTTCTTGAGCGCCTCCTCTGTGCCCAGCACTTTTCTGGGGATTAACTTGATAAGGTCCCTGCCCTTAAGGAATCTGTTAGTCAATCAACAAACACTCGCCATCCCTCTAATTTGAGCCTGGCCTGGGTCCCACAGCTGAGGACACAGCAGGGAACAGGAGAGGGAAAAAAAAAAAAAATCCTTGCCCTGAGAAATCTTAGTCTGGGGGGAGAGAGAAAGCCAACATTAACGTCAGGTCATTTCAGACAGCAGTCAGCCAGGAAGAAAGCCATAACAGGGTGACTGACAGAAGGTGACTAGGAAAACGGACAGCCTCCATAAACAAGGGACATTCCATCCCCTCCGGGATCCTGAACCTCTGGCTCTAGAAAGGGGCAGTCCCTTTTGAGCAAGAGTGGGACTAGGTGTCCTGAGATGCCGATATGCAGGGCGTGGGGGAGGCCCAGGCAGGGAAGGCCGGGGGGGGGGGGGGGCTGAGGCAGGCTGCAGAGGAGGCCCCCCAGGACCCAGGTCCCAGTAGGTGGGTGGGTGGACCTAAGTGGGGAGGGGCGGGGGTGATACATACAAACGTCAAAAGAAGGGCGTGGCAGGGAACGAGGCTGGCCGACCAGGGTCTTGGGACAGCGGTTCCCCTGTGGAGCAGGGCATGAGGAAGGGGTGCCTCGGAGGGGCTTTGGGTAGTGCAGAGAGAGCCAGACTGCTCTCTAGAAGGTTCTCTTGGCAGAAGAAGGAGGGGGAGACCCGAGTGGGGCCTATGCAGTGGTCTGAGCCAGAGAGGGAGGCCCCCCGGGGCAGGGCCACGGCAGGGGCTGGAGAGGAGGGCTGGGCACACAGGGGAGATGTGGCTGCCACACCTGGGGCCCGGTGCCCAGGGAAGAGCGGGCGGCCTGGAGCCACGGCGCTCCACTGGCAAGGTCGCCGCGGGAGACCTGGCTCCGGGCACAGAGAGACCACAGGCCGGAGGAGGCCACCAAGGGAAAGGCGTAGGGCCTTCCGGGGAGAGGCCGCTGGGGTGATGCGATCCAGCACGGAAAGAGCTTCCTGCAGCCCGGAAGACAATTAGCACACTCCACAAACCCTTAGGTCATCCCTCTGAGCTCGCTTTGCAGAAGCCCTGACCCTTCCTCCCCCGCCCCCCCTCCCGCCCTGTGACTCTGCCGTGGTCTGGACGGGGCCGGGAGCCCGAGGGAAAGGAGGATCAGCAGGTGAGGCCTAGCCCAGAGCCCGGTGACTGCCCAGCGCAGGGACGTCGGGAACCGCCAGCCTGGGCGCCTCCGGAGCCGCCGGGCCGCTCCTTGTGGCTCTCAGAAGCTCTCCAGAATGCGTGGGGCTGGAAAGCGAACAGGCCAGGTGCCACAGACCCCACACCGAGTCCACAGGCCAACCGGCGCGGGCACCGCCACCGCCTGCACCTCCGGCACCCGAAGCGGACGCGTCCAAGGCGGGATTCGACACCGGAAAGAGGTTGACTGTATAATATTCATCGTATAGAAAGTGAACACCTCACAGGCAACCTATTTCAGGTACCACTGAGCGGGGCTGACTCCGGACGGGAGGCTTCTTCCTCAAAGACGCCCACCACTCACCCCGGGGGCCGCGGGCTGGGAGTCAGCACATGCTCGGCCCTCGGCCATGCACCCGGCCCGGCCCTCCCCGGACTGCGGCGCGAGCAGGAGGCATGCAAGGCGGGAGCTGATGCTGAAGAGAGGTCGACCGTGTATTGTGCGTCATGATGAATGCGAACGCGCCACGGGCAACCTCTCCTCACGCACCACAGGTAGCAGCACGCACAGCAAGCGGCCCCGGGGGGCTCCCCTCCGAGGGGGCGTCGGCCGGCGCCCCCCCCCCCCCCCCCCCCCCGAGGCAGGGGGGCCGGGAGGCAAAGCGGCTGGGGCGGCCGGGATGCGCCTCGCAGGTGCAGGCCATGCATGGGGACAGCCGTTGGGGAACGCCCCGGAGAGGGCCCGCCGCCCATCGCAGCCGCGGGGACCCTCCGTGGCCTCGGGCGGTGTCGGGGGGGGGGGGGGGGGGGACGGCGGAAGGTGCCGTTGGCCTCCCAGCGAGCCACGGCCTGGGGCCCAGTCTCCCGGTGCAAGAGCCCAGGGCCCGCGTGCGCTCCAGGAAGCTCTCCCAGCAGGGACTCGACGTTGAGGGTCAGCAGAGAGGGTGACAAATGTCATACGCAGAGCCCATGCACTCACGTACCCTGGAGGGGTCGGCCCCAGGCTGGACCCAGCGCGAGAGTCGCAGGTGGTACTGAAAACAGGCCATCTGTGTTATATTCGTCATTAATAAAGCGAACTCATCACAGACAACCTCTCCTCAAGTACCCAGACACGCCGTCCGATGGCCGCCTCGCAGAAGCCGTCCTGAGGGCGGATCAGATACGAAAGGTGAGGGGACGGGGACCCGCGGCGCACGCCCCGCCCGACCCGTCCCCCCGCCCCCCCCCCCCCCCGGGCCCACCCCCGTCGCTCCGTCCAGGCACCCCCGCGGGGGCGGGGACACCGGCGCCCCACCCCGCGCCCGCCCCCACAGGGCTTCATCTCCAAGAGATCCTCCAAGGTGAGATTTGATACTGAGAAAAGATCAACCATGTATTATTCGAAGCCAATAAAGCGAATATAACACGGTCGATCTCCCTTCAAGTACCAGGAGAGGCGCTGAGCTGAGGAGCGGCTTTCCCCGGGCCCGCGGGCCCCGCAGGCTGCAGCGGATACGGACGGCTAGTGGACCAGGTGAAGTACATTCGAAACAATTACTTTCCAACTGGTCGACCATCCGTCCCGTACCCCGGAGGGGTGCCGACACCGACGTTCTTCCCCGAGGAGCCGCGGCCTCCGAGACGGCCTCTCTGGCGGAATGTGATACCGAAAAGGGGTTCACCGAGCAACATTCGTCGTCCGGATGCAAAGTTGCTCGGGTAACCTCTCCCCGAGTACCATGCAGAGGCCGGGGCGCTGGCACCGAGGCGGACGCTTCCAGCTGACCGTGCTCGCGTCAGACCCTCCACGAGCACAGCCTGAACGCTGGGCATGCGGGGGCCCGAACTTCGCCCTCCCCGCCGCGACCCCCCTCCCCCTGAGGCATCGAGGCCAATCCTTGCATGGCCTGCCCGCCATGAGCCAAACGCAGAGACCCTTCCCCCGAAGCGAAGGGCGAGGGCCGGGGGGACCTCACGCTGGCAAGAGGGGGCCCCGTGCTGGGGCGTGACTCCCCTGGGGCTCCCCGGGGCAGCCGCGGTGCCCTCGTGGCCGACTGAGCCGTGCGTGGGCCGTCTGAAGGTGGGGGAGACCCTGCCCTGCCTGCCCCCCACTCTCCATTCCCAGACCCTGGAGAGGGTGAGCCTGGGTCCCGCACCCACGAAGCCTCCCTCCCCGGTGCGCGTGTGCAGGGCGCAAATGCCCAGGGCTGTGCTCCCTGGGCCCCCCCGACACCACCTCTAGCCCCGTGTGTGTGTGTGTGTGTGTGTGTGCGCCGCCACCCCAGAGCCCTTCCAAAAGTGATTTAAAAATCTGGTTGACTGTTTGATTAGCGTCACAAACAAAGTAAGCAAAAACACCAAAAATAAGGCAGCGGTGGGGGGGGGGGGGGGGGTGGTGGGGGTAGCGGGAGAGCAAGTGAGCTGAAGACAGTTGTTCTTCAAAGGAAAGCAGACCAGCTCTGATATCCGGGCCTCGGCTTTTCCCAGAGTGGACCTCAGATCCACGATACGCCCCAAATAACGGACGGGCCAGGGAGGGGCGGGGGGGGGGGGGCAGACGACACAGGCCACAAACAGAGTCTGCACTCTGTGCCCGCCACCTGTTTGGGGAACTTCGGAGGGGGGCCGACCGCAGAACCCCTGGCATGAGTTTGGGAAGCCCTCGGGCCTTGCTACAATTGCAGCGAGAGGCCAGCCCCCCACGGTCTGTCCTGCAGCCGGCGAACACATTACAGGAGCTTCCCTGTCCCTGGGTACTGACCTGCAGGTCAGAGAGGCTTTGCCGGGGTGGACATCACCTCCTGGAAGGGCTCCCAAGAACGGCTGCTCGGCAACGGCTAGTGGATCAGGTGACACCCGTCATCCACACATTCAGGGCATGTCCCGGGGCTGCGCCCAGGCACCTACCCTGGAGGGGGCTCCAGCCGCTGGCCACCTCCTGAGGGTGGTGTGGCTTCGGGGAATCCGCCAAGGCACGGGCTAATCTGGAAAGAGATCCGCGTATGGTGCTGGTCACAAGCAAGTCATGCCAGCAAAGGATAGCCTCTTTCTACATCCCAGGCAACAGCTTTGATCCCAGAAACACCAGTTCCAGGACCGCCTCCCAAACGAGGCCAGCCTCCATGACCAAGTGGCATTCAGCACCAAAGAGGAGCCTGGCCATGGGGCCAGCATGGGGCCTTGGGGACTCTTAGGAAGGGGACCATCTGAGAACGTCCCGGCCTCTCTGACTGAGGACAGCGGTCCCCACTGACCAAGGGCTTCCTGCCTCACGTCTGGAGTCGGCATTGTCATGCGGAGCTCCACAAGGGGAGGGAGAGACGCCAAGAGGGGGCAGAGCAGGAGAGGCAGGGCACCAAGAGGGCACGCACGCTGGGGCCAGCATGCGCCCCCATTACCAGTGCGTCACCCCTGATGTCAGCAAGACCGCTCAGGAAGCTCTCTGGGAAGACTCAGGACAGAAAGAAAAGGTCAGATGCACAAAGGACACTGAGCTCGGGCCCCTGCTCCTGCCGCCCGCCCTGACTGCACCCCACGCTTACGAATTCAACCACCTCGACGAGAATTGTACCAACATTGATTTTCATAAAATCATTGTTTTTCACGGTGAGTTCCATTAAATGAACCCAATTCCCTGTTTCGCCTTCCTGCCTATGCGGTTGGGCTGTTTTCATTTCTCTTATTTCCCTGGTTATTTCCCCCCAAATCATTTTCATTAGGATCAATTCTTTCCCATTTAAAAATCCGAACGGGGAGTCGATTCCTCAACGTGCTTTTGTCTACATCCAATATCGCCGTTTCGAGCCACGCCAGCGCCAGGCGCCTCTCGTGGCCGCCATGTCTACAGTGCTCCGCGTCCCCAGGTTGGATGTGGCAACCGAAACGTTGTCAAGAAAATTGGATTCTTCCGCCAATTTGTACTCAATTGAACATGTCGTTCTCTGTGCCTTTCCGGTGGCTCTTAGTTTTATTCTGCGCGCGTTACTTTTATCGCTGTTACTACAAACGGGATGGAAGACTGACAGCTTCTGTTCATCCCAGAGCCCACGAGAACACTGAGAACACGGGCGGGCAGGGGGACAGCAAGGCAGAGGGAGAGCGACAAGGGGCAGCGCAGAGAGGAGGACCAGAGAGAGAGTGCAGGAGGGGTTTTGTGCGTCTGGGACCAAGGGAATGACAAGCCGCAGTCTCCAGTCGTTGAGGGCAAACCCTTCACTAATAACCCACAAGGCCCCCCTTTCAGAGGAGAGGTGCTGGGGGCAGAATGTCTCTGGGACCAGCGGTCACAATGGTGGCATAAAGAGGGCCCCAGAGGCAGAGCCCTGAGCTCTGACATCGCTGACGTGCTGAGCCCTGAGCACGGACATCGCCCTTCAAGTGCCCCCCCGGTGGCCCACGTTAGGAATCGAGCCTGATCATCATTCTCGTCCCCCGGAGAGGTGTAGACATCCACATCTACACCATCCGCTCTTGTTCACGGGGGAGGTGTAGACCCTGAGATTGCCACTGGGTCCCGGAAGCCATCACAGGCAGGATTTGATACTCAAACAAAAGTTGCCTTTGTGTGATTCAACATAAATAAAGCGAATTCACCAAGGGCAACCTCTGCTCAAGGGTCAAAGGTCAGCAAAGGCAAGAGCACCGACCAGACGCCTCTTCACCAAGAGCAGCCCCGTGTCCCCCCACCCTCTGGAGAGGCTGGCATTACATCCAGGGAGCCTCCCACGCGGGGTCAGAATGTGTCTTGTCAGGGGGAGGCGCCAGGCGCCAGCCCCGGTGGCACCGGATGCTCCCTGACCTGGCCTCGGGGGCGGGGAGGGGGGCTGGGTGGTGAGCAAGGCCCCGAGCACACGCATCCCAAGTCAGTCCCACGTGTGGGCCAGCGTCGGGTCACTTACCTCGAGAGACGCGCACACCGAGGTCCCCTCCCGAGGCTGGCATCTCCTCAGGGAAGTCCCTGCGTGGGGATTCAACACAGAGAAAGGAGCAGCCATTTGACATTCTCCGTAAGTGCTGTGGCCACGGCGGGGTCCTTCCAGCCCCAGGCCTGCGGGAGCCCCCTCACCTGCAGGCCGGTCACTCCTCTTCCTGGAGGGATGGCGAGGGCGACAGACAACGTCACTGGGACAGCGCAGGCTCACCGCTGTCCTTCATTCACTTCCTTCCAGGGGGCCTCAGACAGGTGCTTGATAAAGAAAATGTGTCAACCGGCCACCACCCGCTCAGTCAACACCACACCTACCGCGTGCAATGAGGGACACGGCATTAGGCAAAACCAGACTGCCCTCGGGGAGCTCACGCTCCGGTATGCAAACAACAAGGGAAGGCCTGTGTCGGGATAACAACATGGTAACAACAGCCATCCGAAGAGGCGATTCTTATTCAACGTCACTGCGTGTCAAGCATGGTCTAGATCCCTGGCTCGTACGCTGAGTTTTTGTATCTCTCCTCTGAGTAAACATTAACCCATTTTGCAGAAGAGTAAACTGAGGCCCAGGGGTGAGGGTGTAAGTAACTGGCCAAAGATCACGGAGTTAGTAAACATAAGGCAATCATAAACGCTATCAAGGATTCTTCTCTTGCACTAGGAGTAAACAAACCGAGCCGTGGAAACCCGTCTTCAAATACCCCGAGTCCCACCACGGAAGACATCCCCTCCCCCAGCCCCACCTCCACAGGGTCGGCTTTACCTCAGAGGACCCCTTTGAGGACTAAGATACTTGAGGGGGTGGTAACACATGGCATATGTAGGGTGTGTGTCTTCCACTCGGCCAGGCTGTTGGAACGACACAGGAGTCCCCTTCCCCAGAATGGGCCTCACGCCCAAGATGGTTCCCTACAGACAAGGGACTTATCCAGTGTGCTTTCTTCACTAGTGAGCCTTCAAGGAAGGGAGGGTACCAGTGACTAACAGACCACGGTGTCACCTAAGAAAGTCAGCACCCTTCCTGGGAATTCTGGGCCAGGTGACACCCATCACAAACACAGCACTGACGGGGTGAATGTTCCCTCTCCTTACCGTGGACAGGCACCGGGCCTTGTGGAGTCTCCCCAAGAAGAATTGAGTACTGAACGGAGATTGGCCATGTAATACTCATCATAAATAAAATGAACACACCATGGACAACCTCCATTCAAGTACCGGACTAGAGTGCTGGCTTCCGGCACGTTCCGAGACGGCAGGCCTGCAGACAGAAGGGCTACGGAGGGAGGACGTGCGGGGACACCAATGTGAGTCAGACGCACGCCATGCGGGCCAGCCCCAGTCAGCCAGGTCCCGCCCGCAGGTGCGGACGCACTGCCCCTTCCAAGAAGCCACGTGGGGAGGGACAGGCTGCCAACGGAGATGGGCGGAGCGTCACCTGTCGTACGCGAGGAGCCAGCGGCGGGGACGACTTACTGACAAACACGTAGGGAGGTGAATCTGCGAGGTTACTGCGTCTTCAGGGAAACTGGCCTCGTGCACAAGTGGTGACCCTGGAGGCGGCGTGGACACACGCGTGGGAGGACGCGCGCATGTCCAAGAGCGTCCACTCAAGTGCGTGGACGCCGACTCTGGTTCCTAGAGCTGGCGTCTCCCCAGGGTGCTTGAAGGTGAGATCTGATACTTAAAAAACAAAGGCCAACCGTGCGCGACGTGCCGAAGAATACAGCAAGCACATCACGGAAAACCCCTCTTTGAGTGGCCGCCAAGAAGCTTTGGTAGGAAAAGCCCCACTTCTTTTCCCAAGACGGCACCACCTCCGTGAGTCTTGCCACGGATGGACTACACGGGGGGTTAGGAGCAGGCACACCGCGTCAGGATGGCACGTGCTCTGGAGTCGGCTGTGGTCCACGGTCCCTCCGCTTACCAAGGAGATGAATGGACACTGAGGTCTCGCCCCGAAGTGGGACTCTGCCCGAACAGCCATTCATGGCAGATTTCGGTGTGGGAAAATAGGTGAACGGTGTATGATGCGTCACAAATTGAGTGAAGGCAACACGGATAACCTAAGTTCAGGTACCGCGGGTTAGAACCAACCAGCTGCCAATTCTTTGTCTCCAAAGCTGGCCTCCTCCAGGAAGTCTCCCTAAGGACAGAGTGAGCACTGAGGGTTAGCAGACTGAGAGTCACACAAGAAGCGCACCCACCATGCTCGATCACCCCAGCCTAGACCCTGAAGTAGCCCAGACATCAGCACCTTAGGGGTGCTTGGCAGGCTATCATAGAAACACTTCCGGGGCGTGTCAAAATGTAAAGGTCAAGTGCGTAAGAATTCGCTATTCTGATCGCAGCGAGGAACTCTTCCCCATTTCACATCAGCATCACAGCTGACAGCAGGGATCCTTTTTCCATATCACCATGTGCCCAGGAAGCCCCCACAAAGCTGCAGTTCATCCCCAAGACGCTATTTTGCCACACTGATTGTTAAAATGATGACAGCATGGGATGCAAACATTATTATACCACGTGAGGTGTGGCACTGACCTCAGGATTATGGCCTCCTCATCTCCAAAGGTGGCCTTAACTTCCAAGAAGTCTCCCTGAGGATAAATTGCATACTTAGGGTTAATAGTCCAGGAGACATATGGTCAAAAAATAAATCCCCCGTCGTTAAAAGTCGATTCACATACCTAGCAGGCGGGGCTGACTCTGCATCCATCCTGGAAGCTGGCGCTGCAAGGAGGCATCCTGCCAAGGCGGAAGATGATACTGAGAAGGGGTCATCTGGGTATGATTCATTTTAAAAAGGCAAGTGCAGAGAGCAAATGGTAACAGAGAGATGTCCAGATAAGATGGCAGCACAGGGCCAGACCACAGATGTTTTCTCCTCCTCCAAGAAACCCAAGAAAAGCCCAACACATAGAAGAGAAAAGTACTCATAGAGATAACAGAGGAAAACCATCCTTGAAAGGAAGGAACAACCAGCTTTACCAATCAAGAAGGCGTAGCATGATTCAGGAAAGTTGATAAAGAAAGCTGGCGATGGACTCATATCCTAACTCAGATCCTCCACGGATGCAGAGAAATGATGAATGGAACACAGCCATAGCCAAAATCAATTGGTAAATAAATGCACAGCTAAAAGATATAGAAGGAGGGAAAACCATCAGCTGTCAACAAAGAATTTAATTCAGAGCAATGAGTTTGCAACCAGCCACCAAAGAGATCTAAGGGACACTGTACTGGAGACTCAGAGAGTCTATAGTCATAATGTCCAACACAACAGGAGATGTGACCTTGGGCCCAAGAAATGTGGAGACACGGAATGGAAAGGGGAGCCAGAAAACCATACTGGCCCAGGAAAATGACAAGAGAATTTACTTCTGTGTAGGCTATGGAGGAAATCACTTCTCCTGTGAGAAGCAAAACTCCAGGACAAAGATGTGGTGAGGAATTATACCAGCCATAAGGTGGGGGTGGCAGGGGGGTGGGGGAGAGGGAGATGACTCCTTAAGCCAGCAACTGAGTAGGAAAACTGGTCCCAACTTGTGAAAGCCTTGGGGTGCCAGAAAGAACCAAATACAGAGCCATAATGTTGCAACTCTTTTGCAAAAGGAGACAACACAGAAGCACTTTAATCCCCACTGATCAGAATATCATTACGAAAAGCTACAAGACCCACATAAAAGCACTACACAAGAGTCAACAGACTCAACGAAGAGAAGGACTTATACCCCCTCAAGTCAAAAGATGTTAACAGTAAGTATCTTTAAAGTAACTAAGGAGCTTAAAAAGAGCTACAAATCACAGGGCCACACAGAGCATCTGAAGAAACAGGCAGACCAGTAAAGGGACAAG
Source organism: Leopardus geoffroyi (assembly GCF_018350155.1). Taxonomy (NCBI): domain Eukaryota; kingdom Metazoa; phylum Chordata; class Mammalia; order Carnivora; family Felidae; genus Leopardus; species Leopardus geoffroyi. The sequence continues at coordinate 143,355,343 of NC_059337.1, read as the reverse complement.
AACGATGGCCAGACATTCTCAGAGATTAAAGACCTCACAGAATATAGTCCACCAAAGTCTTTCTAATAAAGTACATAAAGATCCACCAGACAATACAGTCCAGCAAAGTAAGAATTACGTGGAAAAGCCACATCAAAAGAGCTAGTGAAACACTAAATGCAGCAGATAGTGGAGAAGTATCCACAAAATTCTAAGGGGGGAAAAAAGTATGCTGCAACTTTTATACCTAGCTAAACTGTCCCTTGTGTGTAAAAGCAAGAGACAGATATTCTCAAATGTGCAAGGACTGAGCAGAGGTGTCTGTGAGCCATTCGTGAAGAAACAATGATAAAATCCATTCCATTAAAAGATGAATTAAAATGAAAAACTCAGGAATAGAGAAGGCTTAAAGGAAGAACAAAACAGAACAACTGGTGGCCAGCAATGAATCCACTTAAAAATCAAACTATGATTAGCCACCTGCAAGAAGAACTGTGGTTACAGAACAAAATAACAAAATGAAAATATTTATAATGGGAAAATTAAATTGTAAAAAAGCAGGAGGTGAATAAAAATGTAAGAATGCTGGTTTTCCTTATACTTCAGCACTAGGCGTGAAGTTGAAACAATTAAAAACATAATAACGATCCCAACCAGTTAAAGTTTTACACAATAATTCTCCTTAATTTTAGAGGGATCTTTTAGGAATGAATACTTCTTGTGGCCGAGCAAGAGACCTTTATCAATTCTCAACTTGCTGCGGCTTGTTTTTTTATGTTAAATTTGAGCAAAATTAGAGTTAACATTTTTAATAAAAAAAAAATCAGCTACTGTGGGATCTCATTTATAAAATATTTTTCTCCTTGTCTATCTACCTATTGGCATACATACTCAGACAGGTATCTGCAATTTCTACAGCACTGATGGTCATTTCTGGGTGCACAGAAATTCTCTGTGCAATTTTCTTCTTTTTTTTATTTATGTGTTTCCACATTGCTTGAATTTTTATCATCAGCAGGTGTCATTTTCACAAATATGGCAATCTGGTAAAACAGTTACTCTTTTTTGGAACTAAATACAAGAAACTGAAAACAGAATGGCCTTCTCTCCTCGACTTTGGTCCAGCTTCCAGGTCAGCAGATGTAGTGCATCACTAGTTCACTTAGCCCAGAAAAGTGTCTGAGACCAATACCCTTCCCCAACTTTGCTGACACATCTAAGAAGTCTTCCCTCTGAAGCAAAGACTTTTTACCAAAAGAGAAGGCAACTATCTATTTTTCTTTAAAAACAAAACAATCCCAGAGAATCATGAACACCTCTGCTTCCTCAGTCACTTAGGGTCTTACACCTCGATCACATGCTTCTGGCCCCAAACTGGCAACGTTGTCCTCCGTGAACAGACTGAGTGAAGAGAAGGCCTAGGGGCACCCATCCACTGGTTCCCGGGGCCCACTGCACGCTCAAGGACATTGGCCTGGGACCCACGTGAGGGTGGCTTCCCCGAGGTTGGCATCAGCTCTGAGAAGACGCCATGACGAGATGTGGTACCGAAAAGAGATCGACCGTGTATTGGGCATCATTAAATAATGCGAACTCACCACGGACAACCTCTCTCCGAGCACCATGAGGTGGCGCTGCTCACCGCGTCCCTGCGTCCACGCGGTCTGGGCGGTGTGGGAATGGCCTCTGGGGGGGGGGCGGGACTGGACACTGAGGATGAGGGGACCAAACAGCTCAATCCCCAAGTCACACCCATGCACTTGGGCCAACCCCTGGTTCACTAACCCGGGATTAGTTGCACAGGAATATGCTACTTCCTGGGCTCGGCCGGCCATGCAAGCGACACTCAACAATGCAGAGAGGTCAGCCACGCGTGAGTCGTTATAAACGAGGCAAAGGACTCTTGAAAGACCACACGTTTGAGAAAACAGATCAGCCACTGCCTCTTCAATGAGCCTGGAATCACCCCCGGGGAGCGTTCCCCTAGAGGGTGGGTGGCTGTGCCAGGTTAGTAAAGCAGGGGTCGCGTGGGCAGCTTCCTATCTCTCCTATATCCCGAGAGCTGAGTAACGAAAGGTGTTTCCAGACGCCCCTCCGACGCTGGGTTTGACAGTCAAAGGAGTTAGTCGTGCGCATCTTCAACGCTACCGTTTTTAACGGCGAGGGCACCCGGCCAGCCTTCCTGCCCTACGCTGAGGTCGGCGGCGCCTCGGGCAGTGGCCCGGGGGCTGCAGTTGGAGTGTCAGTAACATGCATCCTCCGGAAAGCACTCGCCGTGCGCCCGGCCGCCCAGGCCCCTACCTGGGAAACGGCGCCCGCTCAGGAAGGCTTCCGAGGTGGGATTTGACACTAAAAGAGAGGAGAGCCGTGTATGACTCGCTTTGATGGATCGAATTCATCACGGCCAGCCTCTCTTCAAGTGCCACAAGTGAGCTCCCGGGACTGCACCGCCTCTCCCGCGAAGGCAGCTGGCCTCCCCCGAGCTCTGTAAGAGATGGGGGGGACAACATTGGGTAGTGGGCCGAGTGACATGCTACCACCGTAATCGCATGCTCACCCGAGACGCACTTACCCTAAGGCGGGGCCAGCGCTCCCGGAAGCGGGGCACCATTCGGCAGCCGTCTGGGAACGGCGGCTCGGCGTGGTGGCCCCTCAGCGGCACTGGCCAGAGCACCGGGGCCGCTCACCTCCACAGGGCGCTCCTGTGCAGAGACAGGGTGCTGGGGGTTAGAGGAGCAGGGGGCTCACCTAACAGGCAAAACGCATGCTCTGGGCACAGTCACACACCCTGGAGAGGAGCCGGCCTGCGCGCGTCCCGTCCTTGGTCAGCAGGCAGCGTCGTGTCCCAGGAGCGCTTTGGGGAGGCTGTGTGGCGACAGTGACGAAGGGGCTACCGAGGAGGAGTCACCAGGTTTGAAGTGAACGCACCCTCCCGACCACGGCCGTCGGGGTCCACCGAGAAGCTGCCGCCGCGAGTGCATTGCCGCTTGTGCCCAGAGCTGGCAGAACCTCCCGGGAGTCTTCTCGGGCGGGCGGGGTGGGTGCTGAGGGTTGGTGACTAAGTGACCCACAGGGTGAACAGAGTGCTTGCCCCTCTGGTCAACCAGTCACACACCCTGGACAATGCTCACACCAGCATCTCCTCTGGAAGTTGGCCTCGGGCCCGGGAAGCCTCTCTTCGAAGTCGCGGAAGGTGACGCTGGTGACAGAACCACAGCCATTTCCCCAGAGTTAGCACGGCCCAGGGGCAGGCCCCTACGGGCGGGCCAGATGCTCAGGCTAGCGGGCCAGAGGACTTACAGCTAGGTCAAGCACGGTGTCCCCGGCCAACCCTCCGTTCTTGTCTTCTCCACGTGGTTGACGAGGCGGCCACATCTTCCCTGATGTTGCCATTGTGTCCAGGAGGTCCTTAGAGGGAGCATTTGGTACTGAAAAAAGTGTTGTCCGTGAATGATTCGTCATAAGTAAAGCGAATCCACCACGAACAACTTCTCTTCAAGTACCACAGAAAGGCAGAGACAAGACAGACAAGAGGTTCCCTTCCTCTTCTCCGAGGGGCGTGGCCTCCAGCCGCCGTCCTGCGGGCAGATTGGACACGGAGTGTTAGCGAGAGGGTCGACGCGTGTCCTGAGAACGCGCTGGAGGTTGGGGAGCCGTGTACTCACCTCCCCGGGAGGGGTGCTGACACGGCACCCCCTCCCCGGAGTTGAATTTGCATTCCCGAGTCCTCGGGGGCGGGGTTAGAAACGAGAAGAGGCAGGTGCTTGGGCTTCCGAGCGCAAAGTCACCACAGGTCGGGGCTCTCCACGCGTGCACGGACCCACGGGGCTCTCAGCCTTGGACTTCTCAACAGAGCACACTCGATTATCCATCAAGCACATCGAGGCACGAGCCAAGCTCCGTCATGACTCGTGGGGACTCGTGGGGTCCACCAAACCGGAGGAACTCCAGAGAGGTCCCCACGGCCGCTGCAGTGCGCTCCCGAGGAGTCTGGCCAGCCCGGGGCCCCGAGGCGCCCTCTCGGGGATCTGAGGAGGTCACCAAGCTCTTCACCAACCCGGGAGACCCCCGCTCCCTTCCCAGCCACCCTCTACCCGCCCCCTGCTCCACTACCCATCACCCCTAAAGAGTCACCCAAGACAGCAAATCCAAGAAGGAGGCTATCAGAAGTCACTCACCCACCTTCTCCCAAACAACCTTGGCCCAGGAGGACCAGGTTCCATCTCCTCGTGATCGGAGTACACTTTTCAACATAGATCCTGCAGCTGCCGCTGCTCAGAACCCTCCCACAGCCCCCACCTCACTCAGAATAGCGTCCGAACCTGCCCCACCTCCGTCCAGCCCCACTGGCCTGCCCCCTTTTCCTCAAAGACACCAGAGCGCTCTCCGCATGCCACGCCCTCCTCCTGAAGTGCTCTTCTCCCAGATCTCCGTCTGACCCATGCCCCCACTTTGTTCCCGTTGCCCTTCTCCAGAAAGAACTTCCCCGACCCCTGCAGTTAACATACGAATCCATCCCACTTCTGCTTCTGAGACCTGACCCTACTTTCTTTTAGTCCATAAACTTCAACGGTGGACACGTTTATGTCTCATGGTTGGTATTTTACTGTCCATCTCTCCCACCAGGCTGTAATGAGCATGAACTTCCTCTTGGGCACTGCTCTACTCCCAGTTCAGAGGAAAGGGCAAAGTTCTAGAATCATCTAGAACACAGGATGCACAAAATCACTTGTCCAATGACCGAATCATTCCGTGTCGATTGGTCAATTCACGGACCACGGGGTCACACGAGTAACAAGAGAATCTCATCATGGAAAGAGAAAGCCCTACTGGAAAAGCATCATGGCCAAAGCAGATGACCCCTCCCCAAAGCAATCATAAAAACGGGCTGGGTCTTGTGGGAGAGGGAAACGAGTGAAGACCATCAGAAACACAGGGCCGGCTCTGTTCAACTCTCTCTCCACGTACACGGGAAAGACACGACGTCAACATGTCTCCCCCAGAGTTGACGATGCTTCCAGAAAGCCTTTCCGGGCAAGATTGGACCCTCTGAAAAGAGTCTGCCCTGGAGCAAATGCAATGAAGTTGACCAACTAGGTGTCAGCCAGTTATCACTGTCACGTCCTCACGTTGGTGTGGTCTCTGGGGATTCGTCTTATGGAGAAGATTGGGTTCTTGTGGAACAGACAGCGGGCGCTCTACGTCCATGGGATTCTCACTAGTCAACCTCCCACGACAGTGGTGCAGATACCAACACCCTTTCCAGAAGACTGCAGCCCAGCCCTCCTAAGCAGCCACTGTCTGCACAGAGTAGATTCTGGTCACGGGTGCCACAAGTGATGGGCATGACGAAAGAAGCACGTGCCACATGCTTCACTGTCCATGTACATACCTTGGGTGGGTATGGAAGCCAAGACCTCCTCCCTGCAGGTGGCATGCTGACCGGGAGGCCCTCCAAAGCAGTATTTGATACTGAAAAACTGGATGTCCCTGTATGATTCGTCATAAATACAGCGAACACAGCAGGGATAACCACTCTTCAAGTACCGAAGGCTAACGCTGCTGACCCATCTTCGCCAGAGTCGGCCCGGCCTCCAGCTAGTCCTCCTAAGGACGAATTGGGGACTGAGGGTTAGGAGAATTGGGTGCTACATGTTGTAATTAAAGCCCACGCTCTCTGGCCAGCCATGCATTCCTGTCCCCCGGGAAGGGGCTGGGACCAACAGCTCTTCCCGGGCAAGATCGATACTCGAAAACACAAACCTTCCCTTGTATGACTCAGCATAAAGAGAGCCAACCCAGCACAGAGAAGGTCTTTTCAAGGGCCATGTATTAGCATGGATCAGGAAACCACCGCCTCTACTCCCGGAGTCTGTCCCGAGAAGTCACTGGATAGGTAGGGACTGTGGATCAGTTGACATACATCATTGATAAAATGTATGTTCTCTGATCAACCATCCATTCCCCTATCATGGACAACGCCCTGCCCTCACGCTGGAGTCCTGTCGGGGCACGTTTCCAGCTGGGAGTTTGTCCTGAAAAACAGCAGTTCCGATGTGATTAGCCACAAGCATGATGAAGCCCCAACGGTCGACCCCAAAAACCACTGAGCCCCAGAGGCGGGGCATCCAAGATCTCAGTGCTACAGCTCGGGGAACAATGTGGCCGAATCCTAATTAGGGCACAGGCTCTACAATGGACCACTCCTTCGAGTAGGGGGGGAGGCCGTTCCTCCCTGAAGTCGGAATCACATCCAGGAAGGGGAAGTGCTACATTGCGTTTAGAACAGAAAAAGCACCGGAGAATGACCCCACCGTGTCAGCACGGCAAAGGTGTGGCCGAGGAGGAGCCCCCCCCCCGCCTCCTCCTGCACGGGGGTTGAAGGCTGAGGGCCAAATCATCTCTCCCTAGACCTTGGATTGTTGCTGCCGGCGATAGCCTTTGCTCTGGAAGAGGGCCGCCCTCTTTTCCAGGAGGGCCCCAAGGGCAGGACGGGATCCTGGGGGCTGAAGGACCACGTGGTACACGCCAGGAACATGGTACTCCCCAGACCAAAACTATCTTCATGAGAGGTGGGACAGAGCTGGGCACTGAAACGGCCCAGCTCCAGGAAGTCCCCTGAAGACGGAACGGTGCCCCGAGGGCCCGTGGACCCTCATGTGCGGACTCTCCACCCACGGATGGGGTGACATAGGTCCCCTCCCTGCAGGTGGGACACCTCCACACATTCTCCCACGATACCGGAAAGAGGTCAACTGTGGTATCCGCCGAAGAGCAGCCCGGCGGCCCCTCGTCCAGCACCGAATGCCGACACCAACGAGAACGTTGGCGTCCCGTGTCCAAAGCTTGCGTGCGTCCCTTCTGGGGCTTCTCCTCCTCATTCTGAGGGTGGAAGGAATTCTCTGGGTTAGTGGACCAGGGGACACGGTTGCCAAAAAGTGCACACCCCGGGGTCGACTCTGCATTCACATACCTTTGTCGGAGTGACAGTTTTCTTACTGCGAGACTGGTGGCCCCGACGGGCGTGCCTCCTGAATCCGTTCCATCGACAGACGCGACCGTGACGGCCGTCACAGACGGAATGAAGCCACCAGGACGGGGAGCGGCAGGGCTGTGCAGCGGCCCCAGGAGGTCACCCGCGGTACGGATGAGACCCTGACGACGCTGGCGCTCCAGTGACACGCCACCAAATTTGGGGTCTGAGCCGGCCTCCCTCCCCCACAGCGAGGGGAGGTTCTGAGACGGGCGTTCTCCTCCCAGACTGAACACCACATGCGGGGAGCAGAGCTCTGCGTCCCGCGGGAGGAAGAGAGGCCACGGGGGTCTTCACGGTGAGCACGGGGACAGAGCCGGTCTCCCCGAGCCCCCCGGCAGCGGCACAGGAGACCTTATGGCTCTGGTGCCGGTGCCTCGTGGAAGTCCACCTGAAAAGGAAATGGGCGGTGGGGTCCGTGACCTCACAGAGACACGCAAAGGTAGAAGGGAAGCCAGCCTCCCTCTCACGTACCTGGAGAAACGGTGGCCCTGTGTCCAGGGGGCCAGCTGAGCTGGGATCTGCCCCTTGAAGCCGACTGCCCCCAGAGAAGTCCTCTTGAAAGAAGGAACTTCTCCTTGAGCAGCCCGATGGCGTGGAAAGCACATGCTACCCAGGGGGGGCAGCATGGCCTCCAGGAGGCCAGCCTGCAAAGGGCTGGGTGGGGAGGCAGAGGGCCGAGAGCGCTAGCCCTGGGGGTAGGTTCCCTGGGCCAGGCATTCACGGACCAGCCCCACAGTGATGGCCACACAGACGCCCCATCTCTTGAGCTGACCCTGCATCGCACCCACACTCCAAGGTGGGTCGGCATTGAAGGGGAGGGGGGAGGGGGGACTTTGTACAAACCAAAAAAAAACACAGCAAGTCCACTGCAAGAACACCGCAAAGCGACCCTGGGATCTTCCCACCGCCGGCCTCCCTGCCAGGAAGCATGCCTTAGGATGCTCAGGATGGGCCCCGGCTCACACCAGGCACACACGCTCACGTCTCTTGTGTGGGCGGCCCTCCGAGGCAGAGTTTGATATTCAAAAAGAGGTTAACCATGTATTATTCATGATGAATGAAGCGAACATAACACGGATAGCCTCTCCTCAAATATCCCTGAATAGCTCTGAAACGAAAACCATGGCCTCTTCCCCACCGATGTCCTTGCCTCTGGAACATTCTTAGGAAGGGCTGAATCCCAAAAGTCAGACATCCAGGTGTTCACACCCTGTGAAGAAAGCACAGGGGCCCGCATCAGCCGTCCACTCCCATCCTTGGGTCCCAGGGCCTACGCTGGGCCCCGACAGCACCGTCCGATCCCCAAAGGTCAAACAGTGCTCAAGACGGCACCCAAAGTGGGTTCAATAGTAGACAAAGCAACAGCAAGGAAGCTTCCTCCAGAGTTTCCTGGCAGATGGGAGTTGGTGACAAGAAGCAGCCGGCAGATGAACGTGTGTCATAGATACCTCTTCCGAGGAAACGGGAGAGTCACCGGTCCCCAAGACGAGGTCTCTACTGCAGGATGGGCTCCAGCTCCTGGACCACCTCCTCCCGATTGACTGGAAATGAAGGATTACAGAATTAGAGGGTCCAAGTCAGGACCCTGGACAGGTCCTGCGCTGGGCTGGTGCCAGCGGCCTCTCCCTGAAGCGGCCTTGTATCTGGGAAGCTCTTTGAGGCGTGATTCGATTCTAAAGGAGAATCATCTCGTGACATTTACGCACACAATGAGCCCAGCACATAACCGTCGTTCACAAACCAAACAGCGACACATCGATTCTGGGATGCTCTTATGATGGGTGTGGCACGTGGAAGGCGGGGGACCGGGGGCCACCCATCACCAATAAGGCACGTCATGTCCAGCCCGGGACGGTTCCAAGCGTTGTCCACCGACCAGAAGCGTTAGCATCACTTGGGAACTTGCTAAAAATGCAGAATCTTGGTCCCTGAATCAGAATCTGCCTTTTAACAAGATCCCTAGGTGATGAAAATCTTAGAAGCATTTTATAATTTGAGGAACACTGAGCTAGCCAACAGCTCACGCACACGCAAACACACACACCCACCCACACACGCACGCACGCACTTGTGCACACACACACCCCAGAGGTGCCGCTGACCACAATGTCTTATCCACAAAGTTTGTATTCCATCTGAGAGGCTAATAAAAAGTGGGTCCGAAAAGGAGACATGTGGCGATGCGTGCCCACGAAGAATAAACAATTTTCAGTCAACAGCTGCTCAGAGGCACCAAACAGTGGGAGTGGCAGGAAACGTACTGTGTTGAATGTTTGTCCCTCCCCTAGGACATCCTCCGAGCTCAGAATATACGTCAAAGACCACGGGATGCGGGACCCAGGTGCCCCCAGGCCACCATCTAGTTCCCTAGAGAGATGCCTCACACCCGCATCTCTTGGAGGGATTCCTCGTGGCTAATATTTAGTAACAGACAATTGAATAATTAGTAGCATCTTCCAAGTGGCCCCCAACACCCACACTGTATCTCCAACCCCAAAGCCAGCATGAGGTCCAGGAAATCACACTGATGGCTTGCATTCTGGGGTCACTGAGTTAGCTGTTACGGATCTTCAATACAGTCATCCTCCACAGTCGGGCAGGAGTCGCTGTCCTCCTGCCGAAGTCAGCACTGTGCTCCAGAGAACTTTTGAAGCAAATTTGGATACTAAAACAATGGTTGTCCGATATTAATCACCATGAATATAGAGACCATACTACGGACAACCATTCTTTAAGCACCAAAGAACTGCACCATCCAGAAGAGCTTGGCATCTTCTCCAAAGTCGGTGGCCCTTCCAGAAAGTTCTTCCCGGGTGGTCCGGACAATAAGGGTTAGCAGGTCAGCTTCACACAGACAGTCGGGCACATGCTTGGGAATCAGTCACATCCTTAGGCGGGGTGGGCGGGGTGGGCGGGGGACTGACACCAATGACCCGTCCCTAAGATTGGCTGCACGTCCGAGAAGCACGACAGATGAGCCTCGAATGCCGTGCAAACCCTCACACCTGCCCGTGACCAACGCAAGTCAGCGGCAGCACCGAGAAGCCCACCGAGAAGCCCACCGGGCCCCGGTCAGGTGCCGCCCCGCCTCCAGGGTCCCCACCACAAGTCAAGTGCACGCTCGCACGAGCCCCGGGAGGGGTGCCTCACGCATCGCTCTACGGAACTTGCCAGGGAGTCCGGGAAGTCCGCTGAGGCAGGATTTGATACTCCAAAAGAAATTGTCCTTGTATGATTCATCACAAACATCGCGAACACGCCAAGGATAATTTCTCCTCAAGTATGAAACAGCACAGACAAGAACACCCGCACCTCCAGGTCTTTGGCTCGGGGTTGGACGGTGGCCGAAACTCAGCAAAGCCAGGCACACGCACGCACGCACGCACGCACGCACACATGCCGCGTGCACCTTGGACAGCCTCTCTCACGGCACCAGGGAGGCAAGCTCCCCGAACCCGGTCCTGGTGCCACTCGGCGTTCACGCCCAAGAGGCCTTCGGAGGGTAGATGGCGGCAGGGACCAAGAACCCGAGGGCTGTCCCTCTTACATGAGGTGGACGCTCTCGCCTGCCCCGCCGACCCCGCTGTATTTGGCCTTGTGTCCGAGTGATGTCACCAGAAGGGCTCAGCTGCTCCACCTGAAGGGCCTCCGAGGCCCCCATCGAAAGTACAGCAGCGACTCTGGTCTCGCCAATCCATTCACATACCTGAGGGAGGGTTTGACGTCCACATGTCCACACCGCTCCAAATCTCCAAGGAGGGATTGTGATACCACCACCACCACCACCACCACCGGGTTCATGGTACACGAGCATCATGGCTACCACTTCTGCTGTGCCAAGCGCCAGGCTCTACTCTAAGCCGCGTACAAGCCTCAACTCCGTCAGCCCCCAGCAGCCCCACGATCCCCGTTGGACAGGCGAGGCAGCAGGCACAGCGTGATGAAATCTTGCCCAATGTTGCATGGTTAGTAAGTGTCAGAGGCGGCATCCAAACACGGGAAATCGAACTCTACGGTCTGCGCTCTTGATACTGAAAAAGTGGATGACCCTGTACGATTCGACATGAGTAAAACGAACAGGACAGGGCTAACCACTCTCCAAGTACCAAAGGTTAGCACGGAAAAGAAAGCCACTGCCTTGGGAGGACTTGGTAGGTCTTCAAGGCGCAGTCCTGGGGATGAATTAGACGCTGCGGGTTAGTGGACCAGCGCACGCGCACCAAGCATAAGCGTGCAGGCTCGCGCACCAAGGAACAACAGTTACTGCCGTGGGCAGACAGACGACAGACACTGCCCCACGCCAACACTGACCTGGCCACGTCAGGGCCCAGACCGCACACACAGCGCATGCCTTCTGACCCACCCACGCGTCGCAGGGAGAGGCGAGGTTCCCTGGGCTGTTGCCTTCCCTAGAGCGGACCGCGTGCCCGTGGCGTCATCTCGGAAAAGCGGCGACCCACGAGCGATTTGCCACACAGCAGGATGGACACGCACATTCATGCACACACATACCGCATCCCTCGCTGAGCGTGACTGGGTCCAAGAAGACTCCCAGACAAGGTTTGATGCTCACAGAGAGCTTGCCCTTGTATATTCTATGTCAATAAACCGAATATACAAAGGGCAACCTCGCTTTAAGTACCAAACAGTAGCATTGGGCAGGTCCATCGCTACGGTTCACGGGCCTGGCCTCGTCTCCTGGGGTCCGTCCTAGGGAGGGGTGGGAGACGCCGATCGGCAGACCCGAGGGCGGACACCTCCTGCAGGTGTGTGCCCGTGGGTCAGCTCCCCATCCCGCGGAGCCCAGGGAGAGGCAGAGATGCCAGTGCCCCTCCCTGCAATCGGCATCCTTTCCAGGAAGCACTCCAGCTCAGGACTTATTCCTGAGAAGGAGATCAGCCCCCACAGCCTTTGAGCACACGCACAGAGCGCAGCCTCTCGATTTCTGCAAAATACGACATGGGGGATGGAACCAGCATGACCACCTCCTCCAGGAAGTCCTCCTGATAATGCGCTGGGCACTGAGGGCAAGGGGCCCAGGCAAGTTGACAGCATAGATAAGGCAAAGGCCCTGCGGTCACCACCCCATCGTACCTCCCACAGAGGCCTAGACATCGATTTCATCCCCGGAATCAGTCCCCTCCCCGCCACCCTCCTGGAGGTTGGCATCATGCCCAGGAAGCCATGCTGGGACAGTTTCTACTGACAAGGAGTCAAACCCCACGTACCACAGACTGATGGAGAACGCACACCCACAATCAGTTTCCCACGGCGGCCTCTCCCCCGAGACGACCCCCACCGAAGGAGCGGAAAGTGAAGGTTATAGGTCAACAGGCGACCTGACCCCGGGTGAGGTCCTCACCTCTCTCAGACGACATTCGTCGTCAGTGGGGGCTGCTGCAGGGCTCTGTCCCCGATGCTGGCCCCGGGGCCACACGGCCGCCCTGGCAATCAGGACACAGCCAACGGTCACACGGCCCGAGAAATGTCTCTGCGAACGGAGTGGGGGCTCTCTTCTCCTGGCCGTCATCCTAAGGGTGGATGGGACGCAGGCAGTTAGAGAACTGGAGACGAACACTGGGGCGAAAGCACATCCCTCCGGCCTGCCAGCGTGCACGTACCTGGGCCGGGGGGACGGCTCCCGTGGCTCTTTCCCAGAGCCACGCAGGTCCTGCGGAGGACACGGTCTCCAAGGCAGGACACGAACCACAAATCACAAGAAGGATTAGCTCTTACAGATTCACCTCAGGGACCACGAGCGGGAGAATGCCCGCCTGAACGCCAAAGAGGAGCACCGACGAGCAAATCTCAGCCTCTCGCCCAAAGCTGATGCCACCTCCAGGAAGCCCTCCGGGACGGATCAGTGGGGCTTGGTCAGTCGGGCTTGAAACCATCTTGAAGAGAGCTGGTGCTCTGGGGTCCACTGTCACTCGTGTGTTACCTTCGGAAGGGGCTGACGTCAAGGTCTGTCTCCTGAGCTTGACATTGTACCGGGAGGCTCCTGGACATAACTTGGTATTGACAAAGGGCAGGTCCGTGCATAATTCATCTTTAAAAAAGCAAACCACCATTAAACTCAGTGCAGACAGGAGACGGCATGCACGAAAGGCCCCCCCACCCCCGCCGCCCCTCGCCGCCCCCCGCCCCCGCCAGCCATAGCGCAGCCTCTGTGAAGTCCCCCAGAGGAGGGGCCCAGGGCCAGCTTCACGGCTGAAGCCCACACGTGGGTCCGGGGAAACGGGGACGTACCTGAGAAGGGCTGACATCAGGCTGACATCTGTGTCCTGAAGGTGGGGCTGGGTCCGAGCGCCTTCCCGGTCAGAGTTTGATACGCAAATAAGAGTCTCCCCCTGTATATTCGCCATTAATAAAGTGAACATACAAAGGGTATCCTCTCTTCAAGTACCAAAGAGCGGCTCCAGTGAGGACCACACTGCCTCTTCCAGGGTGGTCTCCTCCTGTGGGGTCTGAGACCGGTGGGAGGGGCCGGTGACCGCCCCGCCCCATGCCCTGAAGCGGGCTGCCCAGCGTCTCTCCAAGACAGGACTGTCCCCCCACAGACAGACAGGTGGATCCTGTGTGGCCCGACAGAGAGTGGGTGGGCAACGGACGACAGGGGGGAAAACCGCCCTGGGGAAAGTCTGCCGCCTCCACCCCCCCACCCCCACCCCAAGCCACGGCCTCCAGGAAGTCCACCTGATAACAGGTCAGCCGCTCGGGGTTAGAAGACACAACAGCATGCGTCATTAGAGGAAAAGCACAAAACAAAGAAGAAAGCCAATGCGCCGCGACGGACCACCCGTTCACAGATCGCATAGCAGTGCTAAGGCAAGCACCCCCTCGTGGCGTTGCAGCCAGAAAGCCACTGCCACTCAAAGTACTCGTGAGGTGCAAGAGCCCCCGGAAGGAAGTGAAATCCCCCCGGGCCCATGCTCTCCCACTGAACAGACAGTGACATCGGGAATCCCGGGCCTTTCCATCCCGACTGGCGGGGATGCCAAGGGGACAAAGAGAGCGCTAGGGCTTGATGGTCTCAGTAGAGAGTCCCCTACAGACACTGGGCACTCTGGGGCCGCCCCGTTCCCTTTCCTCCGGACTGGCACCGCCCCCCCCCCCCAGCCCCTTCCCTCCCGCGGACACGAAGGCCCGGAAGTCGGCCCGAGGATGGGCTGGGCGCGGAGGGCGGATGGACCAAATGACCCAAATCTAAAGTGGACCCTGACGTTGTTGCTGAGCGTTCTTCCACATATCTGGGAGGTGAACTGACCAGGCCGTCTCTTCCCAGTGCCTGGCGTCGCGTCTGGGAAGCACGTGCCAGACTAGTTTCAAGGATGCTTCATCAGTACATGAAGCAGGCCCACCAAGGGCTGAGCACCGCCTTCTGACCAGAACAGCGGCTCTGACAAGAAAACCAGTAAAACATCTCCCAGGTCATCATCTCTTCCTGAAAGTTCTCTGCAAGATGCATGGGACGGGGGACGGGGAGGGGGGGGAGCACCAGGTCACAAAGAGCAAGGAAGAAGCACGTGCCCTGTGGCCGACCATGCCCCGGCGTACCCTGCGGTGGTCCTGACCCTCTGGTGGGTCCCCGGAGTCAGCCCGGTCTCCAAGCAGCCTTCTCAGGAGGGATTTGCTCCTCGGAGAGAGCTTGTCCTTGCATATTCATTACAATCATAGAAACACACGAAGGATAACCTCTCTTCAAGTAGCAAACGATACCACGGGCAGGAAGGCCACTGTCACTGTGACAAGGTGGGCATCTGCTCCGGGAGCGAGCCTAAGGTAAACAGATCGGATACGCGGGCTCAGTGCGCGGGCAGCGCACGCTGTGTGTGGAAGAGGTGCCCGTGGGTGAATGGCGCGTCCCCTCCCTCCGTTCCCCCCCCCACCCCAGCCCTCGCGGTCCCCCCCCCCCCACCTCCGGGGCCCCTTCCTGAAACCGACAACCTCCCCGGGTACTCTCTAAGGTTACTGCAGGAGGGGCTGATTCCAGAAAACGCATCGTGAACATGGGAAACACACAGAAAACAGATTCATTCAAGGCAGCAACACTGAGAGCACGGCCAGGGTAACAGCACATTGCACGCTACGGTATTTCTCATACAAAGCACGGGGCTAGAGTGTGGGTCCGCGCCTGTACCCGGGAGGGGTACTGGGACTGTCTCTTCTTTGATGACGACGTCACATCCTCAGAGGTTTCCAAGCAGCATTTGATACTGAAAACGTGGATTTTCCTCTATGATTAATCATAAATAATGTACTCATAGAAGGAGAATCTACCTTTTAAATACCAAAGAAGGATTCTGTCCAGGAGACCGTGAACCTGTGTTTGAGTCATCAGAAATGAAAGTCACATAGGGCAGACAAGCTTCCACGTAGCACTGGGGTGACAGACCCACGACGTAATCTCACCAGGCCGGCTTCCAGAATAGTAGGTCCTCGGGCGTGTGTCCACAATGAACACACGAGGGGCAGCCCCCCGTGTTGTCGCCTGCCCAGGCCGAGGGGGCTGGGCGGGGGCTAGCCCTACAGACTCTTCCAGGAACGTTTCCAAAGCAGCATTTGATACTGAAAATGTGGATTTTCCTCTATGATTATCTATGAATCACGTAAACATAGAAGGAATATCCACCTTTTAAATACCAAAGAAAGACTGAGTTCTGGAAAGGCCAAATCTGCGCACGGATCGTCAAAAAGCGGAAGCGAGACCGCAGAGCGAGTCCCGCTCGGTCCTGCGGCACAGCTGTGACGAGGCACCAGGGCCTCTCTGCCCAGGTGGCTCCTCCGTGAGTGGGGGCTTCTAAAGGTGATGGTCGGCAGACATATGGCACGAAGGAAGCACATGTTCTGCGGCCCACCAGCTTTTCACTTACCCGGGAGGGGCTCAGCCCTATCTCGCTCCCCTGCCCGTGGTGTCAGCCCAGCCATGTTTCCAAAGCAGCATTTGATACTGAAAATGTGGATTTTCCTCTATGATTAACCACCAAACACGTAATCATAGAAGGAAAATCTACCTTTTAAATACCAAAGAAGATTACTCCGGGAAAAGCATGAGCCTACGATCCATCAAACAGGAAAGACTGCCCGGCTGCCGGGGAGAAACCGTGACCGTGGACCCCAGCCTCTTCCCCGAGGCGGCAGCTCGGCGAAGCGGTCGCGAGACGGGGGCGGGCGGTCCGCGGGCAGACGGCACGAAGAAAGCACATGTGCTGGGGCCCACCGTCCTTCCACTTACCCTGGAGGGGCTCAGTGCCCCCCGCCTTCCCTGACGGTGGTTTCAGTCCGGGAATGTTTCCAAGCAGCATTTGATACTGAAAACGTGGAATTTCCTCTATGTTTAACCACAAATACCATAAACATAGAAGGAATATCCACCTTTTAAATACCAAAGAAGGATTTAGTCCTGGAAAGCCCGAGCCTAAGCACAATCCATCGGAAACAAAGGTAGCAGAGGACGGGCGCGCCGGGCGCGCACCTGCTGGGGCGGCGGGGTGGCGGTCGGCTCTGAGCGCGGCGCCTGTCCCATCACTAAGGACGGCGCAGGTTTTGGGATCTGGCTTCCGCTCACTCCCTCTGTTGGCAGGACGGGGGGGGGGGGGGTGGCACATTAACCTTCCTCTCTTGTCCCTGAGGGGGACTTGGGGATCTCACGTTCAGAAATGTTTTAAAAGCAACGTGAGAGAGTGAAAATGTGGATTTTCCTCTATGATTAACTGTAAGTCCCGTAAACATAGAAGGAACATCCACCTTCTGAATACCAAAACTTGAACTTCCCTGGAAAACACAAACCTGAACCCAATCCATCGAGAACGAAAGCATCACAGGGCAGTCAAGGACCGTTCGTGCTCCATGAAGGAACTATAGTGTCAGACCCGGTCACGTCCAGATGACGGACTGGTGAACGGGCACGCAATGAGGGGTGTGCCCCACTGTCACTCACCCTGGGGAGGGGTCACCCTAATGTCTCTTCCCGGATGGGGATTCCACGGCCACGAGTATTTCCACAGCAGGGTCTGGTTCTGAAAACGTGGATGTACTTCAAAAATTCACCATAAATAAAGCAAGTACAGTAGGGATGACCATCCTTTAAAAGTTCCAGAAACATCACAGACAGAAGCCAAAAGCTCTGCAAAGTCCTTAAAGTCAGCTTCAACTCCGTGAAACCCACCTAAGGCACTGGATGGCAAAGGTCACGTAAAAGTGTGTGCTGACAGTCGAGCATCCTTTCACATACCTTATTACAGGGAGGAGGGCACCAAAGAACCTTCCAGAAAGGGAGTCTTGTATCCAAAAGGTCCCAACAGCCAGGATTCAGCAAGGCAACGTGATAGGCTGTTAGGAGGATATAAGAGACACAGATCACAGACAGGATCTCTTCAAATACAACCAAGTCGCAGCAAAGCGTGACGTTTTCCCGCCAATGCCACCACCCCCTGGAAGAAAACCGCACAGCTTCTGGAAAAGTCACTCTTCAGGTGGATCGGACACACAGACTTACCGAAGTAGGTGCTACCGACCTCTGGTAAAGCATTGCCTCCAAAAGCGAAAACTAAAGCACCGATGATCCCAGGCTCAGTCCCTGGCCTGCAAGGTTGTCATCACCTCCAGGAAGTGATCCTGAAAACGGATTCAGTACAAAGCCTGCACTCTGTGGTCAACCCTCCACTCCTATCCCACAAAGGGGTGCCAGCACCAACACGGCCCTTCCGCAAGTTGGAACCGTTTCCACCAAGTCTTGTAGTTGAAAGCCACTGCCTTGTCACAAGGGTGGGGTTAGGCATTCCTCTTACACAGGACCAAGTACCGTCCACATACCATCAGGAGCTCTGCCGCACTCCCCAGGTGGGCACTACCTCCGTGAAGCCCTGTCAGGAATAAAGAGACGTGGCTGGTTAGGGGGTCCGACGGTCTAAGTCCCAAATACAGTCAGTAGCCTCTGTGGTCAAGCTCACGCATGCGCCCGGGACGGTTCTTGCCAGCAGGGACTTGAACGAGGAGGCAGTGCCACAGAGGAGAAATCACTGGCTGGGCATCTTTTTTTTCTTTAATTGAAATCCAGGCAGCCAGGGAAGATCTGGGATACGTGTCGTGACTAGCCAATGAGCATCTGTTTCAGATATCGTGCGACAGCAATGTCAACCCACCTGTTGTCCCTTCCGAGAAGTCCGCACCCCTCCCCGAGCGTCCTGCTAAGGCTACTGTGTTGGTTGGGGTACCCAAGGTCAGTGAGCCGGGGGTCATGTCTGCTCATCGCATGGTTTCATCCCCTCCCCTCCCGAACCCCCGTTTCCCCCTGGAATGGCCTTCCTTAGAACGCTTCTTGAATAAACCACTTGCCCACAAACCCCAAGGAGTCCCTGCCAAGTTTAAGCAAAAAATATGTGCTCATCGTAGCAGTATGGCCTCCGGGAAGATGACAGAAAGATTAAGTCAGAGCCTATGTCCCGGGGACCTGGGGAACCGCCCCCCACCCCACCTCGCCTCCCCCGCCATTAGGTGAGACTGGAGACAGGGACAGTTGAGGAGTATAAAGCCGTCACCGTCTCGCTCTCTCTGGTACCCATTTGGCAACCTCCCCAAGCAAGCTGCTATTTTGCACCTTTAAAAAAAAAAGTTTTTATAGGGTCGCCTGGGTGGCTCAGTCCATTAAGCGTCTGACTTCGGCTCAGGTCATGATCTTGCGGTTCGTGAATTTGAGCCCCACATCAGGCTCTGTGCTGACAGCTCAGAGCCTGGAGCCTGCTTCGGATTCTGTGTCTCCCTCTCTCTCTCTCTCTCTCTCTCTCTCTGTCCCTCCCCCTGATTCTGTGTCTCCCTCTCTCTCTGCCCCTCCCCACTCATGCTCTGTCTGTCTCTCCCAAAAATAAATAAATGTTGGGGCGCCTGGGTGGCTCAGTCGGTTGAGTGTCCGACTTCGGCTCAGGTCATGATCTCGTGGTCTGTGAGTTCAAGCCCCGCATCGGGCTCTGTGCTGACAGCTCAGAGCCTGAAGCCTGCTTCGGATTCTGTGTCTCCCTCTCTCTCTCTCTCTCTCTGTCCCTCCCCCTGATTCTGTGTCTCCCTCTCTGTCTCTCTGTCCCTCCCCTGCTCATGCTCTGTCACTGTCTCTCTCTCTCTCTCTCTCTCTCTCTCTCTCT
The DNA here is from genome assembly GCF_018350155.1 of Leopardus geoffroyi. NCBI lineage: Eukaryota > Metazoa > Chordata > Mammalia > Carnivora > Felidae > Leopardus > Leopardus geoffroyi. Next base: position 143,336,191 of record NC_059337.1, on the reverse strand, counting down.
CTCAAAAAAAATAAACATTAAAATTTTTTTTAAGTTATCTTTAAAATAAAATTACATTAAACTAAGTTACATACTAAAACATGGGTATACCTGCCACTTAATTATAAAACTCCCCACAATCATCTATTTGGCATTTAAAATTTTTCAGCGTATATCTGTTTTATCTCTTTCTGTAGAAGTTATGTTTTTGAAACCAAGGGGCTGGAGAGGGTAAATTTGGGATTCTTCTAAAATACTGAAAACCACGTTAAACATTTTTCTGTTCACGTTTCTTTGTCAATTTTTACAAGAAATTGGTGTCGCGGACCCTAATTTTTCGCACTTCTAGCTTTACCTTAGGAAACAGGACTCTACGGTGATTCCTTCAATAAATTCTCAAATCTCAAAATAAATAAATGGAGGAAAACACTTGCCATCTGGTCAACCATCTGTTGTGATACCCTCCGAGAGGGAGGGGCTACCACTCACATCCCATTCCTGAACCTGACACCACGGGCCGCGGGTCCTTCAAGAAGGCATTTGATGATGAAAAGAGATCAACCGTGCAATATCTGCCATAAACAAAGCAAATACATCACGGACAACCTCCTTTCGAACATCTCAGACCAGCTTCTGGGACCTTCCTTCTCCTCCAGCCATCAGGGTGTCCTCCTGCAAGGGAAAGAGATGGGGGCGGTCAACGCACAGAGAACAGGTGCCATCAACCAGGTCACGAGCCCTCGAGGCCTCTCCCTGACGTACCTGGGCTGGTGCAAGGGACAGTGGCCCTCCCTGGCATTAGCAGCAGGGGTCAGAAGCTCTCCAACACGGAAGATGACGATCAACTCAAAGAGTACTGTACCTCTCACGTTGCCTCGGGCATAAAGCAAAGGCGTCATGGGACAACCCAGAATCCCATCTTGGAGGCCCGCTGGGCTGAAGAGATCCCGAGGGTCCATGGGCCAGGTGGCACCTGTCACACACAGGATGCGTACAGGGCCCGCCCTCTCTTCAGTTCCGAAACCCTGGGCAGGTGCTCCCATGGCTGTGCCTTCCCTAAAGTTGGCACCTCATTGGCTAGAGGGACGGGACCCACACCGGTGCAACAGGGTAACCGTGTGCCCCATCTTGGACTGCCTTTCTTGATGGGCTGCAGACGAGCCTGGCGTGGAGACACCTGCTTCTCTTCCAAAGGTGTTCTCGCCTCCAGGAAGGTCTCTGAAGGGAGGACTGGCCCCGGAGGATGGGTGGAACGGGAGCCGCCATCGCGCAGGCATCTGCCGGGGCCAGCAAGGCCAGGGTGACCCACAGACAGGGCTGCCGTCAACATCTCCCCCCGGGAGTCGGCGCTGGGCTTCAGTGAGGGGGTGTGATACTCAAACAGAAGTGCACCCGTACTCTTCGCCACGGATAAAGCAAAGAAACACGGGTAGCCTCTTTTCTAGAACCAAAGGGCAGCCCCGAGGGTGACGCCATGGCATCTCGTCCCAGCTGGCAGGGCTCCAGGGACTCCTGGGGAAGACGGATACGGAGGGCGAGTGGCCGAAGCCGCCGTGACCGCCACACGCGCGCTCTCTGGACGACGACCCATCACTTACCCCAGAGAGCGACGGACACCAAGAGTCGCAGCTCCAACGGCCTCTGCGGCCCCTCAAGCTTTGATACTGAAAAGAGGTTGGCCAAGGATGACACATCGTGAATAACACGAATTCATTTCGGAAAACCTCTCTTCAAGCACCACGGAACAGAGCCGTCCGCGGAGCCCCACGGCCCCTCTTCCGGGAAGACGGCCTCAGGATGGATTAACGTGGGGGCTGGGAGGCCCGCCCGGACAGCGGCGTCCTTCACGAGGCCCATGTTCTGCAGTCACATCCATTCTCTGGTCCCGACTGGGGGCCGACATCCCTTCTCGGCCGACATCAAGCTGCACATCCCTCTGAGGCAAATCTGGGAGCTGGAAAGAGCCAGGTTGGGGCGGGGGGCCGGGGATTAGTCCTGATAAAAACGACAGCCCTGGGAAAACCCCTCTCCCAGAGCCACAGGGACCACCGCCTTCTGTCACAGCTGGTGTCCCCAGTCAGTTCTACCATGGATGTGTGGGGTGTGGGTGACAGTCCACCAGGTGACACATCATAGCTAAACTACATACGCCCGGCGGCCATCCACTCACATCTCTGGAGGGAGCTGGTGCAGGGTCGCCCCTGGCTGTCTGTCTTCATGGCCGTACCGTGTTTTGGCTGCTGTCGCCAGAGCCCCTTTCAAATGCTGGGGCAACTTCTCACGACAGAGCCTGCAAATATGTCTTCCCCGCCCCCTTGGTCAAGGCCCCCCCCAGCCATGCCTGTTCTTAGAGGCGGACCTTACCCATGGTTGAGTGGCAGGTGGCCAGACGCCGAGTGTCCCTGAACCCACCAACACACGGGCGAAGGGACAGACACTCCACATACACACCGAGACAGGAAGCTTTCCGAAGTTCCGTCGCGGCCAGGGGGCTCATCGAGGCGAATTTTGACGCCGAAAAAGAAGTGCACCATGTTTGTTTCGGCACATATCAAGCGAAAATAACATGGGCAACTTCTTTCCAGGCACCAGAGGCTGGTGCTGCCGGGCACGCGTTCGCACTCACTCCTTCTGGCCGCCGTCCACCTAGGTGGGAAGGGACGCTGAGGGTCAGGGCGTGGCGGCGAGCCAGGCTAGCACCATCCAGCAAATGTTTGCTTGAAAGAGATGGGGCGCTGGCTCACCTTGGGGGGGACGGCACGCCCAGGACGCCCTCGCGGGCGAGGCTGACACCCAGCGGAGGCGGGGTGTGTGGCTGTCCCTGTGCCTAAAGCACACTGGACCCCAGAGAGTCCTCCAGGGCGGGAATCAACCAGCAGGGCAGACGGGTTCCGGAGTATTTACCAGTAACTCCACAAATGCTCGTGGAGAGCATCACTCCAGAGATGCCCAGAGTCCTGGGCCCCGACGCAGAGTTTCCTCCGTGAGTCAGTGGCTCTAATAGCCTCCTCTTGGGGGATGGGAGACCGAGGGTATTGAATTAGGCAAACGAGCCACCAATGCAGCATCAGCTCTCATGGGCCGTGCAGGGTTCTGAAGGCATCCCCTCCTTAAGGGATCTCCTTGTTTCTTCAAGGCAAGGCTTTGTGGCAAGACACGAGCAGCTCCCCATGACTTGTGATAAATAGGGCAAACCCATCCCAGACGGCCAAAAGCAGCAGGTAGGAGGAACGGCAACGTCTTCCCCAAAGTCAGCGGCACGGCCAGGAGACAGGGAGTCTGAGGTTGAACAGGTCAAGGGAGGTGCTTTCGCGTCTAACATCTGTCAGGTCTTCCGGAGAGGGGCCCACGCCAGGGGCCCTGCCCTGGATACAAAGCACATTAATCCGGAATTATTTGCCATTCACAAATTAACACTCTTGAAGTACACAGTAAGTCCACAAGAAAAAGTCACTCTTTACCAAGAACCTGCCTTAGATAGGATACTGAGGCCAGCTGAACCCAGAGGCACACATCGGTGAAAAAAACCACACGAGGCTATCGTCTGCTTATATCCCAAGTAAGATAAAACCCAACGCAAACTGGCTTAAACAGGAAAGACATTTTCAGGCTTTATACAAGCTGGTAGCTAAAAGTGAAGAGGCAGGGCAAGCTTCAGGCAGGGTTTGATCCAGGTCTCTCGGTTCTCCTCTAACTCCCCCATATAGGCCTTGTATGCTACACATTTCCCTCTCTGGGTCTGCACAGCTCTGCCACACACAATGAATTAGGAATTGGAATGTCCTAACTCATTCAATGGCCGCGGGAGCATCAAGGCTCGCCACCGTGGCACATGGCTGAAGGGAACACAGGGGGCCTCCTCTGGCAGGTCTCACAGGAGAGAGGGAGATATTTCCCGTTCCAGGGGCCTCAGCAAACATCTTGCATCTGATAGCTCAGCGGAGTCAGGGGCCCGTCTGTGATTCAATCCCAACAGCCAACAGAGAGGGATGAAGCTCAACTTTCTTAATTAACCCTGGGCTGGTGTGTGGTGGTGATGGGGTGGGGTCGGGGGTTCGATCCAACGCGAGCCACAAGACAGGAAGGTGAGGGGAGCTTTCGGGAGGGAAACCAGGGGATGCCGAGGAAGGGAGAGAACATGCGGGGTGGCCAAAGTCGTGACCAAAGTCCACTACAAGAGCAAAGGTGTCTTCCCTCAAGTTGGCACCCGAACCGAGAAGTCCTCGAGGCGGATTTGGATACTGAAAAAGAAGTGCACCGCGAATGTTTCGTCACAAATAAAGCGAAAAAAACACGGGCAACTTCTCATTAAGTACCGCGTGTCAGAGCCGTCGGGCCACACTGCTCGTCCGCGGTCGGCGTCGCTCCGGCAGAGTTGCTGGGAGCACATGGGCCCCGTCAGCGTGCCAGGCAGCACGCCTCCACGCCACGGGTGCCATGGATGTCTAACGTTTGTCAAAAACACCGAGGATGGCTGCTGAACAGCATGGCCTGGAATGGGACGGAAGGAGCCTGGGCCCCGCCAGGGTCACCATTGCCGATCGGCCCCAGCTCAATCCAGTGTTCCCACCGCAGGCAGGACACCGGAGGTTACTGAGCTGTGAGGAATGGGTGAAACCCAAGTTCCCAGGGGCCCATGAGGACTACCGGCCCACCGGCCCCACATCCACAGCCTCGCCATGACCTCCTCACAGGTGCAGGGCTCTCTCACCCTTGTCTTCGCACTTGGCCGTCTGACCTGCTCCGGCCAAGTGCACACGGGCAGAGACATGCTGCCCCCCAGCAGCAGCCTCAAGTAGCCCCTTGCTCTCGTGTGCGCCCGCCGTCACTGTGAGGAGCGTGTGCCGGCAAGCCCCAGAGGAGGGGAGAGATGTCCCCTCCCGGCTTTGCCTCCCAGAGTAGGTCTCGCCTCCGGAAGCTGTGCTAGGTGAGGAGGGGAGACCTCTAGTTAGAGGAGCAGGAGACACATGCTGAACAGAACGTGTGCTCCTGGGTGAAACACACACACCCATATACCTCCACCGATGAGGTCCCTTCCCTCAAGCCGCTGTCACGGCCAGAACGCAGCCGAGGCAGATGCTGCCACTGAAAAGCATCCGGTCTGCTTGGGTCCCCACCGGTCGAGCAAAGCTGCACAGGAGACACAGTTGAGTACGACCACAAAGCCTGTTTCCCCAAGTAATGAGCATGGATAGGAAACTCACCGAGAGAGGGGCTGGACTGTAAGTGGTAATGACCCAGAAGGGGCTCATCCAAACCACACTTGGAGCCCCTCGGTCCCCCCGCTTCGCCTGCAGTGGTGCACACACCAATGGCCGTGCCTGTGATCTGGTTCACGTCCGGGATCCCCTCCGGGGTGACATTTCCTACGGGAAGGAGATGGGCCGTGTCACCTTCAGCGTGTACGTGGCCAGCTCATCAGACTGGCTGTGTTCAGGTGCCACAGACGCTCCCAACACAGGCTCTACTGCACACACACACACACACCCTCGCCCAAACCCTCCCACGGAGAGCCCGGAGCCCTGAACCGGGTAATCCCCACATCCTGCACTCAGCACATGCTGTGGGGTGGGCCTTGCCCCGGTGGGGGCGCTGAGAGCGCGGCCTCTTCCCTGACAGTCCCCGCAGTCAGACAGACCGTCCTCGCGGACCGGATTTGACACTGAAAGAGAAGAAATCCGCTCGTATTTATTTTAAAGGGATGCAAGGCGGGTACACCCAAAGGGAGACCCCTCTTTGAATGCTGCATTCACACTGGTGGCCCCAAATCCTCCCAAAGTTTCCAGATGCGCCAAGCTGGCATCTCACAGACGAGCTGGGCGCTGATGGATGGCCAAATAGGTGACCTACATCATAAATGAAGTGCACATCACCAGCCTACCGTCCTCCCAGCCACCCTGGAGAGCAGCCGGCATTACGGTCCCATCAACAACTCTGCTGGCGTGTCCAGAAAGCCACCCGAGCAAGACCCCACGCGTGCAGAGCCACCACCCACCACGAGTCACGGAACGGACGAAAGCCACCACGAGCCACCTCCCTCCAGCACGAAAACACGGGCCCTTTACCAACTTGGCTTCCCGTCCAAGGAGCTGTCCACGGGAGGGCTGGAGCCTGAGGGTCACACACACACACCACATCACATCACCCTCCACACGGTCCGTTTTCCCTGAGCCTACTCAGAGTGGAGCCGGTAACGTCCCTTCCAACGTCCCTTCCCTGAAGGCCGCATCAGGAACAGGAAGTGCCTCCAGGGTGGGATTTGATACTAAAAGAGAGGTTTCCCGTGTATGTTTCATCATAAATAAAGAGAAGACAACGTGAACAACCTCTCCCTCGAGGATTGAAGATGAGCACTGATCGAAAAAAAAAGAAAAACGGAAAAAAAAAGAAAAAAAAAAGAAAAATGGAAAAAAGGAAAAAGAAAAATGGAAAAAAAAGAAAAGAGAAAAGAAGGATAAAAAAAGAAAAAAGAAAAGAAAAATGGAAAAAAATTAAAAAATGGAAAAAAAAAAGAAAAACGGAAAAAAGAAAAGAAAAATGGAAAAAAAGAAAAAAAGAAAAACGGAAAAAAGAAAACAAAAACGGGGAAAAAAAGAAAAAAGAAAAGAAAGATAAAAAAAGAAAAAAGAAAAGAAAGAAAAAAAGAAAAACGGGAAAAAAAGAAAAAAGAAAAGAAAAATGGAAAAAAGAAAAAAAGAAAAACGGAAGAAAAAGAAAAAAGAAAAGAAAGATGGAAAAAAGAAAAAAGAAAAGAGAAAAGAAAAACGGAAGAAAGAAAAGAAAAACTGAAAAAAGAAAAGAAAAAAGGAAAAAAGGAAAAAAGAAAAAAAGAAAAACGGAAAAAAAGAAAAAAAACGGGGAAAAAAAGAAAAAAGAAAAGAAAGACAAAAAAAAGAAAAAGAAAAATGGGGAAAAAAAAGAAAAAAGAAAAAAGAAAAGAAAAACGGAAAACACAAAACCAAAACTGCTGGATCTTCACCGACGCTGCTGTGACCTCTGGGAACTTTTCCTGAGTTTATGCCACAACCCGGTAGACCCGGTGTCATGTGTCATATGCAAACGGAGAGTCTGATTCAAGCGTCCTAGAGCGGTTTCTGGATGTCAGCCCAAGAAACCCTTTAAAACTTGCTGCTGAAAGAGGTCACGCGCGAAACATTTTCCAATACAGAGAACGCTCAGTGCACGACCTCCCTCCGGTTACCGAAGCCTTCCTCGTGAAGGCGCCACGGTCTCCTTCCAGAAGTCCACAGGCCACCACAAGTGCCTCCAGCTACAGCTGGCACCCCGAGTGAGGTCGGTGCATCAGGAGAGAGTCGTTCACAGATAAACCCCGCATTTTGTGGTCAAGAGGCAGACGATGGGGTCTGTTTAGTGGACTGACACCCAGGCCCCGGCATGGCACCGGCCAGTCTTCCAGGCCGAGGTGGGATTCCAAAAACAGATGCCCAGCACGGGGTCAGTGGGAAGCAAAGTGAGCGCCCGCTGCAACCTCTTGCTGAGGTAGGGGAGGAAGGCGGGGAACAGGGCCAGGCCCCTGCCCTCCAGATGAGACGCTATTCGGTGCCCTCCACCACCTTGCATTTATGTTGGTACCATCGAGGAATGAAACCAGATTTCAGTTCGGACTGGAGAGAGAGAAGTCACTCATCGAGGGAAAGCGGATGCTAGGCTTCCTCTTACCGAGTTGTAGGGCTGTGCCCTCCCTTCTCTCCAGGCTGGCCTGGTGAGCGGAGGACAAGGAGAGCCACCGAGCCACGCTGCCCCCTTAGATCCCGCAAACTGCCTCTCGACTCCTGCTCCACTAACTAGAGTGAGGGACCTCGGCGGCTCCCTGTGCAGATGCATCAGAAGCTACGGCACCTTTCCTCTGTCACATCTAGTCTTTCTCTCGCTTGGGGCTCTCTCCAGGTGGAAGGAATGGCATTTGAGCATCAGCTACTGTGAAAAAATGGGTTGTTCCAGTCACTGTTGCCCCCCGCGTGTGTTCCGGCTCTCAACAAACAACGTGGGGTCCTCTTAACAACACGACGCCCCTTCCCCAGATGCCACAAAAGAGCCCAGAGCCAAGAGTCATGGCATACCGCCATCAAAACCCATGCAGCACCAACGATCTACCTCTGTGCCTTGGCTTTAGAGCTGGCCAAGAAGGATTTCCTCTCCCAAAGGTTGATGTTGCCTTCACAAAGTCTTCCTGAGAACGACCCGCAAGGAGCACCGGGGTCAGCCACAACGTGCAGAGCGAGGGAAGCCTAAGTCTTGGCTCGCTTGCCCAGGACCGGGGCTGACCACTTCCGTCTTGCGCAGGAAGTCTCCCAAGCTGGCACCTGATACCGAAGAGCGGTCGGGGGACTGACTTGCCCTAGAAGAAACAAACACACTAGAGCAAACCTCTCCTCGAGGACCACATGGAAGAACCGTCCACAGAAACCTAGCTTCTTCCCTAACATTAGCGTCGCCTCCTGAGGGTGGATCGGATACGGTGGTCAGCGGCCCAGGTGTGTCCTTGGTAAACCCCATGGCCTGTGGTTAGCTATCTGCTCGCTTCTCCCGGACCAGGGACGAGGACAAAAGCCTTTCCCCTAAACTGGCATAGCAGCCAACATTCCTCCAGATTTAAAATAAATCCACAGCAGAATTCTTGTTAGAAATAATCGGGTCCCACCCCAGACCAACGTCGGGGACCCAACCCACACATACAAAGGCCTCGTCTTGATCGGAGCATAATCTCTCCCTCCCAGAGATGTCATTTCGTCTGGGACATCTTTCCAGAATGAACTGAAGGCTGAGGGCAGTGGTCCAGGCCACCTACATGGACTCTCCGGGGCGCGCTCTCGGTGCAAGAGGCATCCACCTGACACGGGCTGGGCTAACTCCAAGCCCATCCCCGAAGGCGACCAAGACCAGCCATCCCTCCAAAGTGGGGCCGGACACTGAACTAGGCTGACTGTGTGTGACTCCTCAGGAGCAAGAGGAGTGCAACCCCTGATGACCCACCTGCACGTTCTGGGGCATGGGGCTGTCACCGGACCGCTGTCTTCCTCTAGGGTGGCGTCACCTTGGGGAATCCTCCTAAGAATGGATGAGATATTGAAGGTTAGTAGAATAGGTGACAAAAGTCGGAGATCTGGGACAGGCGTTGTGGTCAACCAATTTGTTCATGTCCACGGCCCCCGTTCCCTGAAGCTGGGGCCTGGACCAGAAGGTCTCCGAGATGGGATCTGATACTGGAAAAGAGGTTAACCAGGTGTGTTTCATCCTCATTAAAGAAACAGAAACCTGGAAAACCTCTCTTCAGGTACCACTGATGATTAGCACTGCCGTGAACACCAGTGATTCTCCCCCGGACTTGACACTCAGTTCTGGAAGCCCTGTCACTATGGGCTTGGGCACTGTGCATTTAGTCAGTTTGCTGGTGGGAACCATCAGTGGAATGCATACTGTCCGTCAACCATCTAGCCAAGCACCCCAGTGGAGCACACCCCAACGATAGCCTGAACTTCCCGAGGTTGGCATCATGGCCAGACGACGGGGACCCTCACAGAGAGGCTGGTCGCGAGAGCTGTCACGTTTATGGGTAACCCCCGGGGCCAACTATTCTCAGTTACCAGAGAGAGACACAGATGCCCCCAAAGCCAAGGCTGGATCCCCAAAAGGTCTTCCCAAGGCTCCCTGGATGACAGGTGCCGTGGGCCAAGTGACCTTGGTCGTAAATAAAGCGCACGGCCGATCACTCTCGGGGACTCTGGGGTGGTGCGGACAGCACGCTCCTTTGCCTGCATGCGGATGGCCTCACTTTCCGGAAGCCCTCCAAGGAACGAGATCCTACTGAAAACAAGTCCACGTTTGCCATATGGGGCCCTTGTGTGGCGGACGCCCCACAGACGCTCTCTCTTCCGACTCTAGAGGAGCCCGGCCGGCCCTGGTTTCTCGCCTCTTTCCCCAAAGTTGGCATCTCCGGAAGTTCTCCAAGAGGGGATCAGATACTGAGGGTTAGTGGACCAGGTCACAAACGGCACAAATAAAGCGTGTGCTCTCTGGTCAACCATCTCATGTACCCAGACACGCGTGGATGCCGCTCTCCTCGTCCGCCAGTTACCCCCGCCCTCGAAGCCGCCAAGCCAGAGCGGTTTGCTGAGAAAAAGGCTGCCACACAGGAGTCAGCACCACACGCAAGACAGAGGAACGCACCAGAGACCCCGCGGAGTTGCAGTGAGCGCACATCGAGTCCCCCCACCCCGCAGTTGATGTTAGCTCCAGGAAAGCTTGCGAGGCGGGATGAGATACTGCAGAGAGGTCGACCGTGTAATGTGCGCCATAAATAAAGCGAACGCGCCACGGACCACCTCTCTCCAAGTACCAAGCAGCAGCGGCCCTGACACCAGGACAGTGGCTCTTCCTCAAAGCTGATATCGCCTCCTGGGGGGTCTTCCAAGGCGAGATGTGATATTGAGAAGAAGCAGACCATGTGTCCTACGTCATAAATAAAGCGTACACACCATGGTCAACCGCATCTTCAAATACCGTGAAGTGACGCCGACCCCGCCTCTCCTCCCTTAACTTGGCGGAAGCCCCCCCGCCATCAACGAGCGCCCTGAACTGTCGCCGGTCGGCAAACGAGGCGACGACCGCCAACCCACGCCCTCCAGGATGCCCGGGGAGGCTGGGATCGGGTGCTGAGTACCGGGTGGGGGGCTGAGGGGCCGACGTCGTGAATAGAGCACGCGGCCCGCAGCCAACCGCCCGGCGCACCGCCCGGCGATCTACGCGGGGCGGCACCTGCCACACGGGCGGGCCTCGCTCTCGAGCTAGCGTGGCCCCCGGGAAGGCCCTACGGCTGGTGGGTGCTGAGACTTAGCGGGCCGTGCTACACGCGTCGTAAACAGCACGCACGCTCTACGATCTAGCATCTCTCCGCGCGCTGTGGGACGGTACCGGAGCCAGGCCGGTGCGTCTCCCACGAAGTTGGCTTTGCCTCTGGGAAGCCCTCTGCGACTGAATTTGATATTGAGAAGACGTGGACCATATTACATACGACATAGAGATAGCGCATGTTTTATGGTCAACCATCTTTTCAGGTACCGTGGAAAGGGCTGGTGTCAGAACTGGCGTCTCTCTCCTCTCGTTAGCACCACCTCCGGGAAGCCCTCTGAGGCCAGATGCAGTGTTGAGAAGAAGCCACCATGCAATGTGTGCCACAGATGCAGTGCACGCAGCAGACACCCCTCGAGGACCCAGAGTGGAGGTGAACGCCGGAACGAGCACTACGCCCGATGCTTAGTATCGCCTGTGGGAAGCCCCCCAGGGTGCACCTGCTGTTATGAGAAGGTGGACCGGGTGACATGCGTTGTTAAGGAAAACGTATGAAGCATGGTCAACTTCTCCCGGGTCTCTCGAAGCGGTGCCGGTGCCGCCACGGGTCCCCTCGTCTCCAGAGGCCGGCGTGAGACCTCCCCGGAGACCTTCAAAGGCTGAATCTGAGACCGACCAGAAGCAGACCATGTTACATACGCTGTTAATAAAATACATGCAGTGCGGTCGAACCCTTTCCAGGTACCGTGAGGTCGGTGCCGCCATCAGAACCAGCGCTCCCACTCGACTCTGAGGCCGGACTGCAGAGAGGGAAGAAGCGAGCCGCGGAGCGTGCATCGTCTGCGAGCGCACCCGGCAGGGCCAGTCGGATCTTCGCGGAGCGTGGGTGCCGAGCCCAGAGCCAGGGCACCCTCCCCGAGATGACTACACTCGACACGGGAAAGAGATAGACTGCACACGCATCGTCAGTGAAAAGAACGGGTCAGCGTGCCTTCCGGTACCTGGAGTGGCATCGTCTCGCGAGCGCCCACACCTGCCTCCGCGTGGGCGCCGGGTCTTGAGGCCACCTGCGGGTGGCTTTGAGGAAGGCAAGCGGCAGAACGTGCAACGTCCCTCCTTCGCGCGCGCTTGCGGCACCGGCCACCGTTTCTTCGAGTCCGCGGGGGGCGGCGTGTGCCAACGTGGGCGCGGGGCGCCTCCCTAGAGGGCGTCATTGTCCCGGGGGAGCCCTTGGAGGCTGCCCTTGACACTGAGGAGAAGACCGTGTTGCAAGCATTAACAGGTTAAGCACACACCTAACAGTCTACCGTTCGGCCAAGCACCGCGGAGCAGAGAGGATGCCGAGTGAGGCCAGCGTTGCTTCTCCGACTTCAGGCTCTCTCCGGGATGGTTTGGATGGCTGGGCTAGATACCAAGAAGCGGTTTACCGTCCCACATACATATTCAAAATGTATGTGGGACGGTAAACCATTTCTTCAAGTACCGCACGGTGCCAGCGACGGCCGGGAGGAGGCTCGCGTCCGCACGGGCGCCCCCGGGGGACCTCTTCGAGGCTGCGCTCGACGCTGAGAAGAGGCGGGCCACGATGCACGCTAGACAAGAGCTGCGCAGTCGACCGCGTCGCTGAACGCCACAGAGCAGCACTGATCCCAGAGGGAGTCAAGATCTCCTCCCCGGAGGTGGCGAGAGTTCCCGAGGCAGAACTTGGTACAAGAAGAGCGAGAGTATGTCATTTTGCATCATGCAGAAAAGAACATGCCACACAGAAAACCAGGTCTTCGAGGGCCACGAAGAGGCCTGCGGCTGGGTCCGGCGGCGCCTCCCCGAAGACAGCGTCGTCTCCAGGAGCCTCGAGGATGGATTTGATACTGAGGGTTAGTGGACCGTGTTACATACGTCACAGATAAAGCGTACGCTATACGGTCTACTATCTCTCCAAGTACCACACAGGGACGCCGAGGGCGGAGGTTGCGGGCAGGTCCAGAAAGCCTTCCAGAGCTGGGGGAATCAGAAGGCAGGTCGAGCACAACACATGCATCATGCGACAAGCACACAACAGGCTAGGAGTCTTGTCTCCACCGTCAGGAGTCGGTGCCGACGCTGGAACTGGTGGCTTATCCCCAAAGCTGGCAGCTCCTCCAGGAAGCCCTCCGAGGCCGCAAGTCCCACCGAGCAGGAGCGGACGACGTTACCGATTTCACGATTCCAGAAATACCGATCAAGTGCTCACTACGTGCCGGGCCCCACGCCAGATCGGAGGGAACGGGTGGGCGGGCACAGCGGGAGGGCGGCCATGGTGTTTGGCCCACGGGACCGCGTGGGGGAGTGGCGGGCCAAACGACCGCTCCGGGACGGCCTGTGTGCAACCGGAAAGAACGCCTGCCCAGTCATGCTGAGCGGGCCAAGCAGGCAGTCCCAGGGCATGTGAAGCCCAGGCTGTAAACCCTGGCACCGGGCGTTAGAAAATACACACGTACGCCACGAGGAAAGACTCACGGCCACCTCTGCCTCAAAGTCAGGGGCACTTCCCAGAGGTCCTCTCGGGCCGGACTGGATCTGAGCAGTAACCACCACGCCATCTTCGCAAGCAAAGCAGATGTCGTTCTGGCCAACTGACTCCCTAAGGTCAGAACCTCCGCTTCCTCCCCCATCTCGGCACCGCCTCCAGAAAGCCCTCTGAGATTGAATTTAATATCGATCAGAGGTGGGCGTGGGCACAAACACGGGAACTTCAACACAGGGGCGACAGCTCTTCAATACCACACGGCAAGACGGAGGCCGGGCCGGTGGCTCCCCCCGAAGGCGGCACTGGTCCCACGAAGCCCTCCCGAAGCTGGCGGGGCTTCCGGGGAGTGGGGGACCACGCCACGCAAAGGCTTCCTCGTGCACACGCCACACGGAAAACCCTCTCTTCAAGCACCACGGCTGAGGCTGGAGTCGGCGTCTTTGCCCCCGCGCTGCATCCCCTCCAGCAACCGCCCAGAGGGTGCGGTTAGTTAACAGGCCTTGTCGCACAGTTCGGACATCGGGCAGAGGCACCGGGAACTACCACGGAGCGGTGCCGGAGCTAAACCCAGTGTTCTCTTCCCTCGCGTTGGCAACACCTCCGGGGTGCCCTCCGAGGATGGATTGGATACTGAGAGTTAGTGGACCATGTTACATAGGTCAGAAATCATAAAGCCTACGTTCCATAGTCTACCACCTCTTCAGGAACCATGGAGGGGTGCTGACCCCAGACCGGGGCTTGTCCCTGAAGTTGGTGTCACCTCCAGAAAGCTTTCTGAGGCCTGATTTGGCACTGGGAAGCAGACACGTGGTGAACGTAAATGGGGGAGCAGGGCCCTCTACCCTGAAGTGGCATCTCTCCCGGGAAGGCCATGCCGGCTCGGAAAGCCTGAGGAGAGGCAAAGCACGCAACGTTGACCGTGCTTCGGCCACGTGGTCCACTGTCCCTTCCTCAAAGTGAAGGGCAGTGGTCTGCTCTGCATGGCAGCGTGGGACGCTCCAGGGCAGAGCTCACAGGCGACAGGGGGCCCCTCAACTTCTGGGGTGGCAACCTGCCCGAGCTCACCCGTGCTAGGACAGTCCTTGCCATACAGCAACGACCCCACCCTGGTATATGCCAGTCCCGCACCCCAGTGAGCGGGAGTGGGGGGGGGGGGCCGGGGGGGGGTTCTTCTAGCCCCTGCACCAGCTCCACATCTCCACCTCCTCCCAAGAGGCTTCCCTTGAGTCTCTCCATGCCCTCTCGAGGTCCAACTGTCAACCCCCCCCCCCCCCCCCCCGCAGAATTGGAACACACAGCCATGGCACCTGTTGGTCTCCAAAGACGGGGCTAGAGCAAGAGCAGGCTCCCGGGCGGCAGGGTGGGGGGACACAGCTAACCCACCAAGTCTTGAAACCCGGTGCAGAGCATGTCAGCCCCCTGCTCACAACCCCGTTGCTGAAGACCAAAGCCCTTAGAAGGGCGCTCAAGGCTTCCGCCTAGACCCCCACCCTTTTCCTGCTCCCCGAGTCCTGACCTCCACCTCGGCCAACTCAGCCCTAGGCGTGCCCCGACCCTCCGCAGCACCCCGCCTGTGTCCCTCTTCCAGCACCAGCCCGTCCTCCATGTGAGCAGCAGAGAAGTAAACGCTCCTGAGGTGCTGGAACTGTGAATATAAAACATCGTCTCTTCCCCCCCTGCAGCCTCTAGCTGAGCAGGGGAGACCCGCATTGATATAATTATCGCAGGACATTAATTCCAAAATTAAAAGAGGCCAAAGTGTTGTGAAGGAGCTGGGAACATTTAGGAAGAAGATCCAACCCAGGCGGGGTGGGGGCGGGGGGAGCCCTTCAAAAGATGAAGGACGGGAAAAGAAAACAGGAAGAGAGGGGACAGGAGTGGAAATGCAGGGTGGAGGGAGGAGGACTGGGTGGAGAAGGGTCCAGGTGGAGCACGGACCAGACAGGGGAAGCATGGTCTGGATGGAGCGTGGTAACCAAACGAGCAGGCCTGCGAATGGGGCACAGAGAGCCAGAAACGTGCCAGAAATAAGGCTGAGGAGCTAGGCGGAGGCTGGATCGTTCAGAGGCTTATAATGAAGGTTAAAGATTGCAGATTTTATACTCAGGCACAGGAAAGCCATCATTAGCTGATAAAAGATGGGAGCTTCGTGCTTTTTCTATGATACCTCTTGCTGATATGAAAAGACAGTGCTTTAGGGGCAAGAGCGGGAGAGGGAGAGAGTACAGGAGTTCAAAATCGAGAGCTGCACCCTGGGCAGGGTAGGGGTCATGGATGTGGGGAGGGGGGCACGCTTGAGAACAGTCAGGAAGAAGGACGCGAGAGATTCGGTGATGCCCTGAATGCAGGTGAGGAATAGTGAGCCGTAAGAAAAGGTCAGAAAGAACCCGTGCAGAGGTCTGGCATGGCAAGTAGGCGAGAAGGGCGCCAAGTCTGAAGCGCCAGCGAGAAGTCTGAGCCATCAGCTGGAGGCCCCTGGTGAGCCTCATGAAAGCTCCCCCAGTGGAACAGTAGAGGCAGAAGCCAGATGAAAGTGAGATACACAGAAAGCACCAAGAGGGTAGCACGTAGAGGGAGGAGGCAGCTTCCTGGGATTTTTTAAAGACTGAAGGCACTACAGCATGCTAAGACCCAACGGGAAGGGCCCGGGAGAGGGGAGAGGCCGGCCATGACAGTGGAAGGCTCCAGAGGAGATGGGGAAGGCGGGGTGGAGCCCGTGCTCAGGTGGCGGCGTGCCATGGGCCAGCGGCAGGTGGCTTCCCCCACCGGTCATCAGGTAAAGAGAAGCAACGGGGCAAGGCTAATGGAGGGACGCTGTGGGGAGTTCCTTTTGATGGCTTTTATTTTCTCTGTGTCCATGATTGGAGAGGACGCCACTCATGTCTCCTCTTGGAATGGGAACTCCTCTGGGCAGGAAGGGGTCACACTGGCCTCTGCTTTGAATCCCCAGTGACCAGAACCAGACATTCTGTAGAACGAATAGTAAGAATAGCGAGGAATGAAGGGATGAGCAGCTCCAAACGGCAGGGATGAACTCTGAAAGCATCCTTGCCCTCCTGGGGCTCTAGAGAAGCAGACATGCTCACCCTCCCCACCCAGTTCCCCCAAAAGATGGCCGGCGGCTCCCAGACCCCAGTCAACGCCCCACTCGCCGCCTGTCCATTGGCTGGGCCCTTCTCTCAATTGTTGCCCGTGCGTGCCTTCCTTGATCCCCCTCCAAGGTTCACTCATGCGCTTGTCTGCTCCTCAGCTGCTCTCCCACGCACCAATGGTCCACACATCCTTGCAGACACTCGGCCACGAGCACACCCATGGCATCGCCCCGTGTGGAGGCCAAGGCTGCCCTGACTCGGTGGTCCCGCCTCTCCAGAGCTCACCGGCTCAGGGGGAAAGAGACGGTCACTTGACCCACGTGTTGACAGGAGATTACGGCAGTGCGCAAAGTGCTAGGGTTTCAGGCTTACACAATCCATAGCCCGGAAACAGCAAGGAGCTTCAGCTCCTGCAGAAGGGGCCAGGCCCAGAGAAAGCAAAGAGAGGCGACTCTCTCCTCCCAAAGACTGGGGCACACAGCGTGGGGAGGCAAACAGGAGACAGTGATGAGACCCCTCAGACCTCATCATCAGAAGCATATGAACAGGAGGAGTGGGGGAAAAAAAAAAAACCAGATACACACTCACCTTAATAATTACACAAAGTCAGAGAAGGCTCTTTCTTTTTTTTTTTTTTACCGTGGACAAATACAGATGTAAGTATGGTTTAAAAAAAAACAACAACCCTGAAATGTAAACACTAACACACTTGGAAACTGGTTGCGTGCTCTAGGAATCACCAGAGAACATTTTTAAATGCAAACTGTGATCTCTACAGTAAAAGATGTCAGGAAAGCAAGGACGACACCTATGAGACAAGCATTAGTGCAATTATTTTAAGTCCAAACAAGACAATCAAAAAAGTAAAATGTCAGTGGGTTACATACACCGTAAAAAGGAGGTTTCTCGAGTCAAGGCAAAGCCTCAAATCCAAAGTATCTGTCGACTACGTGAGACACGCTTGAAATAATTAACTCAAAAAAGTTCAAATCCAAGGAACGGGCACAGGTAAACAGGAAGGCCTCTACGATCATGCATTTGGTTTTCAGGAAGCCCACGCCATCATGCACTGACATCTCAAAACGCACAAAATTCATACAACAGCTGACTGCCATCAATCAACGGCACCCCCACCGTTGCGTATACAGAAAGTTGTTCGATCCGTGCAATTGCCTAAATTATCTCATTGCAGAGGCTTTCACGGGGTGTTCCGAGGTGCCCTTGGGGTCCCCCCATGCCTCTGTTGCAATGATACCCATGGCTCGAGGTCACCCCCCCAGCTCCAAATAGGGCAGCACTGATTCGATCCATTTTACTTATTGGGCTTCTGGGTAATATTTGGTCTGAATAAAGGGTGTGGCTGCATGGGAGAAGCAGTATTTAATGACACTTTGCTCTTTTTTCTTTGTAAAAATAAATGAAAAATGGAAAAATAAAGTTGCTGATACCCATTGTAAGAGCATAGATCTCATATATACTTAAGAAATTAAGACAAAGATGGAAATCATCAGGCAGACCCAATGGGGCCCATCTCTAGCCCCAGGAATTGAATTTAAGGCAGTCAACTATGTGTTTGAAAAGAGCAAAATTAAAGAACATCCGTGGAATGCTAGAAATTGCCTGGAAACATACAGAATATTGAGCTCTTGAGGAGCAGAATACTTGGGAACATGACAGTCTCTGGTTCAACTTCCAAACACTTTGCCTTGAATACAGACTTCTAGAAACACTCACGTGGGAGAGTAGGGCTGCCTAACTCCGGAACACAAATGAAAATAAAGCAGAGGTGCCTCTGCAATGTCCAGTACTCAAGAGTGAAATCATTAAATAGGTCGATAAAAGCCACCTCTCAGAGGTGGAAGGTACAATCCACAGCAATGATAGAACATTCACAGACATTTACATTAGGAATAAAATAGCATCCCAGGGAAATGAGGGAAACAGAGAGAGATAGTTTCCAGCGCCCTTTCAGTTATAAAGACATCAATTGGGCAAAAAAGTAAATGATACACATACCCCAAATTCAGAGGCAAGCAACATCATCTTTAACAGGAAATAAGAAATAAAAGGTGCTTACTTCAGTAATATTAAGTTACACTGTCCCCAAAGCTCTGGCCAACGTAATAACGCAAATAGATAAATGTTACAAAGTATTGGAATGAGATTAAGTTATGTTTACCGATTACTTCTTTCTTTACTAAGAAAATCCAAAAGAATCAACAGAAAACCTAGTAAAACTGAATGTCTTTACATCAGAATCGATATCCTATAAACAAGATGTACACCTTACTTTTGAAGGTCCATGAAATGTTTACAGAATTGATTATATAAGGCACAAAGAACACATCCATAATTTCTCCAAAGTAGAATCTACATATCCGTATTCTCCAAGCCACAATGAAATATAACCACAATTGAGTAAAACAACATAAGCAACAACACTCAAGCCAAATCAATTAGAAATTGATTTTAAAATAAGCTCTACTTTGCACATTTAATTCAGATAATTATTTCCCCTAAGAACAAGAAGAAATGAAAAGCATATTTACAAATATTTTTTAAATGTTTTAAAAACTACATATTAAAACTTGTGCAGTCAAAGTCACAAGCAGAGGCAAATTCATACCATGAAATGTTTTCATTATTTAAGAAGAATAACATAAGGAATATTTGGACAGATCCACAAAACAAACTTCAGGAAAAGCAGAAGGAAGGAATCAATAAAGATAAAGGCAGATATTATTGAATTTGAGCACACACACACACACACACAGTTTAATTGATAAATTATTCCAAAAACAGATTCTTTGAAAAACTTCTAAAGCAGACACTCCTCAAGATCATCTAATAAAAAAGAGATAAAGTACACATACACAAAATTAAGAATGACAAAAGTGATATAATCATAGAAACAGATTGGAATGTTATAAAAATACTATTTATGGACTCTATGCTAAGAAGCTTTTAAATCTCAAAAAAAAAAATCTATTATTTTCCAGGATTAATAATAGGTCTTGAAAAATCATTGAGCACTCGCTATGTGCCAGACAAGGTGCAAGTTACTTTATCTCTTTAATCCTCACAGTGGCACTCTTAGCTACAGGCTCTCATTTTAATTATTTAACAACTGAGGAAACCAAGAATTAGGAAGGAGACATAGTTTTCCCAAGGTCACAAGGGAAATGACAGAGTAAGAGTTTGAACCCAAGTTGTCCGATTCCAGTACTTCCACATTTAAATGCTGAGCTACATCAGAAAAAGAAGCAAATATTCTACAGATGCAAAAAAAATCATAAGAATCCAATGAATACAGAAGAAATATGAAAAGTTGCCAAAGAATTATCCCAGGAGAGTTACATGGGTGAGTTCTTTCAAGCGTTCATGGAATAGATCATTCAAATGATGTATATATGGTACAGAATACAGAAAAAAAATGAAATGTTCCCTAATTCAGTTTACAAAGCCAACATAACTTGGATACCAAAAGCAACAAAAAATAAATTTGAAAAGGCCTAAGTGAAATCCTAGCAAAACAATCACGTGGTAAATTAAAAGAACAATACTCTATAACAAGGTAGAATTTGATCCAAAAAATGTTTCAAAGTTATGAAACATTATTATAATTCATTTCATCAACAAGTCAACAGACAAAACAACACAAACATCTCTACATATTAATCAAAAAAGCATTTTTCTAAATCCATTCCTGATTTTAAGGTCATATGAACTAAAAATAAATATCTCATTAACATTATAAAAAAACATATACCTCAAAAAATTATTTGTTATCATACTTGACAGTGAACCAGAAACAAGATAAAGATTTCTATTTTCCACAATTTAATGTTTTGGAAGATCTAGCCAATGCTATCAGACAATCAAGAGAAATAGAAGAGAGGAAAAACTGAAAAAAAAAAAAAAGGCAAAATATATATTCTATAGAAATGCAGGACTTGTTACCTAGAAGTTCCAAAACATTCAAATAAAAACTTGTAGGAAAAAAATGAAAGAATTCAAGTAGACAGCCAATAACAATAAATATGCAATCTCTTTCCTACATGCTAGTAGTAACCAGTTTAGAAAATAGAAAGGAACAAATTCACAATAGAAATATGTAAGCAATATTTACTTTCTTAAAATGAACTTAAGGATGAATTGTGAATTTGTCAAATTTGACAAATTGTGAATATATATATAAAATATACATATATAATATATATATAATATATATTATATATATTATATATATTATATATATATTACGGTGAAAGATTATACAAAGCCAAGTATCAAAAAATATCAGTTCTCTTTAATTTTCAATTTAATAAAATTCCACAGAACATCTATATCTTTAACTTCCTGACATCACCAAAATTCATCCAGAAAAATAAACAAATGAGACCAATGAAGAAAATATTGCAATATGAGAATGAAAGACTATTACTAACAAATAATAACACATATTACAACAATAGTGTATTAAAACAAAGCAATACTAGTATAAGAATAAACAGATTAATTGAATCATAGAAAGCCACAGCAAGAAACAAAAACTATGAAAGTATCTAGCATGTGGTACACGTGGAAAAAGAACATATAGTTATCTCTCACAATAAACAAATGATTAAAGATTCAAATATAAAAGATGAAATCATAAAAGAACTAGAAAAAAAATAAAAATGCCTAGATAAGCTCAGGGTGGGAAAGGTTTTTCCATGGAAAAACAAAGTATGAGGAGAAATCAGAGATAGATTTTTTAGAACATTTTTAAAAATGTTTGAAATTAAAAAATGAAAAGCCCCCTGAGTAAAATGGGATGGCAAATGAAAAAGTCAGGTGGGGGACATTGAAAATACGTGATAGAAAAAGTTACTGTTCTTATTAAAAATGTCTTATGAGATTAAAAAAATCAAAGAGGAACACACCAACAGGGAAAAATGGGTAAATGGCTTTCAGTTCAATACAGTGAATTCAATACAGATGTTCACCTGCCTGCCCCCTTGAAACTGCACTAAATGAGGGCGAAGAGATTTTCATTCTGAGGTAAGCACACAAGGACACAGACAAGACAAGAGTGAAAACTGATCCGGAACTGGGAAAACCGAATCTTAGGCTGACTGTAAGGAAGGCTGAAATAAAGGCTGATGTATTCCATGGAACCCACAAAAGTCTCAGGCCTTCACAGCACCAGGTGCCTCAATGTGGCAGGAAAATCTGAGCCTAACTAGGATGAATTGGCTGAAAGTCTGTTTAAGAAGACATCCCCCCAAATCCTCACCAAGACTTCAGAGCCTTCCCTGATCTTGAGAAAAGACTGAAAAGGTATTGCACAGAGAAAGTAAAGCAGAGGTGACTGATACAGAAACAGCAGGCACAGCTGAGAGTAAAAGCTCTAAATTAAAAAGGGGAAGAAAGCAAAATGTTACCAGCCGGATGCTGAGAACCACTCGCCTCTGCCATTTTCCTCCTCGAGCCTCTCAGAGAAGTGGCAGCCTGACATACTCTAGGCCAGAAACTAAAAGACCTTTGGAGCATCTGAGCAGTCCAAACGAAAAAAGGTTTTAAAATGCTAAACATGGGGTTACCCAATAGAAACACCAACTTGCTCACTCTACAGTAAAGCCCACAGCTACAAATCCCAACCGGATCATCAGTTTGAATGCCAAGAGCTTTCAAACAGCTCATTAGTGTATTTGTGTGTGTGTGTGTGTGTGTGTGTACCTATACATATATCTGTAGAGTTGAAGAAAGCATATAACATGGAAGTCAGAGACACATACAACTGGATGGGAAAAAAAAGTTTGGAGACTGTAGGAAAAAGAAAATTTCAGAAAAAATATCCTTAATATCATCAGGGATATCAAACGTTATCAGGACTACCAAAGCAATCGCATCCATGAAACAAAATTTTATAATATTTAGAGTATAATAAAAAAATCTTGAAAATAAGAGATTGCAGCAATGAAAATAGGCTAAAAATAAAGACAGAAATTTCTTGGAGAACAAAGAAATTAAAGTTTGAAAATCAGAGAAAAAAATTTGGGAATATTAGAGAACCAGTCAGAGATCCAACATGCAAAAAATAAAAGTTCTAGAAAAACAGATGGAAGGAAATTATCTAAGGATTGTTTAAAAAAAAACTGTCTACAACAGATTTCAGATCAAAAGGGCCTCGCACAATGGATGAATATAGATCCACATCAAGATGTGTATACATGACATTTAAAACACTAGAACACAATAGGAAAATCCTGCACATTCCAGAAAGGGAGAAAAAAAGATCACACACAAGGGATGAGGAATCACAAAGGTTTCAGGCCTCTCAGCAACAGCACTAGAAGTTAGAAGACAATTATTTATGCTTTCAAAATCTGTGGGGAAGAAAGATGACCAACCAGAATTCTATACCCAGCCAAACTATCCATGTCAATTGTGAACTAGACATTCTCCTTTTCAGATGTGGAAAGTCTTCAAAAATATAGCTCCCATGAGCCCTTTCTGAGATAACTGCTAGAGGGTGCACTCTAGCAGCACAGAGAGTAAACAAAAAAAGATAACCCAGGATTTATGAAATCAGAGATCCAACCAAGAAGATAGGATCAGGGGAATCCCTGGGAAGAGAATGAGGGTAGATGAGGACAGGAATCCCAAAGATCAACCAATCCAAAACAGAAGAGACAAGAAGGCTCCAGGAAGAGATTTCTTCAAAAAGATAAAACGCATTTTAAAAATTGTTTGAGTGGGGTTGAATGTATTGAGAGGCTGAGAATACATCTGTGATAAATTCATTAAAAACTAAACAAAAAATACAAACAAACAAAACCCAGATAATTATTAATTCCAAAGAAAACAAAAAGTTGTGAAGAAGGGGTAAATAATCATAATGCTGCTGTTCAGCTCCTAAGAATGTTTACATGGTTATAATAATGTAAACACTGAATCCTGACCAAACCAAAAACTATGAACCAAATATATATTAAGAGAGTGGGGTGGGGCACAGAGGTATGCTTGTGGATGGGAAGGCCAAGGACATATGCTTGATGGTTGAAAAATCAAGATAACGCTCAAGCTTAAAAAAAAAAAAAGATTGAGAAGTAGAAAAATAAGAATGTTACTTAGAAACATGGATGTAAATGTCAAGAGAATGAGTTAAAAGAGTCAACAGCCATTGGTTCTGTGGAGCAGGACATGGGGTGGAGTAGGGAGACCGGAGGGCGGGTGGGCACTGATACCTGTACAACAGGCTTCTAGAACTACCTGATTCTTAAATGAAGCATGTGCAGGACTTCAACAAAAATTAAACCAAGGGAAAGGCAGAATGCAAGGAACCTGAACCGGCAATTCAAGTACTCAGACCCAATAAAGATACGGGGGCAATGCTGTGATCCCAGGTAATAAAATCGACAATAACAAATTTGTGTGTAACAAATTGGCCAGTATCAAAACCTTGATAATCCCCATAGAAAAAGTCACTTGTTAAACTAATTCTGAGATCGTAAATTGGCACAAAGTTTAAGGAGGGCAATGTGGCCATCGAATGCTTGCACCTTCTGAGATGACCGCTCCGCTTTTAGAATGAACTTCAGGGAATACATCAGGTATGTACGTGGGATGAACAAAGGTGCTCACCCCAATTTACACAATCCAGCTTTTAAAATTATCTAGACATCTGACAAGAGAGCAGCTATTACATCGGGCTTGAGGTAGCAGTTCTTAGGATACTACATAACCGCTAAAAAATCACAAGCTAGAAAATTACTTAATGGCAGGAGAAGATATTCAGGATATACAGTTAGGTGAAAAAATTAGGATGACGATAAGGAGCCCAGTTAAAAACATACATGCATAACGTATGTGTACAAAAACGTGCGTGCGCACACACGCACACACGTTTATGCAATTTATGTTCATCTTTGAGCGGCTGGGATGAGGGGGTGTCCCATGTTTCATTTTATTTGTTTTGAGTATTTCACAAGCTTTTACAATAAACATGTATTTCGTTTTCAATGAGGAGAAAAACACTAGTTTTTGGAATCGTTCAGTACAATAAATTTCAGTTATTAGCTTAGTGTCTTTTATGGGAAAAACTCGCACGGCTCCCCTTGCTTATTGCAATTTCCATCACAGTAATGAGTTAACAAGATGCAATTCCATGCATAATTTTTAAAAGACTCATTGCTGCCAGGAGGGTGAAGGTAAAACTCAAGTCCCAACTCAAGCTGCCAAAAAGGACTCTGGTGCCCAGTCAGCTGTGAAGTGAGCACGGTCCCTACTGCTTGGATAGGACCGGGGACGAGGGAGAGCTGTCTGGGGCCAAGCCTCCTTGCGTGCACTCTCCCTAGGGTTGCCATGGGCAACTTCCATGTGGCTCATCCGGCCAGCCTGCCCTCCACGCAGAGAAGCAGCTCTGGGTGGGTAGTGCATGCACTCGGGGCCCTCTGAGGCCCTGCGTACATGTTCCAGCCATCTTTGATCACCTACAGTCTTTGTATTATCTAGACCGTGTGTGGCCCTTAGTCACAGGCACATATGCCTTTTAAAGGGCAACCAAAAAAAGCACAACTCACCCAGTGAAGCAGGGGCTCCCCGCATCAGAAGCGTCCTCGGGAAAACTCGTGCTCAGGAAACCACACCTCCACGGCTCCATGCAGAATGACCTACGAAGACAAGAGGGCCAAGTCACAAGACCAAATCCAGCCTGCGTGAGCGTGTCTGACTCCCATGGGTCCCTCGCAGACACTCCCTGGGGAGCACTCTGAGAATGGCAAGGCCAGCACGGGGTACGTGGAGCTGGAAGGAGCCAGCGGCTGCCCTCCGGATACTCAGAATTCCACGGGAAGTGGCCAGCCATGGAGTCGCACATGGGAGTTCCAAGCGGCAGGTCCCGAGCCCCTCCAGGTGGGGAGACCCTCCCACAGTGACAGAGCTGAAGGGAAGGGTGAACTGGCATCACAAGAAACTCAGGCTGGAGCAGGGTGGAGGAGAGTGAGGAGGGGGACGAGGAGCACCGGGCGTCTTGGGCCTGGCCTAGCGGGTCAGTGCTTTCAGACTTCGGGAGTTACTGCAGCCCTTAAATACTAAATATTTCATTAAATACTTACATACTAAGTAATACACTATCATCCTCTGTACCCCTGGGACTAAACTGATTACAGTCTTGATTCCATGACACCAGTGACTGAAGATCCATGAATGGCTCTTCTATTATCGTTATTCAGCCTTTGAAGGATTTAATGCCCATCCATAAACCCTGCCTAGCTCCAACCCAGAGCCAGACACTAAGTGACTTATCCGCCCCCCCTCCCCCACCACGCTGGGTGGACGCTCCTAGAGCCCCATGGTCATGCAACGGCCCCGCCAGCCCTGACCTCACAGGCTGAGACCCACCCCTGACTACGTCTGGATTTGGAGCCCTGCTTGGGCCATTCCCAGCCACTCTCCCTGCTGGGACAGAAATGGGCTGGTCTCAAGGACAGATGGACACCCTCCCAAACTGAGGTTCTCCCTGAGATCACAGCAGAGGGCAAGCGGGCACCCAGAGGGCTCTGGGGAAGGGGGCAAGCGCAGGTGGGCCGGGGGTGGCCCTGCACCCACCCCGTCCCCTAGCCGGTCAGGCCAGGCCAGGAGTCAGCTCTGGGCTTTGCAGCCCGGACGTTCTGAGTATTTTGAAACGTGCTGTTTGCAACAATTGTCAGGAGCAGGAAGGGAGTTTTCCAGATGCTTCCTTGCAGGGCTTTTACAAAATGTCACAGAATTGGTAGACTTAGCCATAAAAGTTTGTTACGTTCTTTAGTCTTGATGAGCAAACCACAGACATGTGCTGCCACACCCTCAGGGCCCAAGCCCCTTCGCACGAAGAACGGGGCCAGCAGCCTCCCAGATGGGAATGACAGACATCCGGACTCTGTGCTCAGGGCATCTCTCTGCTGCACCCCTCCGTCCTGTGCATCCCAGGGAGGAATCCAGTGTGACAGCTGCTGCAGGGGTATGGGACACGCCCCGGACTTGGGCACTGAGCGGCGGTCACTGTTCTCATCTGAGCCTCTACAGGACCTCTGCAGCACCGGGGGTCTCAGTGAGATGCAAATGGAACAGCACCTATCAACTCGAGCCAGTGGTGGGGGAGAGGGGAGACCTTAAGAGAGGAGCGGCCCCCCAGGGGGCTATGCAGAGGCAGGCTGGGGGGCCCTGTAGGGCCCCTCTCCCTCCCTTCTTTCTCCAATAGCTGCCCAGCGCTTTCTAGCTCACAAAACCCCTTTCCTTTGTGCCCCGCTGCACCCCAGAGAATGGCCACCCTGCATCGAGGCCTCAGCCTCTGGCCAACGCCAGCCCCTCCCATCCACCACTCTGCCTCGGTTCTTCTTCCCAGTAGGGATCCAAGCCTGCACAGGGTGCAGTCCCTGAGAAGGGGTGTGCTGGCGCAGAAACCAGGAGACCCACAAAGTGAAGGACTCAGGCCAGAGGGTCCCGGGCCGCTCGAAGGAAATGCTACCCACCTTGGGTGACCCCCCACACTTCAAGTATGGCTTTCCCAAGGCCGAGGAGCGCCCACCAGCTGCATAAACAGCCAAACCGAGGAATGTGGGCCCACGACTCACCAGGGTACTAAATATTTGGAGAGGGGACCTGTGGAGCCATGGGATGGGGGGCGCGGGCGGGAGGAGGGACAGGGCAAAGGGTATGTATAGAGAGGACTGACAAGAACAGGCAGGGCAGGGGCCCAGAGTCGCAGGGAAGCAGCAAGTGACCCCAGGGGCGCAGGGGATTGGACGAGTAGCCCTTTTAGAAGTCTGAACTCTGGCCCGGGGGGGCTCCCCAGAGAACCCCACGGAGGGGGCCCATCAGAAAATGAGGCCAGAATCCCTGCAGTGCCTGGGGACAGTGGAGGGGAGGGGCCAGCTGAGGAAAGAGAAGCCACGGCAGGGACACATGTGCCCAGGCCTGCCCTTGTCCCCTCTGGGCAGCTGCCAGCAGCCCCTGCTGGCGGGGGTCACCAGCTCCTGCTGTCCCCGGGAACATCTGCCGGGGACAGGGTCAGGCCCCTGCCAAGCTGGCAGGACTGTCTTTTATTTTATCCTGCTGATCTGAGGGAAAAGAAAATATAACAAGTCAGCCCCAAAGAGACCAGTGAAGATCAAGGGCCTGGAGGACAGAGGGAAGGGGGGCTGGGACCCGAGTCCAAGGGAGAGCTATCCCTTCCTTCCCCACGACAGGCAAAATGGGAACGGCAGAGAGCCCTGCCATCATCTTTCTCCCGTGGTTACAGATGGGGACACTGAGGCTGGGCAGCCGTTGGCTCCAACTCGAGTCTCAGAAGTAGGGAAGAGGGAAACGTCACCCTTCCTGAAGGTCCTCGGTGGCTGCTGAGGCCCAGAGAACACAGAGGGGGTGCTGGCGGAAGGGGAGCGGGCAGCGCCCACAGGTTTGGGGGCGCGGAGGAGGCCAGCCACTCTGAAGCCCAGCTCCAGTGGCAGCTCCTGTGGCTCCCTGCTGGGTCTGCCTGCCAGGCCACGTGCGGCACACCCGCCGGGCACAGCCCGCAGCAAGATTTCTGCAGGATAAACGAATGAAACTCACTTCCCTCTCACAGATGAGGAGCCCAAAGCCTGGAAGGTTCTGGTGACTTCGAGACACACACTGCTCTTTCCTGGCAACAAAAAAAAAAAGATAAAAAGTCAAAAGAGAATGAGAGACCACGAATCTCCCTGTCCAAGGGACCAGTCCAGGGCCTGGGTTCGCTCTCAGCTCAGCGGGGACGGCGGGACAGAGAGCGGACTGCTCTCTGGGGCTATGTGTTCCTCCGCCCCCCAAGATCCATCCTGCCACACCTGTGACCCTGGGGCACGAGCCTCAGCCACCACTCCGGGAGACGGGAGCCCACTCAGGAGAAGCCTGGGAGGAGTCTGAAACATGGAGTCACGCACGGCTGCCCTCCCCAGGCCTCAGTTTCCTTGTCGCCACAATGAGGAATCAGTGTCACCCGTCTCTGGATGAAACAGGGAAACATTCGGCCGTGCCTGGCGACGACAGGCATAATGCAATGTTATTACTCTTTCTCCCCAGGCTCCGGGGGCGCCCCCCAGGGGAAGGGCGAGCCCTAAGCTGGGCCCGCCCCTAAGCATGCAGCCCCAGCTAGTGCTACACGCTTGTCCTATCCATGTCGGGATGAAGTCAGACTCCACGCTGGCTCCGGGAGGGTCTGAGGCCTCCGCACAGAGCTTGGAGGAAGGCTGATGGGGGTGATCGAGCTCACTCCAGTTTCACAGACAAGCAAAACCGAACCGCACAATTCTGCCTTGCAAAACCATCAGCCTGCTCAGTGACAGCTGAAGGTTTGTTTTCAATCTCTGCTTCCCTTCTTTGCGAGGAGGCCCCAGCGACCCCCACCAACCAGACTCAGCTCTGGCCAGTGGCCACAGGGTTTCAAATTTTGAAACGGGTCTTTTGCAAAATGTTCAGTTTCAAGCCCTGGTCTGATTGCCCACATCCTGTCCAAACTTCCTGGGGGAGTGAGATTTATTTAAGAAGGAATAAAATCCCCATGTTCATGTCCTTGAGTGAAAACACGCTCCGTCCCAGGCAATTTCAAGGATTAAGGTTACATATCTCCTAATGAGTCGCAGGCGAAAAGGAAAATGGAATTGGCTGGAGGAGGGGTACAGGCCTCAGTCATGAGGAGGTGTTACTTCCCAGTGCCAAGGACCCCGGTTCTCTTCCGGGGACAGGATCTGCCCCCCAGAATGACCTCCCAGTCATTCTTCTGTGTGTTCATTCAGTGTCTCATTCAACCAGCTTTCTGATGGATGGACCCACCACTCTGCACAGGTTCTATGGGGGTGGGGGGTGGTCCGAGACACCCCAGACCGAGCACAACCGGGCTGGAAAGCCAGACACCTAAATCAAGCACAGGAGACGTTTCTGAATGGAGGTCAAGTTCATGGTCATGCAACAGTTCCAAATGTGGGGTGCCTCAACCCACCAGGGGGAGGCAGGCTGCCCAGCTATTGAGCAGTGAGGACAGGGTCAGAACAGGAGCATGTGTAAAGGCACAGAGACGCAGACACAGAGTCTGGGAGGGTCTGCCGGGTGACACATAGGGCCCGGCCAAGGTGGGAGCCAGGGCAAGAGGCCAAGTCACAAAGACCGCGAGTGAGAAGCAAGGAGCTTGCGCTTCCCCCTGGGGCTTCCGAAACTCACAAAAGGGCTTTAGAGAGCATGGGACTCTTTCTCATGCATTCTAGAAAAATCTAGAAAGATTGTGTTGACTGCAGCACGGAGAACAAACTGAAGGAAGGGCGAAAAGTCCAATCCAGAGGCTGACCCAGGCCAACATGAGGGAAGTCTGGACTTTTGTGGTGCCGGGCACGAGAGAGGTAGCCTCCTGGGTTCTCTGGAGACAGAGGAAGGGGCAGAACCAAAGCTGGAGGCCGAGGGAGGGTGGCATCGGTGAAGGCGACCGGAACAAGGCGTGTGGACTGCAAGGTTCGCTGCAGAACATCACAGTGATGCTACCCCCACGGTGGTTTCTCGGGCAGCCGTTTGAAGACACTCAGAATGGAATGTGGTGGAGGGAGACAAGGTCAACCCATGTTCCAGTGTACCCTCAGTTTGTCATCTGGCAGTACATCGAGAAGAACCACCTGGAAGTTGACGGGGTGGCTCAAACCCTGAGCCTCAGCAGAGCCTTCCTTAACAAGCTCGCGGCCCGAGTGACTGCAATGTTTGGCTGGTCGCCTCTGCCCAGGTAATAACCAAAGGGCCGCTGCACAAACCCCAAAGTCCACCCACCCCTCTTTCCTCCAACGATGTCCGAGGACCTGCCCGCAGGGACCCGCAGCCATCTGCCAGCTCAGACCGTGGCCATGGCCTTGTCCTTCCAGAGTGTCCCCCCCAAAGCAGAGGGGGCTTGTCATAAGGGCCAGACCAGCCCAGGTGGCAGGTCAGCAAAGCCCACGGCACCCGGGCTTCATAGAGCTCGTCACGAGGATGATTAAGTAATTCCACAGTGAAAATTTGTTCGAAATCTATCTCCCACTCAAGACTTGAAGTTCCATGAGGGCAGAGATAGGATATGGCCTGCCTCTTGCTGCTTATACCCAACCTCTGGTGCCTAGAAAGAGCCCAATCTTTTTCTGAATAAATGAAAGAATGGACGAGTAGTTCACCAAACATTCACCGAAGCCTAGACCTTCTGGTGGGTTACCTGACGCCAAGGAGTTCATTCCCTTTGGGAGAAACCAGTTGGTCATAACTAACACCATAACAAGGGCTCTGTCGGGGGTGTGGAGGATGGATACGTGAGCACGACAGGACGAATCTGGACCACGGGAGCTGAGGAGCCAGGAAGGAAGACAAGGGGCTATGTGAGTGCAAGGCAGGTGACAGGTGTGTTGGGCATGGCACAAAGCTGAGCAACCATGGAAAGCACAGATTAGAATCAACTAGAAGCTGTTGAACGCTATGAGGTCCAAGCACCTCATTTACCCAGCAATCCTGGGGAACGTGAGAACCTAAGTCCCACGTCCTGCGTCCATACACTTTCCAGTCACACATTAGATTCTAGACGAAGGCCACTGATGCTCATCCTGCCGCCCGCCCTCAGCATTCAGGGGGCCCGGAGGGGCTGGAGGTTGCCCAGATGGAAGACAGCCAACCCAGAAGACTCAAAATTAGGGTCCCAGATGTCCACTATTAAGAAGGAGACGGGGGTCTACCTGATTTGGTCCGAAGTAGAAAGGCCAATGATTTGAGCTGAAATCCAGTCTTCAGGAAGGAGAAGGCTATATTCCAAGCCAAATGACCGTTACATCACCAAGTCCAAAGGAAGGACATGAAACCAGGAGTGAGAGATGGAATCCAGGGTCAGGAACAGGCAAGACAGGAGAGGAGGGGGAGTGGTCAGTGTCAGCCATAGAGTGGGTATAAAATTAAAACACATAATTGCAGGAGGGAGGAATGATGCAATACAGGGAGGGGGCAGTGGAGGGGGGGCGGTCTTGGGCAAATACCCACAGAGGGCAAAGATGTTGCCAACTTACTTTTCTCATCATCTGTCCCTGGCAGAACGGCATGTTATGCTGTCTTAAAGGTGCATAGTCTCGACCCATCCCATCCAAACTGGCATTGTTCTAGAACTTCGTCGAACTCGCCATTCTTCTTGGACAGGGGAATCTGCGTATTACGTGGGTGTCATTTGGGAACTTTCTAAAGAAGTGCAATTGAAACCATCAGTTACAGCTACTTCGGGTAAGTTTCGAAGCATTTATTCCCTCCCAGGTCCCACAGTATGGGCCTTCTAACACGCTCTTGCTAGACAAGGTTAATTCCCGTAACAATTGTTATCTTCGTGGAAGACGGAGCTGAGGCTCGAGGTCCAGAGGCCCTTCACGTCTAACCCACAACAACCACAAGAGGAACTGGGTTTCTTTGCAAAGGCAAAGAGCAGGCCCACTTGCTGGAGGCATAAAAACAAGACCAGGTTATTTTTGACCTCCTGTCTTGGCAGAGGCAAGGGCAACTTTCGGGAAGACCCAGGGCTTCCACTCCACCATGCCAAGCCAACGTTGCCCAAGGATGGGCCAGTGTCCAGGGCAGTCAGAACTGCCAGTATCCTGTCTGTCTGGCACCGAACACTAGAAGCTGACCTCAAGGGAGAATCCGGACCTGCGTCGGAGAACGCCGCAGGCCATCTGACACAGCACACCTCCCCGCGGGACGGTTCCCAGACCGTTCTGAGAAGGGCCAGCCTGGTTCCACAAAAGCACATGTATTTTTAGTTATTCATTAATTTGTTCGGCAATAATTGACTGGGCGCCTCCCAGGCTCGGGGCTGGGCAGGCGCTGGGATGCCGAGTGGAATCTGACCTGGTTCCTGGCTCTCGCAGGGCACATGGGCTTAGCGATAACACGTAAACAAATACCCATGATAGAGTAGAATGGGTGCTCCGGTGGAGCTATTTACAAAGTGGCGTGAGGTTGGGGTGTGGCTAGCTCTCTCCTGAGTGGTCAGGGAAGGGATCCCAGCGTGACTTCATTCACTCATTGCCTCACACACGGATCACTGACTCACTCACCCATTTACTGACCCATTTGTTTATTCGCTCATTCATTCAGAGCAGTTCAGCTGTTCTTGGACTGCACTCCCATTCATTGACTCGTTTACTCACTCACTAATTCGTTATTTTATTCACTCACTCTACTATATGCATCCCTCCATCCACTGGCTTATTCGTCTGCTCATTAGCTTGTCTCATTCATGGACTTATTTATCTATTAATTCGTTAAATTCTCCCACTTTTTCCTTCTTTCATCAATTTGTTCATGTCTTCACTCACTCAGTTTTTGGCTTCTTAATCAATTAATGCATTTGGCTCCCCATTCACTCAGTGACTCGCTGGTTCATTCATTCCCTCATCACGAATTAACTTTCAATTCTCATTGAAACTCAATTCGCAAACTCATTCAGGGACTCACTTACCTATTCTTTCGTCTATTTGTGCACCCATCTTTCACTTGTTGACTCCTTGAGCTACTAGTCTTTCATTCATTCACCCACTGACTTATTTATTCATCACTCATTCTCCTTTGGACATTCTTCCTTACACATCATCTCATCCACTCATTGATTCGATAATTACTTCATCATACATGTACGCACGTATGCATTTGGTTAAGTGGACGTGTCAACTCATTGTCAATTTGTTAACGCGTGTGCATACTCAACATTTTCATCAATATGTTTTCCTTTGTTTACTCAAAGACTCCTTCATTCACTAACTCACTGCTGCATCCAGTCATTCACCATTTATGCAATTTGTCATTCCACAAAGGTCTATTACTCGTGCTCTGTGAGCTCGGCATAATGGGCAGTGCAGAGGACAAGGGGGTTATGACCCCTAACTTCACGGAGCTTACAGCCTGGCGAGATTTTCATTGGCTCAAGCGTCATCTCCTTTGTAAAGCATCTGATACTTAAGATTGAGCCAAGGGCCCACCTTCTGTGCTTCTGGAAAGTCCTTGCCCATTATATTGAATTGTTGCATTTATAAGTTGGTCTCTACTTAGTCCCAAAATGTTACGTGAGAGCTGGAACTAGACTGGATTCAGATACAAATGCCATGACCAACACACAGACTCACATGGATTTGGGTCAAGGTTGAGCTGAAATTAATACCTCATGAGTTATTTTAGCACTGTCTTAGACACTAAGTGCCAAAACATTCTAGAATAGGGAATTCTTGGGGCGCCTGGGTGGCTCAGTCGGTTAGGTGTCCGACTTCGGCTCAGGTCATGATCTCATGGTTTGTGGGTTCGAACCCCGAGTCAGGCTCTGTGCTGACAGCTCCGAGCCTGGAGCCTGCTTTGGATTCCGTGTCTCCCTCTCTCTCTGCCCCTCCACACCTCGTTCTCTGTCTCTCTCTCAAAAATAAACAAGTGTTAAAAAAATTTTTTTAATAGAATAGAAATTCCCGCCACCACCTCCACATATATGAGGTGATAAGTATTTGTGAGATAGAGAAAAGAAATGATCTAGGGAAGTAGAAAAAATATCTCAATTATTTCAGTACAACAGGCAGAGTTAGTACCATATACTACATGCTACTAAAACAAAGATAAAAAAGGTAAATGCTTTATTTCATAAATGTCAGTGGTGCAAAACTGCAATGACCTTAATCCTTCTTTCAAATCACATTTTCATCACTGGTCCAGGATTCTGCCTCCTTCAATTCAGATTTTCAAACACCAATTTACTAAACGACTACAGCCGCCAAAACAATAACACTAACATCCAGGGACCCACCAAAGTACAAGAATGAAAACAATGAATATTTTAACAACTGTATCTGTCCTCATTATACACAGAGGGGAAGATTAAATCTTTGCCATTACATAGGTCTCAGAGAAGCAAAATGGGGTTGATCCTAATTCTAGTTTCATAACATTTTAGCATTGGGACACGCTTTGCCACTCTAATTTTCTTTACATATGGATTTTTCCTTGTTTATTAATTTAGTCAGTTACTCCTTCTCAAAGGAAAAGTCAACAGCACAGAATTTATTTCCAACCAAGAGGGGGAATTTTTTACAAGTAAGTTTCTCTATGTGCTCCTAAAGCAGAGTGCTGAAATAACCGACCCAAGTGAAAAAAATCTTTGTGTTGGGAATCCTCACATCATTCGTCAAGAGTGACCATTGTAATTTCACTAGCATATTTACATTTAATTTGCTTAATTATGGGTTATTTTAATACAATACAATACAATACAATACAATAAATAAAATGAAATAAAATAAATGAAATGAAATGAAATGAAAATTAAATTAAATTAAATTAAATTAAATAAATAAAATTAAATAAAATAAATAAAATGAAATGAAATAAAATAAAATAAAAATAAAATAAAATAAAATAAACAAGGAAAACACAATCAATCCAAGGACAAGACCTTTGACTATGACTAGAATGTGTCTATAATCTTCTTAAGCTGAGAGGGAGCAATCTATTTTTTGAATGGAAATCTGTTTTTGTTTTTGTTTTTTTATTTTTGCAAAACGAATAAAGCACGACCTTGTCAGAACAAATTCTTATCATCAGTCCATACAAGGTCTTCTTTGATTTTATGTTATGGTTGCATGAAGCCATTTATTCTTTTGAAAATAATACGTCATCATCCATGAACAAAATGACCAAGCCAAGAATAAAAACTTAATCTGCTACTTACCCTAATCTATGCTTTCTTTGGCCACATCAGTAACAGTCAGGATCCTCACCATTAAGTGTAATGACAAAAGCAGCCAATGTGAGGCCATTCTCGGCACAAAGCAGATGTAATAAAGAATAAAATATAGTCATCATTGGTTCATTCTTGGCACTCACTCATTCAGTTAGCCATTTCTTTAATTTCAACTTTTTTTTTCCTTCACGAAACAAACACATAGAAACCCACTGCAAATAGACAGCAGAACATCGACTCATAAACTCCCTCTACCTAGCGGCTTCTTACACAAAGTGGTAACAACCTTACTCTATGTTTTTTTTTTCTTACTTGACCAAAGTATTTCAGAACTGAATACAGAATATTTCCCATTTTATAACATATCCTCTAAATTGGTCCATGTTTTGACCTAATTTTCTTTACCTTTGAGTATATTTGCTTATTGATACATTCATTTATTCACTAATAACATAAAGTCAAATCCATGAACCTTTCTCAACTAGATTCTTGACCTTTCCTGAGACCACTCCCCAAAAGTCCTACACTAGTTCGCTTTGTGAGTGGTGGACCTCAGTGGTTCAAAAAATGATTGATCATAATTTTTATTCAGAGGCATTCCATTCACATCATTGGTGCAGGTGCAATCCTTCAGCATTTAATTTTTAGAGATTACACTGAACCATTGTTAGGTGTTACAGAGGCCAACCATGAACCCACCATCCTGCTCAACAACCAGAATATCGACTCTCGAAATGAGTATCAGCCTAGACCTTTATCAAGAGGGAAATGTTTAAATCATCAGTGGGACTAACTAAATAAAAAAAATCAGTGGAACAAACATAAAATGAGACTTGGAGTTTTGAAATGAATGAAAAAAGCAAAGTTCTTTACTTGTCCTTCATTTGCGCTAATTTGGATTAATTATCCAAACTGTGGTTCATAACATATTCACACTACTGGCCTACGCACGACTTTCTAGAAGTTATTTACATTTATTTTGGGCCGCCTGGGTGGCTCAGTTGGTTAAGCGTCCGACTCTTGATATTCTGCTCAGGTCATGATCTCACGGTTTGTGAGTTCAAACCCCATGTCCTGTCAGTGCAGAGCCTGTTTGGGATTCTGTCTCTCTGACTCTCTCTCTCTCTCTCACTCTCTCTCTCTCTCAAAATAAATAAGTAAACTAAAAAAAGAAAAGGAACTAGGAGTGGCAGGCAGTTTACTCTGGGTCCCATACCTTCAGAGCTAAAAGATTAGAACTCCTTTTTTAAAAGGATGTGTTGTGCTAAATCAGATATATCATGAACCTTGGTTTGTGACACAATCTCATCGCTGTCCTCATGTGGCTTTCTTTGATTATATTCCATACTATTTATTTATTTATTTATTTATTTATTTATTTACATCCATGTTAGTTAGCGGATAGGGCAATAATGATTTCAGGAGTAAATTCCAGCGATCATCCCCTACATATAACACCCAGGGCTCATCCCCACAAGTTATATTCCATACTTTTCAATCACGCAGACAACTCTGAATACCCTATACAGACAACCCCCGCTGTTTGTATAGACAAAAACAAGAATTTGGAGTATTACTCACATTGAACCATCAAGGTCCTGATCATTACAGAATGATTATCGGCTTAAGTGTATCCATTCCGTAAAGTAGAAAGTAGATGGAAAAAAAGGGGGAAATGAATATGAACTATTTTATTTTTTAAGTTTTTATTTCAATTCCGATTAATTAACATACAGTGTAATCTTAGTTTCAGGTGTACAATGTATTGATTCAACACCTTCCATACAGGGGTCCAGACATGTATCATTTGTCATCCTTGACTCGTACACCACCAGGCACCATCAATGGCCCAAGCTTGTGAACCTTTATATTTTGTCTATTGACTTATTCCTTCTATTCCCTTATATTTTGTCTATTGACTTATTCATTAATTCACTACTTACTCATGAAGAAATATACATGAATCCAAAAAACCCAGAATAAGAGCCTCAATATCCCTAATAGCTATCTATGGAATCATTTCCCACAGACGTTAGATCTGTTTCTGAAATCGGTCTCTGTGTTTCACATATGGACATCTCAACATAATGTTTTGTACCAGTCCCATGTTTATTACTGGGTCATGTTTGGCCTTTGATTCTATTTCCTACTTCTTAAAAATGCATTGACCACTCTTAAAAATTGCCCAAACCAAGACAAAAAGTTCGACTGTTACTCACACACAAGGGTCTCCGTTCTCCAAAGACACCACTGAGTTCGGGGCCATGACAGAATGCCAAAATTGGGATGGCCGTGCCCATTCTGAGGAGTATAAGAGCAAGTAGAAAATCAAGTTTGAGATCTTCTATCCATTGGTCCTTTGTATTCTGCTTTCATTCCCTCAGGCATTTCATATTTACTCATTTACGGTGTTTTTGCTTACTTGTCTCTTTATTATCAATTCCAGACTATATTAATAGTATTGCTTTCCTTACTACGTCTTCTCATACTTTGGAATACGCCTCAGTCTTTCATGGTTAATCATTTAAACATCTTGATTGAGCCCTCCATTGATTCTTTTATATTGATATAATCATAATCCATGAGCCATAAAATTAGAAGCAAAAGATTCTTACGTATCTCTCACATAGTATAGAATAGTATAAACTAGATTTCTGTTGTATTAGTGTTGGACCTCAGAGTTCCAGACATGGAATAGTCATCATCCATGACTCATACCGCCACCAGTAGTCATCATTGATCCAGACTTGGCCCTCATTGTAATTTGTGTCTACATGCATTTTATTAATTCATCAAGCCACTAATAATAATAAATACCTGAAGTCATAAAATATGACAGTACGATCCTTAAATATCTGTCTATAGAATCATTACTCACGGAAATACATCTCTTTCATTGGTTTATTTCAGTGTTGCATATAAGGATTAACCAAAACAATGCTTCATATCAATCCCCTATTTATAACGGGGTCATGGTTAATCTTCCAAAATTATACTTCGTATTTTTAAAATGATACAGTGAATGCCTGAATGCTTTAAAAAAAAAAGACTGAAACCAAGACAACAACCTTGACTATGACTTACATTGATCTCCATGCTCTTAATGCAGAGATGTAACTATGGAGTTCATGGCCGTGGAAGATGCTTACATCAGCTTGAGGGTATTCATTCTAAGGAGTGCAGAGCAGGGGCGGTAATAAAATAGGTTGAGACGTTATCTGCATTGGTTCTTGAATTTTTATTTAGCCAATCATTTGGGCAGTCATTTGGGATAACATTTCACCTTCACTTAAGTAAACAATATCAGTCTTGTCACTGACACAGAACACTGACTATCAGTAACACCACCCGTACCATCCTTAAAATGTAACACCCTTATGCCATTTATTTCCTAGTGAATATCAGTGTTTTGAATATATATCAACAATATTTCTTGCCTTACCATACATTTTTTATAACTGGATAATGCTTAACCTTATTCATCTGTATACATTTTTTATGTGTTTTCTTTTGGTCCAGTTATAATAATAGTTTGAAAATGCATGAACACAAAGATCAAGACAAAATCCTTGCATACTCCTGACATCTGTTTATAGAATTATTTCAAAAAGAGAAAATGGACCATATTTCTTTAGTGTTGGACCTCAGAGTTCCAGACACGTAATATTCATGGTATATGACTCATATGCCACTGGTCGTCATCATTGATCCAAGATTAGCCCACGTCCTCTTCTTTCATTTCTACAATAATTATTGATTAACTCATTAACTCACTAATTGTACTTTTAAACACCATGACTCACAAAACACTGAGAAAGAGCTCTAGTATCCTTAATCTGTATACAGAATCATTCTCATATATCAGTATATGTCTTTCATTAATATCTTCAGTTTTTCATATACGCATCCATCGATATAATGCTTCCCATCTATCCTGGGTTTATCACTAGGCTACAGGTGGCCTTATCTGATTTTATTTCCAACTTTGTTACACAGTGAACACTCTTAAACAAACAAACAAACAAACAAACAAAAAACCCAAACCAAGACAAGAACTTTATTACTCACACTGGTCTCTATGCTCCTAATAAATAGATGCAAGCAGGAGCTCAGGACCATGGAAGATGCTTACATCAGTTCAAGCGAGTCCATTCTGAGGAGTACAGATCAGAACAGGTGATACAAAAATTATACCTTCTCTCCATTGATGCTTGCTTTTCATCTTTAGTTCAGACGGTCATTTAATTCAAAGTGTATTTCTTTCATTTTCTCTTAAGAAACCACTTTTGAGCTCGCCACAGACCCAGAACATAAACATTGTCTATAACTTATACTGTCTATATTATCCCTAACCCAAGAGGTAACAGTCATAGGCACCTCATTTCTCATTGGACTCCAGGGTTTTCAAGATATATTAATAAGCATTTCTTGTTTGATCACGTATTTTTATAATTAGACACTGCTTCACTTCATTTATCTTTCTTTACTTCTTTCTTTCTTTCTCTCTTTTTTTCTTTCAACTCACTTATCCAATTAAAATAATGGAATGAAAAACCATGAGCACAGAGACCCCCCCCCCCCGCCAAAAAAAAAAATCTTTGTGTATTCCTGACATCTGCGTGTAGAATCCTTTTCAACAAAAGGAATGGACTAGATTTCTCTTCTATTGGACCTCAGAGTTCCAGACACGTATTCATCACATATGACTCATACGCCACCAGTGGTCATCATCGATCCGTTATTGCCCCTCTGTTTCTTCATTTATTTCTATTTATTCACTAGTCACTACTTCACTAATAATAGTTTCTAATCATTCCGATTCACAAAAACCCAAGAAGAGTTTTTACGTCCCAACTCTGTATAGAAAATCATTCTTACATCAATCTCTTTCAGTAATT
This sequence comes from Leopardus geoffroyi, assembly GCF_018350155.1. Classification (NCBI taxonomy): domain Eukaryota; kingdom Metazoa; phylum Chordata; class Mammalia; order Carnivora; family Felidae; genus Leopardus; species Leopardus geoffroyi. Next base: position 143,296,174 of record NC_059337.1, on the reverse strand, counting down.
AACCTCAGTTTTATGTACGTGCAATAATCAATATAAGGCACCACCTCAATATCACACTTATGACTACTCTACAGTCTACTATACAGTTTTCTTAATAATATGGTGACTACTCTTAAACAAACCACCCAAACCAAGAAACTTTGACTATTACTCACACTGGTCTCCATGCTCCTAACACACATATGCAACCATAGAGCTCGTGACCATGAAAGATGTTAAATCAGCTCAGGTGTGTCCATTCTAAGGAGTACAGAGCAGAACAGGTGATTAGTTAACAACAAAAGAACAAAAAACAAAACAGATCTTATCTCTACTGACCCTTGAGTTCTGCATTTCAGAATACATAAATGTAATGAGATACATAAATGTATCTCATTGATACATTTATTAACTTTTCATAAATATGTTTTTTCTTTTAACAAGAGGAATCATCTCTACCTTGGATATGATCGAGAACAAGAAAACTGACTCCTACTAAACAGTGTCTACATGATCTTTTTTTTTAGATTATTTTTTATGTTTATTTATTTCCGAGACAGAGAGAGACAAAGCATGAGTGGGGGAGGGGCAGAGAAAGAGGGAGATACAGAATCCGAAGCAGGCTCCAGGCTCTGAGCTGTCAGCACAGGGCCCGACACGGGGCTCGAACTCACAAACCGTGAGATCACGACTGGAACGGAAGTCGGTTACTCAACCGACTGAGCCACGCAGGCGCCCCAACATGATCTTAAATGAGAGACAACGTTCTTAGTCCATTTATTTCTTTATGAACATCGGTGTTTTCAATTTTTATTAATAATATTTTTTGCCTCATTACATATGTGTATAATGGAAAATCACTTCATCCTCTTCTTTACTTATATATTTATATTTGTTTAATGGTTCTATCATTGATTCATTAGTAATAGTAAATCGAAATTTGTGAATCTAAAATAAGAACCTGGTATCTGTATATTCTTGACATCTGTCCAATGGATCATTTCAAACAGGAAACAGACTAGGTACACCACCAGTCATCATTACTGGTCCATTCTAGATCCTCACTCTCTTCATTTGTTTTACATTTGTCCTCAATTAAATCATTAATTCAGAGACATTATTCAAGAAAACATGGGCACGAGATCCTTGAATATCCTTAATGCTGTTCTATAGAATCCTTTCCCATATACACCATATTTTTTCCATTTCTTTGATTCATCAGTAAGAATGTTTCCTATTAAATCTATTATTGTGCCTTGGATAACTTTTTTATGATGTTTAATGCTTTTTGACAATGCCGGAAACACTCTTAAACAAATGATTAAAACCAAGCTAAGATCTTTGACTATTACTCACTTTGTTCTCTCTCCTGACAGAGACAACACAATTGTAAGCACGGCAGAAGCTAAAATCAGATCAGTGCGTCCATTCTGAAGAGTACCAAGAAGACACAATGATTTTTACAAAATGAGACACTGTCCCCACCGACCCACAATTTTCATCTTTCATGTCCTTAGTCATTTAAGCGTTTATTAATTTGTGGTAATATTTATTTTCCTCTCAATACAACAAACCTCAAACTCACAACTGACTCAAGGTGATGCCGACTACTACCTATCACCATCCATGTCACAATTACTCAAATATGTAATACACTTGGCCCATTTATTATCCATTCCGGTGAATATTAATATTCATTTCCCTGACTATATATTTTAGTAATGAACAATGCTTCATGCTCTTCACCTTTATTCATTTATACATTTGCTAATTTATTCTGCCATTGATTCTTTCGTAGTTATAGTTTTATAATTCATGAACACAAAGACCAAGAAAAAGATTATAGTCCTGCCTCTAGACCTCTGCCTATAGTATGACTGGAAATATGGGGAATAGACTAGGTTCCTTTCGGGTTGGCCCTCAGTGTTCCACACTCATTATTCATCATCCATGAGTCATACACCAGCAGTCATCATCACTGGTCCATGATTGGCTGTCTTTCTGTCCACTCTCATCTGCGCTTCTTTATTGACTAATTCATTAATAAAGAAATATGCCTACATCACACCAAAAAAGAAGATCCTTCAATATCCCTAACATTTATCAATAATATCATATATAAATAAACTAAATCCTTTTGATTAACTGAACTTAGTGTTTGTTTCTTTAGGGATTGATCATTTTAATGTTTCGTATCAATCCAATACTGCACACTGGCATGGTTGGCCTTCTCTGTACCGCTTAAACCAAGAGAAGAATTTTGACTCTTACTCACATTGATCTCCGTGCTCCTAACAGGGAGATGCCAACATAAACATGATGACTGTGGGTTAATCCTTAAATCAGCTCAAGGGTGTCCATTCTGAGAGCAAAGAGCAGAGCAGATGACAAAAAATCAAGATATTTATCCATTGATTCATAGATTATACCATTCATTTATGTAGTCGTTCAGGTATTTACTATGTTAATATATTTCTTCTTAATAAATCAAATGTCAGATGTGAAGGTGACGCACACAACAACTGACTGTAACTTACAATGGTCTATTACCACCTTTGCATCAGAGACAAAACACACTTGACAAAATGGTCCATTTGCTGTCAATTCCAAATCATAATGATGAGATTTTTCTTTGCACATTCCTGATGTCCAGTTTGAAGGGTCGATTCAAACAGAGGTACTGAACTAGACTTCTTTCATACGGGACCTCAGAGTTCCAGACACGTATTCATCACATGTGACTCATACGCCATCACTGGTCATCATCGATCCAATATTGTCCCTTATTTTCTTCATTCATTTCTATGGGTTTATTGATTATAGAATTATTTCACTACTAACAATTTTAAATGCTATCATTCATAAAAACCCAAGGAGAGTCTTTGTGTCCGTAGTCTATATATAGAACTATCCTCACATCCATATTTCTCATTATTACCTGTTTTTCTTATATACATCAATCAAAATAATGTTAACTATATCCCATATTTATTACTGTAACTGTATCCCATACTTACGCAATTGTATACTTGCGTTCTTTAAAAATTCTTTGCACCTTTATACAAATAACCTTAAAGTAGAATACTGAAACCAAGAAAATAACCTCAACCGTTACTCACATTAATTTCTGTCCTATTATAGAGAGGCAACCATAGAGCTCTTGACCATGGAAGATGCTAACTCAGCTCAAGTGCATCGTTCTGAGGAATACAGAACGGAGTAATGGTAAAAAAAAAAAAAAAAAAAAAAGAGACCTAATCACCACTGATCCTTGCTTTCTGAGTTTTATTAATTAGGTATTTATTACTTCTTCTTAATGTGTATTTTTATCTTTACAAAGGAAAAACTCAATCTAAATATTGACCCAGAAAAACAAACTTCACTCTTCCTCATCAGTGTCTATATGATCTTTAGCCATGTGGTCCATTAATTTCGTAATGATTATCAATGGTTTTAAAATTATTAATGATACCTTTTGTCTCACCACATATATTCAGAACTGGACCGGGCTTTACTTTCTCCACTTACATTTCTTTAATAGTTCTATCATTATTCCATTAATAATAACGAATTAATTCCATTAATAATATTAATTCCATTAATAATAACGAATCTAAGTCTATGAAATCAGTACAAGAATACAATCTTTGTGTATTCCTGACATCTCTTCCTAGAGCCAATTTCAGCAGAAGAAGGAGAGTGATTATGTCCCACATGAGACCTCAGGGTTCCAGACACATATTTTCATCATCCTTGACGCCTATGCCTCCAGCCATCCTCACTGATCCCTGCCTGAGTCTATTCTTCTTTGTTCATGTCTACATTTGTATCAATTAAATTATGAATTTGTTTATGATAATAAAAATAAGACATGTCATCAAAACACAAGAACAGATTCTCGAATATCCCTAACATCAGTTTATGGAATCATTTCCCACAGACTATACTTCTTTTATTAATAGACCTCGTTCCTGTACGTTATAAATCAACATAATGTTTTATATCATATTTATCATAGGTCATCATAAACTTTTAAATTAATTGAATAATTGTCAATAATACCATAAATACCCTTGAACAAATGACTAAATCCAAGATGACAACGTTGGCCATTACTCACTTTGGTCTCTTTCCTTACACAGAGGCACCATGACTATTTTGATGACTGCAGATGCTGAAATCGCTTCCAGCATCCAGTCCAAGCAGATTCAAATGTCGAGACTTTCTCTCCATTGATTCATAGGTTCCACTATTTGTTGGCATAGTCACTTGGGCATGTATTAATTTGTGGTAATATTTATTTTTCTCTTAATAAATTCAATCTCAAAGTTCTAACTGACTCTATTAACACTGTCTTGTCATTCTCGCTCAAGACATATACAGATTTGATCATTTTATTTTCCATTCCAATTATATTTCCTTATTATATATCTTAACCGCAAATCGTATTCAACCCTCTTTATATTTGCTCATTTACATTTTTATTTATCCTCCTATCGATTTTTTTTTTCTACTGAAGTACAGTTGACACGCAATGTTACTTTAGTTTCAGGTATACAACATAGTGATTCGATAACTCTCTACAACTCTATATATGTAACACTGTGCTCACCACAATGGGAGATACCACCAGTCACCATCCAATGCTATTACAATACTGTGTATATTGCCTGTGTTCCCTACACTGTACCTCCTGGGACTTATTCATTCCATAACTGGAAACCTGTACCTCCCTCTCCCCTTTACCCTCAACCCCTTCCCTTAGTCCCCTCCCCTCTGGCAACCACCAGTTTGGTCTCTATATTTCCACCATTTATTTTTTATAATAATACTTTAATTTTTTTTTAATTTTTTTTTTAACATTTATTTATTTTTGAGACAGAGAGAGAGACAGAGCATGAACAGGGGAGGGGCAGAGAGAGAGGGAGACACAGAATCGGAAACAGGCTCCAGGCCCTGAGCTGTCAGCACAGAGCCCGACGCGGGGCTCGAACTCACGGACCGTGAGATCATGACCTGAGCCGAAGTCGGACACTTAACCGACCGAGCCACCCAGGCGCCCCTATAATAATACTTTTAAATATTCATGTACACAAAGGCCAGGAACATGATCCTCGCATATGCCTGACATCTCTCTAGAGGATCACTTCAAATGGGGAGAAAGGACTAGATTTCTTCTGTGCTGGACCTCAGAGTTCCAGACGTGGAGGGTTCATCATCCAAGACTCCTATGCCTCCACCTGTTATCATTTATCCAGGTATATCCCTGATTATCTTCAATCATGTCTACGTGTTTTTATTAATTCAATTCACTATTAATAATAAAATAAGGGGGCGCCTGGGTGGGTCAGTCGTTGAGCCTCCGACTTCAGCTCAGGTCATGATCTCACGGCTCGTGGGTTTGAGCCCCACATCAGGCTCTTTGCCAACGGCTCACAGCCTGGAGCCTGCTTCGGATTCTGTGTCTCCCTCTCTCTCTGCCCCTCCCCTGCTCGTGCTCTCTCTCTCTCTCTCAAAAATAAACTAAACATTAAAATAATAATAATAATAATAATAATAATAATAATGAGTACCTAGGAGGTCAAAAATTTGAAACTAGACCCTTGAATATCTCTAATACCTGTGTATAGAATTGCTTCACGCAGACATATATTTCCTCAATGCCCTCAAAATTTCCGAATTAATATACTGCTTCCTATTAATATCATTTTTCTTTTTAACATGTTTGGAAATTACTGATCATATTTCACACTTTTTAATAATGCGAAGACATTTTTTTTTAAACCACAAAACCAAGAAAAGAATTCTGACGATTACTCACGTTTTGTTCTGTGCTCTTCACACACAGATGCATCCATAGGGCTCGTGACTATGGAGGAATGTCTAAATCAGCCGAGTGGGACCATTCTAAGGTGGACAAGACAAAGCAGATGATGATAAAAGATGGAGACCTTGTGTTCATTCATCTCTGTGTCCATCTTTCATTCAGTCATGTAGGCAGGTAGTGATTTGGGATAATGTATGTTTTATATTTTTTCTGAAGTGAATGAACAATATTGATCTTGCCCCTGACAGGAAACTATTACTTACAAATATATAATTGTCACAAAATAGATGTGTATGTACCTTTCGTAATAGATCTTTGTTTTCAATATGTAGTAATAGCATTTCTTGCCAAGCCACACATTTTATTAATTGGACAAAGTTCCACTACCTTCATTTTATTCATATATATGCTTATTGATGATTTAATTGAACTAATTATAAAAATAGAAGTGCATGAATGTAAAGGCCAAAAGAAGTTGCTTGTGTATTCCTGACATGTGTCTATAGGATCACTCGAAACAGGGGCAATGGACCAGAATCCATCTGCGTTGGACCTCAGAGTTCCAGACACATATTCATCATGGATAACTCATATGCCATCAGTGGTCATCATTGATCCAGTGTTGTCCCTATTCGTTCATTTCTACAGTGTTTATTGGCTAATTCATTAATTCACTAATTATTTTGAAACCCAGTTATCACCAAAGACAGCCCTGAACTCCCTATTCTGTACATAGAAATTTTTCCATGTCTATATATCGCTTTCTTTAAATATCCTATGTTTTTACATTTCATATCATTTCAACGTTTATACGCAGGGCTACAGCTGACCATCTTTATTCAATATGGAACTTTTCAAAAACACAGTGAACACCCTGCAAAAAAAAAAAAAAACTCACTGAAAGCCAGACAAGAACTCCGACTCTTACGCACATCGGTCCCTCTGCCACCGGGTCGTGCTACTTGAATCAGGTCAAGTGTGTCCGTTCTGAGAAGAACAAAGCATAACTGATTTAAAAAAAAAAAGTTACATTTTTATTCCCATTGATCCTATATTTCCACATTTTTTTACCCACTCACTTAGGAATTTATAATGATTCCTTGTGTAAATACTTTCGTCTTAACAAAATAAACAGCAGCAAACTTGAAATAGATCCACAACAAAAAACTGACTCTTAACTACCTGTGTTAACATGATCCTTGGTCAAACAGGCGACACTCCTAATCCATCTATTCCTTAATGAGTTTCAGTGTTTTCAATTGTGTTGATAATATCTCATGCCTGCCCACATATATGTTCATAGTTGAACAATGCTTCACCCTCTCTTATTTATTATTTGTATTTCTTTCATAGTCCTACAATTTGTCCATTAACAATAATAAATCAAAGGCTATCAGCCAAGTTCCTGTATTGGACATAAACCTAACATCTGTCTATAGGATTAAATAAACAGAATACACTACGTATTATACTGGACCTTGGAATCCAGACACGTAGTATTCATTGTCCAATGAATGTGTGGCTCATCCGCCACCATTCACCATCACTGTTCATGATCAGGCCTCTTTCTTGTTATTCTCATAAACATTTGCTTATGGCTTCACAAAATTCATAAATAGACAGAATTAAAAACACATAAATACAAGATCCCTTAACAGCCTTTATCTCTCCAAACTTTTCCAGGGACTAACTCTTTGTTTCAAAAGCTGACCTCAAGATTTACATTAATGGATTCATCAACTTAATGTGCCGTATCAATCTGGTATTTAACACTGGTGTATTTTGCCTTCTTTGACTGTATTTAATATTTGGAATAACACAGGGAATACCCTTAAAGGAACCACCTAAGCTCAAGCATTGACATTACTCACCCTGGTCTCCAATGTTCCTAACAACATAGATGCAACTGGAGACCGCATGCCTCGGAAGAGGCTTACATCGGCTCAAGTGGGTCCATTCTGAGGAGTACAGATCAGAGCAGATAACGATAAAGTGAGGAACTCTTTGCATGGAAAAAACTCACATTTCTTTTCTGTTGGACCTCGGGGTTCCACACACACATCCTTCATCACGCATGACTCCTACCCTGGCAGTTATCATCACTGATCCAAGGAGCACCACTGTCTCTCCATTTAGGTCTATATTGTTTATTGATTAATTCAGTAATTCACTAATTATAATTTTGAAACTGTAGTATTAAAAACAAGGCCTTGCTATCCCTCTTATGTGACTGGAATCATTCTCACAACAAAAGATCTCTGTCATTAACTATCATCAGCTTCTCACGTATGTATTAATCAAAGTAATACTTCATACTAATCCCGTAATCGTTACTAGGATACAGTTCACATGCTTGGATTATATTTCATACCTTTTACCAATACAGTGAATATCCTCAAACAAAACCGAGGAACAAAGATAAGAACTTTGATGGTGACTCACGTTGGTCTCCAGACTCCTGTAACAGAGCTGCAACCCTAGATAGAGCTCGTGATCAGGGAAGAATCCTTAAATCTGGCGCAATGTGTCTGTTCTGAGGAGTACAGGGCAGGGCAGATGATAAAAACGTGTGAGACATTCTCTCAAGTGATTGTTGCTTTTCACTTTTCATTTAGTAAAGCACTTAGGCCAGCATTAATTTGGTATAAATACTTTTTTCTCTTCAGAAAACAAACAAGTGTGATTTTACCACTGACCCAGAATCTGAACATTGTCTATGACTTCTACTATCTATGGCATCATTAGTCATTCCGGGAAAGGTCATGTACCATTTACTTCAAATGAGCCCCAGGGTTTTCACAGTGCATTAATAGTATTTCTTGCATAATCACATATTTTTATAATTGGACAATGCATCACTCCATTCATATTAATTGATAGATTTATTTATAGATTCTCTCATTTATCCAATTATAATAATAGCATGAAAATGCATGAACTATAAGACCAAAAATGAGATCCTTGTATATTCCTGACATGTGTCTAGAGGACCCCTTCAAAATACGGGAATGGACTAAATTTCTTCTGTTGGACCTCAGAGTTCCAGACACGCATTTATCATGAACGACTCATATGCCACCAGTGGTCGTCATCGATCCAATATTCTCCCTCTTTGCCTTCAATCATTTCTATTTGTCTAATGATTAAATTATTCATTCACTACTAACAATTTCTAAACACTGTGATTCACCAAACCCCAAAGAGAATTATTATCTTCCTAATCTGTACATAGATTATTCCCATATCAGTGCATCTCTTTCATTAATTATCCTCAGTTTTCCACAGGTGGGTTAATTAATATAATTTTCATATAGCCCATACTTATCACTGAAATACACTGCCTTCTTTAATTATATTTTGTCCTTTTAAACAGGACAGTGAATTACCTTTGAAAAAAAACCCACATAACCAAGAAAAGAACTTCAACTGTAACTCACATGACTCTGCATCCCCCAACTATACAGAGGCAACCACAGAGCTTGTGCCCATGAAGATATGAAATTAGCCCAAATGCACCCATTCTGAGAACAGAGCAGAGCAAGTGATGAAAAAACTTGAGATTGAACTGCCATTGATACTTGCTATTAATTTCCTAGACTCAGGATTTAGATATTTAATTTTTATCATTATATATAAAATATATATTTTAGGGGCTCCTGGGTGGCTCCATTGGTTAAGCATCCAACTTCAGCTCAGGTCATGATCTCACAGTTCGTGAGTTCAAGCGCCATGTCGGGCTCTGTGCTGACAGCTCAGAGCTTGGAGCCTGCTTTGGATTCTGTGTCTCCCTCTCCTGCCCTTCCTCCGCTTGTGTGTGTGTGTGTGTGTGTGTGTGCGCGCGCGCGTGTGTGCCCACACGCACACGCGCATCCACACAAGTGTGCTCTCTCTCTCAAAAATCAACATTTAAAAATAAATAAGTAAATGAATAAAATATATATTTTAAATGTAAATAAAATTTTCTATAGTATACATAAATATATACTAAGATGTATATAAATAATAACGCACATAACTATATAAATATATAGAATGCATAAATTGTTAAATATTTTCAAATATGGTTAAAAATATTTTCAATATAGTTATATATGTTACATATATAAAGTGTAATATAAATATATAAATACATAAAATAAAATATATGAAAAAATAAAATATATTTCTACATATTTTGTGTTTTATGTGTATTTGTGTTTTGTGTATATATTTATAAAAACTAAATACATTTTATTTTTATGTATAAGATCTATATTTTATTATATATTATATATCATATATTATATATCTGTCCTAACGTAATGAAAAACTTAACCTTGAGACTGACAATACATTTCATTGTTTTATATATAAGATCTATATTTTATTATGTACCATATATCCTATATCCTATATTATATATCTGTCCTAACATAATGAAAACTTAACCTTGAGACTGACAATGTATTTTATTGTTTTATATATAAGATCTATATTTTATTATGTATCATATATCTATCCCAACATAATGAAAACTTAACCTTAAGACTGACCCAGAACAACACAACTGACTCTTACAAATCAATGCCTGTAGGATTCTTAAACAAAGAGGTGATACACCATGATGTACTTATTCTTCATGGGCATCAATGTTTGCGGGTTTATTAATATTTTTTACCTCACCACATATGTCCAGTTAGGCAAGGTTTCACCCTATTTTTCTTTAATTTTTATTTATACTTACTTAATACTTCTATCATTATTCCATTAATAACATACCTACATCTATGAAATCAATTCCGAAGTAGGATCTTTGTAATGATTTGTATTGACCTCGGCCTCCTTCTATAGAAACCATTTGTCTATAAAATCAATAGCATTTCTTGCCTAAACCCCTATTTTTTATAATTGGACAATATTTCACCCCATTTAGATTTACTTTCATATTTATTATTTCATTGATCCAATTACAAAAATAGAAACAAAAACGCATGAACATGAAAACAAAACCAAGATCCTTGTACATTCCTGACACCTGTCTACAGGATCATTTCCAACAGGGGCAATGAAGCAAATCCTCTTTCTGCTGGACCTTCAGAGTTGCAGACACGCATTCACCATGTAGGACTCATGCGCCACCAGTAGTCACCAGGGATCCAACACTGTACCTCCCCTCTTCTTTCTTTATTTCTCCATTGTTTATTGACTAATGAATTCACTCACTATAATTTTAAAATTGTGATTCACAAAACCCGAAGAAGGCATTGATATCCCAAATATGTATCTAGAGTCATTTTCACATCAATATGCCTGTTTCATTAATAATCCTAAATTAAATTTATGCATTAGTCAATGTAATCTTATATATAGATATAAAACATTAGGTTTTATATATATATATATAAACACTAGGTTGATATGAAGCGTTATGTTGACCAATCTATAAATGTAACACTAAGGTCAGCTAGTAAAACAGATTAGTCTCTGTGGAAATATGTGTGTGTGTGTGTGTGTGTGTGTGTGTGTGTGTGTATTCTACAGAGACTAATATACATATATATAACCTAATGTTTTATTTATTTATATATATATATATATACACACACACACACATATGTGTGTGTGTGTGTGTGTGTATATGTATATAAAACATTGGCATATTTTATCTTCTTTGATAAATTTTTCAATAACACTTTTGGATATTTTGAAGAATACAGTAAATAACCTTAAATGAGCCACTCAAACCCAAGACAAGAACTCTATTACTCACGTGGTCTCCACGCTCCAACAACATAGATGCAACCTGAGGGCTCACGACCTTGGAGGAATGTTACGATCAGCTTGAGTGCATCCATTCTGAGGAGTACGGAGCAGAGCAGATGATGAAAAATGAGACATTCTTCCATTTACCCTTAATTTACATCTTTCATTTAGGCAGGCATTTAGGCAATCATTATTTGGAGTCTATTTCATTTTCCTCTTAAGAAAACGAACTACTTTGAACTTCCCACTGACCCAGAACATAAACATTGTTATAATTTGTTCTCCAAAGAGCTTACATTCATGTACCATTTATTTCTCTTTGGACCTCAGTGTTTCAAAATATATTAATAGTATTTCTTGCCTCCCACATATTTTTTAAATTGAACAAGCCTTCTACAATTCAGCTTTTTGAAATATGTATTTCCATATTGATGTTTCGATCATCCAATTGTAATTGTAATTGCATTTCGATCATCCAATGCAAACAATGAAAATGCATGAAGAGAAGGACCACATCTCTTGTGTTGGACCTCAGAGTTCCTCCAGACAGGTATTCATCGCATAAGGCTCATACGCCACCAGTGGTCATCATCGATCCAATGTTGTCCCTCTTTTTCTTCATCCATTTCTGTTTATTGATTGATCAAAACACGACCTCATTAGTAGTTTCTAAATGCTATGATAACCAATACGATAGGAGAGGCTCTGTATCCCCTAACCCACATCAATGTATCTCTTTTATTGATTACCCTCAGTTTTCTACACATGGATTAATCAATGTTTCATAGATTCCATATTTATCACTGAGATACGGCTGCCGTTTTAAATTGTCTTTCACACATCTTAACAATAAAGTGAATTACCTTTACAAAGACACCGGGAAATGAGAAAAGAATTTTAACTATTACTCACGTTAGAGGCAACCAAGAGATCATGGCCACGGAAGATGCTTGAATCAGCTCGGGGATATCCATTCTGAGGACCAGAAAGCAGAGCAAGTGACAGAAAAAATTGAGACCTAACTGCCATTGATCCTTGCGCTCCACATTTCATATATTCAGCATTTGTTTTTTTCATTATGTGTATATTCTTATCTTACACAAGGAAACACTCAATTTCACTACCAAAAAGAATAAAATTCACTCTTCCTTATCAGAGTATATGTGGCCTCAAAGAGGTGGGACCTTTGTCTATGTATCTCTTAACGGGCATCGCTGTTTTCAGTGGTGACTACTAACATCTCCTGCCTCACCACAAACTTTAATAGGTAGACAAGGCTTCACCCTCTTCTTGGTCCTTACATAGTTGCTTTTCAATAGTCCCGCCATTATTCCGTTACTAACAACAAATCTATGCCCACAAAATAACTATATGAGAATATGATCTTTGTACATTCCAGACATTGCTTCACCGAAGGAATTCCAAAAGGAAAAACAGACTAATTAATTTTCACGTTGGCCCCAGAGTTCAAGGCTCATACATGAGCAGGCATCATCACTGCCTCATGCTTGGTCCTCATCATCGCTGTCGACATGTTTTTATTGATTAATTCATCAAATTATATATCTTTTTTTATATATCTTTTATTATATATCTTGTTAACTAATAACAAGAAAATGAACACTTAGAGACCACAAAAACTTGAAACAAGATCCTTAAATATCTCTAACTTTTGCCTTTAGAATCATTTCCTACTGACGATATCTTTCACTAATTAACCAAAATGTTTCCTTTATAGACTAATTAATATAATGCTTCACATAAGCCTCAAATTTACTATCTGACTACGGTTGTGAGCATTGACTTTATATCACACGTCTAATCATGCAATGAAAACCTTTTTTAAAAGACCACAAAACCAAGCAAAGAATTTTGACTATTCCCTTGTTCTCTGTGCTCTTAACACATAGATGCAACCACAGAGCTCATGATTATGGTGGAATGGCTAAACCAGCCAAGTGGGACCATTCTAAGGAGTACAAGACAGAGCAGACGATAAAAAGATTGAGAATTTATGATCACGGGTCCCCCTGCGTTCCACATTTCATTCACTCAGTCATTAATAAGCATTAAGTTGGGATAATGTATATTTTATTTTTCTTAGGAAAATAAACCATATCAATCTTGTAGCTGATAGCATGAACACTGACTGCTACTGAAAGAATAACACCACTATGCCGTATATTCCCTAATAGGCATTTGTTTTCAAAATATATTGATAGCCTTTCTTATTTAACCACATATTTTTGTAATTAGATGATATTTCACCCACTTATTTATTTATTTGTTTGTTTATTCATTTATTTATTTATTATGTCATTGGCCCAATTAACAAATAGAATGTATGAACATAAAAGATCAAAAACAGGATTATAGATGAGATTTACTTACAAATCATTTATCCAAATATAGTAGTAGTATAAAAATGCGTGAACACAACTAAAAACAAGATCCTCATATATTTCTGACATCTGTGTATAAGATCCCAACAAACAATGGGAACAGACTACATTTCTATTGTGTTGGACGTCAGAGTTCCAGATACATATTCATCGCAAACGACTCATAACATACGCCACCAGTGGCCATCATCGATCCAATATTGTCCCTTTTTTCCTTCATTCAGCTCTACATTGTTCATGGATCAACTCACCAATTCATTAACAATAATTTAAAATCCTATTAGTCAGAAAACTCAAGAGTGACAATACTCCTCATTTGTATATAGAATCATTCTCTCATCAATATATCTTTCATTAATTACCTTAAATTTCCTGCATGTAATCATTAACATAATGCTTCATATGAATTCAATATTATCACTAGGCTACGGTTCGCTACTTTTGACTCTACATGGCACACTGACCAGCCTTTACAAAAAAAAAAAAAAACATAGCTGAAACTGAGACAAGAACTTGACTCACTTTGGTCTCTGTGCTTCTAACACACAGACGCAATCACGAGCTCACCACCACGAAACAATGCTTAGTCAGCTCAGGTGTGTCCATTCTGAGAAGTACAAAGCACAATTAATGGTTAAAAAAAAAGAAACTTAAGACCTTGTCTCTCCATTGACCCTCGTGTCTCACATCTCATTTACTCACTCATTTAGGTCTTTATAAATATTTCATGTCATGAATAGATTTTTCTCTTAATAAAAGGAACAACCTCAAACTTGACACTGGCTCAGAAAGACTAGACCCTTACTTGTCTACGTAACTCTGAGCTAAGGAGATAACACCGTTTTTCCACTTACTTCTTAATGAACATATGTATTTCCAATTTTATTAATACTTCTTGCCTCACCATATATACATAGTTCATAGTTGAATAATCCTTCTCTCTCTCTCTCTCTTTTACCTATTATGTATATTTTTTTAATGGCTCTATCATGAATCTACTAATAATGACAAACCCAAATCTACAAACTCAAAATAAGAACATGATCTTCGTATGTTCCTAACATCTACCTACAGGATCCAACAGAACAGAAGGAGTAGATGGTTTCTTACGTTGGCCCTCAGATATCCAGATACATATTTCTCATCACCCATCACTCATCCATTGCCAGTCGCCATCACTGGCCCATCAGAGGCCCACTTTTGCTTCCTTCCTTTCTACATTGGCAGTGATTAAATCATCAATTCTTTGAAAATATGAAAATGGGTATAATTTGCAAAAACTGAAGCATAAGATGCTGGAACACCCTTAACTCCTAATATGGGATTGTTGCCAACATAGGTTATATTTCCCGCATTAATCAATCTCAATGCTACATATTAAATCAATGAACACCATGTTTTATATCGTATTTATCAGTTAGCCATGGTGAGCCTTTTTATTAGATTTATCATGTTTGAATAATACCACAAACACAAACAAATGACCCAAACCAAAATGAAATTTTTGACCATTACTCTCCTTGTTCCTAACACAAAAGCAATGTCACATGATAATCTTGACCGCAGTGGACAATGAATCAGCTCAAGCATCTATTCTGAAGACAACCAGAGAAGGTGATGAAAAGGCTTAGACTTTCTCTCCACTGACCCCAACACTCACTCACATAATCATTTAAGTATTTATTAACTTATGGAAATATTTACTTATTTTTACCTTAAAAATAAACTTCAAATCTGGAACTAATTCAGACAATAACTGACTACTGCATTTTATTGTTTATATCAACCGTAGTCAAAGACATAATACACTTGGTCCTTTTATATGTATTCTAATGTATATTAATACTTTTCCCTATATTAATGTTTATTTATTTTTGAAAGCGACAGTGTGAGCAGGGTAGGGACAGAGAGAGAGAGAAAGAGAGGGAGACACAGAATCCAAAGCAGGCTCCAGGCTCTGAGCTGTCAGCACAGAGCCTGATGCAGGGCTCGAACACATGAATTATGAGATCATGACCTGAGTTGAAGTTGGACACTTAACCGACTGAGCCACCCAGGTGCCCCTCCCTTGCTATATATCTACCAAAGAACAATACTTCAACCTCTTCACCTTTATCCATTTATTCATTTGTTTATTCTACCATTAATAACTTTATTAATTATTAAAATTCATGAACACAAAGACTGACAACAAATCCTTATATATTCCTGGCATCTGTATATAGGATCCTTATACGCGTGAGAAACAAACTAGATTACTTTTCTATCAGATCTGAGTTCCAAACACAGAGCAGTCATCAGATATGACTCATATGCCACCAGCTGTCATCGTTGATCTAAGGCTGGCCCTCTTTCTTTCCATTCTCATAAACATTTATTCATTAAGCCATTAAGCAAAAAATGCACATGAATTAAAAATATAAGAATATATTCCTTCAACATTCCTAACATCTATCTCTACAGTATTACAGAGACTAACTCTCATTAACTGACCTCAGTGTTACATTTATGGATTAGGAAACAAAATGCTTCTTATCAATCTGATACTAACTTCATTAATTAATAAATAAATTCCTGGGACACCTGAGTGTCTCAGTTGGTCAAGCGTTTGACTTCCACTCGGGTCATGATCTCACAGTTCATGGGTTCGAGCCCCGCCCGCATCAGACTCTGTGCTGACAGCTCAGAGCCTAGAGCCTGCTTCAGATTCTGTGTCTCCCTCTCTCTCTGCCCCTACACCCCCCCTTGTGCTCTTTCTCTCTCAAAAATAAATAAACGTTAACATTAAGTAAGCAATTAATTGTTATATTTGCCTTCTTTGATTATGTTTAATACTTATAAATAATATACTGAATAGCCTTAAGCAAACCAAGATAAAAGCTTTGAGTCTTACTCACATTGGTCTGTATGCTTCTACAACATAGACACAACCTAAGGGCTCATGACCTTGGAAGAATGTTACAATCAGCCTGAGTGTGTCCATTCTGGGGGGGGGGGGGTGTATGGAGCAGAGCAGACGATAAAAAAAGAGACATTCTTCCACTGCTCTTTGCTCTACATCTCTCACTTAGGCATTTAGGAAATCATTATTGGAGTGTATTTATTTCATTGTCTTTTCTAAAAATGAACTGCCTCAAACTTCCCACTGACCCAGAATATAAAAACTGTCTATGGGCACCTGGGTGGCTCAGTTAGTTCAGCGTCTGACTTCAGCTTGATCATGATCCTGTGGTGTGTGGGTTCGAGGCCCGCATCCGGCTCTGTGCTGACAGCTCAGAGCCTGGAGCCTGCTTCGGATTCTGTGTCTCCGTCTCTCTCTGCCCCTCCCCTGCTCATGCTCTGTCTCTCTCTCTCTCTCTCTCTCTCTCAAAAATAAATAAACATTAAAAATTTTTAAAAAAAAGCAACTGTCTATAATTTGTGCTGTCTATATCATCCTATCCAAAGAGGTGACAGTCATATACAATTCATTTCTGTTTAAACTTCAGTGCCTTCAAATTATATTAATGGTATTTCCTGTCTCCTCACATATTTTTAAAATTGGACAATGTTTCTACAATTCACTTTATTCTTTATATATTTCCTCATTGATATTTCATTGACCTAATTATAATAAAGATTGGAAATTCATGAAGAGAGAGACCACATCTCTTTTGTGTTGGACCTCAGAGTTCCAGACACGTATCGTTTATCACCCGTGACTCATACATTGGCAGTTATCATCACTGATCCAGAGAAGACTACTTTCTCTTCACTCATTTCTACATTGTCGGGGCGCCTGGGTGGCGCAGTCGGTTAAGCGTCCGACTTCAGCCAGGTCACGATCTCGCGGTCCGTGAGTTCGAGCCCCGCGTCAGGCTCTGGGCTGACGGCTCAGAGCCTGGAGCCTGCTTCCGATTCTGTGTCTCCCTCTCTCTCTGCCCCTCCCCCGTTCATGCTCTGTCTCTCTCTGTCCCAAAAAAAAAAAAAAAAAATTTCTACATTGTCTATTGATTAATTCATTAATTCACTAATTACCATTTAAAACTATATGATTCACAAAACTCCAAGATGGAACTCTTATGCATGATATGCATAGAATCATGCACACATCAATATCTCTCTCATCAAGTGTCTTGTTTTTCATAAACACTTTAATCAATGTATTGCTTCCTTTTAATCCTATAGTTGTCACTAAGACACAGTTGGCTTTCTTTGATGATATTTCGTACTTTGTATTAATACAATGATTACCCTTAAACAAAATACCAGAAACAAGATGATAACTCTGAGTATTACTCACATTGGTCTCCTGTCTCCCCAGTACAGAAATGCAACCCAAGGGCTCTTGATCAGGTGAGAATCCTTAAAGCGGGTCCAATGGTCTGTCCTGAGGCAGATAAAGTAGAGTATATGATAAAACGAGTCAAGACATTCTCTCTCTCTTGCTTTTAATCTCTTATTTAACCAGTTATTGCTCAGTTATTAATTTGGTCTAAATATTTTTTCTCATAAGAAAATGAACAACTTTGATTTTACCACTGAGCCAGAAGCTGAACGTTTGTCTATGTCTTCTACTGTCTATGACATCCTTAGCCATACATGTAAGAAGAATCATGTACCACTCACTTCTAATTGAACTTCAGAGTATGTTAATAGTATTTCTTGTATAGTCACAGATTTTTATAATTGGACAATGCTTCATCACTTTCATCTTTATTTATGTTTGTTTATTGATTATTTCATTGGTCCAATTATAAAAATTGAAAGGAAATGAATGAAGACCAAGACCAAAAACAAGATTCTTATATAGTCCTGACATCTGTCCACACAGGATCTCTGCAAGCAATGGGAATCAACTAGGTTTTCTCTTCTGTTGGACCTCAGAGTTCCAGACACGTATTCATCGTGAACGACTCATACGCCACCAGTGGTCATCATCGATCCAATATTGTTCCTCTTTTCCTTCATTCAGTTCTAATTTTTTTATCGAGTAAACCATTAATTCACTAATAATTTTAAATTCTATAATTCACAAAAACTGAGAAAGAACGTATACCTCCCTGAGCTCTACTTTGATAATTCTCACATCAGTATCTCTTTAACTGGTTATCCTCAGTCTTCTACACATGGATTAATCATTATAACAGCTTGCATACCCCACATTTATCACTGAGATACAGTGCCTCCTTTCATTATATCTTAGAGTTTTCAATAATACAATGAATCACCTTAAAAGAAAAACAACACATATGCCAAGAAAATAATTTCAACTGTTACTCACATTAATCCCCATCCTCCCATTATATAGAGGCAACCATAGAGCTCCATAATCGTGCAAGACGTTAAATCAGCTCAAGTGTGTCCATTCTGAAAAGTACCGAGCAGAACAAGAGATAAAAAGGAAGGAGATACTATGTTCATTGGTCCTCGTATTACATCTTGAATTTAGTCAATTACTAAGCATGAATTTTATTGTCTTATAAGCCAATGAACAATATTGATCTAGCTACTAATAAAGAATATGAACATGGACTATGACTTATCAATAACTGTAGCGTCCTCCAATAACAACTCTTACACCATATATTCCCTTATAGACATCAGCATTTTAAATATACATGAATACTATTCCTTACCTAACCACATATTTTTATAATTGGACAAGATTTCACTGCTTTCATCTTTATTTATTTATGTGTTTGTTTATAGATTATTTCATTGATCCAATTATAAAAATTGAAACAAAATGCACGAACACAGGAACCCAAAACAAGACCCTTGTATGTTCTTAATATCTATCTATTCAATCACCTCCAACAGGACAATAAACCAGATTCCATTTCTGTTGGACCTCAGAGTTCCAGACACGTATTCATCGTAAACGACTCATACGCCACCAGTGGTCATCATCGATCCAGTAATGCCCCTCTTTCCTTTCATTCAGTTCTATATTGTTTATCGGCTAATTCATTAATTCACTACTAATAACTTTAAAACGCTCATTCACAAAAGCCCAAGAAAATCATGATATCCTTAATCTGTAAATAGAATCATCCTCACATCAATATATATCTTTTTAAAATCAGGCTGTTAGTCATTCATGCATTAATCAATATAATGTTTTCATAAAATTCAGTATTTGTCACTGAGCTATAGTTGGCTTTCTGTGATTCTACTACATAGAACTTTCAAATAATGCACTGAATACACTGGAAAAAAAATCACTGAAACTAAGACACGAAATCTGATATTACTCACATGGTTCTCCGTGCTTCTAACACAGACATGCAACCACAGAGCTCACCGCCACGGAATATTGCTTAAATCGGCTCGAGGTGTGTCCATTTTGAGAAATGAAAAGCAGAGTTGGTGATAAAAAATAAAATAAAACATTTACTTACATTGGTGCTTGCTTTCCACATTTCATTTACTCAGTCATTCAGATATTTATGAATATTTCATAACATTGGTTTTTTTTCTTTTAACAACAACAGCACCAAAAATCCTCAAACTTGAGATGGATCAAGAACAATAAAATGGACTCTAAATTGCTCATGTCTAAATGACCCTTGGCCAAAGAAGTGACACTCTTGATCCATTTAATTCTTAACGGGTGTCAGTGTTCACAATTTTTATTAATGTTTCTTGCCTAAAAACAGGTCTTCAAAGTTGGACAATGCCTCACGTTTTTGTATTTATCTGCTGTTTCTATATCTTCAATGGTTCTATTACTGATCTATTTCTAATAATACATCTAAATCTATGAACCCAGTAAAAACATTCTTTGTACTATCCAAAAATCTGTCCTTAGGATCAAATAAACAGAGAGAAAGGCTACATATTGACCTGGACCTCATTCAGCGTCCCTAACTCATCTGCCACCAGTCATTATCACAGGTACATAAAAGACCCACTTTTTCTTCATTCATTTCGACATTTATACCAGTTACATCATTAACTCATCGATTATAGTAAAATACATCATTAACAAAAACTGAAGAATCAGCAGGTTGAATTCCCTAACTTCTATCTATAGAATAAATGCCAACATAGATTATATCTCTCTCATCAGTCAATCTCCATGTTACGTATTATCACTTAATCGGTATGTTTCCTATCTGTGTTTACCATTGGGCAACACCTTACTTTTTGATGGTATTTATGAATTTTTAATAACACTGTGAATACCCTAAAGGAAATGACCCACACCAAGACAAAATCTCTTGCTACTCACCTTGGCTTACCCTCCTAAGACCCAGGCCACCCAACAATCTTTCTTCATCAGGGCAGAAGCTGAAATCAGCTAGAGCATCCGTTCTGAAGAGTACTGAACAGAGAACATGGTAAAAAATGAGACATTCTTCCACTGATCCTTGCTCTACAATCTTCATTTAGTCGGCCACTTGTGAAATCATTCTTGGAGCATATTTATTTCGTTATCTTTCATAAAAGCAAACCACTTTGAACTTCCCACTGACCTACCATGTAAACGCTGTCTATTGTTTGTCCTGTCTGTATCATCCTAGCCAAAAAGGTGACAGTCACATACTGTTTATTTCTCTTTGGACTTCAGCGTTTTCAAATTATACCAATAGCAATTCTTGCCTCCCCACGTATTTTTAAAATAGGGCAAGGTTACTACAACTTATGCTATTTTCTATATATTTCCTCATTGATATTTCATCGATCCCATAATAATAGTGAAAATTCATGAAGAGAAAGACCACATCCCTTGGACCTCAGAGTTCCAGACACGTATCCTTCATCATCCACGACTCATACGCTGGCAGTTATCATCACTGATCCAGAAAAGACCACTTTCTCTTCATTCATTTCTATATTGCTTATTGATCAAGTCATTAATTATCATTTTAAAACTGATTCACCAAAACTCCAAACAGTCTTTTCCCTATTATTGCCCTAATAATGTATCTGGAACCATTCCCACATTATTATATCTGTCATATTTATTATCAGTTTTTCATAAATGCTTTAAATCAGTATAATACTTCATTTTAACCCCATATTTGTCACCAGAACACAGTTCATGGTCTTTGAGTATATTTCATATTTTTTCATTACTCCCGTGAATACCCTTAGACGCACCACCCAAACGAGACAAGAATTTTTACTCTACTCACACCGATCTTCCTGCTCCTTCCAGAGCAATCCTAGAGCTCCTGATCAGGGAAGGATCCTTACATCAGGTGCAGCATGCCTGTTTCTGAGGAGTTCAAGGCAGAGCAAATCATAAGAAAGGTTGAGACATTATTTCCATTGGTCTTGGCCTTTCCCTCACACGTAGTCAGACATTTGGGCAATCATTAATTTGGTGTGTATATATTTTTTCCTTTAAGAAAACAAACCCACTGACCCAGACTATGAGCATTGTCTGTAACTCCTCCTGTCTGTATCACCCTTAGCTCTACAGGTAACAGTCTTGCACAACTTGCTTCTAATCGAACTTCAGGGTTTGCAGAGTCTGATAATAGTATTTCTTGCCTAACCACATATTTTTATTTTTAATCACATATTTTTATAATTAGACAATGCTTCACTTCATTCATCATTTTTATTTAGATATTTCTAGAATATTTATAGAATCTATGTATCGAATTATAGCAATACATATAAACGCACAAACACCAAGACCAAAAACAAGATCTTAGTATATTCCTGACACCTGTCTATTGGATGCCTTCAAATAACGGGAATGTACTAGATTAATTTTCTCTTGGACCTCAGAGTTCCACGTATTCATCGTATACGACTCATACGCCACCAGTGGTCATCATCGATCCAATATTGTCCCTCTTCTCTTTGTGATACTCTCTTTGTATTTTGATTAAATCATTGGTTTGCTAATAACTTAAAATCCTATTATTCACAAAAACTGAAATGAGCCTTTGTGTCCTTAAACTGAACACAGACTTAGTCTCACTTTTCTTTCATCATCAGTTTTCCATACATGCATTAATCAATATATTGTTTTATAAAATTCCGTATTTATCACAGAGCCACAATTGGCCTTCTGTGATTCTATATGGAATTTTCGAATAATACACTGAACGTGCTGAAAAAGAAATCACTGAAACAAAGACAAGAAATTTGCCCATTACTCACATCCATCTCTGTGCTTCTGACACACAGATGCTGTCACCAAGCTCACCAACCAGGGAGGAATGCCTGATTAGCTTGAATGTGTCCATTCTGAGAAGTACAAACCACAGTGATGACAGAAAAAAATGATGAAATTTTTATTCCCACTGATTCTTGCTTTCCACATTGAACTTACTCATTTAGGAATTTATAAATCTTTCATAATGTAGATTTTTTCTCTTAACAAAAAGGAAACCTTCAAACTTGAAACTGATCCAGAATAATAAAACTGACTCTTAATTATTCATATCTATATAATCCTTGGCAAAAGGAGAGACACCCTGGAAACATCTATTTCATAATGGGCATCAGTGTTTGCAAATTTTGTTAGTATTTCTTGCTTCACCATGTTACGTTCCTAATGAGACAATAATTTGCCTTTTCTTCTTACTCTATTATTTATATTTCCTTTAGTGGTTCTATCATTGGTCCATTCATAACAACACATCTAAACGTATTCATCCAAAATAAGAACATAATCTTTATACTTCCTAACATCTACCCATACGATCAAGTAAATAGAGAAAACAGAATATTTATTGTATTGAACCTCAGGGTTCCAGACACCTACTATCCACCGTCCATGACCCGTCATCACCACTGGTTCCCTTAGAGGCCACTTTTAGTTTATTCATTTTTATATCTGTATCAATTAAGTCATACCTCCACTGGGAATAATAAAATACATCCACGATTAATAGAAACCAAAGAACATGATACTTGAATATCCCTGACTTCTCCCTATAGAATTATTGCCAAAATAGATACCTCTTTCATTAATAAGTAGCAATGTTACATGTTATCGATTGATCAACGTAATGTCTCATATCATATTTATCATTGAGCCATGGTTAATTTTTCACTGTATTTATTATGTTTGAGTAACACCACGAAAGCCCTTAAACACATGACCCACACCAAGAAAAGAACTTTGACTATTACTCGCCTTGGGCTCTTTCCTAGAGAAGGGAAACATGGTGACCTTGATCACAAGAGAGGCTGAAATCACCTCGAGCTTCTATTCTGAAAAGTACCGAACAGAAGTGATCAAAAAAAAATGAGACTTTCTCTCAATTGATCCATATATTTGTTTATTGCTTCTTTCATGGTTCAATTATAATAAGAAGTGAAAATGAATGAAGAGAAAGACCACATTGTTCTTGTATTGGACCACACGTATTACTCGTCACCTGGGACTCACACACCGGCAGTTACCATCATTGATCCAGAAAAGACCACTTTCTCTTCATTTATTTCTATCCTGTTTATTAATTTATTAATTCTCTAATTATAATTTTTAACCTCTATTATTGACAAACGCCGAAAAGGCTTTGATATCCCTAATATGCTTCTAGAGCCATTTTCACATCATTACATCTCAGTCACGTATCAGTTTTTCATACATGCATTAATCTATATCATATTTCCCATAAATCTCTTATTTATCAGTAAGGATCAAGATGGCCTTCTCTGATTATATTTCAACGATTTCAGGACTAGAGTAAATACCCTAAGACAAACAACCCAAATCAACACAAAGAAATTTGTTTACGCTTACACTGGTCTCCAGTCTCCTAAAACAGGCGATGCAGCCCTGCAGTTCAAGATCAAGGGAGAATCTTTAAATCAGGTTCCGAGGGTCTCTTCTAAGGAGTACAAAGCAAAGCAGGTGATAAGATGGTTGAGACATTCTCTCCATGGAGCTCTGCTTCAACATTCACATAGTTATTTAGGCAATCATCAATTTAGTGTATATATTTAGTCTGCTAAGAAAACAAACAACTTGGATCTTACCACTAAGACAGAATACGAACACTGTCTATATAACTTACACTGTCTACATCATCCTTACCCTAAGAGGCAACAGTCAAATACCATTTATTTCTAATGAAACTTCAAGGTTTCCATAAAATATTAATAGTATTCCTTGCCTCACCACATATTTTTATAATTGGACAATGCTTC
Organism: Leopardus geoffroyi; assembly: GCF_018350155.1. Taxonomy (NCBI): domain Eukaryota; kingdom Metazoa; phylum Chordata; class Mammalia; order Carnivora; family Felidae; genus Leopardus; species Leopardus geoffroyi. The sequence goes on along the minus strand of NC_059337.1, from coordinate 143,271,118 downwards.
ACGCTATTCATATTTGTTTATTTATGTATTTATTGATTCTCACATTTATCCAATTATAATAATAAAACAAAAATACATGCATACCAAGACCAAAAATAAACCCTTTATTTATTCCTGAAATCTGTCCATAGGATGCCTTCAAACAATAGGAATGGCCTAGACCAATTTTCTGTTGGACCTCAGAGTTCCAGACACGTATTCATCGCGAACGACTCATACGCCACCAGTGGTCATCATTGATCCAATATCGTCCCTCTTTTCCTACATAGATTCGTATTTGTTTATTGATCAAGTAATCCACTAACGCACTAATTAGTGAATTCATGAATTCACTAATAATTTTTAAGCAGTACAATTTTAAAAAAGAGACTTGAAGTCTCAAATCTAAATATAGAATTAATCTCACCTCAATATAGCTCTCTCATTAATATCCTCAGCTTTTCCTGTGTGCTTTAATCAATGCGTTTCATACATCCCATATTTAACACTGAGATACAGCTGCCTTCCTTAATTATATTTTACACTTTTTAATAATGCAGTGCATAACCTTAAACCCACTTAAACTGAGAAAAAAACTTCAACTATTACTTACATTAATTTCCATCCTCCCTGTTACACAGAGGCGAACGTATGCCCATGGAGCATCATCCCTAGGGAGTTCATTCTGAGGAGTGCAGAACAGAGCAGATGATAAGGAAAACTGAAACATAATCTGGATTGATCCTTGCTTTCTATATTTCATTTGCCCAGTATTTAAGTATTTATTATTTTTTCTTTCTATATATTTTCATCTTGTAAAAACTCAATCAGTAAAGCAACTCTCACTTAGGCATGTCTATATAACCGTTCTCAAAGAGATGACCTTTTTATCTATTTATTTAATGGGCATCAGTGTTTTCAACTTTTAGTAATAATATCATCTGCCTTGCCACATGTGTTTGTCTTTGGACAATTCCTCACCCTACTCTTCCTTATATGTTTATTTATATCTGCTTGATGGTTTCTATCATTGATCCATTAATAATAACAAATCTGTAGCTATGAAAAAATTACAGGAATATGATTTTATTCCTGACATCTCTCTGTGGAGAACAATTTCAACAGAAGGAACAGACCAAATTATTATGTTGGACCTCAGAGTTTCAGACATATAGTTTCATTGTCCATGACTCCTACGCCACTGGCCATCATTGGTCCACGACTGAGTCGCTTCTTACTTCATTTCTACTTTTTACAAATTAAATAATTAATTCCTGATAATTATAAAAATAATACATGGTTCACAAAAAGTCAAAAATAAGATCCTTGAATATCCCTAACATCAGTTTACAGAATCATTATCCAAATGGACTGTTACTCTTGTCTCAATCAACCTCCATCCTGCACATTTTTTATTGATTAACACGGTGTTTCCTACCACATTTATCATGAGGCCATGGATAATTTTTTATTAATTTAGTACTCTTCCATGATACCCTGATTACCCTTAAACAAATGTCCCATTCCAAGATAGCCACTTTGACCATGTTGGCCTTCACCTCTTTCCATACTCAAAGGAAGCGTTGACAACCTTGATCACCGCAGAAGCTGAAATCAGTTCAAGCATCTGTTCTGAAGAGTGACAAGCAGACAAGATGACAAAAATATCGAGATATTCTCTCCATTGATTCATATATCCCCAACTCCTTGCTCATACCATTTTGTCATTGATGACATTATTGTGATTTTTCCCTTAATAAATCAACTGTTGAAGCCATAACTGACTCAGTAACTATTACTTTCCATTATCCACATCCTTCTTACTCAGACATAGACATATGAATCTTTTATTTTCCATTCTTACATTAACATTTTACCTATTATATATTTTGGCAATGGGCAATGCTTTGCCCTCTTCATATTTATTCGTTTATATGTTATTAATCCTATTTATTTTTTATAATGGTACATTTAAACGTTCATGTACACAAAGTCCAAGAACATGAACTCACTTATGCCTGACATCTCTCTAAAGGATCACTGCAAATGGGGCGGGGGGGGAGGGGGGGCAGGGGGGAAGGACTGGATTTCTTCTGTACTGGACCTCAGAGTTCCAGACCTGTAGGGTTCATCATCAAAGACTCATATGTCAACACCTGCTGTCATTTATCCAGGTATGTCCCTGATTATCTTCAATCATGTCTACATAGTTTATTGATTATTTCATCAGTTCACTAATAATAATCAAACAATACCTAGGGAGGGGTCGCAAAAACTTGATATAGGTCCCTTGAATATCTCAAATATTGTCTACAGAATTCTCACTGACAATGTATACCATTCATTAATTGACCTCAATGTTTCCTACATAGATTAATTAACATAATGCTTCATAGTAACCTCATTCTAATTATTTGCCAATGCCAGCAATCATAAATTATATTTCATAACTTTTTAATAAGACAGTGAAAGCCTTTTTGAAAAACCACAAAACCAAGAAAAGAATTTTGACTATTACTCACGTTGTGATCCATGCTCTTAACACATAGAGGCAAACATAGGGCTCATGACTATGGTGGGAAGTCTAATTCAGCCGAGTGCAACCATTCTAAGGGGTACAAGACAGAGCGGATGATAAAAAAGATTGAGACCTTGTGTTCATTCATCCCTGTGTTCCAACGTTCAGTCAGTCACTTAGGTAGGTAGTGGTTTGGGACAACATATATTTCATTTTCTATTAAGTAAACAAACCATATCGATCTTGCCCATGCCAAAGAAAATAAACACTATCACTTAACACTTGCCATCAACTTTAGCCAAAGGGTAGCACCCTCATACCATCTCTTTCCTAATGGATACCAGTTTTTGCAATATAATTAATTATTACTATATTATAGTAATTTTTGCCTCGCCACATATTTTCATAACTGGACAAGGCTTCATATTCTTCATTTAAATCTGTTTATGGGGCGCCTGGGTGGCGCAGTCGGTTAAGCGTCCGACTTCAGCCAGGTCACGATCTCGCGGTCCGTGAGTTCGAGCCCCGCGTCAGGCTCTGGGCTGATGGCTCAGAGCCTGGATGGAGCCTGTTTCCGATTCTGTGTCTCCCTCTCTCTGCCCCTCCCCCGTTCATGCTCTGTCTCTCTCTGTCCCAAAAATAAATAAACGTTGAAAAAAAAAATTTTTTTTTTAAATCTGTTTACACATTTGTGTATTAATCATTTCATTGATCCAATGATAAAAATAGGATGAAAATTCATGGACATACTGACCAAAACCACGATCTTTATATATTCCTGATCTTTGCCTCTAGACAGCATCAAATGGGGACAATGAACTAGATTTCATCTGTTTTGGACCTCAGAGTTCCAGACACGTATTCATCGTATACGACTCATACGCCACCAGTGGTCATCATCGATCCAATATCGTGCCTGTGTGTCACCATTTGTTTCTACATTATTTATTGATAAATTCACAATTCAGTAATCACAATTTTAAAAATACTTATTCGCAGAAACCCACAAAGAGCCTAGAAATCCCTAGGATCTATTTAGAATCATTCTCATGTCAATATCACTTTCATTAATTATCCTCAATTTTTATTAGATTCATTAATCAATATAATGCTTCATACTAATCCCATTTCTCTCAGTGGGCTTTTCGGATTTCATCAGTTATACTCTGCAGTTTTCAATAATGCACTGAACACCCTGAAACAAAGACTGAATCTTTGACTATTACTCACATGGTCTCCATGTTCCTGACACATGAATGCAACCTGAGATCACGTGACCGTGGAAGAATCCTTAAATCTCGACGGGTCCCATTCTTTTTTTTTTTTTTTTTTTTTTAATTTTTTTTTTTCAACGTTTATTTATTTTTGGGACAGAGAGAGACAGAGCATGAACGGGGGAGGGGCAGAGAGAGAGGGAGACACAGAATCGGAAACAGGCTCCAGGCTCTGAGCCATCAGCCCAGAGCCTGACGCGGGCTCGAACTCACAGACCGCGAGATCGTGACCTGGCTGAAGTCGGACGCCTAACCGACTGCGCCACCCAGGCGCCCCTCGACGGGTCCCATTCTAAGGAGTGCAAAGTAGAGCAGAAACCAAAAAATTTCAGGTCCTTATCTCCATTGATTCTTCTCTAACGCATTTCATTTATTCATTTGGACGCTCATTAATTTTTCGTAACGAGGTACTTGTTTTAGTTAAAGAAAAGCTTCAACTTGACACTGACCAAGAACAATACAAATGCCTCTTATTTGTCAGTGCCTATATAATTCTTAAGTAAAAAAGGCAAAAATGCTTATTCTTTTTATTGCTTAATGAGCGGGAATGTTTTCAATTTTATTAGCAAGACTTCCGTGTCACCACATATTTTCCTAGCTGGACAGTGTTTCACCTTATTTATCTATATTTTACATTTTTACTGGTTTGGTTGCTGGTTTATTTAGAATAATCAATTTAAACATATGAATCTAAAATAAGAAGATGCGCTCGGTGGAACGACTGGGTGGCTCAGTCGGTTAAGCGTCCGACTTTGGCTCAGGTCATGATCTCACAGTTCACGGGGTTGAGCCCCATGTTGGGCTCTGTGCTGACAGCATGGAGCCTGCTTGGGATTCTCCCTCTCTCTCTGCCCCCATCCCCTGCACTCTCTCTCTCTCTCAAAATAAATAAAATAATCTTTAAAAAAAAGAATATGAGCTTTGCATATTTCTACATTGACCCGTGGGATCGTTTACAACAGAAAATAGGCTACATCTTATTTTATGTGGACTCAGAGTTACAGACAGGTAACACTCACGTGTACAATTCCTACCCCACCAGTCATCGCCACTGGTCTATGTTTGGACCTTTTTCTCTTCATTTGTCTCTACACTTGTAACGATTAAATTGCTAATACCTTGATAATAAAAATAAATACGCAATTCATAAAATCACAGAAAAAGACCCTTGAATAAACCTAACTAACTTCTATCTGTAGAATCATATAACGCATAGATTATACCTTTCACTAATCAACCTCAGAGTTGCACATTATCAATGAACGAACATTAATATTTCATATCACATTTGTCATTGGGCCATAATTTTTTGATGATGTTTATTACTTTTTGATAATACTGTGAATGCTCTTAAATCACCCACACCAAGGTAAGATCTTTGACAATTATTCACCTTGGTGTCTTTTCTAACACAAAGGTAACATAACAGTCTTAATCACCATGGATACTAAAATCAGCTCAATGAATTAACTCTGAAGATATGATTAAATATGAGACAAGCAGACAATGTGATAAAAGATTGAGTTATTGTCTCCATAGTTTCCACCATTCATTTACATAGTCATTTGAGCATGTATTAGTTTTTGGTAATATTTATTTCTTTTTCTCCTTAAGAAAATAAACTTCAAACTAATACCTGACTGAGAGACATACTGATTATTACCTATCACTGTCTAAATCACCCTTAGTCAAATACATAATATACACAGTCCTTTTTTTATCCATTCCTTATACTAATATGTATTTTCCTTAGTATATATTTTATTTTGCTTATGAAAAAAAGGTTCATTGTTCCCATCTTTAGTCATTTATATATGTTTATTTATTCTTCCATTGACACTTTCATAATATTTTAAAGCTTCATGAACTCAAGACCAAGAACAAAATCCTTGTACATTCCTGACATCCATCTATAGGTTCCCTTCATAAAGGAGACTGGACCAGATTCCATTTGTGTTGGGCCTCAGAGTTCCAGACACATCTCCATAATATATGACTCATATATATCACCCATTGTCACTGGTGGGTCCAGGACTGGCTTTCTTTCTCCATGACCACCTACATTCATTCATAGTTTAATTCATTAATAAAGAAATATAAATAAATCACACGAAGAAACAAGAATAATATTCTTTAGTACCTCTAACATCCATCTACACAATCATTTCCACTGAGACCTAATTCCTCTCATTAACTCAGTTTAGTGTTTCATATATGCGCTAATCAACAGTGTTTCATATTAATCTGATATTTAACACTGGTATGTCTCACCTTCTTTGATTTTATTAAATAATTTTTTCAAGTATTTATTTAAATTCCACTTAGTTAACATTCAGCGTAACTGAATGTAACATTCAATTTCAGGTGTACAATATAGTGATTCAACACTTCCATACAAGACCCGGTGCTCATCACAGGTGCCCTCCTTAATCCCCATCCACTATTTCACCCAACCCCCCGCCCACCTCTCCTCTGCTAACCATCAGTTTGTTCTCTACACTTCAAAGTCTGTTTCTTGGTATGCCTCTCTCTCTCTCTCTCTCTCTCTCTCTCTCTCTCACCCCCTTTTCATGTTTGTTTTGTTTCTTAAATTCCACATATGATTGAGATCATATGGTAACTGTTTTTCTCGGACTGACATTTCGCTTAGCATAACACTCTCTAGCCCCATCAATGTCAATCCAAATGGTAAGATTTCATTCATTTTGTATGATTCTATTTAATGCTTTTTAATAATACCGTGAAAACCTCTTTGAAAACAATAGTCTAGCCAAGAAGAACACAAAACGTTACTCACGCTGGTCTCCATGCTCCCCAAAACATAGTGCACCCGACCATGGATGATCTTCTATCAGCTGGAACACATCCATTCTGTGGAAAACAAAAGAGCAGAAGAACGACAACAACAAAAAGATGAAGACATCCTCTCCCTTGGTCCTTAACTCCACCTTTGTTTATTCAGCCATGGGGTCAATTGGTAAGTTGTGATCATATCTATCTTACGTTCTCTTAAGTGACCAAATAACATCAATATTACTGCTGACAAAGAGTATGAACACGGACTGCTACTCATACTCAGAAAAAGGGGAAACATCCTGTACCATTTATTTTCATTTACCACCAATGTTTGCGAAATATATTCATTGTACTTCATCTGTCACCACATATTTTTATAATCAGACCATGCTTTACTCCCATCACCTTTATTTATTTGTAATATGTTTATTGCTATTTTCACTGATCTGATTATATTTGTAGAATAAGAACGAATAAAAGCCAAGACCAAAAACAAGACCCTCGTATATTCTGACATCTGTATAGGCCCATTTCAACAACGTGGAACAGATCTGTTTTTGTTGGACCTCAGAGTTCCAGACACATAGCATTCATCACACATGACTCCTATGCCATCATCAGTCATCATCATTGGTCCAGGACTGGCTTCTTTTTTCTATTTGTTGATTGGTATGTTTATTGATTAACTACCTAATATAGAAATAAACACAAGTCACCAGAATAAAAATCACAAAATCCCTGAATAGCCTTAACATCTATCGATAAGATCATTTCCACTGAGAACGAACTCTTTCATTAACTGAACTCAGTGTTTTCCATATCGGTTAACATCATATTGGTTCACATTAGTGATAATGCGATATGGGTATGTTTGGGTTTCTTGATTACCTTAAACGCTTTTTAATAATACAGTAATTTTAAAAAGCCAAAACATTCAATCTAAGAGAAGCACATTGACTACGACTCACATTGTCGTCCAGGCTCCTAAGACGCAGATGCAAAGCACACAGCTACTAAACCTGAAGACGCGTGAATGACCTTGAGTGCGTCCATTCTGAGGAGTACAGAGCAGAGAGGATGATAACACATTACGGCCTCCTCGTCATTGATCCTTGCTTCTGCATTTCACTTCTCAGTGACCTAGGCAATCCCTCATGAAGAGCCTCCTGTACATATTTCATTTTCTCTTAAGAAAATGAACAACTTAGGGCCGCCTGGGTGGCTCAGTCGGTTGAGCAACCAACTGCGGCTCAGGTCTTGATCTCACGGTTCGTGAGTTCAAGCCCCGCATCAGGCTCCGTGATGACATCTCAGAGCCTGGAGCCTGCTTTGGATTCTGGGTCTCCCTCTCTCTCTGCCCCTCCCCCGCTCATGTTCTGTCTCTCTCTGTCTCTGAAATAAACATTAAAAAAAAAAAGAAAGAAAATGAACAACTTAGACCTTGCCCCTGACCCAGAAAATGAACACTATTATTTATTTTGTCTAGATGATCCTTAGCCAAAGACTTAACAGTCATGTAACCATTTATTCCTTGTCGGACTTCACTCTTTTCAAATTTATTAATACTATTTCTTGCCTCACCACATATTTTTATAATTAGAGCATGCTTTGCCTTATGGATCTTTGTCTATTTGTTGCTTATTTTCATTCCTCCAATTATAATAACGGAATGAAAATGCATGAACAAACACAGAGGCCAAAACCAAGATCTTCGCATAGTCCTGACTTCTGCCTGCAGCATCCTGTCAAACAAAGAGAATGCCCGGTTGGACCTCAGAGTTTCAGACACACATTATTCACCATCATCCATGACTCATACGCCACCAGCCGTCATCATCGGTCCAGGATTGGCGGGCTTTCTCTCTGTTCACTTCTAAACTGTTTCTTAAGTCATTCATTCACATACAGCGGATATTCTTAAGCAAACCACCCAAGGCCACACAAGAACTTTGACTATTACTCACATTGGTCTCCACGCTCCTAATGCATACATGCAACCACAGAGCTCGTGGCCATGGACGATGCTTACATCACCCCAAGTGCATCCATTCTGAGGAGTACAGAGCAGAGAAGTTGATAAAGAAACGTAAGCCCTTATCTACACTTGCCCTTCCTTTCCACATTTCATTTACGCAATTTTTATGAATATGTTAATTTTTCATTTATATATATAGATATATATATATACATACATATATATATGTTTTTTTTCTACTAACAAAGGGAACAACCTTGAACTTGTAACTGATCCAGAATTTAAAAATTGATTTTTAATTACCTGTGTCTGCGTAATTCATAGCCAAAGAAGTAATACCCTTGATCCATTTCTTCCTTTTTTTTTTTTTTTCAATTTTTTATCTTGAAGAGAGAGAGCATGCTCACGAGCAAGGGAGAGGAGCAGGAGAGAGAGAGAGAGAGAGAAAGAGAATCCAAGCAGGCTCCAGGCTCTGAGCTGTCAGCACAGAGCCTGACACGGGGCTCGAACTCACGAACTGCAAGATCATGACCTGAGCTGAAGTCGGACACTTAACCGACTGAGCCACCCAGGTGCCCCACAATCCATTTGTTTCTTAATGGGCATCAACGTTTTTAATTTTTATTAATAATATGTCCTGCCTCACCACATACGTCCATAATTGGACAGTCCTTCATTCTCTCTCTATTTATATTTCTTAAATGGTTCTAACATTGATCCACTGATGATAATAAATTTAAATCTTTAAATCCAAAATAAAAACATGACCTTTATATATTTCTCACATCTGTCCATAAGATCATTTCCAAAAGAGGAATTGAACTAATTATGTTTTGTGTTGGATCTCAGAGTTTTAGGTACTTATTTTTACCGTCCATGAACTTGTATACCACAAGCCATCATCCCTGGTCCATGTTTGGGTTTCTTTTCTTTTTTTTTTTTTCTCTTAATTTGTGTCTATATTTGTTATCCATTGCATCATTAGTTGTCTGACAATAATAAAAAATTAGATGACTTACAAAACAACCTCAAGGGCAAGATGCTTGAATGTCCCTAGCATCTGCCTATACACCCATTTCCCACATGGACTGTGTTTCTTCTGTTAATCAATCTCAATGTTGCACATCATCAATCAACATGTTTTATATCCTATTCGTTATTGGACAAGAGTCAACTTTTTTACTAATGTAATAATTTTTAATAATACTGTACAAGCCCTTAAATGACCTGAATGAAAACGAGATCTTGGCTGGTACTCACTTTAGTCTCTTCTCTGACACAGAGCCTTATGTGATAATCTTGATCGCGCGTAAACAGAAATCAGCTCCAGCCTCCCTTCTGAAGAGTATGAAGCAAAGAAGGTGCTAGAAAGATTGAGACATCCTCTCTGTTGATCAGACTTTCCACCATTCATATACAAAGTCATTTAGGCATTTATTAACTTATAATAACATTTATTTACTTTTCTCTTAATATTAATCAAACATAAAACTTATACACGACTCAGTAACCTCTACTTATCACTGCAGATAATAAAATGCTGAGACAATATTCCCATTAATACCTACTTTTCTGATTCGTTTTCTTAGTCACTTGGGTATTTATTATTTTATAGTGTTACTTCCTTCTTTTTCTCTTGGTAAATGAACCACTTGAACTCACCACTAACTCAAAGCAAGAACACATACTATTACATATCATCATCTGTATTCTCCCTACCCAAAATGTAACCCCCTTGATCTCTTTATTAATGAAGTCCAGTCGTTCCAAGCTATATTCATAGTAATTCTTGCCTCACCACGTATTTTCATAGTTGGATATGCCTCACTCTTTTCATCTTTATGCACTGACATATTTGTTCCTCTCATTTATTGATTAAAATAAAAGCAAAATGGTGGCGCCTGGGTGGCTCAGTTGGTCGGGTGCCTGACTTAGGATCAGGTCACGATCTCACCACTTGTGAGTTCAAGCCCTGTGTCAGGCTCTGTGCTGACAGCTCAGAGCCTGGAGCCTGCTTGGGATTCTGTGACTCTGTCCCTCTCCGCCCCTCCCCTGCTCTCTCTCTCTCTCTCTCTCTCTCAAAAATAAATAAATATTTTAAAAAATTTAATTAAAAAAAAGAAATAAAAGCAAAATCCGCAAAGCACTAAAGACTAAGAACATGATCCTTGACTATTACTGTAATCTATATATAGGCTCACTCTCACAGGTATAAACACTTCAATCCCTTTTTGCACGGGACCTCGGTACATCATAGATGTTTTGATCGTAAGGTATAGATCAGAATGCATTCCATTCGCATCATTGGTCCATGGTTTGCCTTTTTCGTGTAATTTGCATATTTATATACCTAGACCACTCCCATCAGAACTAAGACACTGACTATTACTTCCATCTCCTATGTGCTTCGTCCTCATAACAAAAATAGTTTACGACTTTATCAGTTAAGGAGTGTTTAGGGAGACACTGAAATAGAAATTTAAAGAGTTATAAAAAGGAGTGACATGGATTTGATCTATTTTTAAAATCATCCCAAGTAGGGGAGGCGGGTGGGGGATGGGAGAAAGAGGTGATGGGGATTAAGGAGGGCACGCGCTGTGATGAGCCCAGGATGACGTATGGAGGTGCTGAATCACTATGCTGTACCCCTGAAGCTAATACTACACTGTACGTTAACTGGCTGGAATTTAAATAAAAACTTAAAAAATAAAATAAAATCATCCCAAGTAATACTAAATCAAAGTAATCATAAACTTTAGGGGCACCCGGGTGGTTTAGTTGGTTAACCATCTGATTCTTGATTTCAGATCAGGTTATGATCTCATGGTTCATGAGATCGAGTCCTGCATTGGGCTCTGTGCTGACAGCATGGAGCCTGCTTGGGATTCTCTCTTCCTCTCTCTCTCTGCCCCTCCCCCACTCATTCTCCCTCTCTCTCTCTCAAAATAAATAAGTAAACTTTTTTAAAAATTAATCATAAACGTTGGTTCCTCATCATTGGAGTCTACACAGAATGTGTAATCAGTTCAGGTGCATCCGTTTGCAGAGCATAAAGATGATGTTAAAAGAACGAGCTATTTTCTCCATTGAATCATGCCTTCTCCTTTCATTTGCTTGAAGTTTCAGATATTTATTAATTAATGTATCTATTACCTTGCTCCTTGTTTTTCATTATTATTATTATTATTATTGTTGTTGTTGTTATTATTACTTAGTTTCAAGTGTGGAATTGAGTGATTCAACACCTCCCTACAACACCGGGTGCTCATCGCAGGAGCACTCCTTAATCCCCATCACCTATTTTACCCACCCCCCCCCCACCACCACCTCCTCCCTGGTAACCACCAGTGTGTTCTCTGTAGTTAAGAGTCTGTTTCTTAGTTTTCCTCTCTTTTTTGTCTTAATAAAATAAACAACCTGGTACTTACCACTGATCCAAAGCAAGGGCATTGACTATTACATACATCTGACTTAAAGCAGTGATTCTCAAACCGTTGTTTCTAAATGACGCATTATCAGTGTGAGAACATATTTGCAATGCAGATCCTTGGATCCCCCCCCACAACCTTGAATCCTGCCAAAGCAGAAATGCTGAGGGTGGGACTGGAAGTCTATAGTTTAACCACTCTTGCAGGTGATTTTGGTGCTAACTCAAGTGAGTTGTAGTATGCCAACCCAGAGGGCTTAACCTTTAACCTACTGATTTCTTAATATACTGCAATGTTTCCCAATAGTATAAACAAAAATGTCAACCTTGCAACATTTTTCCCAATTAATCCAGCATTAATTACTCTCTCCATCTATTTACCTATCTACCTACCTATCTGTCATCTACTGGTTTTGTTCATTTATTCCCTTAGAATAATGCAATAAATTCCCAGGATTCCATCATTAGATTCTTCCAAATTACTGTCTAGCTATAGATTTATTCTCGCGGATGTAATATACCAAATCTCCTTTTGAAATGAACTTCAATAGTACAGAAGTGACTTAACCACAAGACACATTCAGAATGCATTCCATTCACATCATTGGCCCTTGCTTGGCTCTTTTTTTTTTTTTCAAGTTTTTATACAAATTCCAATTAGTTAACATATAGTGTAATATTAGTTTCAGGAGTAGAGTTTAGTGATTCATCACTTACACAGAACACCCAATGCTCATCCCAACAGGTGCCCTCCTTAATACCCATCACCCATTTAGCCTACCTCCCCACCCACCTCCCCTCCAGCAACCCTCGGTTTGTTCTCTAGAGTTAAGAGTATGTTTTATAGTTTGCCTCTTTGTTTTTGTCCCCCATGCTCATCTGTCTCATTTCTTAAATTCCACAAATGAATGAGATCATACGGTATTTGTCTTTCTCTGATTGACCTATTTCACTTAGCATAGTACACAACAGATCCATCCATGTTGTTGCAAATAGAAAATTTTCATGCTTCCCCTATTTCTCAATTAAAAAATGAAAACAAAAACACCTGCAAGCCAAAGACAGCACAGAATGTGAACATCAACAATTACACACCTCTGTCCACACATCCCTTCTGATGAGGTGGAAACGCCTTCATAAATTTTTAATGGACTTCTGTTCCTTAGAAATGGATTGGTAATGATGTTAGTTTCATTACGTATGCTATAGCTATTCCACATTTGGCCCTATTTTCCCTTCCTTCATTCATGCATTTTTAGTTATTATTGCATTGATTAATTTTTAATAAGCAGTCAATATTTGTGAAACTCAAAAGCCCAAGAATAATATTCTTGAATATCTCTAACTACTGCTTACAGGACCATTTATCACAGAAGCAATGGACTAGATTTCTTTTTGCACTGGATTTGCATTAGATCACAAAGTTGTAGATCAGCCTTCTTCAACCTTGCCTCATATGCTACTGGCCCTCAGTATTGGTCCAGATATCACTCTTTTTCTTCACTGAATTATAATTTTGTTAGAGATTAATTCACTAATTCACTAATAAAAAATACCCATGAGATTATTAAAAATAGCTTTAATACCCCTAACTTCGGTACATAAAATCATTTTCTACAGGGAAAATAGTCAAGATCTGCTTTGCTAACGGACCTCAGTATTGAGTATGGATTAGCCAACATGCTCATTTCAAACTCTTTATCATTAGTGCACGGTTGGCATGAACTAATCTGTAACATCTGTCTATAGAATTATTTCCCCGAGCAATTCATTTCTTTCATTAACTGACCTCAATGTGTTGTATATGGATTAATAAACACAACGCTTCACGTTAATGGCATTTGGGGGCAATGGTTCGCATTCGCTGATTATATTTCGCATTTTTAATACCACAGTGAATACCCTTAAACAAGCCTCCCAAACTGAGAGAACACTGACTCTTATTTCTCTTGATTTCCACTAACACATAGATGCAGCCATAGAACTTGTGATCATGGAAGATGCTTAAATCAACTTGAATGCGTCCACTCTGCAGAGAACAGAGCAGATGATAACAAAAAGCTAGACACCTAATTTCCACTGGTCTTTGCATTCCAGCTTTCATTTAGTGGGTCATTTCGGGAATCTGCAGTTGGGAGGAATGTTTATTTAATTTCTCCTAATAAAAGAACAATAATGACCTTGCCGCTGACATGGATTATGAACATTGCCAATTACTATTTAACACGACAGCTATACAATCCTTAGCCCAAGAGGCAACACCTCTGTATCATTTACTATTGGTGGATGGGAGTGTGTTTTCAATATATATTAATAGCATTTCTTGTCTCACTACATATTTTTGTAATTTGACAATGCTTCACGACCTTAATCTTTGCTTGTTTATACATGATCGATTATCTCCTTGATCTGATTATAAAAATAGAGAATGCATGAACATAAACCCAAAACATGATCCCTTTAAATTCATGGTATCTGTCTAATGGTATCGCTTCACAAAGGGCACTGGACTAGATTGCCTTTCACTTGGACCTCAGAGTTCCAGACATGTATTCATCGTATAGGACTCATACGCCACCAGTGGTCATCATCGATCCATTATTGTCCCTCTTTCCCTTCATTCAGTTGTACATTATTTATCGACTAATTCATTAATTCACTAATAATAATTTTAAGACCCTCTTATTCACAAAAACACAAAAGGAGGCTTAATATCTCTAATCCGTCTGTAAGATCATTTTCACTCTCATATAGGAGACAAATAGGATCGATGTATCACTCTCGTTAATCAGTGTTTTTCGTGTATGCATTAATCAATACAATCAACCCCTATTAATCAATAGAATCAATTCCATAGTCGCCCCTACTTGATTACGATCTGTACTTTTTAACGATGTAGTTAACACCTTAAAAAAAAAAAAAAAAAGGACACTAGAAAGACCAACACTTCAACCACGACTCACATTGGTCTCTATGCTCCAAACACACGTATGCAATCAGAAAGCATGTCACCATGGAAGCACCTGTATCAGCGTGAGTGCGTCCATTCCGAAGAGTACAGAGCAGAGCAGACGATAAAGGAAACTGGGACCTTATCCCATTGCCTCTTGCGAACCACATTTCATTTACTTAGTCATTCAGGTACCTGTAAAATGTTCAGGATGTAGATTTTGGTTCTCTTTTTTTTTTTTTTTTTTTAATTTTTTTTTCCATGTTTATTTATTTTTGGGACAGAGAGAGACAGAGCATGAACAGGGGAGGGTCGGAGAGAGAGGGAGACACAGAATCGGAAACAGGCTCCAGGCTCCGAGCCATCAGCCCAGAGCCCGACGCGGGGCTCGAACTCACGGACCGCGAGATCGTGACCTGGCTGAAGTCGGACGCTTAACCGACTGCGCCACCCAGGCGCCCCGATTTTTGTTCTCTTAACAGAGGAAACAAACTCGAGACTAACCCAGGAAATACAACTGACTCTTACTTATCGGAGTTTATATGATCCTTAGGCAAAGATTCATTCATTTCTTAGGAGGCATCCGCGTCTTTTTTCATTGTTATTAGTAATATTTCTTGCCTCGCCCATGTTGGGCAATGTGTAATATCCTTCTTCTTTCTCTATTTTTTATTTGTTTAATGGTCCCATCATTGATCCACTAGTAATAATAAAATCCAAATCTACGAACCCAAATAAAAACATGAGTTTTGTATATTTCTGATATCTGTCTATAGTATCATTTCCAAGAAAGGAACTCAACTAACTATGTTTTGTGTTGGACCTTGGAGCTCCAGACATTCATTGTTCCTAATTAACATGCTACCAGTTGTGATCATTGGTCTATATTGGAATGTCTTTTTCTTCATTCATTTCTACATTTATATCGAATAGGCTATTAATTCATTGATAATGATATAATTAATATATGATTTCCAAACCCAACAAGAAGATATTTGAATATTCTGATCATAGTCCATAGAATCATTTCCCACATGGACTAACTATATCTCTTTGAGTAATCAACTTTAAGGTTGATTGGTTAACATATTCCGTTATTGAAGAATTAATATACTATTTCATATTATATTTACATGTGGACATCATTAAATTTTTATTATATTTATTCCATTTTAATACTACCATAAATACCTTTAAACAAATGACCCAATGTCTACGGCCATACCACCTTGAACATGCCCGATCTCGTCTGATCTCAGAAGCTAAGCAGGGTTGGGCCTGGTTAGTACTTGGATGGAAAACAAATGACCCAAACGAAGACTAGAACTTTGACCATTACTCACCTTGGTCTCTTGACAATCTTTACCATGACAGAAGCTGAAATCTCCTTGGGGCATCTGTTCTGAAGAGTAGCCAGCAGAGAAAATGATAAAAAGACTGAGACATTCTCTCCACTGATTCATTATTTCTAGCCGTCATATACATGGTCATTTGGGTATTTATTTATTAATGGTAACATTTAGGTTATTTTCATCTTAACAAATTACACATCAGAGTTCTGACTCAGAGAAGTAATGATTACTTATCATAGTCTATATCAGCCTTAGTCAAAGATGCAGTACACTTAATCCATTTAATATCAATTTCAATTCATATTAGTATTATTTCCCATACTATACATTTTAAGAATGAACACTACTTGAGTCTCTTCCTCCTTATTTTAATTTATACATTTATTCTTTCCTTCATAATAAGATTTTGTGAAATTCACGAACCCAAAGACCAAGAACAAGATCTTTGTATAATCTTGACAAGTGTCTATTGAACCACGTCAAACAGAAGGAATGGACATCAGATATGACTCATTCGCCACCAGTGGTCATCAGTGGTCCAGCCTTGACTTTCCCTTTCCTTCCTTCTGTCTTTATTTGTTTATTCCTCGATTCATCAATTCACTGATAACAATAAAATAAATATCTATCTATCACAAATACTCAAGGACAAGAGCCTTAATGCCCCTAATGTCTATCTATAGGATCATTCGCCTCACTGAATATGCCTCCTTCATTAAATATCTTCACTGATACAAATACCTGTTAATCAACAGAACATTTCATATCAAGTCCATATTTATCCTCAAAGCACTGGTTAGGCCTCTTCGAATACACTTAACACCATTTCACAATGTTACAATGAACACTCTAAACAAACAACCCAAACCAAGAGATAGATCTGACTAGTCCTCACCTTGGTCTACACGCACCAACATAAGGACCACCAGTGGAGCCCCTGTTGACAGCCAAGTGCCTAATCAGTTCACGTGTGTCCACCTGAGGAATAAAAAGCAGAGCACATAACAAGATGGAGAGACACTCTGTTGATGTGACTATTTTCACTTCCCTTAGTCTGTCGCTTAGGAATATAGTACATTAGGGTCATATTTATTATTTTCTCTAAACAAATGAGGCAGTATCAAACTTGACACAGACTAAGAATGAGAATGTTGGCTGTGATTTACTGTCTGTATCATTCTTAGCCGAAGAGGTAAGACACTGGGAACACTTACATTTCTTAATAAACTTCAATATTCTCAATAAACGTTAATCATTTTTACAAAGAATAGACATGCTTCGCCCTCTTAATCTCATTTACACTTGCAGATTGATTCTACTTTTAGCCATTTATTACAGTAGAATCAAAAGTCATGAAAATAAACCCATAAAAGAGCCCTTCCCCCCCCCCCAACATCGGTACATAAGACCGCTTCACACAGAAGAGACTTTATTTGGTTTTTTAATTGGGCCTCAGAGTTTCAGACACATAATATTCATCATCCATGACTCATACGCCACCACCTATCATCACTGGTCCAGATCTAGGCTTCTTTTTCTTCATTCTCATGTATGTAACTTCACTAATTCCTTAACCTATTAATGATAATTTTTAAAACCCTGGGATTCACAAAAATCCAATAATAAAAGCAGTGAATATTCTACGTCTGCCTATAGGATCATCATCATCAACACTTCACATATGCATTAGCAAATGTTATAGCCCATATTTATCGGTTCCCGTGTTTAGTGTTTTAAATTATATTTCACACTTTTAACAATACAGTGAATACCTTTTTTAAAGAAAAAAACTGCTTGGGGCGCCCGGGTGGCTCAGTCCATTGAGCAACTAACTTCGGCTCAGGTGCTGATCTCACAGTTCATGGGTTCGAGCCCCATGTTGGGCTCTGTGCTGACAGCTCGGAGCCTGGAGCCTGCTTCGGATTCTGTCTCCCTCTCTCTCTGCCCCTCCCCCGCTCATGCTCTGTCTCTCTCTGTCCCAAAAGTGAATAAACGTTGAAAAAAAAAAAAATAGTAAACATTTAAAAAAAATTTTTTAATAAATAAATAGAAATTAAAAACTGCTTAAACAAATACAAGAACTGTAACCTTTACTCACATTCATCCCCATGGCCCGAACACACAGGAAATCACAGACCTTTTGACCGTGAAAAATCTGTATCAGCTGGAATGTGTTGATTCTGAGGAGTGTAACCCAGAGCGGACAATTAAAAACTGAAACTTCTCTACTAGCCTGATTTTCCTCATTTCATCTTTCCAGCTGCCTGGGTATTATTTTTTAACAACATGTATACATATGAAATTATAAGCATATATATCACAAAATTAACACCCGCAACCTGAGAATGACCCAGGCTTACAAAATTGAACATTGCTTCTCAGTGTCAGCATCTACATGCTAACATCTAAGAGCTAACACCTTTGGTCCGTTTATTTCTCAGCCTGCATCAGGTTCCTTGGTTTGTATTCACAGAATTCCTTGCCTCACCAAATATATTCACAGTGGATAAGTCTTCGTCCTCTATTTATTTAGAGATTTTTTTTATTGGTTCTGTCACTGATCCATTTAGGTTAATAATGTAGAAATCCATGAATCCAAAATGACAAGAACCATTTCTTTGCATATTCCTAACATCGAACCATAGGATCATCTGAAAAAGAGGAAATAGGCTAGATTTCCCTTTGTGGTGGACCTCAGACTTCCAGACACGTAGCATTCATCGTGTAGGACTCCTACGCCACCAGCTGTCATCATCGGTCCAGGACTGGTCCACTTGGTCCTTTTCACCTCCATTTGTTCTTATGTTACTTCACCAATCTATTCATAGTAACTAAATAAGTATCTATGAATGTCAAAAAGCGAGGACAAAAGCCTTCAGTATTTCTATCATTTTTCTTGAGAATCAGTGCCTAATTAAATACACCTCTTCATTAACCACCCTCATTGCGGTAATGGTAGGTTGATCAACATAATGTCTCATACAGCTTCGACTTTGTCACTGGGCCATAGTTGGCCTTTTTTCCTATATTAAAGACTTTGTAAATAATTCCAGTGACACCCTGAACAAACCCTCCAAACCAAGACAAGAAATTTGATGATTACGCACGTTGGACTTCATGCTCCCACACGAGAGGCTACCCTGGAGTGCCTAAACATGGTGGATGCTTAAATCGGCTCAGGTGTTTTCTTTCTGAGAAGCACAAAGCAAAGTAGGTATAAACAAGACTGAAACATGATGTCCATCGTTCTGCACATTCCACTGTACATCGAGTCAATCATTTGGAAATACACTAATTTAGAACAATGTTTATTATTTTTTTATTAAAAAAAATGAGTAACCTCCTACTTGCTATAGACCCAGAATGAGAACTTCTCTATCACTGTTCACTAAAGAGGTGAGGCACATGAACCATTCATTCTCCTTAATGGAATTCAGTATATTCAATATATTTGAATAGTTTCTATTGCCTCACCACGTATACTGAGTGCATATGCTCCACGCGCCTCATTTTGACTTATTAATATTTGTACCTTGACTCTTGAATTGATCCATTGATAGTAAAACAATCAAAATTCAAGAAAACAATCTAAGAAAACAGTCCCTTTATATTCCTAAAATCAGTCCATAGAAGAATTTCAAGCGGAGGTAAGAGACCGTATTTCCTTTCCTGTTGGACCTCAGAGTTCCAGACACGTAGTATTCATCGTCCATGACTCCTACGCCACCAGCCGTCATCACTGGTCCATATTTCAGTCTCTTCCTCTTCATTTTCTGGATGTTATTTCATTAATGGCTGAATTCACTAATATTAATTTTGAAAACCCTAAGATTCACCACAAAAATGAATAAGGGACCTTGAATATTCCATATCTGTCCATAGATTCATCTATCATATTGATATCTCTCTCTCATTCATTAGTCTTAGTCTATCATAAATGGGTTCATAAACATAATACTTGGTAATACTTCCATATTTATCATCGGCCATGGCTAGCCTTTTGAATTCTATTCATTCTATTAACAATACAGTAAATACCCCCATTTTCAAAGCCTGTCACATGAAAACATGAACTTTACTACTCACGTTGGGCTATGCACACCTGGAACACAGGTGCAACCACAGGGACTGTGACCATGGAAGAATTCTTCGACCAGCTTGAGTATGTCCATCCTGGGGAATACAAAACAGAGTATGTGATATATGAGACCTGATCTGAAACAATTCTTCTTTTCCACATTTCATTCAGCCTATCATTTAGATATTTATTAATTTTCTTTCTGTTAACCAAAGGAACAACCTCAGATTTGAGACTGACCTAAAAACTCAAACTGACTCTTATGTACGAGTTTTTATGACCCTTGGTCAAAGAGGTGACACTGTTGATACGTTTATTCCTTAAGGGGCATCAGTGTTTTCAATCTGTAGTAACAATTCCTGCCTTACCACATACATTTACAGCTGGACAATGCTTCACTCTTTTTCTTTATCTATTTGTTTATATTTCACTAGTGGTTCTATTACTGATCCACTTATAATAATAAATCTGAATTGATAAAGACCAGAGTAAGAACATGATCTTTGTATGTTTCTAGTATGTGTCTACAGGAGCACGTCCAAAAGGGGGATCTGACTAATTATGTCTTGTGTTGGACCTTAGTACTCCAGGCACATATTATTTACCATCCATATGCACGTGCCACCAGTTGCCATCAGTGGCTCTGGTTTGGATGTCTTTTTCTTCATTCATGTCTGCATTGCCATCAAATAAATCATTAAGCCGTTAACAATAATAAAATAAACACGTGATTCCCAAAATCCATGAAGATCCTTTCCAATGTCTAAAATCTCTCCATAGAACCGGGGCGCCTGGGTGGCTCCGTCAGTTAAGCATCTGACTTTGGCTCAAGTCACGATCTCACAGTTTGTGAGTTTGAGCCCCGCATCGGGCTCTGTGCTGACAGCTCAGAGCCTGGAGCCGGCTTCGGATTCTGTGTCTTCCTCTCTCTGTCCTCCCTCCCTTGCACACGTGCTCGCTCTCTCTCTCTCTCTCTCTCTCTCTTTCTCAAAAATAAATAAAACATTAAAAATTTTTAAAAATAAAATAAAATCTCTCTGTAGAGTCATTTCCCACAGAGATTGATTCTATTTCATTAATTTCATTAACGGGCCTCTATGTTGTACTTCACTGATGAATCAATATCATGTTTTGTATCTTATTTCTCACTGGGACATAGTTAACTTCTTCAAATTATGTTCCATACTTTTTAATGATTCAATGTATACCTTTTAACAAATGGCCCAATCTAAGATGACTTCTTTGACCGGTACGCACCTTGGTCTCTCTCCAACACTGAAGCAACATGTCGATCTTGATCAGAGCAGAAGCTAAAATCAGCCTGGGGTTCCATTCTGAATAGTACCAAGTAGAAAAGGCGATAACAAGATTGAGACATCCTTTCCATTGATCCATACTTTCCATCATTCATATAGGTAGTCATTTAGTTATTTATCAATGTATGGTAACATTTCGTTTTCCTTCTATAAAATAAACATCAAATGTCTAAGTTTCTCAGTTTAATAATCGACTTTTCTTACAAAGGTCTCGCTTCTTAATTTAGGTAAAATTAGCTATTTGAAGTTACCAAACCATGAGGCACCTGGGTGGCTCAGTGGTTAAGCATCTGACTCTTGATTTTGGCTCAGGTCAAGATCTCACAGTTCATGAGATTGAGCCCCATGCCATCGGCATGGAACCTGCTCGGGATTCTCTCTCTCCCTCTCTCTGCCCTTCCCTTGCTCACGCTCTCTTTCTCTCCCAAAATAAATAATCTTTAAAAATGATAATAATAATAAATAAAAAATAAAGTTAACAAAACAGCAGCATTTAGTATTTTCACAATATCGTGCAACCACCACCTCTACCTAGTTTCAAAATACTTTCATGACTCCAAAATAAAATACCATATGCGTTAAGCAGTCTCTCCCTACTCCTCTGGGTCCCAGCCCCTGGCAACCACCAATCCTTATTCTCTCCCTGTGGATTTATGTGTTGGGGATATTTCATGTAAGTGGAGTCGTGCACGACGTGACCCTCTCTGTCTGCCTTTTATCACTTAGCGTAATGTTTTCAAGGTATATCTGCATCACGGCATTGAAATTGTTTTTTATTTGAGTATAGTTGACACACAACTTTACATTCGTTTCAGGGGCAGAACATGTGATCCAATTTCTTTCTACCTCACGCTGTGCTCACCCCAAGTGTAGCTACCACACAAAACTACTACGGTATCATCGACTATATTCCTTTTATTCCCATGACTCCAT
Source organism: Leopardus geoffroyi (assembly GCF_018350155.1). Taxonomy (NCBI): domain Eukaryota; kingdom Metazoa; phylum Chordata; class Mammalia; order Carnivora; family Felidae; genus Leopardus; species Leopardus geoffroyi. The sequence continues at coordinate 143,248,520 of NC_059337.1, read as the reverse complement.
AATTAACTATCACTGATCACTGTCTACGTCATCCTTAGTCAAAAATATAAAATAAGGGCGCCCGCGTGGCTTAGTCAGTGAAGCATCCGTTTCTCGATTTCAGCTCAGGTCATGAACTCACGATTCCTGAGATCGAGCCCCAGAGTCGGGCTCTGCACTGACACGGTGGAGCCTGCTTGGGATTCGCTCTCTCCCTCTCTCTCTCTCTGCCCCTCCCCAACTCGTGCTTTCTCTCTCTTTGTCTCTCTCTTTCTCTAAATTAATTAATTAATTAATTAATTAAATACACTGAATCCATTTATTATCCATTCTAACTTACGGTAGTATTATTTCTATCACTAAATTCTACTCCTGAAACATATTACACTGTATGTTAACTAGCTAGAATTTAAATAAAAATTTGAGGGCCACCTGGGTGGCTCAGTCGGTTGGGCATCTGACTTTTGAATTCAGCTAAGGTCATGATCTCATGATTCATGAGTTCAAGCCCTGCATCAGGCCCCACCTGCCTGGGATTCTCTCTCTGTCCCTCCCCTGCTCGCTCATGCGTGCTCTTTCTCTCTCCCTCTCTTCCTCTCTCTCTCTCTCTCTCTCTCTCTCTCTCTCTCTCCCTCTCTCAAAATAAACAAACATAAAAAATAATAAATAAATAAATAAATATGTGAAGAAAAACTATTTCTCCCACAACTTGTTTTAATAATGAACAATACTTAACCTTCTTAATCTTTATTCATTCATATATACATTTGTATAAAATGTTTGCTTATTATAAAATTTGTATTTTATAATATTTCTAGAAACTCATGAATAAGAACAAAGTTGTTGTATATCCCTGACATCTGTCTATAGGAACACTTTGAGCAGAGGAAACTGACTAGATATTTTTGTGTTGGATGGACCTCAGACTTCCAGACACGTAGCAGTCATCGTATGTGACTCATACGCCACCAGCTGTCATCATGGGTCCACACTCAGGTCTCCTTTCCTTCATTCTCATTTGCATTTGCTTGATGTCAATTTATTAAGCAATTAGTAATACTAAAACGAGTATCTGGGAATCACAAAACTCAAGGACAAGATCCTTAAGTATCCCTAGCATCTGCCTATTGAATCTTTATAGTTATTTCACTAATGATCCTCATTGTGGACAATATTGATTAGTTAACATGTTTCATGACAATGCCATATTTGCCATTGAGCTGTGTTTGGACTTCCTCACATTTTTAATATGACACTGAATATCCTGTACAAACCACCTAAACTAGGAGGAGAATCTGACTGTCACTCACATCGGTCTCCATCCTCTTACACGCAAGGGGCATCCATGGAGCATCCGATCATGGCCAAACACCTAAGTGAGTTCGAGTGCATCCATGCTGAGGAATAATACAAAGCAGAACAGAAAACAACGAGACTGAGATACTCTCTATCGACCCACACATCCTATCTGCATTCAGTGAGTCCTTTAGGAATACAGTGAATTGGGATCGTATTTATTATTTTTCTCTTAAAAAATGAACAATATCAAGTCTAACACTAACACAGAATAGGAACTTTGGCTGTTCTTCGTGGTCTCTGTATCATTCTTAGCCAAAGAGTAAGACATGTGAACCACTTACGTATTCTCAATGAACTGCAGCGTTTTCTGTATATGTTAATGGCTTTTATCGCCTCACCACGTATATTAAGAGCAAACTTGCTTCACTCTCTTCATTTCAACTTATTTATACTTGTATACTGATTACCTCTTTGGGCTATTTTGTACAGCAAAATCAAAACTCATTCACAGAAAACAAGAAAATTATTCTTTTCTTTTCCTAATATTTGTCTATGATATCATGGCAAAAAGAGGCAAGAGATGATCTTTCTTTTTATTGGACCTCAGAGTTTCAGACACGTAATATTCATCATCCATGACTCATACGCCACCAACTATCATCATTGGTCCAGATCTGGGCCTCCTTCCTCCTCATTCTCATCTGCATAAGGTAACTGACCAATTCATGAATTCACATGAATTAACTCTTAAAACGCCATGATTCACAAACACCCAAGGATAAGAGCAATGAATATTCTATATCTGCCTGTAGGATCATCTGCCACATTGATATATCTATTTCGTGAATGATCATCAAAGTTCCATATGTGGACTAATACTTATCACGCAGCAGATAAACCCCATATTTATCATTCATGATGGCTGGCATTTCTTATTATATTTCACACTTTTAATAATACAGTGAGTACCTGAAAATAAATTCTCAAAGACATGAACTTTAAGTCTTACTCACGTTGGCCTCTATGCTCATTAGACAAGGCAACCACAGAGCTCGTGACCATGAAAGATGCTTCAACCCAACTTCACGCATGTACCTATTCTGAGGAGTACAGAGCAGAGAAGATGATAAAAGAAATTGAGGACTTCTCTAAACGGTCCTGTTTTCCTCATTTCATTTACTCATTCATAAAAGTATTTATTACTTTTCCTAATTTATACACATATAACAAACATAAATATAAAAGTAATGTTATGATCCTTAGAAAAAGGGGTAACACCCTTGATCCGTTTATCTCTTAACCTCTATCAGTTTCTTCAGTTTACATTAATAGTAGTTCCTGCCTCACTACATATGTATCCATGGTTGATAAGACTTCTTCCATGGTTTTATTTAGTTATAGATTTATTTATTGGTTCTATCATTGATCCATTCATTTATATTAATAATACAGAAATTCACGAATCCATGATTACTAGAGCAATAACCTTGTATATTCCTAACATCAATCGTGTTGGACCTCAGACTTCCAGACACGTAGCAGTCATCGTATATGACTCATACGCCACCAGCTGTCATCATTGGTCCACGCTTGGATCTCTTTTTTCTTTATTCGCATATACATTTTTTAAAAATTAACTCATCAGTTCACTACGGTAATTAAGTAACTAACTATGAATCACAAAAGCCCAAGGACAAGGGCCTTCGGTATCCCTATCATTTTTCTTTAGAATCATTGCCTCGTTAAAATGCCTCCCATTATTCATCCTCATTGTTGTACAAGTAGATTAATCAACATCATGTTTCATAAATTTCCAAATTCATGACTGGGTCATGACTGGTCTTTTCTCTTATATTGAATACTTGTTTTTAAATATTACAGAGAATCCCCTAAAGAAACCACCCGAAGTGAGATGAAAACATTGACTTTTACTCACGTTGGTTTCCATGTTCCTACAGGCATACTATTTAAACCACCTTGGATGTGTCCATTCTAAAAAGTAGAAAGCAGAGTAGATAATAACATGATTGATACATTTTCTCTATTGATCCTTGTGTCTACATTTCATTACCCGGTAATTAAGCTGTATATTAATTTGGGGTAATATGCATTTTACTTTTTATCGAGAAAAACATTGAGCTTTCCATTAACCCAGAACAAGAATATTGGCCATTGTTTATATTATCTATAACATCGTTATCTAGAGGTAACACCTTGGACTATTTCTCTCTTATTCTTGCCTGTACAATGCTTCACCCCTTCATCTTCTTTTATATATATTTCTATATTGATCTTTTTGTTGATTCACTGACTACAATAGAATCAAAATTCACGAACATAAGGACCCCCAAACAAGATCTTTGTGAAATCCTAAAATTGTCTATAGGATCATTTCCAACAGAGATAATCAACTAGATTTTGTTTTACGCTGGACCTCAGAGTTCCAGACACGTAATCATCAACCATGAGTCATACGCCACCAGCCATCATCATTGGTCCACCCTTGGCCTTTTTTTCCATTTGTATCTACCTTTGTCTATTAATTAATTCATCAAATAATAAATAATAAAATAAATACCTATAAGTAAAAAAAAGAAAAAAAACCCCTAGACTACAGGCCTTGAATAGTCCTATATCTGTCCATACAATCATTTACTATATCAATATATGTTCTTGATTAATCACCCTCAAAGTTTCATATGGGGATTAATCAATATAATGCAATGCAATATCAATTCCATATTTATCAATGGACCATGGGTGGCTTTCTTTTATTATATTTCATAACTTTCAAACACAAAGTATATACCCATAAAAACTCACATTTCTATACACCAAACACACAGAGACAAGCAGACGCCTTGTGACCATGGAAGAATCCTTAAATTAGCTCCAGGGCATCCACTCTGAGAAGTGCAAAACACAGAAGGTGATATTAAAAAAAAAAAAAAAAAAACCCTTAGACCTTATTTTCTTTGGCTTTGCATTCCACGTTTCATTTACTCAACCACTTAGGTATTTCTTAACTTACATATTTTACAATCCTTTCCTTATTCATGTTTATTTGTATTTGATTATTGATTCTTTCACTTCTCTATACTAAAAGAATTAAAATCCATGAATACAAGGAACAAGAACATGATCCTTGTCTGTTACTAACACCTGTCAATATGGTCACTTGCAACAGAGAAAAGAGACTAGATTTCTTATTTTGTTGGACCTCAGAGTTCCCGACACGTAGTATTCATCATCCATGACTCCTACGCCACCAGTGGTCATCATTGGTCCAGAACTGGCCCTCTTTTTCTTCACTCACTTCTACATTTATCAGTGATTATCAATAAATCAATAACTATAAAATATCTATGAATCAAAAACACTTGAAAATAAGACCCCCAAGTATCCCTAACATCTGTCCATAGAATCACTGCCACCTCCTTGAATATATATTTTATCAATCATCTACCATGTTGCAAACACTGGTTAATCAATATAATGTCTCATGTCAATTTCATATTTATCATGGGGCTGGCCTTTTTTATATATTTAAATATTTTTAATATTACAGTCAACATGCTAAACAAATCAGCAAAAATAAGATAAGAACTTTGTACTCACACTGGTCTCTATCTCCTACATATAGAGCCTGTAACCATGGCAGATGGCTTTCATCACCTTGGTGTGCCCACTCTGAGAAGTACAAAGCAGACAGAACAGAAAAACAAACCAAAAAAAAAAACCAAAAAAAAACTGAGACACAATCTCTCCACCTCTCTATGCAATCCTTGCATTTAACCTCTTATTTAGTGAGTAATTTAGGTATTAATTATTTGGTGGTAATATGTATTAATATTTCTCTTAAGAAAGTGAATATCGGGGGTGCCTGGGTGGCTCAGTCAGTTGGGCGGCCGACTTCGGCTCAGGTCATGATCTCACACTCGTGAGTTCAAGCTCTGCGTGGGCTCTGACGGCTCAGAGCCTGGATCCTGCTTCGGATTCTGTGTCTCCCTGTCTCTCTGCCCCTCCCCCACTCAGACTGTCTCTCTCTCTCTCTCTCTCTCTCTCTGTCTCTCAAAAATAAATAAACATTAAAAAAAAAAAAAAAAGCGAACATCGAATTTGCCACTGAGCCAGAACAGGAACAATGATGGTTACTTGTACTTCCTGTATAATCATTAGCCAAAGAAGTAACACCTTTGAACCATGTCTTCTTAAGCAGCTCAGTGTTTTCAACATATGTTAATAGATTCTCTTACTTCATGACACATTTTCATAATTCGCCAATGTTTTACTTACTCATATTTATTTCTATTTGTTTATTGGCCAGTTATAATTTTAATATAGCCAATAATACTAACAGAACCAGAATCTGTGTGCACAGAGGCCAAGAACATGATCCTTGTATATTCTTAACCTCTGCCTATAGGATCAGTTGGACCTCAGAGTTCCAGACACGTATCATTCATCATGCGTGATTCATACGGCACCAGCCTCATCATCGATCCAAGCTTGGGCCTCTTTTTCTTCATTGCCATCAATATTTATTAACTAATTTACCAATTCCCTGGTGATAATAAAACAGATACCTATGAATTAAAAAAATAAATAAAAAGAACTAAATGTCCCTTCCATCCGCCCTATACAATCAAATGTCCTTCCATCCGCCTATACAATCACTTACCACATCAGTATATTTCTTATATTAATTATTTTCAATGTGTCATACATGGTTTATCAACACATTGTCTCATATAATAGCATATATATATACCCAATATCATTGGGCCTCAGTTGGCTTTCTCTGCTCGTACAAAATACATCTTATTAAGGCACTTTTTAAAAAGTAACCATTCAAACTAAAACCCCTGTAACCATTACTCACATTAGTGTCTGTGTTCCTGACAATGGAGGCAACCACAGAGAATCAGCTTAACTGCATCCATTCTGAGGAGTACAAAGCAGGAGAAATGATTTTAAAAATTGAGACAGTCTCTCCATTCAGCCTTGCTTTCACACTTCATTCACTCATTCATTGGATTATTATTTTTTCATAATATTTACACATTCTCCCCTTAACAAAATGAACAACCTCACCCATGAGACTGGTCTGTAACAACAAAAGTGACCGTGATTAATCAGTGCCTGTATGATCCCTGCACAGAGATAACACAGTTGGTCCATTAATTCTTAATGGACTTCCGTGATTTCAATTCATATTAATAGTATTTCTTGCCTCACCACATTTTTTTTTTGGAGTTTAACAATGCTTCTTCTTTTTACATTTACTGATTTATATATTTCTTTATGGTTCTATCATTGATCCATTTATAAATATGAAATCAAAACTATGTACATGTAGGAAAAGAACGAAATCCTGTGTACTCCTTACATCTGTCCACGGAATTATTTCCAACAGGAGGAACACACTATATTTCTTATTGGTTGGACCTCAGAGTTTCAGACACGTAATATTCATCATCCGCGATTCATACGCCACCAGTGGTCATCATTGGTCCAGAACTGGCCCTCTTCTTCTCCACTCGTTTCCACATTTGCTTATTGATTAATTCCTCATTTCATTAATAATTAAGTAAGTAACTCTGAATCGCAAAACCTTAAGAATAGTAGTCTTAAGTATCTGTAATATCTACCTACAGGATCATTTACCACATTGATGATATCTCTCATTAATCATTCTGAATTTTGCCATCGTCAACACACTGCTCATGGCAATGCCGTATTTACACTAGTCCATGGTTGGCCTTCTTGGACCTTTAAAAACCTCTCAGACCAAGACCAAGATTTGACGATACTCACACTGGTCCCTATGCTCCTAGGCAACAAACAGCTCATGACCATGGAGATGCTTCAACTGGCCTGGCACATCCATTCTGAGAGTACAAAAACAGATGATAAAAAAAGACTGAAATATTCTCTCCATCCATTATCCTTATATGCCTCCTTGCATTTAACTTGTCATTTAGATATGTATTAAACTGTGATGCTTTTTTTCTTGAGATAACAAACAACGCTGAACAAGGCCCTGACCAAACAAGAAAACGGGCTATTATTTGCACCGTACATATATTAACCTTAGCCAAAGAGATAATACCTTTAGGACGTTTATTTCTTAATGGAATTCAGTGTTTACAATATATAAATGTTATTTCTGACGTTGCCATATATTTTCATAACTGGACAAGGCTTCACTTTCTTGCTTTATTTATAGACTTGTTTGATTCTTTTTGTTGATCCCTTCACAATAATAGAATCAAATTCCATGAACACACAAACTAAGAACAAGAACCTTAAATATTCTTAACATCTGTCCATTGGATCATTTCCAATAGAAGGTATAGACCAGATTTTGGATCGTGCTGGACCTCAGAGTTCCAGTTACATAGTATCCATCATCCAGGACTCATACTCCACCAATCATCATCATGGGTCCAGGATTGGCCTTCACTATGTTGTCATATGTACATGTCTAAATGATTAATTCATCAATTCCCTAATAATAATAAAATGCCTAAAGGTCATGTAAACTTGAGACAAGATCCTTGGATATCTCTAACATTTCTGTATAGAATTACATCCCCCCTTGGGGCGCCTGGGTGGCGCAGTCGGTTAGGCGTCCGACTTCAGCCAGGTCACGATCTCGCGGTCCGTGAGTTCGAGCCCCGCGTCAGGCTCTGGGCTGATGGCTCAGAGCCTGGAGCCTGTTTCCGATTCTGTGTCTCCCTCTCTCTCTGCCCCTCCCCCGTTCATGCTCTGTCTCACTCTGTCGCAAAAAAAATAAATAAACGTTGAAAAAAAAAAATTTAAAAAAAAAAAAAAAAAAAAGAATTACATCCCCCCGACCTCCCTGATATATATCTTTCACTAGTTGTCCACAATGTTTCCTGTATAGATTAATATGATACTTCATATTAACCCCATTTTACTATTTCACTGTGACCAAACTATGCCTCTGTAAATAAAGGGAGTTTTAAATCAACTGTGACTCAAAATTCAAATTGAATAATACGTTTCCCATTCATTAATTGAATAATTAACTGTGAAAATGAATAAAATCGTTTTGCTTTCTTCTCCTTAATTGACCACAGATGTGCTGAACTGGCCCACACATGACCTTCATTCATTTTATTAGTATATGTAGCCATTTATTCCCTCTCAATAACGGAGTTAACACCCATGACAAACCACCAAGCCAAAAGCAATTACCTTGACTGTTACTTACATGTTTCTATACTCCATAATTGATTCATCGTTCATCCATTCTGTAGAGTATAAAGCAAATATGAAAATAAAAAGGTTCAATTATGTAGATGATAGGTGGACCGATAGATATAGAACAGTCTAGATTCCAATATTTTAATTGCGTTCAAGTCAACAATAAATGATTAGAAATAAACCTTAGTGCTCATTATGTATTAAAACTCTGAATAGCATATTTATTGCTGGATTGATTCAAGCATTAAATTTAACTGATATAATGAATGCCTTGGAAACCAACACCAGTTAAAAATAATAAGAACCACGACAACCACTCCTATCTGTTTATACGCCCCCTACTCAGCCAGGCAAGGGCTATATCTTTCTTCTAAACGAATCTTGCTTGGAAAGAACTATTATTAACCTGAATCCTAGATTCAGGCACATTCTCAGCAATTGCCCACGCTCGTCCCACCTTTCTATAGGTATGTATTAACATAGTCACATATGGAGTCACTTATCTTGTGCTGTTTTAAAGAAATTGCACCAAGCCACAAAAAGAAAGTCAATCTAAGCATATTCACCATTCCCAAGGTAGGAAGGAAAGGAGGAAGGAAGCTCCTCCTTCCAGAACACATGCTCCTCCATGCTTTGTCTTCTTTCAAATAATTGATTAATATATTTACTTGTTCTTTTATTCATTTTTAATAATATCATTAATATTTGTGAATCCACAGAAACAAGACAATATTAATGCCTGTCCATATGCTCCTTAGGCACAGAGAAAAGATCAGATGATTTTTTTCCTGTTTTTTTTTTTTTTTAATTAAAAACATAGTGAAGATCGTTGGATTAATTGTAACTGGCCATGTGACACATTCTCAACAAAAGTCCATGTGTAAGCCCTCTTTCCATTATGTAGTTATTTAATTGATAATTAATTTTAAGTAAATGTTTTGCTCTTCTTTTAGTAAAACAAAAAAACAACAACCCAACCCCGCAAAACAACATGGGTTCTTACATCCATTTATCTAAATTCTCTTTACCCAAAAGGGTCAGCTTTAATCCATTTATTTCACTGGAACGCAGTGCTTCAGAAATGTATTAACATTGATTTTTATATTGTATATATCACATTACATACTCTCATATTTGCACCAGAAATAACCCATTTTGTCTTTATTCATGTATTTGTTTCTTGATTTATTCATGCATTGGTTTACTGAAAATACAATACTTAAAAGCCCAAGAGCAAACTCCTGAGTATTTTTAACTCTTGGAATAAACTCATTTCCCATAGAGACCAAAGAGAGGAATCTTCTTGCAATGGACCTCAGAGTTATAGGGTTTAATCAAAATCCTTGATTTCAGACACCCCAGGGTACTCATCATTGATCCATTTTTTTCTTCATTTATACCTTTGTTTATGGATCCATTCATTGATCCATCAACACTGATTCATCAACAGTAATAAAATCAATGTCCATGACTTTAAAAAAAAAAAACAAGAACAAGATCCTTGGATATGACCAAGGTCTATTTACAGACTCTTTTCCCATAAACTAAAAATATCCTTAGTAGTGGCCCTCAGTGAGGTATGAATGGATCAATTAACATCCTTGCGTCCTATTCCAACCGTCTGCCATCTTTCTGTGTACTCCTTCACCAAGGAGCTAGCCAATAGCACTTTGCATCAGAATACGAATGTGCTATATTGCATTCTCTAATATGGTCACTATAAGCCACATGTAGCTACTGAGTACTTGAAATGGGGCTAGTGCAACTGAAGAGCTGAATTTAAAATTCACTGGACTTTAATTATTTTAGATTTAAATAGCCACCTGTGGCTAGGGACAACCACGTTCAACAGTGCAGTCTTAGATTTTAGTACTGGATACAAGTTGAAGCCAGATGCAGTGCACAAATAAGATGGATTATTAATCTACTTTGAAAATGAATAAAACGTCTTCTGTCTCATTTTTAACCCCAATTGTACTGAATCAGATTAATCATAATCTTTGCTTCATAGCACATTCATATCACTGATTTCTCTATGACTTCATTTAAATAATTCAGTGAACACTAATGAAAAATTCACCCCAATTGACAAGATCTTTTGCCTCTTCTTTACTTTAGTCATTAGGTTCCTTACCCAGAAAGATAACAGCCAAGATCTTCATCAGTAGAGACTGGTTAAATCAGCCATGGTCTCCATTCTGGAGTCAAGTGTCAATATTCGAAAGAATGAACAGTCCAGATTTAGATTGATTTAAAGGACAACAGTTGTGTGGTACAAAATTACTCAGGAAGCTGATTCACTTCTCACTGTCATCACTGATCCAAGAACATCACTCCTTTTTAATTTGCTGATTTAACTATAAATTTTAAATAATACAATGAACACTGTTGAGTTCATCACATAAAAATAAAAACTATTGCACATATCTGTCTACACACCCCTTATCCATATAGGCAAGAGCCTAGACAATCTTTTTTTGAAGAACTCAATTTGTGTAGAAATAGATGACATTAAATTTGTGACTCATGGCATATTGTCACCAAGATCTATGCTTTCACCCTACTCATATGTTAATTCAATTGTTCATTGTTTTATTTATTCATTTATGGAATGCCTTGTGGAATAGTTGATCATACATTCAAGTATACTAACACACACACCTATACACACACACACACACACACACACACACAAACAAAATGGTAAATCCATGAACGACCCAGAATAGAAATGCTCTTCACGTACAAGTGCCTACATGCCCATAACCAAGTTAGGAAGAGAGGATCAGAAGTATAGATAAGGATTATTTTTGCTTCTTACTGGGGCACATTTTGCCCCCTTTTAAAAACTGTGATTAGCATTTAATCTACTCAAATGTAACAATTCATCAATATCTGGAAATTAACTAATATTAAACAGGAAACCTGAATAGCATTGTTTTGTCTCCACATGTCTACTACATTGGCCACAGAACTTTAAACATGAGATCTTTTTCCTTGTTTTTAATAAAACTCAATGAACAGAGGTACATTAATAATAACTCTGTTCATAAGGCACATTCTAATATGAACTATGCTCATTCTTTTTCCAATTAAACATTTAATGAATTATTTATGTATGCCATTTTTCCTTTTCTAAATACAAACAACCAACCAGCAGGCAACCACCTATATCAAACAAAGATGCTGAATCTTACATGCATCTGTCTACCCACTCCTTCCAAAAAAGGGGGCAACAGCCCTTACAAATAGATTTCACTGGAATTCAATGCCTCAGAAACGTGTACTAATCCCAGTTTCATTACCTACTCTCATAATTGGCCTATACCCAGGTTTATTTATATTTACTCATTTATATATTTCTTCATGTAGTCACTCATGACTTACTTACAAGAATTCAAGCTATTCCCATAAAGTGCGTATACCCATGATCAAGGTATTTGAACATTCAGAAATTCTGCTCTAAGCTCATTTCCATAGAGGAAAACATGAGGCCACTTTTAAATAATGGACCTCAGAGTCACAGATGGCTTTAATCAAAGTTTTTGATTCAGACACCCTCCAATCTCATCATTGGTCCAGACTTGGCACTCTTTTTCTTCATTCATTTCTATCTTCATTTTCCCAGGAATTACCAACTCCTGGAACAAGATAGTTGACAGTACTATGATCGGTCTCTAGACATCTTCTAGACAGAGCTTTTAGCCTAGATCTTAGTGTGAACCTTGCTTTGTATCAATACCATCATTAAAAATGTCCCAGGATTGGGCCATGTTTTAATTTGTCCAATTTTAAGCGCAGTGTAATTAACAACAAAAAACCACAATGGTTTTTCTAGAACACACACAATATGCTCCACCTTCTGAGAGCTTCCTTCTTCTAAACAGTTAATATAGCCTGGATCTCTCTCAAAATGGAAACACTTAAATCAACTGTGTTTAGAAACAATAAGGAATAGCAAACAGTTCCCAAAATGAAGTACATGCCTTCCCTCTTTAAAAACAAAAAATGCATCTCAGTTGTGCTGGAATGGGTTACTTCTACTCCTTGGCCCAGAACACATTCCCACCATTGGTCCTTACTTGGTGTTCTCAGATTTTATTTTCATGTATATAGCCTTTTGTTCTATTCAACTACCTTAGTGACCACACATGAACAAACCATACAAACCAAGCACAAACTTTGATTGTTATTTGCCCCTTATCCACAGAAGTAACAGTCAAGAGCTTCTTCATTGGACAATGGCTGAATCCAATGTGGAGTATTTGTTCAGGAGGATAAGATAGATTTTTTTAAAGAATAAAAAGTATAAATTTAGATTTTTAAATAGAAATTAGTTCTGCATTAGTAGATGACTCATAAATATTGGTTTGTGCCACATTTTCATCAATACAACAGGATCATCCTTTGCCCCTACTGACTTATTCAATTTTTAGTAGGAATTAATACACTGAAGACCTTTTATAATCTTCTGCCCAACACTAAAAGAACTATAACTATTATGGATATCTGTCTATATAACCTACCAAATAGTAAAAAGTCAACAGAGTCATTCAGTGAGAAAACGTTAGCAAAATGGGTTGAATTTAAATTCTTCTTTCATGAAACGATCTGACCAATGAGCCGTACTGTACTTTAATTCTTGTGTTTTTCGATTAATCTATGTACTCACTTTTTACATAACTCTAAGGATAATTTAATTAGATCCTCTTTTTTTCCCTACAAAAAACACAAAGTGGTAGAGCCATCAACTACCCAAAACTAAATACTACTACGTATAACTTTCTATCTCAGCACTGTCTGCACTGGTAGAACTTGCTGCAGTGATGGAAACGTTCTCTATTAGCACTACTCAGTGTGGTAGCCACTGGCCACATAGGGCTTGAAATGTGACTAGCGTTGCTGAGGAACTGAGTTTTTTTTTTTCATTAATTTGGATTTAAGTGTTGACAGCAAGATGTACTTTAGAGAGTGGGTTTATATGATCCTTCCCCAAAGAAGGAGGGGCCTGTGGACTTGAAGAGGGTAGAACAGAGTTAGTCACGCTCCTTTATACATTATATATGCTCCTCACTGACCTATGATTTATGTTCTTTTAGATAACAGATGGTGATATAAAATCATTCTTTTACTCACTAATAATAATAGCACCGATAATGGTGAGCCCTAAGGATACTTCCCAAGAAGGCTGAGTGATACTAACTGTATCCATTGGCTTTTCACTCACAGAAATCATCAACAAAACACATTTACTTTTTTTTAAATAAAAATCAATGAACACAATTACTATATTCACCTTCTTGGTGTTCATGCTTAGACCTTTTCTAAGTTTCAACAGTTATTGAATAATGTCTTTTATTTTTTATTATTGATTGTATTAAATTATTGCTTATTAAAACTAATTTTACACTAATGGGTTTATCATGATTTGCTCTATTACAGTTGAATACATGTCTTATATTACGTATTGCTGATTGCTACGTAATCATATGAGTTTTTGTCCCTTTTTAAAATGAGATAGGCCACCAACTCACTGCCACTTCAGAACAACAACACTGATGTTCACAAATATCTATCTATACATTCCCAAAGGAGGAGCAGCCTCATACCATTTTAACTCAAAATTCCAAAAAGTTATATTAACAGTAATCCTTGGTTCATTAGCTCCTCTCATAATTAAATAAGGTACAACCCATCTCTTTACTTATACTTTACTCATTCATGCATCGATTAACTTATAATAATACAATCCCTATTTGTGAACGACAACAAAAAAAATCAAGAACACGATTCTTGACTATTTCCAACTTCCTCTATAAGCACATTTCCCATAGATGCAATGGACCTCAGAGTTACAGACTGGGTTTAATCAAAAATTTTATTCAGATGCCCCACGCACACTCATCATTGATCCAGACTTGGTATTCTGTGCCTTCACTTAATATATTGTTCTTGACTTATTCCTTGACTCATTAATAATATGGTCAACGAGCAAGAGTTAGGAAAATAAGACCAACATCCTTGAAGAGATGAAGTCCATGAAAGTTTACTTCCTACAGAGCTACAAGACTAGTTCTCCTTGTGCCATGCACCGCAGCATTGCCAATATGAATCAATCCATTTCTTGGCATTATCCTAATTCCATTAGTCATTGGTCCCTGCTTGGGGCTCTTTCATTTAACATCCATACTTCAAAGATGGTACAGTGAACTGCCATTCTGTACCACAACTAAGGAAAAGGCAACATTTTCCATTTTCCTATGGTTCCCCGCCCTTGCCGGGGTCACAGTCTATAATAATATCAACCAGTGGAGAAGTGTTTGAATCCACCGTGGAACAAAAATGAAATGGAATATTAAAATGTTTTGAAAATTGCTAACCTGCCTTTCATCCTTTGTGCTAATGAATTCAGTAATGGCTGGAATGGATTAATCGTAATTCTGAATTCATAAACACATTTTAGTCTTCGGTCAATGCAAGATCACCTTTGAATTGTCCATGTATATGGCCACTTACTCTTTCCAAACATCTCAATGAATACCCATGACTAAGCCCCGCAAGCAATACATGAACATTGATTATTGCTTACACTTATCTCTTCTGTCTTTCCCAAAGAGGTAAAAGGCAAGATCTTCACCATGAGATAATAATCAAATCTGGTAGAGTGTGTTCATTCTGAGGAGTAAAAAGCAAACTTTAAAAAGAATCAGTCTACATTTAGCTATCCTAAATGATCAAAAATCAAGTAACCATAAACCTGAGTTTGCATACTTTCCTAAACATTGGAAAGACAGAGCTCTACTTAATATTTACTAATTTGTGGAATTTTTTTTATTTTAAATAATACAATGACCACCACTGAACCTAGCAGTAAACAGAAAAAAAATTATCAGGAATATCTCTCTGTACTTGCCACCCATGTAGGTAAGAGCCAAGATCATCTTTTTTGTTGAAATTTATAAATAATCCAGTGAAGAAATGGGCAGAACACATGAGCAGACACTTCTCTAAAGAAGACACCCAGATGGCCAACAGGCACATGAAAAGATGCTCAATGTCACTCCTCATCAGGGAAATACAAATCAAAACCACACTCAGGTATCACCTCACGCCAGTCAGAGTGGCCAAAATGAACAAATCAGGAGACCATAGATGCTGGAGAGGATGTGGAGAAATGGGAACCCTCTTGCACGGTTGGTGGGAATGCAAACTGGTGCAGCCGCTCTGGAAAACAGTGTGGAGGTTCCTCAAAAAATTGAAAATAGATCTACCTTATGACCCAGCAATAGCACTGCTAGGAATTTACCCAAGGGATACAGGGGTACTGAGGCATAGGGGCACTTGTACCCCAATGTTTATAGCAGCACTTTCAACAATAGCCAAATTATGGAAAGAGCCTACATGTCCAACAACTGATGAGTGGATAAAGAAGATGTGGTTTATGTACACAATGGAATACTACTTGGCAATGAGAAAGAATGAAATATGGCCTTTGTCGCAACGTGGATGGAACTGGAGAGTGTTATGCTAAGTGAAATAAGTCATACAGAGAAAGACAGATACCATATGTTTTCACTCTTATGTGGATCCTGAGAAACTTAACAGAAGACCATGGGGGATGGGAAAGGAAAAAAAAAAAGTTAGAGAGGGAGGGAGCCAAACCATAAGAGACTCTTAAAAACTGAGAATAAACTGAGGGTTGATGGGGGTGGGGGGGGCGGGTAGGAGGGAGGGGAAAGTGGGTGATGGGCGTTGAGGAGGGCACCTGTTGGGATGAGCACTGGGTGTTGTATGGAAACCAATTTGACAATAAATTGCATATTTAAAAACTTTATTCCAGAAAAAAAAAGAAAGAAATTTATTTGTGCAGCACTGGATACCTGGGAGATTCCATTCAGGGCACAATCTCACCAGTGATCCAAATCTGACCCTACTTAACATATTTATTAATTCACTCACTAATTATTCTATTTAATTACTCACGGGATAGTAAGATTCATTTTTCTAAAAGAATCCCCAAAATTAAACAACCACCAAAACAGAAGCAAAATGCTCACTATTTACAAATGTCTACATGCACCAGCAGAAAGGCCTAGAACTCTTTTCCTTCCTATGGATATGAGTTGGGTAAAACATGACACATCATGACCTTTAAATTCAACTGCATGCTTTCCTTTAGTGTATTGTTGGCTGACTTAAAAAAACACTGAGATCTAAATGCATATGCATTTGTTCACTTATAATTATACTTCAGTATGTGTCAGCCCACCCACACTGGAGAAGTACCTTGAATAATATTTACATTTGTCCTTATGTCATTACCCGGAAGAATACCGAACTGATTCTTTAGTGTTTGTTTGCTTACACAAAACGGCCTAAGGAGACTGCATTAATCACGAGTGTGGCCGTATGAAACAGTATCACCATGCTCTCTGTCTCAATTAGATAGTTTATTCAATCGACTATTTGTGTAAATGTATTTTCCTCTCCTTAATAGAATGATCAGTTGGCAATGTGCCTCAACACAGAACAAACCATTGACTCTTAGGCACAGTTGACCATATGCCCCTCACCAAAGTGATAAAAGCCTTAACTGCTAATTTATTAGGGCTAAGAATCTCAAAATTGTTGTAATAATGATCCCTGTTTCATTGTGTGCCCTAAAAGTAGTGCATGCATATCCTTCTTATTCTTTATTCATTGATGTATTTCTTTATTCATGGGCTAATTGTATTATAATAATGCAATTCATACCCCAAACCACAAAAGCCCACGAATGAGATGCTGAAGGCTTTTATTTCCCACGAAGAGAATAATAAGGTGTTCCTTTGTAATGGACCTCAGAGTTGCAGATGGGTTTAATCAAAATTCTTGTTTCAGAAACCCCATGACATTCATCACTGGTCCATGCTAGGAAAATTTTTTTGTTTATGGATTCATTTTCTGATTCACAAATAATAATAACACAATCACAAAATCCCAAAAACAAGATCCTTGAATTTTAGGCTTTTCTCCTGCAGAGCTAATAAACGTAAAGAAAGAAATAATATGAAACTGCTCTGAAAACAGATTAAATAATATTATATTTTCTTCTAAAATTACCTCTGCGGTGCTGATTTAGATTACACATAATTTTGGGTTTATAATAAATTCCCATCATTGATCCATACTTGGGAGTGTTTTATTTATTTGTGTGTGTGTGGTGCACAATTATTTGCTTCGAAACTCTTCAGGTGACATCCGTGAACAACCCATCCAAACAAAGAATGTAAACTAAGGGACTTACTTAAATTATTCTTCATGCTTCTGGTTCACTACAATAACTCCTTACTAAATGACTGAGTCAGCTATGCTATTGTTCACTCTGGGTAAGAAAAAGCAGACTAAGGCTACATTCAAAAAAATGTTTCATGGCTGTTCATCAGGCAGAGCTAGATACCAATAAACTTTGGCTCCAGCATCCTATTCTTTATTAAACCCGTATGGAATTCTTACTTACAAATAATACAATAAACACGATCAAGTCCAACACCTAGCCCAAGATTAAGAGCTATAACGATTACAAACCTCCACCTGTATCAACGCCTATTAAAGAGACGGTTATCTCATAGATTATTGACTGATGCAAACACTTCCCCTTCTCTTAGCTTAAAAACTCCCCAGCAAACTACAGACACTCAAGACACTGGGTCTTAACTGCAGATACTAGTATGTTCCATATAAAAGAGGATTACCGAGTGAGCCTTTCCGTTTTCCTTCAGAATTGTATCGATATTAACAGCGTTTGCTGCACTCTGCTAATTGTTCCATGAGGAGGCTTTTAGCGTCTCATGTATTCATTTCTTTCTTTACTCATGCATTGATTCACTTGAAATAACATAATCCGTAGCCATGAACCACAAAAGCCTGGGGCAAGCTTATTGAATTTTCCTAACTTCCACTATTAGCTAATTTCTACACAGAAGATTGACTGGGTCTTTTCCTGTAACGGACCTCAAAGCTACACAGAGGACATCATCAAAGGTGTTGATTCCGGTAACTCCACCGATACCCATCATTGATCTGGGCACAGCTTTCGAGTTCTTCGTTCATTTATGCCTTCTTGCAAGGATTCATTCATAGATTCATGAATCCGAATTATACACTCAATACCCTTTAATGACACAAAACTGAGAACAAAAGCCTTACATACAACCGAGATCTGCTCACCGCCCCCATTCATGGAAAGCGAACGGTCACTCGCTTTTCATAGTGAACCTCTGTTTTGCACACAGGGATTAATCAGGACGCTCCCTTCATATCAGTCCCTTACTTAGGGACTGGTGACCACCTTCTCCTTTCTCCCTTGACTTGCCCATACAGTAAAGCTAGTGTCATCAACACCCACAGACCTGTCATCTTAACCCACAACTGACAAAACTGACATCTGCCATTTTTCGGGGTGCTCCAGCCTCAGAGAGTTAACAGCTAAGATCTTCCCCAGTGAAGGTATGTTTTAGGCAAATGGGACAAGAGCATGAGTTGAGAAGGCAGACTGCTTTGAGAATATGTGAGATGCCCCCCATCGCTTTAGCAACGGCTCTTAGTTGGGATGAATCAAAGTAATCATAAATTTTAGTTTGTGACACATTCTAGACTTGGGGCTCATGACTGGCATGCCTGAATTTCCTACATTGTTTATTTATTTTATTGAAATAATTTAGTGGGCTCCCATAAATAAACCCCATGTAAGCCTTAAACGCAAACACTGATATTTACTTACCTCGGTCTTTATGTTTCTCAGTCCCAGAATTCACAGTCATGTCTTCACGATCATAGAACGATTAAATCAGCTGTGTGTTCATTCTATGAACAAAGGAAAAAGGGGGGAGGGAAGCCAATTTGTAAAAACAATGAAGACAGAGTGCGCTTTTTTAAATTGAAATGTGCCAAGAGGAACCGCTAATCAGAAGCCCTATTTCATATCACATTCTTACCAATTTCTCAAGGGTGGTACTCTTACTGAGTTAAGTTTCTACTAGTTGATAGGAATACTACTGAATTCATCACTCAACAAAAATAACAACTATTAACAATCAGAGACATCTGACTTTCCTCGCTACCTACATAGGGAAAGCCACGATCATCTTTTTATTGGACTTGGCTGTGTAGAATTTAACATATTTGCTTCCTGGCACAATCTCCCAGTCCTCCACTGCATGCACTTATGGAGATTCATGGATTCACTCACTCGCTGGTTTATTTTATTATTCAGGGAATAACAATACCATTTTTCTAACGGAAACTCAGAATGGTCAAACACCAGCCCGGAACCAAATTACCACAACTTGGAAAGGTCCAGATGCACCTTGCAAAAAATGGAAGAGCCCAAAATTGTGCCTAGAATATTTGTCATTGGCAAACTAAGATGAATCGGTATCCTCGTATTAAAACACGCATTCCTGATTGGTCCATAGTCGGCTGACTTTTAAAAAATAGACGGAGACAGAAAATTACACCTTCTTGCTCTCACACAAAATCACGGGTATCTGTGATCAGATCCACTGGACAAGAAGACTGAGCCAAATTTAGGTCACAGTCACCACTGTCAATAACATACTTGCTTCTTTTCTATTGTTTTAATGAAAATCAGTTTAAAAAAGAGTAATGATGAGTGTTGCCATATAAATCATTCTCATCGCTGGCCTCTGCTTGGCTCTCAATTGTGTGGTTATTATAGACTCAGTGTGTTGCCATTTCCTTAATAAAAGAATCCCTCCGCAACCCTTGAGCAACCAGCAAACATTGTTGAGTATTATGTACAAGTGACCATATACTCCTTTCATGACCATTTCTTGGAAGTCGGAGTTTCAAATTTTCATATGACTACTCCATGTTGCATAACTTCCCTTAATAAGCGTATAAATTGTCCCCTTTTTTTCATTCATTGATACATTTTATTTATTTGTGAATCGATTCTATAAAAAAAAAAAATACAATCCAGGGCGCCTGGGTGGCTCTGTCGGTTAATCATCCAACTTCAGCTCACGTCATGATCTCACGGTTTGTGGGTTTGAGCCCTGCGTCGGGCTCTGTGCTGACAGCTCGGAGCCTGGAAGCTGCTTAGGATTCTGTGTCTCCCTCTCTCTCTGCCCCTCCCCACTTGCACTCTGTTTCTCTCTCTCTCTCTCTCTCTCTCTCTCTCTCTCAAAAGTAAATAAATGTTAAGAAAAATTTTTTTTTAATAATAATAATAATAAAATACAATCCATCTCCAAGAACCACAAAAGGTAACATGTGCTCCTTTCCCGCAGAGGGGAAATAGCTACGTGTCTCTTTGTAATGGACCTCAGAGTTGCATATGGGTTTAATCAAAACTCCTGTTTCAGATACCCCATGGTACTCATCATTGGTCCAGGCACGTTTTTCTTCCTTTATATCTTCATTGATTGGTTGATTGATTCATCCAGGAATACAACACTATCATAAAGTTCCAGGATAAGATCTTCGCATTAATGGCTCTTTCCCCATAAAGCAAATAGACTAAATCTCCTTTTACAGTGGACCTCAGAGAATACGTGTCGTCAGTTAATATCCATGCTTCGTACCAAATCCACATTCACCATTGGTCCTTCTGTGGCTTTCTTCTATTTAATTGAGCAGCAGGCAGTTGTTTATTAGAGTGAAAGATCAGAAAGGAAGAACAGTATGAAAGCTGTCTTTCAGAGAGGGGACACTTGAAAGCGAATGCCCCTAATTTCCCCATGAAGATGGCTCAGTGAAAAGTGATGACACCACACCATCTTTATTCACATCTCAAAACAAAGCATTCTACTTGCTTACAGGTTGCAACGCAAAACACTTGTCAGCCGGGACTATCCCAATACGGAAATGGTTAAGTCCTCTGGGGAGGGAAATAAACTGCAATATTAAATACTTCTGAAAAGGAATGAAATGACGGCTTTTTTAATCACTTCATTGGTGCCAAATTAGATTAAACATGGTTTTTGATTCATGACATATTCCCATCACCGGCCCATATTTGGAGATTTTTATTACTTTTATAGACATCGATTCTTTTGCTATACCACTAAACACTCATCAACCAAAGCATCCCAACCAAGGATGGGAACTGTGAGTGTTACTTACACTTGTCTCTACATCTGTCTAGCTCTACATACAGAGCTAACTGCCAATATTTTGTTTCTTAGAAAATGAATACATCTGCTGTCTCATGGTCATTCTGTGAAGGAAAAAGTACAATTAATCTAGATTTTTAACGCATGTGACTTAGGTGGAACTAGAATAAACTTGGGCACTTCTTCATTAGTCTAGCATTTTCCTTTCACTTTTAAATAATGTATTAGCCACTGTCAACTACACGACACAGGAATAAGCATATCGAAAGGCTCTTTCTATCGTAATAGTTTTAAGAGAATACAAGATGACTTTAATGGATGCTGCCTTTGCGGAACTGGTTACGTTTAAACCTTTATTTTACATTCTGTGGGATGACTCATGCCTGATCCCATTTTATATGCTCACTGATTTATTCACTTAATCATTTATTTACTTATTTATGGGATGATTTAACCATACACTCGTTATATAAAGAAAGTCAAAATGGTAAACCAGAACAGAAATTAATCCAGAACAGAAATACTATTCAATGCAAGGATATACATGTCCCTTACCAAAGATGGGAGTAGAACAGGAATTTTTTTTTCTTTCTACAAACATCAGTAGCGAAAACCCAAATCAATCATTGTTATTGTCTCATAAAACATGCTCCTCATTGATCTGTGCTGTCTCTTATTTTAAATAATTAAGATAGGATTTTATTCACTTACGCAGTTATAACGACACATCAAAATTTGTGAATGCAAAGACTTAGAAACAAATCCTGAGTGATACTAACATCCATCTCTCTGCTTGGTAGTCACAGAAATAATTGAGAAGATCATTTTGAGTTTTAATAAAATTTAGTGAACACAATCAGATCAATCCTAATGCTTCTCATATGACACACTGTCGACGTGTCCATAACTGCTTCTTATTTAATGAGATATATACTTAATTGATTATCCACTTATGTTAATCTTTCCTGTTTCCTAAAAGACAAACAAACGAAAATGACAGCCAGAGCAGTGCTTGGAGGGAAATTTATAACATTGAATGCATATGTCACAAATGAAGACCTAAGTGTGTGTTGATGGATGCATGGATAAAGAAACTATGGAATATAAGTACAATGGAATATTATTCAGCCTTTGAAAGGGAGATCCTGTCATTTGCAACAAAAACGAGCACCTCAAAGGCGTTACGCTAGGTGAAATAAGCCAGAAAAAGAAAGAAAACTGTTGCGTGATTTTACTTATATGAGGAATCTAAAAAAGTTGAATTCACAGAAGCCGAAAGCAGACTGGCAGTTACCAGGAGTGGGGAGGGGGAGGAAAGGGAGATGCTGGTCAAGGGTACAAAGTTGCTATTAGGTAAGATGAAAAAGTTCTAGAGATTTAATGTACTGCATCATGACTATAGCTGATAACATCGTATGGTGTACTGGAAAATCTGCTGAGAGAGTAGATTTCAGGTGCTTTTATCGCGAAAATAAAAAAGTAAAAAAAAGAATAACTATGTGAGGAGATGCATGTGTTAGCTTGACGGTAGTAACTATTTCACTATGTACATGTATATCAATATCAAAACATCATATTGTCCAACTCAAATATACATTATTTCTTTTTTTTTATTTTAGTGAGAGAGAGCATGCAAGTGGAGGAGAGGGGCAAAGGGAGGGAAGAGAAAGAGAAAGAGAGAGAGGGAGAGAGAGAGAGAGAGAGAGAGAGAGAATCTGAAGCAGTCTCCATGCTCAGCACAGAGCCCAATGTAGAGCTCGATCCCACAACCCTGGGATCATGACCTGAACCGAAATCCAGAGTCAGATGCTCAACCTACTGAGCTCCCCAGACACCCCTACAACTTTTATTTAAAGAAAAGAAGAAAGACTTAAAATCAGCAATCTAAGTTTCTACTTAAAAAAAAAAAAACTAGAAAAAGGACAAATCGAATACAAAGAAAAAGAAAAGAAACAACAATAATTAGAGCAGAAATAGGAAATAGGAATAGGAAATAAGAAATTAACAGAGAAAATCAATGAATCAAAAAAATTGTTCTTTGAAGAGACCAATAAAATTAATAAGCCTCTAGCCACACCAAAAGGAAAGAGAAAGAAAGAAAGAAAGAAAGAAAGAAAGAAAGAAAGAAAGAGGGAGGGAGGAAGGAAGGAAGGAAGGAAAGAGAGAGAGAGAAAGAAAACAAAAGTGAGCGTAAGAGAAAGAGAGGGGACACAACTGAGCAGGGAGAAGGGCAGTCCTTCTTCCCAGGTGACCAGCAAGCACAAGATAGAGAACATGGTGACAAGCACCTACTATTTAAAAGATGTTTGGGGCAGAAATCACTAACTTTTTGTGGGCTTAACTCTAAGTGGTTTTTCCCAGACACTCTAATGGTGTCTGGGAAAAGTAAAGCAGGAACTTAGGGCAAACATCCTAAAGTCAAGTTCTTATCTAAACCAAACTCTGAGGCTCCTGGGTGACTCGGTCGGTTAAGCGTCTTAACTCTTGATTTCAACTCAGGTCATGATCTCACGGTGCATGAGTTAAAGCCCCGCATCGGGCTCTGCGCTGACCATCCAGAGCCTGCTTGGGATTCTCTCTCTCTGTCTCTCTCTCTCTCTCTCTCTCTCTCTGCCCCTCCCTCCCCGCAAATGCTCAAACTCTGAGTGTGAGCAGGATTATCATACTGTAAAATGCCAAGCGGCAACTCAGAAAAACAAAAGAGTTTTTTCCCTCAAAAGATGTTTTTTTCATCTCATCACATCAATAGATGAGAAAAAGCACATTTGACAAACTATGACACGCATTCATGATTTAAAAGAAACCTCTCAGCAAACTAGGAATAGAAAGTAATTTCCTCAACTTGACAAACAATAACTACAAATAACCTACAGCTAACATACTTGATGGTAAGAAATCCGAAGGCTTCCCACTGCGATGTAAAGCAAAGGTGTTCCCTCTCAACACTACTTTACAACATTGTACTGGAAGTTGTAACTTGCAGTACAAGAATAAGAATACAGAAATAAGAGATATACTCTATAAGAATAAGAGTAAGAGAAATAAATAAAAGGTATATTATTAGTGAAGGAAGAAATGAAACTGTTTGTTGACAGATTACACGCTCATCAATGTAGAAAATATATATATATAAGTCTATTATTTTCTTAGATACCAGCAAAGAATAAGCGGGATTTGAAATTAAAAATATAATACGATGCACAGGGAGAAAGTGGGTGCTGGGCACTGAGGAGGGCACCTGTTGGGATGAGCACTGGGTGTTGTATGGAAACCAATTTGACAATAAAAAATAAAAATAAATAAGTAAAAATTAATAAAATAAAAAATTTAATAAAATAAAAAATAAATAAAAATTAAATAAAAAAATACAATACTATTTACAATAGTACCAATAAAATTAAATATGCAGTTATAAACCCAACAAAACATATGAAGGAAAACAGCAAAACTCTGATGAAAGTAATCAAAGAGTAACTAAATAAATGGACAGGTATTCCATGTTCATGGATAGGAAGATTCAGTATGCTTGAGATGTCAGTTCTTTCCAATGCAATTTATAGATTCAAAACAATCCCAATCTAAAACAATAAAACTCCTAAAAGTTAACAGGAGAAAATCTAGATGACCTCAGGTTTGGTGATGACTTTTCACCAAAGACACAATACAGGAAAGAAATAATTGATGAGCTTGACTTCGATAAAATTAAGAGTTTCTGTTCTGCAAATAAACTGTCAAGATAACAAAATACAAACCGCAGACAGAGAAAAAATATTTCTAAAAGATATATCTGATAAATGACTTTTATCCAAAACACACAAAGAACCCTTAAAAAAAAAAGAGGGGCGCCTCGGAAAAGAGAGGCTCAGTCAGTTAAGCAGCCAACTTTGGCTCAGGTCATGATCTCGCGGTCCGTGAGTTCGAGCCCACGTCGGGCTCTGTGCTGACAGCTCAGAGCCTGGAGCCTGCTTCGGATTCTGTGTGTGTGTCTCTCCCCCTCTGCCCCTACCCCACTTGCTCTCTATCCATCTCTCAAAAAAAATGAATGTTAAAAAAATTAAAAAAAAAAAAAAAAGAAACAACCTGATTTAAAAATGAGTCAAAGAATGGGAATGCAAGCTGGTGCAGCCACTCTGGAAAACAGTATGGAGATTCCTCAAAAAAATAAAAATAAAACTACCCTATGACCCAGAAATTGCACTACTAGGCATTTATCCAAGGGATACAGGTGTGCTGTTTCGAAGGGACACACGCACCCCCATGTTTATAGCCGCCCTATCGACAATAGCCAAAGTCTGGAAAGAGCCCAAATGTCCACCTATGGATGAAGGGATAAAGAAGATGTGGTATGTGTATACATATATATACACCATGGAGTATTACTCGGCAATCAAAAAGAATGAAATCTGGCCATTTGCAACTATGTGGATGGAACTGGAGGGTATTATGCCAAGTGAAATGAGTCAGTCAGAGAAAGACAAAACTCGTATGACTTCACTCATATGAGGACTTTAAGAGACAAAACCGATGAACATAAGGGAAGGGAAACAAAAATAATATAAAAACAGGAAGGGGGCCAAAACAGAAGAGACTCATAAATATGGAGAACAAACTTAGGGTTACAGGAGGAGTTGTGGGAGGAGGGATGGGCTAAATGGCTAAGGGGCATTAAGGAATCTACTCCTGAAATCACCGTTTCACTGTATGCTAACTAATTTGGATGTAAATTTTAAAAAAACAAAAAACAAAAACTTAAAAGAAGAAAACAAAAAGATACAAGATTCCAGTTATAACTATTAGGGTTACGGTGTACAATTCAAGGACTATACCTAATGCTGTTGTGTAATATGTAGGGAAGTTGTTAAGACTAAATGCTAAGAATTCTCTTCATAAGAACAAATTTCTTTTCCTTTCCTTTTTTTAATAGTATTTCTATGAGAAAACGATTGTTAGCTAAACCTACTATAATCATTTCACAATGTATGTTAATTAAGCCATCAAAAAAAAAAGAAAAAAAATGAGTCAAAGAATGTAACAAACACCTCACTAAAGAAGATACATATGAAAAGATTCTCCACATCGTATGTCATCAGGGAAATGCAAATTAAAACAACAATGAGATACCACTACCTACCTATTACAATAGGTGTCTGGCAGTTTCTTTCAAAACGAGACATGTTCTTACCACGTGATCCAGCAGTCACACTCCTTGGTATCTACCCAAAGGGGCTGAAAACTAATATCTGCACAAAAACCTGCACATGAATGTTTACAGCAGCCTTATTCATAATTGCCCAAATTTGGAACCACCCAAAATGGCCTCCCGTAGGTAATGGATAAATAAACTGCTATAATCTTCTGATAGAAGATTATCCAGTGCTAAAAAGAAATGAGAAAGGAAAAGACACAGAGGAATCTTAAGAGTATATTCTAAAGTGAGAGAAGACAATATGAAAAGGCTACATAGTAGTGATTCTAATCACACGACATTCTGGAAAAGGCAAAACTATGGAGACAGTAGAAAGATCAGAGGTTGCCAGGGGTTAGAGAGGACAGAGGGGTGAACAGGCAGAGCCCAGGAGATTTTTAGTGAAATAGTCTGTGTGATACCTTCATGTTGGATACATGTCATTGCACATTCGTCCAAAGCCACTGAAATTACAACCAAGAGTGAATTCTAGTCAAACTATGGACTTTGGGTGATAATGATGCATCAGTGTAGGTTCATCAATTGTAACAAATGTACCACCGTGGTGGGGGATGTCAGTTGATAGTGGGAAGGTTATGCACGTGCGGGGGTTTGGGGATTATGGGAAATCTCTGTATGCTCCATCCAATTTTGTCGTGAACCTAAAACTGCTCTAAAAAATAGTCTTTTAAACCCAGCAGTAGCACTGCTAGGAATTTACCCAAGGGATACAGGAGTACTGATGCATAGGGGCACTTGTACCCCAATGTTTATAGCAGCACTCTCAACAATAGCCAAATTGTGGAAAGAGCCTAAATGTCCATCAACTGATGATTGGACAAAGAAATTGTGGTTTATATACACAATGGAGTACTACATGGCAATGAGAAAGAATGAAATATGGCCCTTTGGAGCCACATGGATGGAACTGGAGAGTGTGATACTAAGTGAAATAAGCCATACAGAGAAAGACAGATACCATATGGTTTCACTCTTATGTGGATCCTGAGAAACTTAACAGAAACCCATGGGGGAGGGGAAGGAAAAAAAAAAAAAAAGAGGTTGGAGTGGGAGAGAGCCAAAGCATAAGAGACTCTTAAAAACTGAGAACAAACTGAGGGTTGATGGGGGGTGGGAGGGAGGGGAGGGTGGGTGATGGGTATTGAGGAGGGCACCTGTTGGGATGAGCACTGGGTGTTGTACGGAAACCAATCTGACAATAGATTTCATATATTGAAAAAAAAATAGTCTTTTAAAAAAGGAGGCAACACGCGTTCGTGTGTGTGTGCGCGCACACACGAACGCACACACACACACACACGACTAAAACAAAAACAAAAACTCTGCTACCAGAGGACATTGGCCAATGTCCGGAGACATTTTTGATTGCCACAACTGGGAGGGAGGGGTTAATACTGACGTCTAGCACAGCCCATGAGGTTACTCCACATTCTACTACATACGGGACCGCCTTCCCAACAATGAATTATCCAGCCCAAAACGTCAGTCATGAAGGGCTGAGAAAATTCTGCTGCACCCTCTTCAAAATAACTGGTTGAGACATGAATGCAATATACATTCACTCACAATATCATCAATAGCTACGAACATGCAAACTGGATTAGAAACTTGTATGGAATTAACAGCTGTTCATATGCTCATTACTCCCAGATATAACCAACCAGATCCTATTTTCTTGCAAACAGCACCTTGAAGGCAACGCAGAACAACACAAGGCTGCTTTCCGGTACTTATCTCTCCATGTTCCTGACCCACATACGTATCAGATTTAATCAATTTATGTTGGAACTGAGTGCTTCAGAAAATATTAATAATAATATTATACATTCTCATAATTAAGCCACATGCGGCTCTCCTTGTCTTTATTTATAAATTTATTTATTCGTTTATCAACTCACTTCTACCAACACAATCCAGACCTATGAATCTTCATAACCTAAGAGCAAAATCCCGAATATTACTAACCTCTACTGTAAGCTGATTTACCATATAGGCATTAACTAGGTCTCTGACCTCAGAGTTACAGGGTTTAATCAAAATCATTGATTCAGACACCCCAGGATACTCATCATTGGTCCAAACTTGGCAACATTGCCTCCATTCATTAATACCTTTGTTTATTGATTCCCTCATTCAGTCACTAATAATAACAAAGGCAAGGACATGAATTTTGACTACAACCTACTACAGTCTCTAGGCTCCTTACCCACAAAGGTAAAAACTAAAATTCTCATTACTGTCGACTAATTCAATCGGCTATAGCATTTTGTTCTGTAGATATTAAAATACACTTTTTGTAAAGAACGAACCAGCATAGACACCTTTTTTTAATGGGCTGGAGTCATGAGGTGCTCGATTAATCATAAACTTTAGTTGCTATCACATTCTCATTATTGACTCAAAAAGGACACTATTTTTTATTTACTGACTTACTTACTGTCCATCTGTATACTCCCTAACCACATGATTCGCAGCCTCATTATTCTTTTTTAAGGTTCCGTATTCACACATGGCTAAGAGTATCCCATGAAGCATTGGTCTAAGATTTACCCTGCTTTATACATTCACTGATCCACTCATGTTGTTCTCTTAGTTAATTACTCAAAGCATAATTTGATCATCTACTCATTTTTTTTAAAAGAAAAAGAGTAAAACCCACCAGTACTCCAGAACTGAAATACCATGTCATGCCATTGCTGATATCCACTTGTCCAAAGTGGGATTAAGTCTAGATTTCTCCCTCTTCATCTAAAATGGTTTAGTCATTATACTGTTTCATGACACCTATTCCTCTGCCTTCTTTTAAATAACTGACCAAACTGGGGTGCCTGGGTGGCTCAGTCGGTTGAGCGTCCGACTTCAGCTCAGGTCATGATCTCGCAGCTCGTGAGTTCGAGCCCCGCGTCGGGCTGTGTGCTGACAGCCCAGAGCCTGGAGCCTGTTTCAGATTCTGTGTCTCCCTCTTCTCTCTGTCCCAACCCACTCACATTCTGTCTCTGTCCCTCTCAAAAATAAATAAACATTAAAAAAATTTTTTTAATAAAAAAATAAAAAATAAGTAAATAACTGACCAACATATGAACTCATTTGTTCATTGACTTTTAACGATGCATTCAAAGTGAATGCAAGCAAAGACGCTGGATAAGAACATTGACTATGGCACAAAAACAGACACATAGACCAATGGAATAGAATAGAAACCCCAGAACTAGACCCACAAACGTATGGCCAACTCATCTTTGACAAAGCAGGAAAGAACATCCAATGGAAAAAAGACAGCCTCTTTAACAAATGGTGCTGGGAGAACTGGACAGCAACATGCAGAAGGTTGAAACTAGACCGCTTTCTCACACCATTCACAAAAATAAACTCAAAATGGATAAAGGACCTGAATGTGAGACAGGAAACCATCAAAACCTTAGAGGAGAAAGCAGGAAAAGACCTCTCTGACCTCAGCCGTAGCAATCTCTTACTCGACACATCCCCAAAGGCAAGGGAATTAAAAGCAAAAGTGAATTACTGGGACCTTATGAAGATAAAAAGCTTCTGCACAGCAAAGGAAACAACCAACAAAACTAAAAGGCAACCAACAGAATGGGAAAAGATATTTGCAAATGACATATCAGACAAAGGGTTAGTATCCAAAATCTATAAAGAGCTCACCAAACTCCACACCCGAAAAACAAATAACCCAGTGAAGAAATGGGCAGAAAACATGAATAGACACTTCTGTAAAGAAGACATCCGGATGGCCAACAGGCACATGAAAAGAGGCTCAACGTCGCTCCTCATCAGGGAAATACAAATCAAAACCACACTCAGGTATCACCTCATGCCAGTCAGAGTGGCCAAAATGAACAAATCAGGAGACTCTAGATGCTGGAGAGGATGTGGAGAAACGGGAACCCTCTTGCACTGTTGGTGGGAATGCAAATTGGTGCAGCCGCTCTGGAAAGCAGTGTGGAGGTTCCTCAGAAAATTAAAAATAGACCTACCCTATGACCCAGCAATAGCACTGCTAGGAATTTATCCAAGGGATACAGGAGTACTGATGCATAGGGGCACTTGTACCCCAATGTTCATAGCAGCACTCTCAACAATAGCCAAATTATGGAAAGAGCCTAAATGTCCATCAACTGATGAATGGATAAAGAAATTGTGGTTTATATACACAATGGAATACTACGTGGCAATGAGAAAAAATGAAATATGGCCTTTTGTAGCAACGTGGATGTAACTGGAGAGTGTGATGCTAAGTGAAATAAGCCATACAGAGAAAGACAGATACCAAATGGTTTCACTCTTATGTGGATCCTGAGAAACTTAACAGGAACCCATGGGGGAGGGGGAGGAAAAAAGAAAAAAAAAAAAAGAGGTTAGAGTGGGAGAGAGTGCCAAAGCATAAGAGACTGTTAAAAACTGAGAACAAACTGAGGGTTGATGGGGGGTGGGAGGGAGGAGAGGGTGGGTGATGGGTATTGAGGAGGGCACCTTTTGGGATGAGCACTGGGTGTTGTATGGAAACCAATTTGACAATAAATTTCATATATTAAAAAAAAAAAAAAAAGAACATTGACTAATACTAGTATCTGTCCCTACGTCACTGTCCACAGATATAACCTGTTAGAGTCTTCTTTATTTTTTTAAATAATACTATATTCTCAGTATTAGTCCTTGCTTGGCTTTCTTTCCATTAGGCACTTATGTAAGCAATTGTTGGTGATGTCGAGGATTTGCTCCTTTTCTTTTTTTTTTTTTTTTTTAAATATTTATTTATTTTTGAGACAGAGACAGAGCATGAACAGGGGAGGGGCAGAGAAAGAGGGAGACACAAAATCTGAAGCAGCTCCAGGCTCCGAGCTGTCAGCACAGAGCCCGACGTGGGACTCGAACTCACGAACTGTGAGATCATGACCTGAGCTGAAGTCGGATGCTTAACGGACTGAGCCACCCAGGTGCCCCGGATTTGCTCCTTTTCTAAATAGAACCAACAACCAGCTAGCTACCACCAATCTGAAACAACAGGGACTCTCATGGAATAGGATATCTATCCTTTAAGGACAAATGTAAGATAGACTTGATCGATTCCGATTACGAAATTCAGTGTCTGGGGAAATAATATAACGATACATTTCACAGACATTAAGAACTCGAAGCTCAGGAACCGGATCTTAACTCGTCCTAACTTGGGCTGGAAGCCCCTCTCTCACGGAAGAAATAGCTAGATTTCTTTTTCTCAGTGGACCTCAAAGGTACAGAGTTTAATTAAAATCTTTGATTCATACATCTCAGAATCCTCCTCATTAATCTACACCGAACATCTTGTTCTTCCTTTATTTACACATTCCTTGTTCCTTCATTCATGGACTCACTCATAACAATATAATCTATTCTCATGAATCAAAAAGCCCAAAAACGACATCCTTGAATATCACTAAGAACCGGCTCTACACCCATTTCCCACAGTGCTAATAAACAAGGGTATTCTTTGCAATATATACGTATGCTGTTTGCATATATAAATTAACCAACATTCTCGCTCCGTATCAGCTTCAATGGTCCACGCCTGGCCCTTTTACATTTAAAGATGATGCGGTGAGTAACCATGGGAACTTTAATCTTTCTCCACATCCAGAGAGACAACAATTTTGTCCATCTTCTTGTGTGTTTCTCCCTCAAGGAATTCATAGCTTAAATCTTTATCAATGGAGAAGTACTTAAATGCATTGCAACGCAAAAATAAAACACAATGTGAAGCAACCGTAAAACTGAATGAAACGTCCAGCATCTTTTTAATTGGGTTTTACTAGTCCTGCATCTGATTCATCCTAAATCTCAATTCGGGTCTGTGCTGGGCTCATTTGGCTTTATTTTTTAATATACTCATTGATTACTTTGAAAAATCCAAGCAACACTCACAAACCACCCTCCCAACCCAAGAATATAAACTCTGCTACTTACATCCATTTCTTCTGTCCTTACCCCCACAGTTTGCTAAAGCCAAGATCTTGAGCATTAGAGAATGATTGCTTCATCTGTGGTGTGTTCGCTTAGTGAAAATGCAGACTTTCAAGAGAAAGAAAGAGTCCATAGTTAGATTTTTTTTTTAAATGGAGGCTAGACTTGCAGTATTAGATCAATCATAAACACGGGTCATTTCAGAAAGAATGTCATCATTGCCGATGAATCGCACTCTTATTTATTGACTTATTTAACTTTTCTTTTTAAGCAGTACAATGAACACCAACATGAGAATAAGAACCATTATCTATCATAAATATCTGTCTACATACTCCCTATCCATAAATTTAACAACTCAGTGATTACTTTTAATGGACCTCACTTGTACAAAATTGGATAAATGTAAATCTTTGTTTTATGGCATATTCTCACCAATGAAGCACACATTTTTCTGATTTACGTCTACTGATTCCTTTACTTATCCGTGTATATAATTAGGCATAAAATAAATCAATTATCTTCCCATTTTTCTAAAGAATTTCTTCATGCAAATTTCTACGTACACCTGAAACTAACATTACACTGTATGTTAACTAACTGGAATTTAAAAAATATTTCTATGTGTACTTTGTCCAAAATGGAAGGAATTGAGAGTTCTATTTCTTTATCTGGACAACTTTTGCGTATAACGGGAGTAATCATTATCTTTGGTTCACAACACACATTCCTCATTGGCCCTTGCTCAGCCTTCTTTTGAATAATTAATCTACTGGGAAATGCACTCCTTTATTCCCTTATGACAAGATGTCAGTACCAATGAAAACCAAGGCACAGAACAGGAATATTAAGTATCCAGTCTACATGTTCATGGCCGATAGACATAAATGATTACTAAATCATCTTTTGAATTTTTTTAATTAAACTAGTGAATACAGTTATATTAATTGTAACCCTGGTCACATGACATATCCTCAGTATGGGTTCACATTTGGCCCTCTCTCAATAAGACAATATTTAAGCAATTGTTTATTTATGTAAACATTTTTTTTTTTGTCCTTCTTAATTAAAACCACCAAACAAAGAATCAAGGCAGCAACACGAACTCTTGGGTACATCTGCCCATACTGTCCTTATGGAAGGGCTCAGAGCTTTGATTCATCTATAGAACCTGATGTTTCAAATATACACTAATAATCATTTCTGCTTTATTACATAACTTCATAGCTCGTCCACATATGGCCCTCCTTATCTTCATTCATTTACACATTTCCTTATTCATTCACGAATTCACTTCCCTACGAGTTTATTTTATCCCTCTCTCTCTCTCTTTGATTTTATTTTTATTTTTTTGCAATAGTCCACAGATTTCTAGACGGGGATTAACACAATTCCGTTTACTTGTTTTTTCTATTTTTTTTTTAATTTCTTAAGTTTTTATTTAAATTCCAGTATAGTTAACATACAGTGTAATATTAGTTTCAGGTGTACAATATAGTGAATTCAACACTGCCATACGATACCCAGCGCTCATCACAACAAGTGCCCTCCTTAATCCTCATCACCTATTTCCCCTACCCGTCCCTGCCTCCCCTCTGGTAATCATCAGTTTGCTCTCTATAGTTAATTATTGTTTTGCCACTCTCACTCTTTTTTTCCCCCCTATGCTCATGTTTGTTTCTTAAGTTCCACACATGAGTGAAACCCTATGGCATTTGTTTTTCTCTGACCCATTTCGCTTAGCATAGTACACTCTAGCTCCCCCCATGTCCTTGCAAACGGCAAGATTTCATTCATTTTGATGGCTGAGTAATATTCCATTGCAGATCTATATCACATCTTCTTTATCTATTCATCCGTCAATGGACACTTGGGCTGCTTCCATAATTTGTCTATCATAGATAGAGCTGCTATAAACATCAGAGGGCCTGTCCTCCTTCAAATCTGTATTTTCGTATCCTTTGGGCAAGCACCTAGCAGTGCAATGGCTGGGTCGTAGGGTAGTTCTATTTTTAACTTTTCGAGGACCCTCCGTGCTGTTCTCCAGAGCGGCTGCACCAGTGTGCATTCCCACCAGCAGTGCAGCAGGGTCTCCCTCTCCCCACATCCCACACAATTCTGGACTCAGACTCAACCCCCACCCCAGGACTCACCATTGTCCTAAGTTTTGCACTCTTTTCCTTCAGTCCTTTATCCTTTAGGTTTATTGATACGCTCACTGTTCCAACAATAGAATCAATGCACAGAAATCACTAAAGCTCAAAAATAAGATCCTTAGATATCACTAAGATCTACTGATAAGCTCATTTCCCGTGGAGCTAATACATTACGTCTCTTTTTGCAGGGGCCTTCAGCGTAGGCCACGTGTTCCCTCTCACTGACTCTTGTGAAGGGATGAATGTTAAAATCCACAGTCGTGTAAGTATCCCTGAAAACGTATGAAACATCTGCCACCTTTTTAAAGGAGTCATCAGTTGCGCAGAATTGAATTACTCCTCATTATCTCTGGTTCATAATCTATTCCTGTCATTGGTAATGTACAGCATTCTTTAATTTTACACTCCTACATAGCTTTTTATTACTTGAAATAGTTCAGTGCACAGCCATGAACAAGTTCCCCTAACCAAGTACATAGACTTTGACTGTTACTCACCTCAGAATTTAATGCTCCTTACCCACAGAGCCACAGTCTTCACCATTAGATAGGATTAAATCAACCGTGGTGTCTTCATTCTGAGGTAAAAATCAGGCTTTAGAAATAATGAAAAAAGGGGCGCCTGGGTGGCACAGTCGGTTATGCGTCCGACTTCAGCCAGGTCACGATCTCGCGGTCCGTGAGTTCGAGCCCCGCGTTGGGCTCTGGGCTGATGGCTCAGAGCCTGGAGCCTGTTTCCGATTCTGTGTCTCCCTCTCTCTCTGCCCCTCCCCCGTTCATGCTCTGTCTCTCTCTGTCCCAAAAATAAACAAACGTTGGAAAAAAAAAATTTTAAAAAAAAGAAATAATGAAAAAAAACACACATTT
The DNA here is from genome assembly GCF_018350155.1 of Leopardus geoffroyi. Taxonomy (NCBI): domain Eukaryota; kingdom Metazoa; phylum Chordata; class Mammalia; order Carnivora; family Felidae; genus Leopardus; species Leopardus geoffroyi. The sequence goes on along the minus strand of NC_059337.1, from coordinate 143,212,705 downwards.
AGGTATGTGTGAAAGATACTGATCGCAGAGTTCTCGATTAAACATAAAACTTGCTTCTTTTTGTTGGCTCAAGAATATCACTACTGTTTACTTACTCCATTCATTTTAAGTTTTTTGAGATTTTATTTTTAAGTCATCTCTCTACCCACCGAGGGCTCGAACTCACAATCCTGAGATCAAGAGACACGTGTTCTGCCGAATGCGCCAGCCAGGCACCCCTAATTTTAATTTTCAACAATAAAATGAACACCACTGAATCCATCGCTCCACTCACAACTCATAACTACGACTCTTATAAACATATCCGGGTACTTTACATAGCTAAAATCTACATTACCCTTCTCCATGGATCTTTCTTAAACCGATCGGATAAATTTAAATCCTTGTCTCACGGCATATTTTTAACAATGGTCCATGGTTGGCTCTGCTTAACTTATTCATCCATTCATTCATTCACTCATTCAATTACTCGTGGAATAATTTCACCTGTTGTTCATTATATAAAGGCACAGACAGTACCTTCACCTATGGTGAGCACAGTATAACATCTACAGATGTCAAATCACTCTGTTGTGCACCTGAAACTAATGTAACATTGTGTGTTAACTGCACTTTGACTTAAAAAAAAAAAAAAGAAAAAGAAAAGTGAATTAAAATGGGAAGCATCTGTCTGTACATTATACAAACTGGGAAAAGCCTGGCTTTTTAAAAATATAGATGCAGGAGTATAAAACAGGATAATCAGAGTCCTTCCTCACTGGTGTATGATTTTCACCTTTTAAATAAAATATGAATCCATTCATTCGGTTATAATAACATATAATATGTCATTGTTATAAGTCACTGGACAATGCTTTAAATAATACTAACAGGAGATCATATGCTCAGAGCAAACCATCTTGTCATGGGACCCATTCTCATGACTGGTCCATAATCTTTTTTTTTTTTCAATTAGATCTTCAATTATTTACCGATGCCAACCTGTTGCCCTTAATAAAATAAATCAGCAACCTGCCATCAATTCACAATGACAACATTCAATCTTGGGCATACTCTCCTATCTGCTCCCTGCTGAACAGAGTAAAGTCTACTTACTTTCCTAGACCTCATTACTTCAGAAGTGTTTCAAAACATAGTCTCATCATTAAACAATGTGTGGCTTTCCTCGTCCTCATTCACTCCTTCATTTCTTTCCTGACCAGGCATCATTTCATGTGTAATTAAAAATATCCCGCATCCTAGGAACACAAAACCTAACAACAGGATCCCGCCTATTCCCTTCTTGCTTGGTAAACACTTTCACCATAGAGGGAATGGCTACATTTCTTCTCGTAATGACATTAGAGTTACAGAGCTTAATCAAAATCTTTAATCCAGACACCCCAGGGTACTCATCATTGATCCAAACTTGGCATTTTTTTGCCTTCTTCATTCATACCTTCCTTTCTGGATCATTTTTGCGTGCATAAATTATAACACGGTCAATAGCCATGAATCACAAATGCCAAGAATAAGATGAATGGTTTTTACCAAGGTAAGTCTATCTGCGTTTGTCCCACGAAGCTAATACGCTTGATGCCTTTTTATTAGTGCACCTCTGGGCTGCACATAGGGATTGACAGCTGTTTCACATCAACATCATATTGGTAAGAAGTTTCTGCTCGTCTCTTTACGTACCCTCATTGTAAAGAGGGTGAAATAAACAACTATGAACCATCGTCTTCCCTCACAACTAGAACGATGTAATTTTCTCCATCATCCTACATCCCCCTCCCTCAACAAGTAAATAACCTCGAGCTTTAGCAAGGAAGGGATATACTTCTAAATGTACTTTGGTGCCAAACTAAAACGATATATATTATCATGTGGCCCTGAAAATGACTAATCATGAACGGTTCATAACATATTCATATCCTTGGCCAATGCTTGGTGTTCTTTAATTTTATATATATATAAATGTTTTATAGTTTACATATTATATATATAAATAATACACATTTACATATTTTATAACCAATTTTATGTTTATATATTTCATTACATATGTATTTATATATACTTATTACATATAAGTATATTTTATATATTTAATATATTTATTATTATGCTGTTATTAATATGCTATTTTAAATTTTGTACAATAAGTCCTTGGAAATTCATGAACAAACTCGCCAGAGACCAGGGACTGTAACATTTATGTTGGTCTCTATGCTCTTTACCCACAGAGGCAACAACTAAGATCTTCCCCGTTAGAGAATTATTCAGTTGGCTGTGGTGCGTTCATGCTGTAAATTAAAAGCCAATTCTAAACAGTCTCTATGAGATGTTTTTTTGGGTTTTTTTTTTGGTTTTGTTTTTTTTTTTAATTTTTTTAACGTTTAAATTTTTTTTTTCAACGTTTATTTATTTTTGGGACAGAGAGAGACAGAGCATGAACGGGGGAGGGGCAGAGAGAGAGGGAGACACAGAATCGGAAACAGGCTCCAGGCTCTGAGCCATCAGCCCAGAGCCCGACGCGGGGCTCGAACTCCCGGACCGCGAGATCGTGACCTGGCTGAAGTCGGACGCTTAACCGACTGCGCCACCCAGGCGCCCCTCTATGAGATGTTTTTAAGTGGACATGAGTTTCACACTGCCAAATTAATAACAAAGCTGGATCATATCACATTCTCATTACTGGTGCAAAGACTCAACTCCCTTCTATTTTATCAGCTCATTTTATTTTCATTCTTTAGCAATGTAGTAAATATCATTGAGTCTAAGACTCAACTCAAGAATAAAGCCTGGGTGACTCAGTCAGTTAAGTGCCCAACTCTTGATGTTGGCTCAGGCCATGATCTCACAGTCGTGGGATCGAGCCCCACATCACGGCTAGACGTGGAGCCTGCTTGGGATTTTCTCTCTCTCTCTCTCCCTCCCTCCCTCCCTCCCTCCCTCTGCCACTCTCCCCAATAAAATAAATAAATATTAAAAAAAGAAAGTTGAGGGGCGCCTCGATGTCTCAGTTGGTTAGGCATCCAACTTCAGCTCAGGTCATGATCTCCCTGTTGGTGGGTTCAAGCCCCGCGTCAGGCTCTGTGCTGACAGCTCAGAGCCTGGAGCCTGCTTCCAATTCTGTATCTCCCTCTCTCTGCCCCTCCCCCACTTGCACTCTGTCTCTTGAAAATAAATAAATGTTGAAAGGAAAGGAAAGGAAAGGAAACTGAGGCACCTGGGTGGCTCAGTCAGTTAAGCGTCTGACTCTTGGTCTCAGCTCAGGTCACAATCTCACAGTTCATGAGTTCCAGCCCTTCTTCGGGGCTCTGCACTGACAGCACTGAGCCTGCTTGGGATTCTCTTTCTCCGTCTCTGTCTGCCCCTCCCCAACTGTGTTCACACGCTCACGCTCCCTCTTGCTTGCTCGCTCTCTCTCTCTCAAAATAAATAAACTTAAAAAATAAAACAAAAAATTAAAACAAGAAAAGAAAATCTTTCTTATAAAAAAAAAGAAAGAAAAAGAATAAGGCTTATAACTTTTACATGGCAGAGAGAGAGAGAGGGAGAGAGAGAGAATCCCAAGCAGGGTCCATGTTGTGAGCACAGAGCCCGACACGGGGCTCGAACTCACAAACCACGAGATCATGACCTGAGCCGAAGCCAAGAGGTGGACGCTTAACCAACTGAGCCACCCAGGTGACCCTTCCTTCTTCTTAATGAAACCAACCACCAGCAAACTCCCAGCAATCCAGACTTACATGCCCATGTACATATAGTTGTGTGCACTCTTACGCTTCTGGACCTCCCGTGTGTTCTGAAGAGGGCAACAGGTCTTACCTATGTATTCTATTGAAACATGGTGTTAAACAAACATATCACCAGTAATACTTGTTCCATGACACTCACGTGTGATCATGTTTGTCTTCATTCAATTACACATTTATTTATTCGTGCATTCACTGATTCACTTACACCGATACAATGCATACACAAAAATCACTAAGACCCAAGAACCAGATCCCCAATGGGCTTGAACTTCTGCCCCGGACTCTATTCCCTTAGAGAGAATGACTAGGTCTCTTTTCTTTCTCTTTCTTTCTTTCTTTCTTTCTTTCTTTCTTTCTTTCTTTCTTTCTTTCTTTCTTTCTTTCTTCTTTTTGTCAATTCTAGTTCCTCTACAGTTAATACACAGTGTTCTATGGACCTCAGAGTTTAGGGTTTAATCAAAATTCTTGATTCATATACCCCAGAACTACTCATCATTGATCCAAGCTTAACATTCTTTTTCTTCATTTATTTATGTATATATCGTGTATTGACTGTTTATGCATTACTTACTGATTATTTCCTTCATGGCCTCACTGGTGCAAAAAAAAAAACAAATTACTTCCTATGAATCACAGAAACCCAGGGACAAGATCTTTGAAGATTGCAGAGAGCTGTGTACGAGCTTATTTCCCACAGAGCTACTAAACAAGATCTCTTTTTAATTGGACCTCAGTGCTGCACATATGGATTAATCCATAAACTTGCCATCCATCCCACCCACTTCACTGCTCTCTGCTCGCTCATCTTTCGCTTACGCTCTTCGTGTTTTGAAACTAGTGCCCTGAACCTACCATTTGACTCCAGAACTAGAATGCGGACAATACTTTCTAGCTTCCCGGGTGCTCCTTCCTCAAAGACGTAACAACCTAGATAGCTATCAATAGAGAATGTTCTTAAAACGGGGCGCAAAACTAAAACAGAATATTAAAGCAGCTGTGAAAGTCAAGGCAAAACCCTCAAACTTTGTTTTCAATGGATCGCAATTATACTGAAGTGGGCTAATCTTTTTTTTTTCTTTAACATGAAATTTATTGTCGTATTGTGTTCCATACAACACCCAGTGCTCTTCCCAACAGGTGCCCTCCTCCATACCCATCACCCGCCCTCCCCTCCCTCCCACCCCCCATCAACCCTCAGTTTATTCTCAGTTTTTAAGAGTCTCTTATGCTTTGGCTCCCTCCCTCTCTAACCTATTTTTTTCCTTCCCCTCCCCCATGGTCTTAAGATTCTCAGGATCCACATAAGAGTGAAAACATATGGTATCTGTCTTTCTCTGTATCACTTAGCATAACACTCTCCAGTTCCATCTGAAGTGGGCTTATCTTTTTTTTTACATTTCTTTCATTAGTTTTCTTTATTTTGAGAGGCAGAGAGAGAGAGAGCACGTGTGGGGAAGGGGCAGAGAGAGAGGAGACACAGAATCGGAAGCAGGCTCCAGGCTCTGAGCCGTCAGCACAGAGCCCGATTCGGGGCCCAAACTCACAAACCGCGAGATCATGACCTGAGCCGAAGTCGGACGCTCAACCGACTGAGCCACCCAGGTGCCCCTGAAGTGGGCTACTCTTAATCCATGGTTCATACACATTCCCAGTCATGTTCCACGTGCGGTGTGCTTTGATTGCATTTATGTGTCCACAGGCCATTGCTCCTTTGAAACAATCCCATGGACCACAGGAATTCCCTCCAAACCAAGAACACAAACTCTGTCACTTACATGAGTCACTTTGCTCCTTATCCATAAAAGTGACAGCCAAGATCTTCAGCACGGGATAGTGGATAAATCAGACTGGGTATGCTGACTCTGCAGAGTAACAAGCAGATTTTAGAAAATGGAACAAGCAGTATGGATTTAGATTTTTTTCAAGACACCTCAGTCCTACTGTAGTAGATTCATCATAAATCCCCCCTTTTTTTTTTTTAATTTTTTTTTTCAACGTTTATTTATTTTTGGGACAGAGAGAGACAGAGCATGAACGGGGGAGGGGCAGAGAGAGAGGGAGACACAGAATCGGAAACAGGCTCCAGGCTCTGAGCCATCAGCCCAGAGCCCGACGCAAGGCTCGAACTCACGGACCGCGAGATCGTGACCTGGCTGAAGTCGGACGCTTAACCGACTGCGCCACCCAGGCGCCCCCATAAATCCCTTTTTTACCATATTCTGATTATTAGCCCACAAATGGCCTTCTTACTTCCTGACTTCTTTAAGTTTTTAACGTTTATTTTTTGAGAGAGAGAGACACACACATAAGTGTGAACAGGGGAGGAGCAAAGAGAGAGAGAGAGAGAGAGAGAGAGAGAGAGACAGAATCCAAAGCAGCTCCAGGCTCTGAACTGTCAACACAGAGCCCAACGCGGGGCTCGAACCCACGAACTGTGAGATCATGACCTGAGCCTAAGTCAGATGCTTAACCGACTGAGCCCCCCAGGCACCCCTTACTGACCTCTTTAATTATAATGCATGTAATACAATGACAACTGCTAAACCGACAACCTAGTGGAAGAATTCAGAACGACACCTGTTCCATATTCTGTCTGTTAAACCCCAACCGCATAGGTCCTAGTCTAAACTGTCTTTTTTTATGGTTCTTCCTTGATAAGAATTTTATAAATTTATATCTTCATTTCTTGACATATTTTCATCAATGATCCCTGCCTGGCCTTACTTTATAAATCTATTCTGTTTTTTTATTTATTTACTCATGTAAAAATTTGTTCTCTTTTTTTTTTTTTTCAAAAAAATGCAAAATGGTCTAAATATGAAAAGTAATCATCTCTACACCCTTTACCCAAAGTGAGCAGAGCCTCAAAGAAACCCCTTTTACTTATATGAATACTGAAGGGTAGAACAAAAGTAATAATTATCTTCTTGTAATAACGTATTATCCTCACTGATACATGTTTGCCCTCTTAAATAATCTCTTCCTTGGCTCACTCATAATAGTATCCTCGATACTCTGTGAAACTACATCCCTGGACATACCTAAATAATACTAACATCTTCCCATAAACTCTATACCCGCAGAAAAACAATTAAATGGGTCGTTTTCAAAAATGATACTGATTGAGAATAACTCATCGAACCCTATCTCTCATTGGCCCATGCTCGATCTTCTTTAAGTACATCTGTAATCAATCATTTATTATGTTTCCCTTTCCCCCCTTTTTCTTAATAAAATTTGTAATAAAATTAACAACCACCAACCCAGAAGCAATACTGATACCTGCCTACATATTCCTGATGAAACGTGGTAAAAAAAAAAAGTCTTAGACTCTTAACCTACTGGAACTCAGCTCCTCAGAAATGTTTTGATAATAATTTATTTCTCATTAGGTACTCTCATAATTGGTAAAGACCTAGCCCTCGTTGTCTTTGTTCATAGATACATTTCTTTACGTACTGAAACAATGAGTCACTAATAAAAAGACCCTTACCCAAGGTGTACAAAGCCACAAGCAAGACACCTATACTCCTGATTTCTGCCCCGGTTCATGTCCCACCAAGGAAAGAAATTAGGTTTGTTTTTATGATAGACCTCAGAGTTATAGGGTTTAATCAAAATCCTTGGTTCAGACACCCCAGGGTACTCATCATTGGTCTAGGCTTGGGACTTTTTCATTTACTCATTTATTACATTTGTTTATTCATCCATCCATTCATTCATTCATTGACTAAAAATCACTTGTTCATATTCATAAATCACAACAAAGCAAGAATAAGATGTACGAATATTACTAATGTCTGTCTTTTGTCTAATTTCCCCCAGAGCTAATCCCCCAGATCTCTTTCTACAGTGGACTTACTGTCGCACATACAGATCAGCCATTCTTTCTGCAAACCCACGTTCATCATAACCCTGCGTGGCCCTCCTTTTCTTTAATTTGTTCAAATTTTAAAATACATAACAAAGAAAATCCAGGACCATCTCATTTTACTTTACCAGTAATTTTCCATCTTTACTTGTGTATCTCTCTCAACATGTTAGAAACCCAAATCTCTGGGGCACCTGGGTGGCTCACTCGGCTGAGCGTCCAACTCTTGAGTTCAGCTCAGGTCATGATCTCACAGTCAGTCGTGAGATAGAGCCCAGCATCGGGCTCTACACTGAGAGTGCAGAGCCTGCTTGGGGTTCTCTCTCTCTCTCTCTCTCCTCTCTCTCTCTCTCTCTCTCTCTCTCTCTGCCCCTCCCCCGCTCACACACACACACGCCTGTGTGCTCTCTCTCTCTCTCAAAATAAATAAACTTTAAAAAAAAAGAAAAGAAACTCAAATCTTGATCAATGGTGGAATGTGTAAATCAGGAACGGCAAAATATAAAATGAAATATTACAGAAATGTAAAGTGAATGAAGTGCCTCCTTTCACCTTTTTTTAAAAAGGACCTTGCTTAATACCCATCAATGTTAACAAACAAAAATTTAAGTTAAAAAATAATAAACAAACAAACAAAAAAGGACCTTGTGTGTTCAAAGTTAGATTAATATGAAATTTTGTTTCATGGCACATTTCACCAGGGCTCATTCTTAAGCCTCTTTACGTATTTGTCTATTTGCTTATTTATTATTTAATTTGATTAGTTATGGATTAACTCACGATTTATCTATCTTTGAGAAGATAATTAACAAGAGTAAATCTCCCTGCAGCCCAAAGTGAAATAATATGACATGAATCTATCTATCAACCTGAAATAAATAGGTTGGAGCCTAGACTTTTTGTTTTTTATATGGACACTGGTAACAAAGACTGTATTTATCCTAACCCTCGCCTTATGAGTTATGGCCATCACCGGTCTATGATGTGTCCCCTTTTAATTAACCGAACGTGTCATAAACATACTCATTCATTCCCTTACGATCCCTAGCTTGGAATCTAAAGAAACTGGTCAAAAACTCTCAATAAAACTAGTATCTGTCCACTTGTTCATTACCTACAGAGGCAACCAACCAGACCTTTGTTGTCATTTAATGCACTCAATAAATAAACTGGATTAATCATAATTCTTATCATGTGACATAATTTCAACATTGGTCTTCTTCCATTGTCTTATGTATTTCTCTTCTTTATTTCTTCTTCATTTCTCACATCCCTTTTTAACAAACAGACATCAGTGCTTTCTTTTCTTGATGGACTTCAGTATTTCAAAAACATATTAATAATAATTCTTGGTCCGTGTTACACACTCATCATCGGTCCATACCTGGCCTCTCTTTTCATTCATTTATACATTTATTTAAATGATCTACTCATTGACTCACTTACACAATAATAACATAATCAATACCCACAAGCCTCAAAAGTCTAAGATTAAGACCCTGCAATCTCTCTAACCTCTGATGACAGGCTCATTTCCCACAAAACTGAGACCAGGCATTTATTGCAGTGGATTCCATTGGTGCCCATCTGCATTAACCAACACCTTTGCTCACAATGCTGTGCTCACTCAGCACTTACCATGTTTCAGTCTCTTCTATCTAGTTATTTACTCAGCTACTCGTTCCTTGCAGGTCATTTTCCTTAAAAACAAAAACGAAACACAGCAGGACACCAACAACCCAATACAACAGCACTGATTAGTACACACATCTATTCATATGTTCATTAACCACAGGGATTAACCCCTGCACATCGTTTTTACGGTTCCGGTGCATCATAAAAAATTTTAAAATAATGCTCACTTCAATACATTAATAGTGTGTGCTTTTCCCTGTTTTTCCCATTTGTCTATTTACTTTCCACTGATCCATTCACTGACCAATAATAAATCAATATCCGTGGGTCAGAAAAACATAAAGGAAAAGATCCTTGACTATTGCTATCATTGGAGCATAGTAGTGCTGGCCAATAAAACATAATGCAAGCCACCCCTAAACTTTTCAGTTTTCTAGAATCTATATTTTAGGGGTGCCTGGGTGGCTCAGTCGGTTAAGCGACCAACTCTTGATCTTGGCTCAGGTCACGATCTCAGTTCATGAGTTCGAGCACCGCATCAGGCTGCGCGCTAAAGGCACAGAGCGTACTTGGGATTCTGTCTCTCCCTCTCTCTGCCCTTCCCCATCTCTCTCTGTCTCTCTGTCTCTCTCTCTCTCTCTCAAATAAAAAAATTAAAATAAAATAGTAGAATCTACATCTTTTACATTTTTAAAAGTAAAAAGAAACAGACGAAATCAGTTATAATTGTATGTTTAACCCAAATTTACTTAAAATGCTATCATTTCAACATGTAATCTATATGGGTGCCTGGGTGGCTCAGTTGGTTGGGTATCTGACTTCCAACTCAGGTCATGATCTCACAGTTTGTGAGTTTGAGACCCGCATCAGGCTCTGTGCTGACGGCTCAGAGCCTGGAGCCTGCTGCGGATTCTGTGTCTCCCTCTCTCTCTCTCTGTTCGTGTTCTCTCTCTCAAAAACAAAAAAAATTTAAAAATTTAAAAATAAAACGTGTAATCTATATAAACACATTTTAATGACATGTTTTACATTTTTTGGAGTGCATCTTCTAAATTTGGTATGTATTTTCAAAATAGATCAACATCTCAATGCAGACTAGCCACATTCTAGGTGCTTGGTAGCCACCTGTGGCTAGTGGCCACTCTATTGGATGGCGCATGTCCATAGGCTAATTTCCCACAGAAATAATATGCTATATATCTCTCTATAAAGGTCAACAGCAGATGAGTTTATCAACATGCTTTCTACATACCAATCCCACATTCATTACTGGCCTGTTCATACCTCTTTGTTTTAATTCATTTGTATTTCAAAGATAACACAATGAACTATTATGAATCCACCATCGTTCAGAATAGAAAACTGATAATATTTGTCCATCTCTCCAGAGCCATCCAGTTAACGGCATAGAGTTTTTATATCAATAGGGGAATGTTTAAAAAAATTTTTTTTTCAACATTTATTTATTTTTGGGACAGAGAGAGACAGAGCATGAACGGGGTTGGGGCAGAGAGAGAGTGAGACACAGAATCGGAAACAGGCTCCAGGCTCTGAGCCATCAGCCCAGAGCCCGACGCGGGGCTCGAACTCACGGACCGCGAGATCGTGACCTGGCTGAAGTCGGGCGCTTAACCGACTGCGCCACCCAGGCGCCCCAATAGGGGAATGTTTAAATCAACAGTGGGACAATATTTAATACTGAAACATTAAAATACCAATAACACAAGTAAAGGCTTCAGCATATTTTTAATGGGATTAAGTCGTATTGAATTGGATTCCCCATGATCTTTGGTTCATAGCACACTTATCATTGGTTCATGCATGGCCTCCTGTATTACCAACATATGAAACTATCTGTTTCTTTTAAGTAATACAGTCAACATCCATGAGCAAACCATTCCAACCAAGAGCAAGCAGTGTCACTTACATCAGCCTCCAGGCTCCTTACCCACAGAGGCAAGCTGTTTATCATTACAGATGACTAATCAGCTCTAGTGCATTCTTTCTGTAGAACAGAAACCAAGCATTAAAAAAAATGAAAGGTATTAGATTTAAAACTTTGTAAATTAATGTTAATTGTGAAATCCCAGATTAGCTATAATCCATGGCTTGTACCACATTCTCAATATTGGTCCATGCTTGGCCCTCCTTCTCATCACTGACCCAAAAACAGCATTCTATTTTTAATTGACTTGACCAATTAATGGTTCTCAATTGTTATTCTGGTGAATACCATAGAATTGATCACCTAAAATAAGAATGATGACCATGACCAAAATTAAATAAATAAACAAAAAACCCCACTAATTCCAAATTTGATGGACAAAAAAAGAAGGACAAAAAAAAAAAAAAAAAAAAGAATGATGGCTATTACCAACATCTGTCTTTATTCTTTTTTTCCTATACAGTGACAGCCACAGGTAGGGAGACCTCACATCATTTCCCCGGTAGGGTTCCACGCTTCTCTGTCTCCTATTCTCTTCCTTTCCAACAGGGAAGTATGGAGGTGTTTCCAACACAACCTGTTTACCCCATGAGGACAGAGATCCCATCTCTGGAAGTTTCGGCATGAGGAGAGTCACATCCAAACCAGAAGTGAATCATGATGGTCTGGACTTTGAACTGAAGCACTGACTGCACAGAATCTGAATAATCTTAATTCTGGGATAATGAGATATTATTGTCATAGGCCCATGTTTGCCATCTCTGGTTTTATTCCTTAATCTGTTCATTCATTCATTTACTTATTTATGAACACCCTCAAAAACTTTCCAGCCAAAGATTTAAGAACATCAACTGTTACTTACATTTCTTAATGTACCTTATCCATCCAAATAAGATTCAAAATTCTCATAAATATTGCATGATTAAATGAACTATGGCATGCCCATTTCGTGCAAGAGAAAGCAACCGTTTAAAAAATGAACACCCTGGATCATTTTCAATGGCTTTCACCTGTATAGAATTAAAATAATCAGCCTTAGTTTATGAAACATTATCCTCATTCATCTACACTTGGCCCTTTTTAATTTAAGCCTTTAAAAAATCACAAAACCATACTTACGAATCTTACCCAACAAATAGAAAACTACAAATATCTATGCCTCTATGAGCATCGCTTTCACCAAGTAAACACCCCAAATTCATCCAGGCGCAAGTGTCTATATAAACCATAATGTATGAATTAATAGTAAAATGCTATTAAGTTAGGTAAAATAGCATAGATTTTTTTTGTTTTAATGTCCTTCAAATCTGTATGATTATGTAATCATAAATCACAAATCTTGTCTTCGTTAGTCCACTCTTAATCCTTTCCTATTTTATTTAGGCATGCATTCATTTATTTTTAATAAATCAATAAACACACATGAACTCACCCCTCAACCCAAGATTCATAAGAAAAGGCAACAATTATATTTATATAAAGAGATATACATGTTCTGTACACATATACACATACCTACAATTAATGTACATGAATGTAACTGTTTCTTTTTACAGAGAGCAATGATTTACGCCAAATGAGATCCATCATGTTGGTTCATGACAGTCTCCCCGTTGGTCTATGCTTGGCCATCTTGGATTTCATTTGTGCCTATTCACGTTTAATAATACAGACACATCCATCAGCCAACCACCCAGCTTACAACAATAACACGAACCATCACTCATGTTGGTTGATCCATGGTTCACTTGCCAGAGAGGTCACAGCCAAGATCTCGATCAACAGAGCGTCAATAGACCCACTCTGGGGCCTCTGTTCTGCGGAACACAAGACAGTTATTAAAAAGGATGAAACAACCCAGGTATTTTTTAATGGTCATCAGGTGAGCAGCACAGGACTAAATCACAGTTTGGTTCATGACACAGGATCGCCATTGGCCTAAGCGTAGGTCTCATTGTACACATCTTCTTATTTAACAATTTTATAAGACACATGCAAGACCTAATAAAAAAAAAAAAAGAATGACACCCATTACGAGTATCTGTCTCTATGCTCTTACCCACAAAGGAACCAGCCCAGATCTTCTTCCTAATGGACTCAGATATGCAGAGTTGAAGTAATAACAATCTTTGATTCCAGGTATAATCGCGTCATTGTTTCCTACTTATCCCTTTTACTGTTTTCAGTTATTTTTTAAAATACAATAAACACATCAGGTCAGCACTAATGCAGAACCAAAACAGCGATCCGTACTTATGGTAGTACTTATATACCAATGCTTCTTATCCACAGAGGTAAGAGCTTTGTTTTCGTTTTATGGTTTTAAGTGGTCCACAATTATACCTAAGTGGATTCATCTGAATCCATAATTCATAAAACATTATCTTTGGTGGTTCATTATCAGCCCTCTTTCATTCTGTCATTTCTTTTATTTACTCATCTAATTCATATTTAACGATACAACGAACACACTTGAATCCACCATTTAGGTCAAGACCAATGACTGGTCTATAGGGCTATTGATACACTTCCTACCGCCATCCCAACACCTTTGTATTTACTGGGCTTTGTCTCTGTTTTGTTTTGTTTTGTTTTGTTTTTTAATAACTACCATTGGATAGAACAGATTACTCATAACCCTTGTTTAAAAACACATCCTCGTCATTGGCCCATGCTTGGACCTCTTTAATTTTATTTATGCATTCATTCATTTTTAACTATTCAGTAAAACCCATTAAGCCCCACCCACAACCATCCACAGTTTCCCTCCCCACAAAGATCTTTCCTCTCTGGTGAAAAATCCCAGTGCGCCCATTCTATGGAACACAAAACCCCATTCAAAGGAAGAAACTAGCCTAGACGTTTCTTGTTTGTTAATGCCAAGTTAGCAGACCTAGATTCATCGTAATCTTTTGTCCAGAATACATTCTCACAATTGCCGTATTCAAGGTCTTCATTATGTTATTTATTCTTTTATTACTTTCATAATAAAATTAATAACCACAAACCACTCCAATCTCTTTTTACGTCCCTCGGTTGTGGAGAATTAATCACGATCCTTGGTTCAGGGTTGCTTCTGGCCACTGCCCCAGGGCGGTTCGTCCCCCTCTCATTTCACTGATCCTTGAAACCCATAAACAACCACATGACCCCCACCTCCAATGCCCCCCCACTCTTAGCCCCTTGCTGCCCTCTGCCTTCAATGGTCACTCCCGAGCCTCCTGAGTGCCCTCCCCTCCCCCTTTCATGTATATAAAATTTTATCACATATATGTATTCTTTACAAATATTTTCCACGGGGCAGCGGCTGGCGGGGCCTCTGCAGGCCTCCGTCAAGGGGGACAATTAATACATACGACTGCCTGAAGAGCACACCAGCCAGGGGATGGTAAAAGGACTCAAACCCAGATCCTGGAACGCTGTCTGCCATCTCTACTTGGCATGACTACGTGCTCACCGTCATAAGGCACCATGACCAATGGTGAGAGCATACGTGCCCACATCACGCTACCCGCCTCCAAATCCAGCCTCGACCCCGGACGAGCTGGGCAACATCAGACGAGCTAACTGACCTTTCTATGCCTGTTTCCCCATCTGTGAGATAGTCCCAGCCCTGGTCCCTGAGCAGAAGTAGCCATTATTTTTCACACCAAAGGCAACCAAGTAAACTCCCCCACCCCCACCCTGTCTCTGAGCCCCTCGCCCAAATCTTTGTTCCCTCTGTAGCAGCGCCCGAGCTGTGGTGCTAGACAGACAGACAGACCAGGTTCCACCCCAGCAGGCACTCATGAGCTGTGTAACTGCAGAGACGTGACCTGGCCTCTCTGTCTTGTGCCCCGACTTGGGCGATTTGTAGACTGAGGACAGCGGCACCCTCGTGGGTCCAGCGTGAGGGTGCAGAGAGCTACCGACAGTTCCTCAAGCAGCTCCCACCCTGCACACCCCCCTCCCAGACCCACCCACCCACCCCACTGGCCAAACAGCCCCCCCCCCCCCGCCCAAATCTGATTAGAGAAACGAATTATCTCGATGCTCAGGCCAAGCCGAGGGTTTCGGGAAGGATGGGCCTCGGGCAGGAAATTGTTGGGATCTGTTCTTTTTTGGACACGGCATCAAAGCTTAAACAAGTGCCCTGGAAAATAGAAATCCATCTAAGGGATGCGCTTTCGAAAACTAAAATTCATTGCGTGAAATGGGGCTGCCCTCGGGGGGGTCTCTGCCAGGAGATCCTTGACGTTCAAATTGTTTCCCAGAAACTCCAAAGGCTTCTGCTCTGACCCTTACTGACAATATAGCCATTTTCCTGCCTACCCTCTCCCAGACAGGCCTGGTAGGTGCCCAGCACGCTGACCACGGTGCCACTCTGGAGACACAAAAAGTTAAAAATCAATTAGGTTTAAAACCGTACATATGTTACGGATGCGTGTGTATCAGGTAATACACACATACATGTATCCACTTGGGGACTCTCCTAAGAGAGTCATGGGAAGAGCGCTAGGCTGGGAACCTGGGCTCCTGCCTTTGCCTTCATCACACTGCGCGGCCTCGGCCAAGGCCTTTCCCCTCTCTGAGTCTCAGGTGGCAACGACCCACCAGTCTGCCCTCCCTCCCAGGTGGTATGGAAGCGAAAGGCATAAAGTTTAAGTGCAAGTTCCCTCCAAGGAGCAGAGGATCGTTAATGGTGTACCTCCTGTACCCAGCACGTAGTGTTCACAGCATGCCTTAGCATACATTATCTTGTTTGATCCTCACAGCAGTCCTGTGAATTACACATAATAATCATAATTAGCCAATATTGATTGAATGCCTACTCTGCACCAGGCACCATGCTGCCTGCTTTGCATGCATCGCCAGTCTTCTGGGGTGGGTACAATTCAACAGCATCTCTTTTTTTCTCCCCCACCCCCTCCAAAAGTCCTATGCACACGTTTTGTGGCAGGCACTGGTCTAGGTCCTGGGATATCGCAATGAACCAGACAAAATCTGAGAGCTACTATCCCCTGGGTAGAGACAGAACAGACAACATTAAAAATAAATAAGTACGATATGTGGTATACGAGCCAGTGATAAGAACGATGAAGAAAAACAAAGCAGGAAAGGGACAGCAAGCAACAAGAAGGACACAAACCCCACCGAGGTGATATCTGAGCAAACATTATTAGTTCCATCTTACACACGAGGGAACTGAGCCTCAGAAAGGTTAAGTGACTTACAAGTGGTCACACAGCAAGGAAGATGCTGAGCCCCAGAGTCTTGTCTTCCCTACTGCTCCCCACTGCCTCATTTTTGTAGTTCTTGATCTCTGATGCCCCACTGTCAGCATACAAGGTGAGTGTGTGAATACGTGTGTGGGTGAGTAGAGGGGTTCGTCTGACCTCCCACACAGACAGTCTCAGGAGCACAGGGCATCTCCAGGGTATACTAATAGCCCTGGGTGAATAAATACACCGTCCTTCTTAGAGAAGGTGCAGCGGTGACAGTTCCCACAGGACTTGCACAGACACTGCGTCAGGTCATGCTAAAATCATATCATGCACCCATCGTAGCCAGCAAGTAAGCACAGATGCTAACCCCATACCTGTCACTTAGCCAGTAGGGCATCCAGAGGTACCCTTCCCCCAGGAACACCCCCGCGTGCAGCTGTCCACTGCCTAGGCTTAAGTGGCAAACGTTCTACCCAGAAAGGGGAGGAGGTCTCCCAGTCCTCATGGCCTCCATGAGGTAAGACTCAACGGAACAATTCTTTGTTCCAGCTGGCCACTCTCAAAAGAGCAAATAAAGAAACATTTCTAAAGTGATTATTTTCTCCTCCCCCTGATCAAAAAAAAAAGAAGAAAAAAACAGATAGAGAAATAAATTTGAGAAGAACATATATAAGAGCTTAGGGAACTTGCCCACTGCTTCTAGAAGCCATGAAGTTGAACCAAGACAACTTGATTGCTCATCTTGCCCTCCTCCTCAGCTTCTTTTCAGCTCCCATTCAATCTCTCTGTAATTCTCAATACCTCCAAGGAAATTCCTTCAGGGGACTTTCACCTATTCTGAGGCTTAACATTTCATTAGATGGATCATATCCATTTGGTGTATATATTTCTCATTTCCCTAACTGGAGATAAAGTCTTCTAGTCTTAAATTAATACATGTGTTTCTATTTCACCGACTCCCTCTCCAAAGGCAAACTCACATGCCTCTCTGAGCTATATGCCCCAGCTATCTGCAGAACGCGTAAAACGATCTCAGCAGCCAGAGATATTGAACATCTCAATAAAAACAGTTACGACAATTATAATTTTAACTATCATGAAATATTTATTGAACACTAACCATATGGGGAACATTGTTTTAAGCACTTTAAATGTTTAAATCATTTAATTTTCAAATACCCATTAATAAGGTACTGTTGGTATCCCCATATTACAAGTGAGGAAACTGAGGCACAGAGGTTAAATACTCACTAAACTAGTCAATGTCAGACCCGTGAATTAAGCCTGAGCATCTGGGATATGTATAACAGGACTTAGCCCATAAGCAGATTATCAAAACATATCTGGCTGAATTTGAGCCAGGCCTTCAGGGAGGCTTGCTGATCTGTCTTTCAGCCCTCTGTCTGATTCCCTCTAGGCTGATTCCTTGTATACCTCCAGGCTCTAGAGTCATTTTTACACCTGCTTCCCTTAGCATTCAGTCCTAATAGGAACTACTGGAAATTTGACCGAATTGTACTGCAAGAGGTCAGTGGTGTGTTTGACCTTTATATGTGTGATAGTCACAAGTAGGACAAACTAGAGAAGGTGTTACTTGAGAAATAAATTTAGAGTCTGGGGGATAAGAGGTCCAGCTCCCTGATAGACCAGGAGGGTGAGTTTAACAAGGGTTAACCCCAAGGAGTGACATTTTTTTTCAGGCACAGTCTTAGAGAAAAAGAAATGGGAAGAGGGTAGGAGTTTAGAAGGAAAAAGCAGACTAAGGTCCAAATCCTGGTTCCCTACGCGATTTGGGGCAAGTCACTTATCATTCCTAAACCTCAATTTTCTTGTATCTTAATTGAGGATGGTAATTGCTATGATGGAGGGTCACTGTGATGATTTAGGGGAGATAAAATCATGCCAAGTAGCTACCAAAGGACTGGGCATGTGGTTGGGCTCAGGGCTTAGTCATCCCGAGCCAGCAGAAGAAGGCTGCCTGCTGTTTCTCATCATAGTGTGAAAACCACTGAGACTGAGAGTCGCTGCTGAGAAGCTCCAGCACCACAGCCAGGGCCTGGTGTCTGTGAGCTGGCAGGAGACCTGTTGTCCCAGAGCCACCTGAGCCAGTCAGTACACTCAGAGGCAGAACAAAAGGCAGGAGCTCCACCAGCAAGCTCCACTCAGAGGAAACATCTCTTCAGAGACCAAGAAAGCCTTTGATCTTGGTGAGAAACTGACTACTCTCTCTTCCCCATCCATCTTTCCACCCTCTGTACGTGAATTTGTTCACCCATCTCGCCAGCAGGCATCAGCCTCCACACCACCTCTCCACCTGCTGATGCCTCACGGAGGCAGGCCTCCATCCATCAGACCCCCCATCCCTCCTTCCACCTCTCCATTATGTACAGGAATCAGACAAACCTGGATTGGAATCCTGGGTCTTGCTTCCTAGCAGAATTTGGGCAAGTCACTAACCTCTCAAAGTCCTCTCACCTGTGAAATAAAGGGAAAATCTGCTGCAGCTGGGGTGACGATTTAAAGACAGAGTGGACATACCAATGCCTGGCCTGAGCAAATGTTCATCCCCTGTTTCTGCAAGTGGGCCAGGATCTATACAAGAGAAAAAACCGCTACATCCCGCAAGACATACAGAGAAATGCATTTTATTTTTATATTTTGAATCTCCAGTGTTTTACTGGTGTGCAGTCCCCCGGGACATCCAGAGATGGGCGGTGGCCAGAGCAGTTCGGGGTCCTGGTCCCTCCTGGACTCGCAGCAGAAAGTGCCACCTAGTGGACTGGCAACCAGTGGGGTCCCTGGTAGGTCCCTGGTAGGGTTGCTGTCTGCTGTCGGGTGGAATTCTGAGCCAGCCGGAGGTCCCAGTCCCCAGACTGCACTGCCCTTGTTCGGATGCAGTTCACCCACGGCACTCGGGGGCCCCGGACTGCTGGGACCCTTTTGCTTTGTGGATGATAGCTAGCTCGCTTTTGCCTACCCTGGCCCAACTCCCCTTTAAATGTTTCCAGAATTGGGCTCTGTGCTGACAGGTCAGAGCCTGGAGGCTGCTTTGGCTTCTGTGTCTCCCTCTCTCTCTGCCCCTCCCCTGCTTGCACTCTGTGTGTGTGTGTGTGTGTGTGTGTGCGCGCGCGCGCGCGCGCCTCTCTCTCTCTCTCTCTCTCTCTCAAAAATAAATAAATAAATAAATAAATAAATAAATAAATAAATAAATTGTTTCCAGGAAAAGAAAAAAAAAGAATATTCTAGCACCTCCTAGTTGCTGAGTGTCTGTCACCCATCAGAAACAGGGCTGGGGGCTTCATGTGCATGGTCTCTAATCCTCTAAATGACCCTTAGGGAGACCCAGAAGTTGCCCCATTTTCAGTGAGAAAACTGAGATTTACTGAGGTTGGGTTATTCACTTAAGGCGAGGGTCACACAGTCAAACCCCTGGACTTGTGGCTGCACTTA
This sequence comes from Leopardus geoffroyi, assembly GCF_018350155.1. Classification (NCBI taxonomy): domain Eukaryota; kingdom Metazoa; phylum Chordata; class Mammalia; order Carnivora; family Felidae; genus Leopardus; species Leopardus geoffroyi. The sequence continues at coordinate 143,192,857 of NC_059337.1, read as the reverse complement.
CCTTCTGTAAGCCCAGCGCCCCCCCCTGAAAATGCAGGAAAGATTTTGGACACTGCTTCGAACGCGCCAACTGCAAGAGAAATTTATGAGTCAACTGGGGATGTTTGAAGGCTGAATAGATGTTGGATGACATTAAAGAAAGGCTGTTAATTTTTTAACTGTGAAAGTGGCATTGTGGCTATGTTTTTAAAACAGAAAAGAGTCCTTCTTTTTTAGAGATATGCACTGAAATGTGCTCGGAGGAAACAATATGGTGTCTGGAGTTTGCTTCAAAATAGTCTGGGGTGGGGGTTGGAAGAGGTCAGTGCAAGGCTCAGACCAAACAAGAGGGGCCGACAGCTGTTGGCACCTGGGCGGCAGCAATGTGAAAACTGTGTACATTGTAATAAAAATAGGTATTCCTTCCTCTGCTTTTGTGTTGCTTCAAAGTTTACGGAATAGAAGGTTTTAAAGACCAACAGGTAAAAATACAGAGCAGGAGGGGAGGGGGCAAGAAAAGGGAAGCCATTTAAAAAAGCAAAGGGGCCCAGGGTCCAACCTCAATGTTGGGGGGTATTAGGGAGCTGATTCATAGGAACGAATGCCTCCAAAGTGGAAAGGGTAGGGCCACCTGGGTAGCTCGGTCGGTTGAGCATCTGACTTCGGCTCAGGTCGTGATCTCACGGTTCGTGGGTTCGAGCCCCGCATCGGACTCTGTGCCGACAGCTCAGAGCCTGGAGCCTCCTTTGGATTCTTCGTCTCCCTCTCTCTCTCTCTCTCTCTGCCTCTTCCTCTCTCTCTCTCTGTCTCTCTCAAAAATAAACATTAAAAAAAAAATTTTTTTTTTAAGTGGAAAGGGTACAAGAAAGGGGCCAGGGCTGGTGGGAGCAAGCCGTTCTGAGTTGGGTGGATTAAGGAGAAAGGACTAGGGTGCAAGGGTGCTAAGGAACAAGATGCCCAGCAGCCACCCCCAGGCCCTCGTGCCTCCCTCAGACCCCACCCCCGTGCTCCCCCTAGGCCCTCCAGGCCCCTCACAGACTCTCCTGCCTCCCTCAGACTCCCCATGTTCCCCTCAGACCCTCCTGCCCCCCAGGGGTGTCCTGTCAACCTCTTAACTGGCTCTAAAGGGACCTGACAGCACCCCCCTCCTCCAGGGCCGAGGAGTCCTGAGGAGTCCACCTGAGGAGTCCTTCCTGAGCCCAGCTTGGCTGGTAAGGATTCAGCTCTCTAGCTTTCAAATGCCTTTTTTTTTTTTTTTTCTGGCTTTATTTTTTAGTTGGTTTTTTGGAAGGAAAGGAGTTAGTGCTTTTGCCCTCAAACTGTGTACCAAGCTGCTTTCACTGTCCTGAACCCCTTTCTCCCCCCTCTCTCAGCGTCCCCCTTCTCCATCAGTCATATCTCCCACCGCAAACCGACAAACGCTAGACCCCAGGTCCAACCAATTGCCCCAGACCCTAGGGACCAGCACAGGCCCCTCCACCTCTCCCCCAGTTCTGGCCGGTCCACAGTGGCCAGACTCTCTGTGCAGGGCGGGGGTGGGGGGGCTTCCTGGACACCTCGCCACCCTGGAAACGCTCCCTCCCTCACCCCTCATTCCTCATTTTGGAAAGTCTGCCGGCCACCCAGCGGACAGTTCCTCCCACCAGACCCTCAGGCAGCCTGCTGCATTGCAGCACAGCCCTCAGTGAGGGAGGGGTGCAGCCTGCAGCCACCCCGAGCCAGAGCCTGTCACCCCCCGCCCAGCTGTCCCGGGGCAGGGACTGGCCCCCTCTCCCCGCCCGCATTTAAAAGCGCAGCTACAAAACCAAAAGCACCAGCCCCTACTGACTGTCTCCCCCTCCTCACTTTCCGGGCTCAAAAATGTGGCCCAGGCAGCCCCCTTGTGGCACTTGGGGGCGCCACAGACTCTTGGCTGGTGTCTGAAGAATTCAGACTGTCTGATTCCACTGCACCGTGAGTTGGCACAAATCTTAAGTGGCCCAAGTCCTACCCGATGCAGACCTGGCTCACCGCCTCTCTGAGTCGGGGGCACAGCTCTCCTCCCTCCTTTGCTCCCTCCTCACTCCCTCCTCCCTCGGCCCTCCCTCCCCGGAGCCAGAGCTCTCCTGTTGAATACTGCTCCGAAGCAGACAGGTGTCTGAGGACTGGAACGGTGGTGGGGGGTGCAGGGAGGCTGTGGGAACAGGGGCTTTTCTCACAGTGACATTTGGTTTCCATCACCATCTCACGTTTGGGGAAACTGAGGAGCAGGGAGGCTCGTAGTCCCTGTGCCTGTCAGAAAAGGGGCTGGAGACCCTCCCTCCGAGAGTGGGTTCCAGCTTAGAGCGGCTCCCTGAGGTGAGGGGCTGCCCTGATGACTCCCCTTCTCCCCCCCCCACCCCCCCACTCTCAGCCATCACGCCCTCATCCCCTCCAAAGCCAGTCCTTCCCAGGAGGAAGCTCTAAGTGCTCTCCCCCCACCACCACCCTCCCCCCTCCCCCCTCCCCCCCCCCTGCCATGAACTCCAACCTCTCTAACGCACCGTCCACATAAACAAGCCCCAGCCCCCTCCGTCTCTATCTGCAATCTGCTTGGAGGTGGGCAGGGCCCTCTCCGCATCAGGTTAATAATGCCATTTTCATAAGCCTCTGCCCATAGGTGCTCCCACCTAATTTTGAATCTGCCCTTCAAACGGATTGGGCCACAGAGGAGCTGGGATCTCAAGCACCGCTGGGAGGTGCTTACAACTAATCAATCTATCCCCTGCCCACCCACGCCCCCCCAGCACTCAGCACTGCCTTGCTGAACAGTCTTCGGCAGCAGGGTGTGGTGGGGAGCTTCCGACAGCCTGGGGTTCCATCCTAGCCCGACCTCACACCAGCTGAGAGACGGTGAGTATGGGATTTCACATGTCCCTGCCTCAGTTTCCTCATCAACTGAATGGGGATGATGAGGCTGGTGCTCAGAGTTTTCACTGGGGTGAGTCCTAGGCAGACAGCCCGGCCCCTAGGCAGGGCTCCAAGAAACCTCCACTGTTATCATCCCCCCCTTGATCACTTGATGCATGGTGACTTACTCCCTGTGTCTCTCCCCCACCAGGCTGAGTTTCCAGGACAGGAAGCTGACCGGCACTGCTTGGTGGCCAGCCTCCCCCTCGGGTCTGGGCCTGAGAAGGTAGGTACGCTGTGGTGGTTTGGAGAATGGGCGCATGGGTGGATGGCCGTTTCTCACGGTCTGTGGGATGCCCAGACCCCACTGGGTTTCTGGCTCCCAGAGGCCCCCCACCACTGCCTAAGCTAGCCCTTCTATGCAGCGGCAGGGAAAAGTGTTCCCTCCTGCCTCACCCTGGGGCCCCTGGTGCAGTCACATACAACGCGAATTCTTGATGCAAGAAATGCAGAAAATGCAATAAATGCGGTTTCTGCCGCCTGCTGCATCTACTGTGAGCTCACAGGCCAGGGGCTGCCTCTGGCTGACATGTTTCGTGCGGTTGAGCCCACAGAGGGGTCTCCGGCAGGCGAGCTTCCCGTCTGTACTCGGGGCAGGGTCTCCCGAAAGGCCAGACGGTTTTCCTCCTCGCACGCCACTTGTTACACGTGCGCCTCCCTCCCTGGGTCCCGCTGTCTACTCCGTAAGCGTTCATGAAGTGTCTGATGTGTGCGAGGCCACTCTTATCTCATTCCGTCTCACGGGGAGGGAGCCCCGCTCTTATCTACTTTTCAGGGGAAAGCCGAGGCTCTGAAAAGCAGAGGGAATCGCGTGGTCTCACAGCTAGGAAGCGGGGAGTCCGGCTCGGGCTGGTGTGTCTGTCTCGGGAGCCCCCCAGCCCCACCGCGGCCGCCTGCTGCCGCTGCTGCTGCCGCTGCTGCGGGCTGACCAGGGCCGGCCAGCCGCCAGCGGCTCCTGCAGAAAAGGCAGGGGGTTGCATAGAGAGCGTTCTCCCTGGCAACTAGCAAAGGGGCCATAAAAAACGGAGGGCTCAGACGCCGCTTCACAGAGAGATCCGAGCAGCTGGACTTGGGAGGGGAGACCCGCGCCCTCCCCTGGGCTCTCGGCAGAACAGCAGGGCAAAGGGGCTCCGTCCCAGACCCAAGCGGGGCAGGGGCAGAGGCGCCCGGGACAGGTGTAGACGGCTGTGATCGGGACGGGGACGGGGACCCCAAATCTGATCCCTCGGCGGGTGGGGGGCTTGCTAGTCAGCCCGGAGACGAGAAGGCTGAAGTGAGCTTGCCGCCTTGCAAAGAGCCGAGGGCAGAGGGGGCCAGGGGGCTGTGGCGGAGCAGCGGAGGCAGAGGCAGAAGCAGGGGAGGGCTCGGCAAAGCAGCTCGGTGTGCGAGCCCTGAGCGGGCTGCTCAGGGAGAGAGGGAGCTCCCTGTTACGGGAGGCATCCGAGCAGAGAGAGGCAGGCCGGTACTTGGCCGGGAGGCTGCAGCAAGGCTCCCTGCCCGGGCTGGCAGCCCGCACGTCTAGGCCTCTGAGAAGCTCCTAGAGAGCTAAGTCCCGAGCGGGGCTGGCTGCAGAGGAGGCAGGCTGGGGTCAGAGCAAGGATGCACAGACTTTCCCATGTACCTTGCCCTGAGCTGAATGGCAAAGGCACCGAGATGGCTGGTGGAGCGCTTCTGTCACAATGAGGCAGTGAGGGAGAGGAGCAGAGAATGGGGGTGAGTGCTCGGGGCCAGCGGGGGCGGTGGGGGCGGGGGAGGTGGGGGGCTGTCTTGCAGCCAACTCCCCATCTGGGGGGGGGGAGCGGGGGGGGGGGCCGGGCCGAGCCACCTGGAGTGGCCAAGTGCCCGCCCCAGCTCCCAGGCCCAGAAAGGCTGGCCTGGGTCCTCTCTGGGGCAACAGGCTGGTGCGGCGGGCGGGGGGAGCCTTCCTGCGGGGGAAGTAGGAGGAGGGGGGTCTGGTGAGTGGAGAGGCCGCCCGGTCATGGGAAAAGCAGGGCCCTTTTCTGGAGGCTGGGCCGCAGCCACGGATTCAGCCGGCTGCTGGACCATGACTTGGATGCTCTGGGGACTCGTGAAAGCCCCCTCGCCCGGTGACGGGGCCCAGGGGCCTGCATGTTGATGAATGCGGCCCACGGCGCATCGGGCGCTGGCTCTCCAGGCCCATTCACGGAGGCTCGGTTCCCAGGAACTTTGGGCGGATGGGGCCTTTATCAGGGGACCCCTCCCCAGACGAGGCTCTGTTCTGCAGTTTCTAAAGGAGTTTTCTTGTCTTTGTTTCCAGTGCAGGCACTCAGCGCGCGTGCACGTGTGTGTGTGCGTGTGTGCGTGCGTGTGTGTGTGTGTGTGTGTGTGTGTGTGTGACAGGCTGGCAGAGGGGCCAGCCGGGTTCCTTGTCTGTGAAAGGGCCAGGCTGCCCTAGCTCACCCTCGAGGCAGGGACACGCTTCCACGGGACAGTAGGATTCGGGGAGGGCAGAGACACCGGGGACCCAGGGATGGAGCTCCTGTCACTGCAGCCTAATTGTCCCGCTCCGGATAATCCAATCCAGCCAGGGCACTGTCGGGGTCCCAACAGCTGCTCTGACCCGCCGTGGGGGGGCAGCAGCGTGTTGCTGGTGGAGAGTGCAGGCTGGCTCCCCACAGACAGACAGACTGCCCCCCGCAGCCCCTCTTAGGAGCTGCGAGCTGGCACTTGGGGAAACTGCTTGTCAGAGCCTGGGGGTTTTGTTGTTATTTTGTCACTGCTCTCGTTTTTTTAATCTATTAAAGGATTGCTTTGAAACTGTCATTCGAAAATGTTGGGTAAAATGGTATTTGCATATGCGTAACTGTCTCTGCGGCATTTCATGGGGGAGGGGAGGGAATGCGGGGTGCGGAACAGAAGTCACGCACACGGAGAAATTTTGCAAATAAAGGTTTCTGGTCAGGGGTCGAGGGTGGTGCAAGGAAAGAGCTCAGAATTACACTGGTGTGGGTCTGAAAAGTCACCTGACCCCAATCCCTAACCAGGCAAAGGCCACAGGGCAGCAAACCTTTTAGCCCCCGATGCTGCAGGGGCTGCAGGGGCGCAGGCAGGCTGGGGAAGGGGCTCCTGCTGAGAGGGAGGCACTATTCCCCTCCCCATTAAAGCTCCAGACACAAAGAGGCGGGCTCCCCTGCCTCTGTCCCTGTCCCAGCCCTTGCGTCCCTGCCCCTGCCTGAGGGGGTGGGGAGGGGGGGGGGTTTCAGCATGAAGCAGGGGCTACGGGGCAGAGGGGTAGCGGGCAGAGGGCAGAGGGCAGAGGGTAGAGGGGCAGAGACTGAAGCAGCTCCACAAACAGCCCTGGGTGAGCTACTGCAGAGTAAATAAACCAAACGTTCTGGAGAGAGGAGTCTTTGTGCCCCACAGCCGCCGAGGAAGCTCACTTTTGTGTAAAAGGCAACACACGAGCCCATGCTTGCACTAGGTAAGGCTGCCCTACGCACAAAAACCTCCTTCAGGCTGGGCCCGGCCCAGGGAGCGTTTTCTGTGAAATTCAGGAGAAGTCCGGTTTAGCCAGAAGTTTTTCCAGGAATTATTAACCTCTGGAGACTATAACCACTGTTCCTTCCGAGCCGCCCTTGCCAAAGCCTATAAAATACAAGCCTAAAAAATCTGCCTGAAGAGCAGTCTGACGTTTTATATATATTTATAAAAAAATAAAATAAAATAAAATAAACTATTGCCAAACTTTTCAGGAGAACCCAATTAAAGCCGGCGGGGGCAGCCCTTCCCCGGCCCCGGGGTGTTGAGAGAGAAAGGCCGGTGTTTCCCTTGGGTGGGGGGTGGGGTCTGCTCTGGGGCCTTTATTCCCTGCTCATACTCTTCCAGCCTTTTTATTTTCCCCTGCGGGTCTCCGGGAGGGAAGGTGAAGCCTTTCAGACGGGCCGAGATGGGAAAAGCTCCTGTTTTCCAGCCGCTACTGCGCTGAGTGATTTATTTCTGCTATTGTCTCACTATGCCTATCGCTACGCGGTGTGTACGTATGCTTTTCCGATCAGGAAACTGAGGCACAGGAATTCTTGGGGCCTTGCCAAGGACATGCACGCCATGTCCGTTCTGTAGCTGGGTTTGTGCTGAAGATGGCCGGCTTCTCAGGGTGGCTCCCACCCACCACCCTGGGGGGGAGAAAAAGAGGACCAAAACCTGGAGCAGGTCGAGGGACATTTGTCCCTCTCACAGGCAGGTGAGGCCCTCTGACCCCAGGGTGATGTGGATCTGGCATCACAGTCCCTCTGCCCCAAAACCTGTGCTCCTCGAACACAACCCTGTCCCTGGAACCCTCACCATCCCCCCAGCCGGTGGCTCTGCTGTCACATACGAAGACTTACCTCCTTCTTAGGTTCTGGGACCAGGCCCCTTTTCCTCTCGCAAGGAGAAGTTCATAAAAGACGTAATCAACCATTGCCAGGCCACGGTTATGTCCCCCAAACCCATCACCAGCACACTCGCCCGGGAGATGCTCTCATCCCTCACTCACAGACCACGACCCAGGGTTCTGGGGTCCTCGTGGCAGGCATGGAGGGAACCTGGTGTTGCACCCCAGAGGGCAGGACAGAGCAGTCTGGGGCAGTGGGGGGAGGCCTGGGCTCCCAGGCGTGTGTTTGTGGTCTGAAGGCATTCATAGCACTCACCCAGTGTGCAGTCCTCAGGAGAAAATGGGAGGTCTTTTCAGTCAGGGGAAGTCAGATCCAGGCAACACAGGGGGCCGAGGGCACTGGACAGGGACAAAGGAAAGGGGGGGGATTAACATGTGGCTGGTCATGAATTCTAGAAAAATACAAAACCTTCTCCTGAACTAGGAAAACATGTCAATGAGGCATTGCCCTTTGGGGGGACTATACTTTGCTGGACTTTTGAAGGAGGTGTTAGGGGCAGTTCACCGTGGGGTGCATTTCAAAGCCTGGTCCTAAGGGCTCAAGAGAAGCCGGTTGAAAGGTCACGGCCAAAGCCCCCAAGTGTAAAAGGCTGGGCCCACACAGACAGGAGCAGTAGCTCAGGCCCGCAGTGTGCCTGCAGGGGTGGGGGTGGACAAGGGGTGAGGGGAGAGGCTGGGAAGCTCCCACCCAGACCCCGAAGGGTCCTACGTGCCAGGCTAAGGCTTTTGGATCACATCCCAGAAGTTCCAGGAAGTCAGAGGGAGGATTTAAAAGCAAGACAGTGACAAGGTCAAAATGGCATTTAAGAAAGATCACACAGTGAAAATAAACTTTGCAAACCATTTAACCCAGCTACCCCACCTCCAAGAAATGGGGATAAAGGAACAGCCACAGATGTGTTTACAGACCGAGCTATAAAAAAGCTCGTTGCAGGGCTGTTAGCAATAACAAAACGGGAACGGCTCAGGTCCTTTTCAATGGGCACCGGTTGAGCAAAATTGTATGAATTAAAATTTCGGTTCATGACGCGCTCATTCGTTTGTGCAAGGATCACTTTTATTTTATGGATTCACTTTTATTTATTTGCATAAATAATAGAACAAACACCCATGAGCCTGTGACCCACCCCCACCCCCGCCCAAACGACCAGGACTTTGACCAAAGCTTCTATCCGGACACATTCTCCCCCACCCCCCCTCCCCCGCTGCCCCCCAGCACGTTTACAGCTGGGATTTTGAACAATAGGAGAGGGTCTAATCAACAATGGTGCTTACATACCCCGGAATATTAAACAGCTCTTAAAAAGAATGTAACAGCGGAGACCTATTGTCTTTTAATGGACCTCAGTATTTTGCGCAGAACTAGATTAATCATGATTCTTTGTTCATAAACACTTCGTCATCATTGGTCCAGGCTTGGCCCTCTTTTATTTTGCTAATTTATGCATCCATATATTCATTTGTGATAATGTCATAAACACTTGTGAGCTGATCCTCAGATCCCGAGCTCAGAAATTACTGACACCTGCCGCCACGCTCCGTCCCCACGGGGTAAGGACCTGGGGCTTTCACGGCAGCGGCAGCGGTGAGGGGGTTAAAGCAACCCGGGTGCACGCAGATTACAGGGTACTAAGGTGTGTTCTAAGGAACGCTGTGTCGATCTTTATTATCTCCAAGCGGATGCCTGTGTGGAGACAAATGCTAAGCTACGCAGAAGGAAACGGACACTATGATGTAGTTTGCGTAAAAAATAAACAAAATCATCTATTTCAGAGATCTATTTATATACGTACATAAGTGCTCAGAAAAATGTCTGGAGCCTTGCACCTGAAACTGATAACAGCGGGGTGGGGGGGGGAGCGGGGGGGGGGGGCGGGCGGAGCTGGGCTTGGGCCTGGGCCGGGGGGGGGGGGGGGGGGGCGGGTACAGATGGCTTTAGCTTTTATGTGCAGTATTTAGTTTTTAGTAATGAGTGTATTCATTATCAGTGCATTTCTTGCATAATTAAAATAAACATTTTGTGTGGGGTTTTTTTTTTTTTTTTGGTTTTTTTTTTTTTTTTCCATTTGTTTGTTTGTGGGGCTTGGGTGGGGGGAGGGGTTGTTTTCCTTTTTTACAAAAACAAAATGAGCATTTTGGCTGAAGGCCCAGGATCAGGCACTTACCCCAAAACAAGCTCTGCAGACATGGGGGGGGGGGGGGCGGGGATTTATTTTATCCCAAAGATCATTCCGTTTTCGATTTTATATGTTCTCAAGCTGGAGCCCCGGGGCCTCCCGATGGCGTGTCAGTGACATGAGGCCAGCAGGTATGTGCCTGCCGGCTGCGATTTCGCCACCCACAGGCCCCAGATCCTTCCAGAGCCGCCCAGCGGCTGTCTGCAATGCACCCATCGGGGAGGACTTTCCTTTTCGGTCTTTAAGAGGCCCCAAAAGTTAATGCCCTGGCCGGTGTTCTCGGGGATTAGCTAACCGGAATGAGAATTCCAGGAGAATTCGACATGAGATAGGCCTGGCGGAGTGGACGGGCGGGCCTCCGGGGAGCGGCGGCCCCTCGGCTCACATGCGTCAACAGCCGCCGCAACTTGCAGGCAGCCAGCCGGGGCCTTGCCGTGTCCTCTGACAGCGAGATTCCCGTGCAGAACCCACAGCTGCCATGGTCACCCCCCAGCTCTAATCAAGAGGGAGCGAGGCTCAAGGGCACGGGTATTTATTTCTAACCCATCTGCCCCCCTTCTTGTCCTGGGTAGCACATGGCACCGTGGCCTCCCATCAGAATGCCCTCTCCCCAAGACACCTCGGCTCCTGCTTGCTCGCTAAGCCTCAGACTCAACTCCCCAGGCCCCTCCACAGCTGTCTCGGCTGTCAGAATCCCCGAGCAGGCGCGGGGCTGAGTGTGCGGCAAAACCCATCCTAGTCTCGTCCGCAGATGGAGGGGCCGAGGCTCAGAGGCCTCCCCGCCCAGAACACAAAACTAAGCCAACTTTAAATCCCATCAGTCTGAGCCCTCTGTCCGGTTCCAGCCTGGCCTCCAACTGCACAGAGCCACTAACCCATCCCTCGGTTAGAGTCTTCTCGCCAACACAGACAGGGACCTTCTAGAACTTTCCTCCCCCCTGCCAGGCAGAGATCTATTTTCAACCGTGACTTTGTGCGGAAGAAATGTGAGCACAGGTTAACCAGCCGTCTGCCAGCTCTTAATCGCCTTTCCTGCACGCGAGGCCCTGCTGTTTATTACATAGTATTTTCTTTTGGCCTGGGTTTGGTCCCGGTGAATACTTTGGGGTATCTGTCATCGTTCTTCAGATAGGAAGTATCTTACGATAAATAAAAATAAAATGTGGTACCCAGGTTGACATCACCTGCATCCACCTCGGGGCCAGGGTAATTCAACACGAAGACATTCACTCCTCCAGGAGGCTACATAAATCCAGGCAATGCCAGTACACGTCATATAGCTGACTCAAGGCTCTCCGGATCCCAACACTGACCCCGACCGTCCCTACTCCCCTGGTCTTCCCTCTGGGTTCGATGAAAACGAGAAGGGCTTTCAAAGAGGCCGGGGACAGATGCCCCTCAAGTAAGAGTTCTTTCTATCTGTGTTGAGTGCCTACTATGTGCCAAGCGTTTTCTATTTTGATTTCACCTAAGGTGTCAAGGCAACACTTGAAGATGGCTGTCCCCATCCTACAGAAGGAGAGGGGGATTCACTGTCACTTGACCAAGGTCACCCAAGGGAGCCGGCCCTGTTTGGCCCCCAGCAGGCCCCCCGAGCCCCCATCAGAGATGTCCCGCTTGTCGGCACCCCTGTGTATCATGGTCAGAGATTTTAACACCTCCCTCGATTTCACGTAACAGAGTAACAGCATTATTCTGCGTTTCTCATCATATTCCCACATTAATGCGATGTGACCCTGTACTCCTCACTGCCTCTACCTCCCCAGAGTCTTGTGTAAAGACAGGGCGCACATACCTGGTCTGCTGTGGGGGTCAGCGTAGGAGGGTCCCATTCCCCTCTGGGCAGGTGTGGTATCCCGAGGGTACAGGGGCCAGGGCTGGGCCGCACCCTGGCCTCTGGAATCCACTGACTCACTGCCCATCCAGGGGGCAGTGAGCCTCAACTGCAAAATAAAAGGCTCAGGTTAGTTCCATTCTGAGGGGCCCACACATTTGCAAATTGTCCAAATTTACAACTCAGAAAAAATAAATGCATTTTTCAGACCTTTCGATTCGATCCTGGGCCAGGCATCTGCTCCCTTTCTGGGGGAAAAGCTGTCTCACCTCCAGCCACCTGGGAGGGGGGAAAAGAGACTGCTCACAGAGTTCAGCCCGCCTCTCGGAGCCCCCCTCTCGGAGACGCCGCCTCGGGCCTCACCTGCTGCCTGCAGCCCTACTGTGTGCCAAGGGAGGGTGGGATGGCATAGCAGGCACACACTGGCACCAGGGGCAGGACAGAACACCACGGGGGCCCCCATGGGCGGGGCCCCAGGTGAGGGAAGGGCCAGCAGCCTGGGCAGATGCTACTTACAAGAGTCTTTCTCGGGGTCACACAAGGGACCCAGACCCCAGACTCACATCAACTCTCATGTGCATTTGCCAAGAGCCAACTGGGGGTCTGACAAGAACAGGGGTCTTGCCAAGAGCTCGGGAGTCCAGGGGGAGAGCTGAGCACGAGCACCAGTGTGGACTCGGTGGCTTGTGCGTCCACGGGAGGTGCGACCTCAGGCCAGACCCAGCTGGAGAATGAGGTCAGGCCTGTGAACGATTCGAGATTTGCCCCCGAGCCTCAGGTGCCTCTTCTGGAAAACGGGGACGATAAAAGTAACACCTTCACAGGCTATCTGGCACATAGTAAGTACTCAAGACGTAGGATGGACGTACCCGAACGTAGGAATGGGACACAGGCCTGGGAGAGAAGCAGGAAGGCAGGCTGTGGAACGGGCTGGGGTTAGAACAGGGAAACGTGCATGCACGTCCCAAGGCCTGGACTTTCACGATTAAAGAAATAAATGTATCCGATTACTTTGTAGAAAGAAGGCAGATTCCAGTCGACAAGGCGACAGGATCAGAGCTGCTGAACAAGTGCATCAAAGGTAAGACTTGTGATGGAGGTACCATGCTGACCTCCCCCTGGCGGGGGGGCGGGGGGGGGGCTTGTTGGTGGGGTGGGGGGCGCTGTGCTGGGCAATACATGGGACAGGGGTTTGGCCGGCCGGCACTCAGGAACAAAGGTCAAAGGGAGCATTTGTCTGCAGGAAAAAAAACACGACATGGGGGACTAGGTACCTCGCTCAAACACCCGAGTGGCTATAATTAGTAGGTCCAAGGCCAGCTGTCCTGTCCCTCTGCCGACAACCAAATTAGCCAAAATGAGCTGGCAACGACCACGTGACCTTTTCAGGGCGATGGGGGCAGACACTGAGGCCCCCTCTGGTCTGGCCTCCCGTCGGGTCACGAGGCTGGGCATACGGATACCATGGAACGAAAACAGGCTCTCTGGCCGAGGTTCCCTCGGGGCCCCCCAGCGGCCACTGTCCACCCCCGACCCAGGGCACGCGTTCCTGCTTTCTCCTTCCACGGTGGAAACGGGAACACTTGACTTTGCACACCGTCTCTTCCTTCCTGACCTGGGCTCTCTCAGTGCGGGGCAATGGGAACTCTGTCCCGGGCCAGGCGGCGAGGATGGTGCCCGACACAGAGCAGACGCCGGGGAAACATCAGTTTCGATAAATGAATTCTAACTGCCCCCGTCTGGATGGCGCTCGCCTCCACCTGTGCACAGCCCACCCCTCGCTAGCTTCCCTCATCAGCCGGCTGCTGCCGGGACGCTCCGTGGTCTCGCTCCCGATGCCACGGCCACTGCTAATTAGAGCTCCGGGGCAAGTCACTTCGGCCCTGAGGCTCCGGCACACTCGCTTGCCTCACGGCGTGAGTGTGGAAATTAAAGCTGGCCCAGGCGTGAAAATGTCCTCTGAGGGCTGACCGTCCAATTACAACAGGTGTCCCAAGAGTCCTCATGGTAATCCCAGGCCTTTCCTTGTCGGGAGTGTCTCCCAGCTTACAAGGGGCCCATCTCCCCTGGGGAAGGAGTCTGCCTCCCACTCTGGCCATACTTCCACTTGCATCAAGGCCGAGCCCCCCTCATCTCCCTCCACGTCCTCACCCCCCTTCTCCAAGAACCCTCTGCCCCGAGGCCTACAGTTCCTGGCCCGTCCACGCCAGGCACAGAGGGACCCAAAGAGATTCCCCTGAAACCACCCCGCTCCTCCCGCTCCAAGGTCAGACAGGATAAACCAGACAGGACCAGCCAGGCTGTGCTCCCAGGCACGACTTGTATGCGGGGACCTCTGTTTAAATGAGATAGTATGAGGATCCCCAATTTCTAACACTATCTTTAAATAGTAATGAGGTGGGGCGCCTGGGTGGCGCAGTCGGTTAAGCATCTGACTTCAGCCAGGTCACGATCTCGCGGTCCGTGAGTTCGAGCCCCGCGTCGGGCTCTGGGCTGATGGCTCAGAGCCTGGAGCCTGTTTCCGATTCTGTGTCTCCCTCTCTCTCTGCCCCTCCCCCATTCATGCTCTGTCTCTCTCTGTCCCAAAAATAAATAAACGTTGAAAAAAAAAAAATTTAAAAAAAAAAAAATAAATAAATAAATAGTAATGAGGACCCCCAGCTTCCGGAATTGAGTCAGGGTGGGGTCGCTGAGCTCTATCTGCTCAGCCAACCCCCTCTTCTTACCGCTGCTCCCCAGGTCACCCCTCAGGCACCTCCCAGGACCCCCGAGCTATAGGAACAGAGTGAGAACACCCCCTGCCCAAGCCCTCCTTGCAGTTCTGGGTAAACTGAGGGCCCAGGAAGAGAAGGTCATGCTCAAAGTGAGCGTGGGTCCCAGGCGGGCAGCTGGCACCAGCTCCTTCCTCTGCCCGCTTGCCTTGAAAGGCAAGCGTGGCCTGGGGAGCAGCTGATTGGTCTGGCCCGTTTGGGCAACCGAAGGAAGAAGGACACTCTCATGGGTGACCCCTCTCCCAGTCCCTCCCAGGATTATTCTGGGCAGAGTGATCCAGCTAGCTGCCCCCTGGAGCTGCCAGTCAAGCGAGGAGGCAGCGGGGAGGAGGGAGGGCTGACAGGGAATCGGCCACCGGCCTACTGCTAAGTCGGGGGCGCCACCCCTCGCCTCGATGGGGACCCACACACAGCGGTTTGGGGCTGGAGAAGCCCTGGGGCGACCCCCAGCTCTGCAGTAACTCCATGTCTGTCCCGAGTCACGGCCACCCCCTTCCCAGAAACTGTTTTCCCAGCGACATCTGAGGCCCAGTGCCCAGGTGAAGAGAGGGAAGAAAAACCAGAGCTGGCTGCTCTCGGTCAAGACGAGAAGGGTCTCCCAGCTGTAGGGCCCAGGTGGTCTTAATCCACAAGGCAGGGGGTGAAGAGGCAAACAGGGGTCCACAGGGGTCCACAGGACCCAGGACCCACCCAAGGTCCTCATGGGGCTCTCGGGGAGCCACCTCGGAGTCCCAACTGGCAAGCAGAGTGGGGAGAGTGACCTCACCACTGGTCTACACCAGGAGACCAAGGAGCCCCGGCCCTGGCATAACAAGGGCACATCTTGACCTCGACGTTAGTTTAACACAGTAATCACTACCAACCTGCAGCCCTGCTGGTGTCCCTGCGTGCCCACCCCCCGTCGTGATGCTCAGCAGGTCTAGGGCAATGGAGAGAGTAAACAGGGGAGGGGGGCATTTATTTCAAGGGGACCTAGCCCTCAAGACCTGGTAGCTGTGTCCCTCAAACCCAAGTGGCTCCGAGGACAGCCTGGAGGCGGGCCAAGACAGGCCAGGATCCTCACCTGGCCCCAGCCCTAACGACCATTCTGGCAACCCAGAAGGCCAAGGCTACAGGGGTCGGTGCTGGTGTCTGAGAGGGAGGAAAGAAAGGGGAGCACGTGTCAGAGGACCCCCCCGCCGTGGTCCCTCGTTTCCCCTCTGCCCTCCCGTCTCCTCTTTCTAGGCTCTCCACCTTCCTCCTCAGCAACTCGGGCTGCACACCCCCTCCCTGTCCTCACCTCTCCCCCGATCCCCGCCCCAGGCTCAACTCTGCTCCTAAATACCCCACATCTCCTCTTCCAAGCTCTATTTTTAAAATCAGATTTCCTTTACTGTACAAGTGAGCTGACACGAGGAGGTATTCGCGGAGGGATTGGCCCCCCCCGCCACCCCCCCCACACACACCCAACCCTTCATAGACTCACGCTGGCGGCCTTGACCCAATGGGCCACTTGCTCAGCAGCAAGCAGGGAGCTGACCTGGCCGAGAAGGCTCTCGGCACTGAAGGTGGTGAGGCCGGGGTGTCTGTCTATGAGTGTCGGGGGGAAGAGGGTCTGACTCAAAGACCTCAAGGGTGCTTCTGACCCAGGCCAGGTACACTAAATCCTGAGTTTTATTTATTTTTAATTCTTTTTTTTTTTTTTTTTTTTTTTTTTTTTTTTTTGCTAAGGTGGGAATTGCCAGATCAGTAGATAGATATTTCTTCAAGAAATTGTCTTGAGGTCTGAGACCTCAGCATTTATCGAGCTACATTTGTCAGACTAACACTATTACCTCTGGAGAGCCCAGAGAAGAGGTAGGGCAGCCTCTGGGCTCTCCAACTACAGCAGATGGACATTTGGAGGGCAGGAGTCAGAAGGAAGCCCGTAGCCACCTTAGAAAGCCAGACGTGGTGGGGGGGGGGGGGTGGGCAGAGGCACCTGCGCTTTGCAAAACAATGCTCCAACAATGCCCAAAGTCCTCCCCAAGGGACAGGCAGCTGAGCCCAGCGGAGCCTCGAAAGAGACACTCGCCAGCAATAGAGGGAGATCCCTGATGTTGGCCCCCCAGGACCCTGCACTCACCTCCAGTGCGACATCTGACATGAGGGTGTGGTCCTTTTCTCCTTGCTAGGGACGTTCTGCAAGGCAAGATTGTTTCCAATTCTTCCCGTCTCAGGGAGCGCACACAGTGCCTGGCCCAGAAAAAAGAATCGGGACATGTTGCTGTAATGAATTAATGAAATGTAGACAGAGGGATTAGCTTAACAACATAAAAAGAGCCAGGACTCTAAAATTAAGATGAGTTTAGAGGCAGGAAGGAAGAAACCCGGTCTTTGAGGAGTAAAGTGTGAAGGAGCAAAGAACTGCATCTAGAAATTGGGGAGGGTGAAAATTGTTGCTTTCGTGCAAAGGAACTGAAGCTTTATTTTCTAAGCACTTGAGCAAGTGTAAAGATTTTCTTAATGCAACAAATATCTGGTCCAATTTTCGTTTCATGCTCAGGCATTTGGATTTTATGCCTTAGACATGAAATTCGCAAGGTTTTACAAACACCGTGATTGAAGATACTGAGATGTTGATATATGTTGTTAGTGATGAAAATAGAGGAAAAGATTTTAAGCGGGACTCTAGGAATAGATGTGGCATTGGGGGGGGGTCTTTATTTTGAGGAGTGACTAGAACCAGTTTTTATATCATGCTAAGGAGTCTGGATTCTTGCCAAAGGGTCTTAAGAAATGTGATGGTGAGATTTTTGCTTGTGGAAGATAAATCTGCAGGAAAAAAACGTGAAAAAATGTATTTTAAGGCTAACAGCTTTGGACTTTATAACACAGGGAACACTGAAAACCTGTAAATACAAAAGCAACAGCCACGAATTTAAGTATCCTGCAAAAACCTTTGCACTTTCTATCTCGAGGGGTGCCAATGTCTGGCTTTCAGAGATTTGACGGGTGTCAACACCAAAACTGAAAAACTCCAATCGTAAGAGTTATAGGATCAACGCTGGGATCACGTAAAGAAATTTGAAATTTATTTTGAGGCTCTAACTTGACTGGAGTTCTGTCCATGCCTAGAAATTTGATTTTAGCCAATGAAAAGTTCTAAGAGAGCGACACGGTGAGAGTTTTCTGTGGTTGATAAATACTATGCAGAGAAATTACAAAATAAAATTTACATTTTGTGCTAAGAATTTGGACTTTTATTCCATAATTTCACAATTAAGAGACACTGTTAAGATTTTAAGAAGGAATTACAGGATCAAATTTTATATGCCGTGCTAGGAAGTGTGAACTTTATTTTAAGGGATGACAAGATCGAATTTTTATATCATGCTAATAAGTTTGGATTTAAGCCAATGAAGGGTTCACAGGAATGACGGGATGAGATTTGGGGTTTTTTTATAGACCAGTCTGCAGATAAATTACATGGTAAAATGTTGCATTTTATGTTAAGTAGTTGGGACGTTATGTTACGGGCAATGCAGAAACCTTGGAACGTCTTAAATTGGGAGTTACATGATCAAACTTATGCATTTTGGCGGAGCTACAAGACTGGGTTTTTATGGTAAAGATAATATGATCAGATTTTTATAACATGCCAAGGAGATGTGATTTTATGTGAGAGCATTTCATCTTGGGGAGGGATATGATCTCATTTTTGAACCCTCGTGCAGAGGCGGCTGGATTTTAGCCAGTAAAGGGTTTTAAGGAGTGACTGATGAGAGTTTCGTCTGCGGGGGAATTAGCTGGTCAAATGTATTTTATGCTAAGGTGTCTGGATTTGATGAACCAGATAAAGAGCACGCATCGGCAGCTCAGAGAAGCTACCCCTCGGCCCAAGTGCGCCCTGTCTGCACTTTATGCCGAACCAACCGGATCATTGATAGCAAGTTAGTATAGAGGCGGGGCAGGTCTTAGGCAGAGGTTCTATGACTGAGTTTACATACCGCGCTGAGGAGTTTGGACCTATTTTGAGGAACGACGGGAATACATATTTGTGCTGTGCTAAGGAATTTGGATTTGGGCCATTAAGAGATTTTAAGAGAGTGACATGGTAAGATTTCTGTGTTTGATAAGAGTAGTCTGCAGACATCAGGGAGCAATACGTGTATATTTTGCTAAGGAGTCTAGATCTTATCTCATAGGTGATTAAGCAATCTTATAAGGCATTAAGCATAAATTACAAGACCAAATTCGTGTACCTTGCAAGGAAGTGCGACCTTTTATTTTGAGGAATGACACGGTCAACTTTTTATATAATGCTTAGAGGCTTGGAATTAAGCCAATAAACTTCAAAACTAAGTTTAAGAAGTGGCCTGGAAAGATTTGGGGATTTATATCCATCAGTTTGCAGATACATTACACGGTAAAACTTTTTATTTTATGCTAAGTGATTGGAACTTGATATCAGAAGCAATGAAAAGAAACTTTCGTAAGTTTGAATAGAGCAGTTACGGGACAACTTTTATGTATCCTGACAAAAGTTTGACCTTTGATGCTAAGGCATATGAAGATCAGGTTTTTGTAACATGCCAAGGGTATTAGATTTTACACTGAAAACAAGAAAGGTGAATGATTTAATCAGTTATATCGTCAAATCTGTAAATATGTTGAGACGTATGGACTTATATTAAAAGGGGCAGAACCTAAGGGCGCCTGAGTGGCTCAGTCTGTTAAGTGTCTGACTTTGGCTCAGATCACCATCTCACCGTTCGTTCCTGAGCTCAAGCCCCGCCTCAGGCTCCGTGCTGACAGCTTGGAGCCTGGAGGCTGCTTGGGATTCTGTGTCTCCCTCTCTCTCTGCCCCGCCCTCCTTGTGTTCTGTCTCTCTCTCTCAAAAATAAGTAAACGTAAAAAAAAAAAAATTTTAAGGGTATAATCTAGTTTTTAAATTATCTGGCTAAGGAGTTTACATTTTAACCAATATAGGGTCTTAAAGATTTTAAGAGACATACTGAGATTTTATATTTAAAATTTTAAACAGTAAAGAGTCTTTAAAGTTTTCAGAGCGATATAGATTTTATATTTGAAATTTTTAATTTTAGCCAATTTAAATTTTTCAATTTTAAGATTTAACTTTAAGCCAACTTAAATTTTTAAGTTTTTAAAAAATTTTTTTTAATGTTTATTCATTTTTGACAGAGAAGAGAGAGAGAGACTGAGTGTGAGTGGGGGAGGGGCAGAGAGAGAGGGAGACACAGAATCCCAAGCAGGCTCCAGGCTCTGAGATGTCAGCACAGAGCCGGACACAGCCCTCGAACCCATGAATGGTGAGATCGTGACCTGAGCCAAAGTCGGACACCCAACCGACTGAGCCACCCAGGTGCCCCTGAAATTTTGTTTTAAAGTTTAGCCAATAAAATGTTTTTTAAGTTTTAAGACCTATACAGGTTTCATGTTTAAAATTTTAAATTTTTGCCAACTTAAATTTTTCAATTTTAAATTTTATCCAATAAAGGGTTTTAAGGGTTTTAAGAGAGATAGATTTCATTTTAAATTTTAATTTAAAATTTTAGCCAACGCATTTTAAATGTTAGCCAATAAAGGGTTTCAACAGTTTTAAGACATGCACAGATTTTATATCTGAAATTTTAAATTTTAGCCAACTCAAATTTTTCCATTTTAAAATTTAAATTTCAGCCAATTCAAATTTTCAAGTTTTAAGTTTTGGCCAATAAAGGGTTTTAAGAGACGTAAGGGGATTTTGATTTCTAATAGATGAGTCTGCAGATGAATTAGTCAAATTTTGTATTTCAATCAGAACTTTACATTAGGAACTTGGAATTGTACTATTATAGCAAATGCCTTATAGCACTTCAACGAGGACAAATGAGTTAATGTAGGTACTGTGCTATGTATATATTGTGGCATTGGTGATGGTGATGATGGCGATGGTGACAATGGCGATGGTGATAATGGTGATGGTGACGATGGCGACAATGGCAATGGTGATGGTGATGGTGGTGATGGTGACAATGGCAATGGTGCCGATGGCGATGGTGACAATGGCAATGGTGACAATGGTGATGGTGACAATGGCAATGGTGACAATGGCGATGGTGACAATGGTGATGGTGACAATGGCAACCATGGCGATGGTGATGGTGGCGATGGTGACAATAGCGATGGTTATGATGGTGACGGTGAAGATGGCAATGGTGACGCAATGATGATGATGGTGATTATACATAACTGGTGAATCGTGGTAAAAAATGTAATCTCTACCTTGAGGAATGACATGTGCAGAATTTATTATTCTAAGGCCTTTACATTTTAGCCAAGAAATGATTTTGGTGAATTTCTGTGTCAGGAATTTTTACGCTAAAAGGTTTGGATTTCATATTGTGAACAGTAAATAAACAACAAAACCTTTTAATCAGAAGCTCTGCAGGATCGAATTTAACAGTCACGCTAACAAGAATGTACTTAATTTTGAGAAACAGCAGATCAGAATCGCGTATCTTGTAGGGAAGTTTGGATTTTAGCCAATGAGGGAATGCTTTTTTTTTTTTTCCTAAAAGATGGGCCCCGTGGCTAAGAAGGAAACTGACAAGTAACAAAAGGTGTTAAATGTAGACAGAGCGGTAACCACAGAACTAATCTTTCGGATAACCAGAATTCAATTTGCTCTCCCAGCGGAGAAGAAATGTGCAAATAACCCCAAACCAAAACATCGCTTTAAATTCAGCCTCAGCCCACTAAAACCACCCATGACTCAACTTTCAAAATTCCCTTCCAAGACAATTAGAGGTCAGAGACACCTCATGCCCTTCCCTGTCCCACCCCTTACTCACTACCCCAGCTCTACTAGAGACACCGAGGTGGGGAGAAACCAGCCAGCAGCGGAATGGGGGGGGGTGGCGGGGAGGGTGGTCTGCTAGAGGGAAAAACCAGCCTGCCGGGTAAGACCGGAGGGCCATGTACACATGTCTGCACATGCAGAATTGATCCCTGAACCCCACCCCCCCACAGAGAGGCTGATCTTGGGAAAGTGGCAGCTTTAGGAGGGGCAGGGACCGGATCTGCAGATCTCCCTGACAAGCTCAGAGATGCGGACACTGGAAACTGAATAAACAGTAAGAGAAATCAGCCAAACATCTGAGTTAGAACCCAGTCACACGCGTGCAAGTCTCTGGCGCACAGTAGGGTTTTTGTAGACGTGTACGGGGGAGAAATGAAAGCCGACTTGTCTCTATCTGCCCTTCCCCCAGCACCAGCCCAATATCTACTGTGAATCTGAGGGAGGAAGTGAGAGCTATTTTTGGCTGCTGACCCAACTGATGGGATTGGGGCCAACCTGCCCATTTCCACCCCCCCCCCTTCCCCTGACCTTGTTAAACAGTTGGCATCAGCTAGCTAGAGATTCCCACCTCACAACCGGGGGGGGCCGGGCTTGCTCCGGGATGGCACTGACATATGACTTCTGTGACTTCTGGGTGACCAGAGAAGGGAGGGAGGGTTGACCAGGCACGTATGCCAGGGGCAGATGAAGCGGCCAGCGCATCCTGCCAGGTTGCCTGCCTACCACGGCGGCCGCTCTGGGCCTACTGCTTCACAGAATTTATGGGCTGTGAATTTCTCACAGCCGTGGGGGGGAAGCAGGCGGGCCAGATAGGCCCAGTAAGCCTAGGAGAATAGGGAGAAGGTCAGGGGCGGACAGATATTCTCTCCCTGGGGCTCCCTAAGCTGGGCATGGGAGGCTCTCCCCAGTTTCTCTCTGTTCTGATGAGCTGGGCATCTGACTTGGCCCAGAGAACCTCACCTTGACCCCGTGAGTCCCTAAACAGCTGCCTTTACTCCCCCCCCCCCCACGCCTCCCACTCCCAGATTCTGATCGCTGCGGTCCCAGTCGCTGACCGGACGCGTCACAACCTTACCAGTCTTCAGAGAACACTCCTTTCCATCCGACGAAATGATAGAACCCTCTGAAGACTCATTTGAGACGATGATGGAGCGTAAGAATCCATCATCAAAACAAATGGAGTCCTCCGAGGGCTCATCCAACACCACCGTGGAGACATCAGGCAGCGGCACGAGGGAGGCGGAGGGGCCGGCCAGGGGCCCGGCCCAAGAAATCAAAGAGCTGCCCATTGATCTCCGCCAAGACATGGAGGGGCCATCCAGTGGCCCACGTAGGGAAATAAAGGATCCACCCAATGACCTACTCCAAGACCTGGAGGAGTCACGCAATGGTTCACATCAGGAAGTGGGGGATCCGTCCAGCGAGGCACCTGGCGGGACGGAAGGAGCATCAGACGACCCATGGGGAGCCCAAGACGAAGAAGCCGACGACACTGACCTGGCCAGCGCGAGAGAGGAGGGGCACCTCGAGGAGGATTCCGAGACTTCGGAGTTCATGGCCACGGTGAGATCCATCATCTCGCTGTACCTCCGCATGCAAGACCTCAGAGAGCAACAAAGAGTGGCGGAAGAGATCTTGATGAAAGGAATCCACGCAGGCCAACTGCCCGTCCCGTCCCGCTTCTCTGGCGATCGCAGGGAATACCACGAGTTCATCGTGCTCTGCCAGCTGATCCTGCAGAGCTACCCGAGAATGTTCTGCAACGACCGGCTGCGAGTGGGGTACGTCATCTGCCACCTCTCGGGCATGGCCTTAGAGTGGGCCACAGCGCTGGTGCAAGAAGGCAGCCCCCTGATCGACGACTTCCCGGCCTTCCTAGAGGCCATGTCAGGGATGTTCGAGTACCGACAGGCACTGCGTGTAGCGGAAGACGCCATGTTCAACATCAGGCAGGGGGCTCGCACCGCCACGGAGTACATCAACGAGTTCCAGGGCCTGGTACCCACCTTGGGCTGGTCGGATGAAGTCCTGCAAGCCCACCTGTGCCAGGGGCTCAACGAGGAGATCCGGCATTATCTGTTCAGGGTCCCTCAGCCGGATTCGCTGGACAGCCTGATTGTGCTCGTCCTGCAGATTGAAGAGAAGCTGGCAGAGAGGAGGGCAATGCTCAGGCTGCCCCCAGAGGCCCGCCCGCGGAACCTGACCTGGGTCGACTCACCTGCCCCGGAGAGGTGGATGGTGAGCAGCTGGCTGTCCCGTGACCGCCGCCCCGTCATCAGCCGCGACCATCTCTTCATGCTGCTCCTGATCAGGGTGAACCCCTACCACAGTGTCGCGGTTCAGGCCCTGGTGGACTCGGGGGCAGGCGGCAACTACATGGATGAGAGGTTTGCCCAAGAGCACTACGTCGAGCTCTACGAGAAGCCCTATCCGCAGATGGTCCAAAGCGTGGACGGCTCACTGGTCGGCAACGAACCTGTCTGGCTCCACACGGAGCCCCTGGTGTGCATTCACCAGAACCACCAGGAGCCCATCGAATTCGACATCGTTCCGTCCCCCAACTTCTCCGTGATACTAGGCGTCAACTGGCTCAGGACCCATAGCCCCGACGTCGACTGGATCAAAGGCCGCTGCACCTTCCACTCTCCCTACTGTCTGCAGAAGTGCTTCCGCCCGCCCCCGCCATGCATCGCGCTGGAAAGACATGCCATAAGCCTGCTGCCCGGACTGCCGCCCCTGTACTCCGACCTGGCCGACGTGTTTAACCCGAAGGAAGCAGATGATGAGACTTCCGACCAGCCAAGCTCAGACGGATCCGATGATCTTTCTGAATCAGAGCCCTCTGAGCTTCAGCAGGCTGGAGACAGTGATCACAGCGAGACCTTTTACGAATGTCCTTCCATCGCGCCGTGGGAACCTGTGGGTGCCAGGGTGCAAGAAAGTGCCAGGCCGCGGGATGAATACTGGGACCCGCAGGACATGCTGACCAACAGACAGGACTACGTACAGATGATCCCAGAACTGTTCGACCAGTTACACGGAGCGACATGGTTCACAAAGCTGGAGCTGCGGGGCACCATCGTGGAGGAAAGCGCGAGCATTCGCCAAGCGGAAGATGTATGGAGGACGGCGTTTGGCTTCGAGCCTCAAGAGACAGAGAGTTACCAGCCCTTCCCGCTATCCTCAGACCCTACCATCCCACAGGACGTGGTCCACTTTATCCTAAAGGACATGCTAGGCTACTTCGTGCTCTCCTACGGGCAGGACGTCCTGATCTACTCCATGAGCCAGGAGGAGCACTTCCGACACGTGCGACAAGTCCTGGTCCGTTTCCGCCACCACCGCGTCTACTGCTCCCTGGACAGAAGCCAGTTCCACCGACACACCGTCGAGTTCCTGGGGTTCGTCATAACCCCCAAAGGGGTGAAGCTAAACAAGAGGATTGTGACCACCGTGACAGGCTACCCCACCCCCGGCTCGAAGAAGTCCCTGCAACACCTGATCGAATTCATCTTCCCCTACCGGCACTTCGTGGAGCGCTTCACCACCATCGCGGAGCCGCTGGCCCGGCAGCTGCTGACCAGCGACGCGTTCTCCTGGGGGGACGAGGAGCAGGAGGCCTTCGAGTGCCTGAAGCGGGCTTTCCGCAAGGCGCCCCTCCTGCACCACCCCAAGCCGCAGAACCCCTTCTACTTGGAAACGGGAGCCACCAAGACGGCTCTGCACGCCTCCCTCGTCCAAATAGACGACCAAACCGGCAAGAGGGTCTCCTGCGCCTTCTATTCGCGCAATATCTCGGCTATCGAAGTGGCCTACTCTCAACTGGAGATGAAGATCCTTCCAATAAGGGCTGCCTTCACGGTATGGTGCCGCTACCTGGAGAACACCGAGGAGCCCATCATGATCCTTCTCAACACAGAGGATCTAGCCTCTCTGAATAATGACAGGCTCACCGTACTTCTCCCCGGCCATTGGGTCTTCTTCTTCTCACACTTCCACTTCGACGTCATGGAGCGCCCCGAGCGAGACGGGGGCCGGCCTCTGCCGCCCGCGAGAAACCTCAACCGACGGCCTTTCCGGCGCAACACCGGCACCCGGGCAAGGCCGCCGTTGGCGACGGGGGGCGCCCCCCGGGGGCAGTCGCTAGACTCCGGGGAGGAGGAGGAGGAGGAGGAGGAGGAGGAGAACGAAGACGCGCCTAAGCAGGACGCGCCGACCGGGCGGAACCTGCAACAAGAGTTCCTGGCCCTGATACCCATCGACCAAATCCTCAACAGCTTCCTCGCCCACTTCAGCGTGGCCCAGATCAGGGCGGTCCTTCTGCATTTCTTCCGAGGCCTCCTGTTCTGGAAGGACACCCTGGCCGTGGCGGCCCTCCTCGTGCTGCTGAGGCTGAAGCGCCGCCTCTCCCCGCGGCCCGCCCCCCCGGCGCTGGCCCGGCCCCCCAGGCGCTGGCTGCGCCTCGGCCAGGCCACGGCCCTCTTCGCGGGCAGCGGCATCGCCACCGCCGCGGCTCGGCTTTTTGCCCCGGTGCCCCGCCCCGTGGGCCCCAGCGCCGTCCCGGCCGAGGAGCTGGGCGGGCTGCTCCCGGGCCCCCAGCGGGCCCTGCGCCCCCTGACCCTCCGGGGCCTGCAGTTCGCGCCTGGCTTCTGGCTGATGCTGTGCGAGTCCTTCGGGGTCAGAGTCGGCCCCCCGGGGGGCGCCCGCCCCCTCCCGGGAGGGCCCCGCCACCTGGAGCTGCACGTCGGCGATGAGGATGTCGTCTCGCGAGAAGCCCTGCAAGACGACCTGCAACGTTACCGTCAGTGTGGCCTGCATGACGGCCTGCAAGACACCTCGCAGGACGAGCCGGAGAGCGACGTGCGCGAGGCGGCCCTGCGGCCCCGCCGACACCTGCCCGCGCCCTCTGAGGTCCTCGCTTTCCTGAGCCGACAGCTGCCCCGGGCCCTCTGCGGCGCCAGCGGGCGGCCCAACCCCCTGGGCCAGGAGCAGGCGGCCAGGGCCCTGACCCGCTTTCTGACCGCCGTCTACACGCCGGCGGGCCAGCCCCGGGAGGGCGCGAGGCTGGAGGAGCCGCCGACTGGCGAGGACGACGCGAGCCCCGAGTGAAGCCCTCCGCTCCTCTGCCCCGCGCCCGGCCACCACCACCGAGTCTCCTTCCAGCCTTCCCCGTGCCTCGGCCTGCTTCGCTCGCATCCGGCGACGGCCCCCGCCCCACTCCTGCCACTCCTGACCCAAGGGGAACCCCCTCGAGAAGGGCAAACATTTCGAGAAGGGCGGCATCGTCTGTGGCCAACAGCAACGGGCTATCCAACCATCAGAGACCCAGAGAGCCGGCTCAGGGCCACACAACCACAGTCCCGTCTGAACTGCCCAGGTCCCAGGCTTGCAGCCGGGAGTGACGTCAATGAGGGAGACAGCAGTGGTGAGCAGACGACCCCATGACCCAAGGCCAGGTGAAGACTCAGGCACAGCAGACGCAGCCAAGCAAGCAGGGGCCGGGGACCCGCCCCACCCCCGGAGTGACGAGTGGCCACCATGAGCCACCCTGGGACACTGACCTCGCGGGCTCCACTGACTTCTTCTCCCTCCGCCACCGGTGCCGCTGCTCCCCTGGGCCCCCATCCCCCCGCCCCCACCCCCCACCCGCGCTCACACCTCATGGAGCGCCGTGGCACCTCCCTCGCCCACCCCGCTGCAAAGCCAGCCCACCCTCCACCCTCCGGTTCAGCTCCCTTGACGCTGACTCTGCCTGGCCCTGAACTCTGCCCTTACCTGGACGGTTCCTCTCCACAGAACGTCCGACGTACCAGTACTCACCGAACTTGCGTCCTCGAGAGTCCCCGGGACTCCCAGGACACCGAGGGGGCGGCCTCACTTGGTGGGGCTCCCTCTCCCCTCCCGGCGCCGACAGCACAGGGGCCCGGAGGTCCACGGTGGCGGGGGGGCCAAGAGAGACTGAGGAAGGCCCCAACCACCCAGCGGACTGTGCTAAGCCAGCTAGCTCCTACCAGACCGCCGCTCTCTGCCACGGGGAGGAGACCCCCCCCCCCGCCACCTTCCCACCCCTAAAATAAAGCAAAATAAAAGATTATCTGACTCTGGTTTGTTCTGAAGGTGGAGGACAGGTAGGGCAGGATGGAGGAGGGGGACAAGTGGAAAGGGGGAGTCTGGGCCCTCCCCCTAAACAGGCCCCACCGCGTGCCAGTAACACAAGCTGGGATGGGGGTGGGACCCCGGGAGCTGCCTCCCCCTGGGGGTGGAGTCTCATCTTCTGCCTGGGCCTTTCCGCCTACATGAGACCACTCTCAGTGGAGGCCAAGATCATAATGGCTGTTGGGGGAAAGGGCGGGACGGGGGGGGGGGGGGGGGGGGGGGGAGTGGGGGGAGGGGGGGCGGGGGCACTGCCCTGGGAAGGGGAGGGGGCTCCAGGGGGAGCACAGAAGGGAGGATGGCACTCACTCACTCATTCAGCCCACAGTCCCACATACCCTGCCTGGCCTCAGCTCCCCATCCAGCAGCAGCCTCTGACCCCCAAGAACAGAGCTGCCCCCACCTTCCACACCGGGCAGCTGGGGCGTGGTGGAAAAAGCCGGGACCACCCCCTGCATGGCCTGGACCCTCACCTGTCATGTCACGCACCCCTCCCGCCAGGTCGGGATCTGCTCCTGACTCTGCCCGTGACGGCGGCACCATGAGATCACCAGGCAGATCTCAGGTTCAAAGGTCAGGGGCTCTGCAGGAGTCTGACACCCCGTCTCCCTTACTGGCCCTCCCCTCCTCACCCCATCCTAAGGAAAACCATGTCCCTCACTGACGCCCAGAGTTCTGCAGGCCCTCCAGCGGCACGCGGGGCTCACGTTCTGTGCCCTCACTGGTCCCCAGGGGCGACTGGCCGTCGCCCACCCATCCATCCATCCGAGGCATCTACCCCTGATAGCAGCACCAAGAGATCATGGTCAGGATCCCCAAGTGCAAAGCCAGGGGCTCAGCGATGCATCCCCACCCCGATCCCCGCTGGCCAGCTGCACACCCCTCCCCCTGCCTTGCCTCAGTTTCCTCATCTGTCGCTGGACCCTGCAGGGCCACTAGGAGGACTCAAGGCTCACAGAAGAAGTGCTCGGCACAGCCAGCACCCAGGGCTCCCGTCCTCCACCGCAGCCCCTGTGCGTGGACTTCTTAGGAGCCTTAATCAGGACAAACGTAGGCGAACCAAGGCCCAAAGAGGGCAGGCATCCTGCTGGTGGCTGCAGAAGAGTCAGGAACGGACAAAGCCGGGACTGGGAACCCTCCCTGGTGGCCTCTGCTCTGTCACCGTGGGCTGTTCCACCCCTGCTGTGCCCACCGCACTCTGCCACTGTCACAGCGCCCTGCAACAACCCCCTCAAACAGCTGACATCATGGCGCCCTAGGAGCCACGTCTGTCTGTCTGTCTGCCCACCTGGCATCTTCCCCTGACAGTGGCCCCAAGAGGCCACAACTGGGTCCTAAGGCCAAAGGCTCAGCAGCAAGACCCCAGCGTCTCCGTCAGTGGCCCTGATCCCGACTCGCCTGGCGGCCCTGGCTAATGGCAGCCAGTCTCCCTGCCTTTTCCTGTCATCAAACGGGGGTCGTGAGAGGAGAGGGGGGGTTCAGGGTCAGCAAGACACAATGTCCAAAGTCCCCTGGTTCCTGAAATCCCCTCTGTCCTCCGATGGCACTTCTGGAGGCCCTCGAATTCCTTGGTGGTGGTGACCTGTCTCGGGGCGGGACCCAGGGGGATGTCACTCCCAGCGCCGGCCCCTAGCTCAGGCTGCCCCCAGGGGTTCCCAAGGCTGGGCCCGCAGGCAAAGCTGTGTGCCTGCTCGGAAGGGGCTGCCCTAGGTGACTGGGGGGTAGACAGGTGACCCTTCATGTGCCTGAAGCCTGGGTCCTGCCCCACAGTGCAGCGGCCCGACACCCACTGAAGCTCACACGCTCACCCACGGTGACAGGCACACACACCTGCACACACACACACACACACACGCATGTGAACTAACGGGGCCGCCGGCACAGTGTGGTCTCCGCCTCCCACGCCAGCAGATGGAGGTGTCCTGGCCTCCCTGCGTCCCCTGCCACAATCCAACCAAGGGGCGCTTATGCCCATTTACAGAGAACAGAGGCAGCCCCCACGCCTAGAAGAGCTACTGACAAGGCAAAATCGTTGGGTGATCACATCCCCTCCATCCTAGAAAGAGTTAAAAAAAACACAAAAAACAGAATACAAACCATTTTCCTCCTGGAAAAAAAAAAAAAAAAAAAAAAAAAAGAAAGAAAGAAAAAGAAAGAAAGTTAGTATTAAGTAACGTGCTGGATGGGTTACGGCATCACGAACCCCACGAAAAAGGTGCGTAGACAAGCACGTGGTTCCTCTGGACGGTGGTCCCCAGCACTCAGGCACACGGGCCTGAATGAGCACCTCCCGCCTCCCCACAGCACTGGCATCCAGTGAGCTCTAACGGGGACCCGGGGGAGCCCCAGGTTCCGCCCCAGGTAAGGCTATCAACCTCTCTTGTCACCTAGCTTCCCCTCCCGCCCCACCCCCCAGCCTTCAGGCCTGGCTCAGGCCAAGCCTGTTTCTCAAACATGCAACAGCGCACCTGACAACTACTCACCGCCCAAGTGTGGACAGGCCCCTCCCCTCCCGCGGGCGGCCGCAGGTCCAGTCAGGGGCCCCCACGCAAGGGGGTGTGACAGGAGCTCAGCCCGCAGAAGCATGAGGTCCCCTGGCCGCCCACAGGGACAGCCCCGACCCACTCCCAAAGTGAGAGAAGGAACGTAGCCCTACCTTGCCCCCCCCCCAGGGGACCGCCACCACAAGGGGATCTTGGGCCCAGACAGTGACCCACATCCTGACCCCTGAACGGGGGGTGTTCCAGAACAAACCCACGATATGCTTTTGAAACGCCTTCGATCTAGGATCCCACGGACACCCAGGCAGCCGAAAGCCAGGCTTCCGACGAAGGTCAGCTTAGCTCGGCCCCAAGGCACCGACAGGCGGCCCTGGAAGAAAGAGGCCCGAATGAACAGGCAGAACTCGGGCTGCGGCCCGCTTGCTCAGTGCTCAGCAGGGAAGACAAGTACCGTGTGCTGACCACCTCCAAAAGGGCGTTTCTCAAAGTGAGGCCTCAGGCCTCCCACAACAGACTCACGGAGATGCTCATCGAGCACGCAGGCTCAGGGCCCCGGCCCTCAGAGAGCCGATGCCCAGGGGGGCCCGAGAACCACCTGCCCACCACACGTCAGGTACTTCCCACTTCCCAGAGCATCCCTGAGTGGCACAAAGGCCCTTCCTTGGCCAACACCCAAGCCTTTCAGGATGGGACTTCAATCTTCTACGTGCCGTGCCTTGCTCCAACACCCAACCCGACACACAACAGGCTCCACGGGAAGGGCTTCCGGACTCCATGGAAGACTGGGGAGAAGAGGGGAGAAGGAAGGAGGCAGGGGAGGGAAGAGGAGCTGGGGGGATGGCGGGGAGAGCCATGGCCTTTCCTGACCTGCTCTAATGGCTTCCTGCTGTGGACAAGGCCTCCTCTGCCTTGCCCACCCCACGCGTGCACCGGGGCTGGCTGCCACGGCAGGTTAATGGGTTAATGACTCCAAGCAGCACAGGGGCTTGGAGGGAGTCACCTTCTGCCATGCATGGAAGCCGAGTCAGCAGAGGAGGCAAAAGACAATGGCCGTGGCCAAGGGGGACGCTGGTCTAGCGCCCTGGGGCACCCGGCTTAGACAAGGAAAGAGCTATCACCTAGTGATAGCTTCCAGGACCGGAGTTAGGGATCCTTGGGAAGCTGGGATGCGTCGAAGGGTGGGGGATGTCAAGGAGAGAGTATGCAGTCGCCCATGAGGGGCCTCAGCCTCCTGGTCATGGAAGAGTCCTGGGTAGAGGCTAAGACCCCTCGAGGAGACCCTCCTCCATAGCAGTAGGAGAGGGCAGGCCTGCTCTGCCCCGCCCCCCAGTCCTGGGAACCCAGGGCACAGGTTCTCTGGTGGGCGCACAGCCACGGGTCCATCAATGGGAAGAGGCCCCAGAGCTGGTCCTGCCCACCTCTGGTCTGTCTGCTCTAAGTCAGAAGGTGGCCCTGGGCCCAGCCCTGGAGAGTATCCCACTGGAACCTCACTCAGCCTTCCCCTCCGAGGAGGGGGCCTCAGAGATGGCCCAGGCCCTAACCTCCAGGAACTTGGGGAGCTGATGGAGAGAGACAGAGAGAGAGAGAGAGAGAGAGAGAGAGAGAGAGAGAGAGGAGCATGCCGGAAAGAGGCTGGTGGGACAGCGGCCAGCTGGAGGACACCCCTGTGCAGCCGGGGGTGCAGAGGAGGGCCCGGGGGCCGCATGTGGTTGAAGGGGATGAGGAAAGGCGCCATATAGGAGCTGGATAACTGTGCGTCAACTCCTGTATGGAGCCGTTCTCACCCCCCACCTACTGACTACGGCCGCAACCCTCCTCCGGGAAGCACAGTGCCAGCCCCCCGGAGGGCGAGTGGGGTGCCTGCTGTTAGTGGTCAGAGCAGGGACAGCAAGGGACAGCCGGCCCAGGCAGCACCGCGCGCCGCTGGGGACCTGCCTGCCTCGCCCTGCCTCGCCCAGCCTCGCCCTGCCTTGCCCTGCCTCGCCCTGCCCCAGGAGACTATGGGGACCGGCCAGGTCACAGAGGCTGGGGACACGGGAGGGGCACGCCCTTTGCTGGCGCAGGAGCTGTGTGTGCACGCCGGGGGGTCTGATCCCACCCTCCCGTGACTTCTTACTCTGGGGCGCCTATCCCACCTCACTTTCTGCATCTGTGAAATGGGCCCCCGGGCACCCTGGGAAGCCAGTGAGGGGTCACTGAGCCCAACGGGGCTTGGTTTCCCTGGGACAGAAAGTAGATGCTGCTTGGGATTGGGGGAGGGGAGAGGGGAAGGGGGGGATCGGGGTGGTAACTAACGGCCCTAGGGTTTCTTCTAGTGGTGACGACAACCTTCCAAAATTGAACGTGTTGATGGTCGCACATATCCGTGAATATGAGAAACCAGCATCCGTACGCTTTAGAAAGTGGACTGCATGTACGTAAATACCTCAATAAAGTTGTTTTTAAGGCAAGAGCTTCCCTTGTTCCTGCACATTTTCCTTGACCCTGTGACCACCTTGTCCCCGATGCAGCCCTCACCATAAATTCACCAACCACTGACACAATCAACACACGTTCCCACAGACATGGAGCTTGGCACGTAGGAAGAGGTCAATAATGTCATCGCTCTGGAATGAATGACACAACGATGTAAATATCCCTAAAGGGCACACGGAGGAAAAGCTCCAGGGCGTGGAGTTCAGGCCCTAAGGAGAACTGGGGATGGCTTGGGGGGGGGGGGGGAGGGCAGGGAGGTGGGGGAGGGGCTCCAAGCGACACTGGGGTGGGGGAGGGGCTCCGTGTGACACAGGGGTGAGGGGATCCATATGACACAGGAGTAGGGCAGGGACCCAGCGGGACAACTGAATGTCCCCCAGAGCGACTCCATTCGACACACGAGTGGGGGTGGAGCTTGGTGTATCACGGTCAAGGAAGGGGTTGGTGCGACACGTGGGTGGAGAAGAGACGGTACGTAACCCGGGAGTGGACAAGGGGGTCAGTAGGACACACGCAAGAGTGAAGGACTTCGTGTGACATGTGAGTGGAGGGCACTAGTGTGACACACGTTGGGAGGATGTTGTGTGTGACAGCTGAGAAGGGAAGGACCCCATGTGACACGTGAGTGCAGGAGGGCTCAGTGTTGGCCACTGGGGGGGAGGGACTTGACATATTACGCTGGTGGAGGGGGGGCCACGCGATTCCAGGGAGGGAGGGGTCCGTGTGACAAGAGTGAGGGGACCCTCAGTAGGACACGTGTGTGAAGGAGGGGACCTAGGTGGCACATGAGTGGGGGAGGGACTCCATATGACACAGGAATGGGGGAGGGGTTCAGTTTGACACATGGGGGGGCTCAGTGTGACACACGGAGGGGGTTTCAGTGTGACAGGTGAGTGAGGAGGGGCTCAGTGTGACACATGATGGGGGAGGGGATCAGTGTGACACAGGAGTTGGAGAGAGGGTCAGTGTGACACATGGGGAGGAGGGACTCCATATGACACAGGAATGGGGGAGGGGCTCAGCGTGACACATGAGTGGAAGGGGTTTAATAGGACATGTGAGTAAAGAGGTGGTTGAAGTGAGAGGGTCAGGGAGAGGCTCAATGTGACACTTAAGAGAGGAGGGGCTCAGTGTGACAGGTGAGGGAGGAGGGGCTCAGTGTGACACATGGGGGGGCTGAGCGTGACAGGTGAGGGAGGAGGGGGTCTGTGTGACCCCGGAGGGAAGAGGGATT
This sequence comes from Leopardus geoffroyi, assembly GCF_018350155.1. Lineage (NCBI taxonomy): Eukaryota > Metazoa > Chordata > Mammalia > Carnivora > Felidae > Leopardus > Leopardus geoffroyi. Next base: position 143,159,589 of record NC_059337.1, on the reverse strand, counting down.
AGTCGGAGCAGGAATCAGGAGTGGTTTCCACCCTCAGGAGCACCAGTGAGGGGAGGCCCCCTTCCCCAAGGGTCGGCATCCCGGGGTGGCCCTGGGGTGACGGCAGGAGCCCAGGGCACCACCCCGCCCCAAGACGCCTGCAGATTCAGAATCAGCGAAAGGGACTCGTGGACCATCCTAACAGTTACAGAAGTTCACCTACCAAAGGGAGGATCCAAGTTAACGAGACTCTCGAAAACGGAGTCCTCGCCAATCCTCGAAGGAGACTCTGAGGGCCTCTAAGCCCTCGTCCTACCCGCGAGCCCATGCCCCCTCCCCCCAGAACACCCCCCAGAGTCTCCAGGGACACTAGACGGTCCAAGATCCTGGCTCTACCTAGACACGCCCAAAATGGATATTTGATAGCCGACGCTTGGCCAAACACAGGCATTAAAGTCAAGAGACAAAACAATTCCGTCCTGGACCCCTTGCTCCGGAGGGAAGGACACCGTGACGGCCCCCACGCCGCAAGGCCGCGACTCAGAGTTTCACAGTGGAATAAATTTTCACTTTCCAAAATACTCATCTGCCTTGCCCGCCATTTTCCGACTTCACCCCAGAAACACGAACACTCCATCACGCACCGAGCCTTCTCCCTCCTCCCCGCCGCAGCTCCCCCTCCTCCACGTGATGCAGGGCTGAAGGGCTGAGCCCCGAGAAGCAAAGATCCCGCTCCCCTCTCTCATTTATGTCATTCATTTATTCATCTCTGTCACCTTTGGTGGGAAGAACACAGAATTCGGTCCTTAACCCGAGTGCGGACCACTGATACTCGGGAAGTCGGCAGCCTCGGCTTTACCATCTGGAAGGGGTGCGACGTGACCAGGCAAGGATCCGGGCAGAACCGGGTGGTGTCAACAAAGGCCACGGCAAGGAGGCTGACGCAGAGGGCGGGCGCAGGGTGCAAGGAGCCATGCCGGGGCCTCGGAACGAGGACCCCACGAACAAGCTGGGAGGGCCTGGGTTCCCGGCGCCATTTCTGAGATGTCGGCCACCAGCAAGGATGAAAGAGAGCGCCTGTGACCTCTCCTTCCAGACCCCACTCAGCAGGACCTTGGCTGAGCCCCCCACCCCCTGCCCCGCTGCGGTCAGAGCCCCTCTCCTCTGCCCCACGTCCCCAAGCTGCCCGGGCCCCAGTCTCTCCGCCATCCGCCGGTTCTCGTGCGTGTCCCCGAGGCGTGCACTCCCAAGGGCAATGTCCATTACTTGCTGCCTGGCACAGGGCCTGGCACACAGTAGACCTTCACCGAATGTGCAAACGAATGAATGAAAGCCTACCATGTACAAGGCCCTGGCGGCCAGAGGGAGCCCCGAAGCGAGGATGATGGAGGGGAGGCAGATGATGCACGGGTGATGGCCAGGTCCACAGTGATGAAGAGGAGATGCCGTGCCCAGGATGACAGAGGCCAGGTGGAGGTGATGGGAGCCCGAGATGACCGGCCCACGGGGTCCCCGGGCCCTGGGACCCAGGAGTCGCAGGTGACGTGAAACAGTGCTAGGTGATAGGAGCCAGGACGATGGAGCCCATGGTGACCAATGTGTGACATAGACCCCCAACAGACTAGACGGCAAGGAGGAGGAACCCAGGACCCGCCAGCTGGATCTGGAAACTTCTAAGGCCAAGGTGGGACATGAGTCAAGAGACTTCACAGCCACAGCCCAGCCCAGCGTCCAGCTCGACACCCCCACCACGCCCATGCCAGTGACAGAATATCCACCATGCGCAAAGCTCGGAGATCAATCTCCAAGGCCGAGAACCTTGCCGATAAGGAACAGTGGACACCCTGGAACAGGGATCAGCAAGCATTTTTGCTCGCACAGCCCAGAGAGGAATTCTGGAAAGGCACCCATCCGCTCCCTCCCCCAGCCCATTTTTTTAACTGGCAACAAAGTTTTCACACGGAGCTTAAAGGGCTGTGAAAACATAACCCCCCCCCCCCACCGTGTGCTAGATAACATCCGCCGCACGTGGCACATATACACAGATTTGTCCAAGGCTCAGGGCTGCTGACAAGCTCATCCGATTTGTCCACTCTCAACCTCATTGGCAAACCAATCAGACAAAGAAAAGTCCGACGTCATTTTTGGCACTTTTCGGTACAAGTCACTGTGTCTGGATGGTGCATCTCAGGTAGACGCATCACCTGGAGGAGGAGGAGGTGGGGCGGTGGGGGGGGACGCCGTGAGGCACAGAGGGAACTGACCTGGATCCTGCAGCATCCGGGGGCACGGTTGTCTTCCGGGTCCGAGGCTCTGTCGAAGGGATGGCACGGCAGCCGAGGTCTGGGAGGTCCCATCTGGTCCTGAGGTCCCCGGCCAGCGCCACCAGTGACAGATGCCCCAGGGCAGCCGCGGAGCAGAGGCTGGGCAGAGGACCCCGCCTCAACCCATTCTCGTCCTTGCATCCAGGAGAAGGCTGACGGTGTACTGTAAGCTGCCCTGGTAGCTGGGGTCTAGGGTGCTGTGGGGGAGCCGGTTAGAACCCCAGCCACAGGGGCAGGAGCCGGGGGCGGGGGCGGGCTGTGAGGGGGAAGCCCACCGTGTCCACTGGGCAGAGCTGGTGAGAAGGGGCATCAAAATCCCTCCGCGCTATGGCCGCGTTGCCGGGAGGAGGCGATGGGGAGGGCCACAGTGAAGGGTCAGGGGTTGGGGGCCAAGGCTGCCCGCTGTGGCAGAAATGGACACACAGATGGGCCGTGGACACAACTCCGGGGGGCGGGGGGTGACAGCGGGCCGTGGGTCTGGAGGAGAAGCAGATGTGGACTCTGCTCAGGGTGTCCAGGCTTAGGGAGAGACCCAATCTGTCTCTCACTTCCAGTCGCTTTCCACCATCTGTCTCTCTCACACACGCACAGACCCTCGCACACGCGCACGCTCACACATGCATGCACGCACGCCCACACACACGCACACGCGCGCGCACACACACACACACACACACACACCCTGATCCCCACACACACCAACAGGCACAGGCACACATCTGCCCCCGCCCCAGGCCAGGGACCCTCTGCACACTGAGCCCTCCCTGGGCCAGGACCACACCTGAGCTTAGCCTGAGGCGGTCACCCAACACCAAGAGAGCGTCTACCTGGTGCTGGGGGCCGTGCAGAAGTTGGGATAAAGGGGTGCACGCTAAGCCCTGGATCAGGGTCCCAGGCTGCAGAAAAACTCAAAGCAGCACACTCGTGGGTGGCATGAGAACAGGTTGGCTAAGGCCTGGCCCTCTGGGGTCACAATCGGTTCTAAGCAAAGGGAGGCAGGTTCCAGTCTGGCCAACCAATCCCAGAAAGTCAGCTCTGGGGCACGCTGGGCGGGGGGCGGGGGGGACTCTGCCCCCAGCAGTGGGGTCCTCTGACTGCTGGGCACTGAGGCCCCCAGCCATGGCATCAGAGAAATGGCTCCTCCCACGAGCGTGAATGCCCGTCCCCCTGTGGACGTATCCCCAGAATGGCCCGGCCCCTCTCTGAGTTCAGGCTCTCCACCGTGACATGGGGGGCTGACGGGAGCACCCAGCCCGCTGACAGGCACACTTCCACTCCATTCCACCACCAGCCATAACCAAGCAAACAGATAAAGTGCTTTGTAAAGTGCAGGTATATAGGTAACGTTCCGCGACACCCTGCCAGCCCCCGCCCCGCCCCACGCCCAGCCCACCCAAGGGCAATTGGAGGTCTGGGGGTGCTCTGTCCATTGAGGCCCCTCGGCTGCAGGAAGGCCGCTATGGGCCTGTGGGCCGTCTGGAAAATGCACGGCTACCGAATCAGCCTAATAAATCCCTCCCTGGGGAGCGGGGTTCCCCCTCCTCTGCCGATTGAGTAACCTCCGACTTGAATTTGGCCTGACTCCTTGGGCCAGTCGGCCGCCGTCCTGCCCCCACTGCCCTGCCCAGCCATCCTCCTGACCGACCTCCACCCACCCACGGGTGGGCCTAGCGTCTGCTGCTGTGGGGACCACCTCCCCTGAGACCCCATGTGACTGCAGGGCGCAGAGAGGGGAAGAGCCCTAAGTGTCTCCTGAGAAGTACCCAGAGGACACTGTTAGGAGCGCTGACCCTCGCTGCCAGGCCGGCACACAAAACCAGCCCTCGTGTGAGCGGAGCCGGGGAGAAAGCTTTCCAAGGGCCCGCCTGCCCCTGCCTCCGCTCCAGCCCCCAGCTCCAGAATGGCAGCTGTTGGAAACAATAAGAAGGGAACATTGCAGTCATCTGGGAGAAAACTGCAGCCCAAGGCATCCCCCTGCCTCCCCTGCTTCCACTAAGAGCTGAGCTGGAAGCAGCAGCACAGTCCGCCCCCCACCCCCCCCGCCCTCGGTCCCTCTGGGGGAAGGAAGAAGGCCATGACTTTCCGATCCCTCAGCAACCCCTGGCCTCCCTGCCACTGATCCACTTTGCCAGCAGGAGCCACTCTAAGCAGAAGGCAAAGTGAATTATGGGGGAACTGAGGCCCCGAGGGGCAGAGGTGGGGCCAACTGTGGCTGGGCCTGGCTCCCTGGACTCCCAGTCGGGCTTCCTCCTGGCCCACTGCTGCCCCACCCCCCGCCCTTCCCCAGAGCGTCCTCACTCCCTCTGGCCTGGTCTTCCAGCATGGCACTGGGGCTGGGCTCCTGGAGGATGTGACCACCAGTCAATCTGCCCAAGGACGGGGGAGATCCTTCTGGTGCCAAGCCTTCCCACTTCTGCTCTCTTGATGGGTGACTGCAGACAATCGCTCAGCCTTCAGGGCTCTTCCTGAACCTCAGTAAAATCAGAGGCAGCCTAGGGTAGGGAATTTTGAGCTCCAGAGAGAGGTCTGGTCTTAACAGACATCAAGGAGCCAACCTTTCCCTCGGCCTCAGTTCCTCATCTGTAAAAGAGGGGAGCTAACTGGGAGACGAGTCGGGGGAGGGGGGAGCATCTAGCCCTGATCAAAGGGAAGCCGTCAGCCGTCTACACTGAGACCTCGGTGGTAGCGCCTGGAATCTGGCTTCTCGGACTTGGAGGGTGGGGGCAGCAAGTTCAGCACAATGCCTAGCACACTCCAGAAACATCCCAGAGCTGGATCACCTTCCCGGGGCTGGGGGGGGGGGGGGGCGTCTGTGTAATAGTCTCTTATCTATCTTAAATCGGGGGCTCCGCCTCACGACCTAGACGTTCCATCCATCCTTTTTTCTACTGTTGCACTTCTACCCTGAGCCTTGCTCCCTGAAGCTGATGACTTTTTTATAGAGCAGATTCCGTATTTCTTCACAAACGTTGCAAGCCTGCCGGCTCACCCGGTTCGCATTTGGCTTTGAATCTGTTGTGGGGACTTCTAGGAAATCAGCAATGAGTGATTCTAATAATTGCTTGTTCTTGGAAACCTCCTAAAATAACTTGGCCAAAAGAGGCTGGGGGTGGGGCAGGGCAGTCCTCTTAAGATGACAATACTCCTCCGTTCCATCCCAGGTCTAGAGTTCCAGTTAACTCATAAAAGAAGTTTTTCTGCGCACAGTTCCAAATGCTAATGAATTTCCAGGAAATATCACCAAAACGATGTTGGCATCGTTAGGATGTGTTTTTCAAGAACTCTTGCTAGCGGTTCCCTTTTCCTGCAGGCTCCAACTGCAGAAAATAAGTCAGTTTCTGGGATATATTATTGGAGCTGCGTCTCAGTAGCATAACTGATGACATCAGATTCTCAGAACCTCCCCGTCTAGAGACCTCAGAGTCCACACATCCAGATACTGTGCTTTCTTTCTCTCCTCCCAAAGTTGACACTCTCCACAGCTTCGACTCTAACTACCCATGAAGTCCTTACGGTTCCTGAGCAAGTCAGTATTTTGGGCCTTATTTCTTTAACTGTCATGTCTCTTCAGCTTAGTGGACAGTCTGCTGTCAACTGAGTTCCTGAAGGACCACAGCTACGATCAAGGTGCTCGGGGCACAGTCCCAGCCCAGAAGGCAGCTGCCTCTGGGTGGGAAGCTGCCGTCATCACGTCCCCGTGTATCTGGAGGCGTCCCTTGCCCCCCATGCTGTCTTCACGCCCATCACGATGGCCCGGCCCTGTCTCAGTCCCAACCTCAATGAGCTTCCGTTGCTAGAAAGAGGCACTCAGAACTGACCAGCCCCAAGGTCACGGCTTCACGCCGGTCTGGCGAGTGGGCGTTTAGCACCTTCCCCTGGGAGAGGAGCTAAGCCGCAGAAACGAGCTTGGGTTACATTCCAGGGCCCAGCCAACTTGGCAGCCCTGTGGGTCAAGGCTGGTGTGCAGCCAGCCATGGGTCCAGCACAACTAAAAAGCATGAAGCGGTGCTTTGCCGCACAGATACACTGTCATGGGCAAGTTCCTCGGCAGTGCCACACCCGCAATCCATTATTTCCGCCGCCGTGCTCTTCCTAACACTCTTCCTCTTGCCAGGAGTCCCTACTCCACATCTTTCCTAATGCATCTGGAACCCAGTTTCTCGTGGGTCCAAATGCTACCTCTGGGGTAGCTAGGGAGGAGTGCCGCAGGCATTGGGTGGTCTCCTGTGCCATTTCCAGTCTCAACACCCCCAGTGCTGCCCAAGCAAAGTCCTGTCCAAGAAAGCCCTGAGGCTTTCTCGCCACTTCGGCACGTCTGAGCTTCAACAGAGGCTGGACCTGGGGTTTCAACTCTGAAACATCAAGGGGACCCTTCGAGCTGCAACAGAGGCTGGAGCTGGACTCTTGGCTCTGGAACATCAAAGGGGCCACTCATTCTGGATGCCTAAGCTTCATCGAAGGCTGGAAAACTGGGGTCTCAGCTGTGGAACATCAAGGGGAGCCTCCTTCTCGATGTCCAAGCTTCATCAAAGGCCGGAGCTGAGGTCTTGGCTCTAGAACATCGAGAGGCCACTCATCATGGGCATCCGAGTTTCACTGGAGGCTGGAGCTGCAGTCTTGGCTCTGGAACATCAAGGGGACCCTCACTCTGGATGCATCACCTTCACTGGGCCTGGAGTCGGGGTCTTGGCTCTAGGACATCTAGCGGGCCCTTCATCATGGACGTCAGAGCTTCACTGGAGGCTGGAGCTGGGCTCTCGGCTCTGGAACATCAAGGGGGCCCTTCATCATGGACATCTGAGCTCCATCAGAAGCAGGGTGGGGCTCCCACCACGGGCAGGACTCTCCTGGACCTTCGGCCCCATCTTGGCCGGGATGGACTCATCTCAGTGGGACACGCTCTGGAGTCCCTCTTCCCCTGGTCTCCGTGCTGCCTGGACCATCATTCAGCACCATCCGTGTCTCCAACTCCATCAGGGCCTCGGGTTAAGTCTCCTTGGCCGAGACACGGCCACGGGCACCAAGGTGGCTCTTTCGTTCTGCCAAAGGGCCACGCTCAGCCCCATGCCCTCACGGCGGGACTCGCCTGTAGTTCTCTCGAGGCACCTCCCTGCGGGGGGGGGGGGGGGGGGGGGGGGGGGGGAAGAAGGAGGGGGAGGGGAGAAGGAAGAGAAAGAGGAAGAGGAGAGAGGGGGAGGAGAACGTAGGAAGAAGAAGGTGATGAAGCAGGAAGCAGGAGCAGGAAGAGGTGGAGGGTGGCGGAGGGAGGCGGAGGCGATGGCGGTGGCAGCGGTGGTGGCTTTTGGTGTTGACGGTGGCGGTGGCAGAGCTCAGCCTCTCCTTTCCCGCTGGTGTTGTGTCCGGGGCGTCTGCTCCAGCAAAGCCAGGTATGCCGAGCCCGGGACTCCACGTGGGCTCGGGTCCGTGGCTCCCTCGCCCTTGCGCCCCCTCTGGCCCCATCTGGCCGACAGCCCTACTCTCCTGAGCTGGGCCTCGGAGGCGCGAGGCTCGGTGCTCCTGTCAGTGGGGACAGGGGCCCCTCCGCAGCCTCCTCAGGGCCCCGCTCAGCTCAGTAGCCATCCTGTGGACTGAGCGTTGGCCCCGGGTCACACGCGGGCTGGCCGCGCACTCACTCGGCGGGCGGAGCAGGGCGACAGCTCTGTCCGGCCCCTGCAGAGCCCTGGGAGCGCCCGAGGAGGGGAGGAAGAGTCGCAGCCTGGGGCCGCCCCTCTGGGGCTCCAGGGAGCCCGACGCTGCGCTCCGCTCAGACTTCTTCCGCAACCCCCACCCCTCACCTTCCTTTCTGGAAAAGAACCCAGCCTCCTGAAACCGTTAGAAGAAGGGGGACCGGCCCGAGTTAGTTCACCCCAACACGCATCCATCCCAGGACCCCACCGGGCCAGCTTTGCCTCGGGGCCTCGGCGGCTCCCAGGGGTCAGAGCTGGCTCCCCTGCCCACCCCACCCCGCCACGCGCCCTGGGTGAGGGCGGCCCCAGCCAGACAGGGCACCCGCCATTCAGTCCTCCTCATATTAGTAGCACATCCATCACTTTTTGTTAAGGCAAGAAACACATTTATTGAGAGCACAACAGGGTGAGCCAAGTCCCGGGTCAGGTGCTTCCAAACCGCATCACACGCTCCTCACAACAACCCTGTGAGGTAGGTAGGCTCGCTGGCTCCGCTCCCCCAAGTCTCAGGGCTCGTGAGGGGCGGGGAGGGGTCCGGCCCACGCGTCTGAGCCTCAGATCAGTGATGTCCATCAGTCAGAGGGCGGGTGGCTAGGCAAGGAGAGGCCGGGAGGGCGCGCCCCTCCTCGCAGGGGGCGGCCCCGGTCCAGAGTCTTTGGGTCCGGCCTGTCCCGCGGGAACGCGTGCAGGGTGTCCCCGTGGCTGCGGAGGCTGAGAGAGACACAGGCGCAGATGAAGGGGCCCGCTCCCGGTCTCACTGGCTGACAACAGTTCTCATGCAGACGGGCGGGCCGGGGGGTGGGGGGGGGGGTGAGGAGAGGAGAGAGGTACCCGGGACCGGATGCCACTGGACAACGCGGGAGAAGGCCCTGGCTCCCAGCGGCCGTCGGGGGGTGGGGGGAGCCAGGGGAAGCACCCGGTCACCAGCTCCTGCCCCTCGATCTGGCCCCCCTCAACCTGGGCTCCCACACATCACCCCCTCCCCAGTCTCCTCCACCCGCGGAGATTTCCAGAAGCACGGCCCTGGTCCTGACGCCCTCCTGCACCGTTAAGCTCTGAAGGTTCTCCCCCCACTAACCCGGAATCGGGAACTCGTGGCCTTCCTAAAAACCACCCCACCTATCCTGTCCAAACCACTGCCAGTTACGCTTGGATGGTTTATAAAATATCAGCCCCCTCCTCCTCTGGGGGCTTCTAAGAGTTCTCCCTGATCCCCGACCCCCCCCCCAGCCCACACCCGACTTTGGCCTCAGCCCCGCCCCCTCTGAACTTGTTAAATCTCTGTATTTAAAAGCAAACGCTTCCCTCCCGCACTGCCTCCCCGGAGCTGGCCGCGTGCTTCCCTGACGCCCTCCGCTCCGCCAGACAGCCACTTGGGCTGCTACGGTTCCCGGGAGCACGGGGCGTCTGCGACCAGTGCCCACACCCAGGGCCCACCGGGAGGGCGAGGAGTGAGGCCCCCTGTGTGCCAGGTAACAAAGCATTTATTTTCACATCAACAGTCTCATTGAACCCCACAATAACCGTGCCAGGTAAACGTGATTGTTTCCAGGTTACAGGTGAGCCAACTCGGCCAGGCTGCACACACGCAGGCACTAGGGTGGCCTCGAACCCAGACCCTGATTCTCAGGGCCAGCACACGGGGTACAGCAGGGTATGCAGCCCGCGTTCTCAGTGCTCACCAGCGTTCTCTGAACGCACATTGTCATGAAGTACCCATTCTACAGGTGGGAAAACCAAGGCTCGGGCGGTTCAAGTAACCTGCCCAAGGCCACTACGCTGGCAAACAGTGACATCAGGACCAGAATTCGAAAGAGCAAGACCCCCCAGAGCCCCATGCCTTGACTTGTGCCCGTGTACTGTGCTTCGGGGTGAGAGCAGGTGAAAAGACTCAAGGTCTGGGGTCCAATCCCCACCCCAAGGTTTTCGGGTGCCCTCGGCTGCATCGCAGACTTGGCATGGGCCTGACGGGTTAATTAACGTCAATGGCGGGGACGAAGACGTTTCAGGTGGAGACCTCCACACCCCCGGGGCGCACAGCCAGCCACAGAGAGGGTGTGGGCGTGACCAGGGCGTGCCCCCCACCTGGGAATTACCAAATGCCCTATTATCAAAATCACCCAGGCCACAACACAAATGACAACACTTCGGCCTAAATGAAGATTTATTCTAGACATAAATACTTCCAAAAATGTGCAAAAGATAGACATTTCCGTCCGGAGGGACCCCCCCCCCCCCACCGCCATGGCTGCCCTCCGAGCCGCACCTGCCCCTAGGGTGAGCCCCCACCCCCACCCCGCATAGGCCGAGACCCTCAAGATTTGTCCCAAAGAAGCTTTACCAAGAAAACACACTTTCCTCTTAAAGGAACACATGTGGATTCGACTTGCACATCAGCCAACAGTCAATTCAGTTCTTCACGGCCATTAAAAACCCCACCTCATCAGTCCGTGAACATCTATCAGGCTCCTACTAGCACAGGAAACAGTGCTGTAAAGGGTCACAGAAGCCCAGATCTCAGAATAAGGGATGGGGTTCAAGTACAGCGTGGGGGCTATGACCCCACTGACCCTCCGCTTTCTCACCTGTCCTTGGGAAGTGGGGTCTCTACCCTGCCTGCCCTCGGGAAACGGGGTCCCCAGCCCTGTGCCCATTTCAAGGGGAAGGCGACGTGAAAACATCGGGCACCTGAGAGAGTCCCTCGCCCTGGCCTAAGCTTCGAGAAGCCTGAGGCCCATCGCGGAGCAGATGCCTAAACACAGACTCCCAGTCCCCTGGGGAGAGGGCCCTGGCTACCTGTGCCTCCCAGGGGGCCCCTTGGGAGCACCAAGGCAAGGCCCCCTCTGCTCCAACAAGTTCTCCAGGACATGGGATGTCCATATAGCCACACTGCAAGGGGCCCCCGGCAAAGCCCGAGGGAAGGGAGTCTTCAGAGAGTCTGTGCCAGTGTTCCTGGCGGCAGGTATGATGGCTGCACAGGTGTGGGGACCAGACATCACAATAAAAGCTCAGGCTGGTGCACGAAGTGGCCAGGTTGACAGGAGCGTCGGCCACGTAGAGAGGCCAGAGGCCACTGAGGCTGTGAAAGCCGGAGGCAGAAAGAAGGGGAGGCCCAGGCAGGAGAGAGGCTGGGGGGCGCAGAACTCGAACCCACCTGGGATGCCATCTGGGGAGGACAGAGCAAGATGCTACTCCCCGCCCCCCCCACGCCTGAGACCAGGGCCAGGAAAAGAACTCAGGGGTCTCCTGAAGAGACCCCCCCCCAGCCCCAAATGACCCCTAATATCTTATCTAATGCGACCACGCTTCCACATCCAACTTGGACCCGACTGAGCTCTGGACGACTATGACCCCTGCCGGAGCAGGGCCAGGCACACGGTGGGGACAGGGACACACCCAGCCACCGTTACTGGGAGAGCTTGGCTGGCGGGGTCGAAAGAACACGGCTTCTCATGGGAGACTGTTCAGTCCTGGCTCTGACACCCAGCCGTGCCTGAATCTCAGCTCCCTCATCTATAAACCATCTATAAACCAGGCCCATCTATAAACCCCCAAAAAGCAGGAAGCTTGCACGGGATGGGTCTAACAGTCCTGCCCTAACTTGGTTCAGGCCCACAGATGAGACCACAGACTACTCTCTTCACCTTACAGCCAGGGAAAGAAGGAAGAGGGGCGTGAGGAAATCGGGCACACGGGCCTTTCCCCTAGCGGGCCGAAGAAGGAGTTTTAATCCCCAAGGATGTTGCCCAGAAGCCCTTCTCCACACTCCCTCTAAACCATCCCGCCTCTTCCTGCCTAGCAAACTGAACCCGGGGCACACACAGTCGTCTGTGGACACGGCACCCAGAGGCAGAACAAACCCCAAGTAGTTACCCCAGCCAGCTTCAACCTCCACGTGAGAAGCAGCAGCCAGGATGCAGAGGGTGGGGGCAGGTGGGGGTGGGGAGGCTCCAAGGAAGGAAAAAAGCCGTCACTCATTAACGAAGCCAGTATTTGCCCCCCCCCCCCGGTTGACTCGCTAAATGCCTGCAGACCGCTCAGCCTCTGTCTTACACGTTCCACTGACCCTTGAAACACAACCTGAGCATAAGGTCGATGCCGACTCCTTACCCACCCGGAACCAGCAAAAGCTCCCCTGGAACTTTCGAGACAACCCCCGGCACACAGCCATTCTCAGTGAGAGCCAGCGTTAGATTCGCCCTGTGGGAGCTGACCCCGCCCGTGGCCTCACCACAACCCAGTGAGGTTAAGTTTTTCTGGCGACCCATCAGAGAAAAGGAGACCGAGGGTCGGCGAGGAGAAGGGACTTGCCCAGCCCCGCACAGTTAGTTAAGTGGCCCCGGGGGCCTGCCGGGTTCTAATTTCTAACACGAGACACAGACAGCTCAAGTTTCATCACACGACACCCAAAATGAGAATCCTGGTGTTCGAACAGCACACGTCATATAAAAAAGTCCGTGAGATACAACACAGAGATTGTTAACAGGTTAATCAGGAGTGAAATACAAACTCTTAGTAAAGGTTTAACATCTCCCACTTGCATTTGGTTACAATTCATGAGTTGACCGTTCACCCACGTACCCATTCAACAAGTGTGGAAGGCGCCCCCCCCTACCACTGGCTTGGTACTGTGTTAAGCACCCAGGCTGCTGGCATTTGAGCCCAGAGGTTGTTAATTGAGAGAGGGGACATCGGGATGGGGATGTGCAACGTCTTTGATGGCTGGCGCCTAATATTTTGGGGGGAGGACGCTGCCAGGAGAGGTCTCTCGGGGAGAGAGGTGTGTGAGTGCCGCCCACAGGCCAGACACAGCGGTAGGCAAGACACAGAGGGTGCTTCCAACCTTTTACAGAGGTGAGCGTGAACGCGTACCCCAGGGGGGGCTCGGGGGGGACGCCCAAAGAGGCCCCCGTCCCCCCGGCACAAAGTTTCCTGCCAAAATTACTCCCGTCTCATCTTACAGTGTCATACAAATTTGGCATGCTATCCCACAGCGTACCCCTGACTGTCTGGGCGAAACGACTTCCCACCAAACCTGCCGAATCGGGCCACCCCTCCTGGCCTTTCGCTCCACCCCCAGCAGCCCCCGGGGGCACGCGCACCGCCTGTTCAGAACCCCAGCTCCAAGTCCTGGTTACAGCCCTGCGACGTGGGTGCCACAGTCCCCCCGGAAGACAGACTTGCGCTGTCACTGTCAGTTTAAACCACACACGTTTGTCCAGCTCCAGGGTCCTGGCTCTGCCCTCTACGCCCACGCTCCGATGCAGTGAATAAACGGCAGAATTCTAGGCAGAGACCCCGAGACCTACATCTTGTCCCCCACAGGCAGCAGTGAGCTAAAGTGGGGGAGGGGTCCCGCCCGGCCTGGGACCCGCGTGGATGCTCAGGGCCACGTCCAGGGTCTGCAAAGTGCCGTGCGCCTCGGATGCCCAGGTCTGCCGGTGGATAATTCTGTGCAGACCCCCCGCACGGGGCAGGATCCTTGTCACCCACATGAACAATCATCTCCCCGGGGTTCCTCTAAATAGAGCCCAGCATTAACTAATCTTGAAAGGGACAGGAACGGCTCTAGGATCATTACTGTGCAAGCTCGGGGTGTCCTGATGACATGAAAGCCTGTCACGGCCGGAAGCAGCCATTCATCTCAGACCCCCCAGGCGTCACTCTGGCCTCTTGAGGGCACGGGTTGTGATTTCTGAACCCCCGGGGACACAGTTTGCTGATTACTAATCAACCTAGTTTTGTGAGGAACAAAGTCGGAGAGGGCAATCAAACTTCCCACGGAACTCGAATCTAGAAGCAGGAGCTGAACCGAGAGGGTCACGCCTTTTGCTGGCACGCAAAGGCAGTCCCTGGCGGACGGGGGCTAGTCTTTTCTTTCCAAAAGAGGTGCGGGGACGCGTCCTTGGGAACCAGCTCTAGTATAGCACTAGCTCACTTTAAAAAATGTTTGTCGACCGTGAAGGAATGAAGGAATGGAGAAATGGAGGGGTGAGTTACAACCAGTGCCGTCTGGTGGAGGAAGCAGAAAGGCTGGAAGCAAAGCTCATGGCAGGGACCATGCACCAGGCAGGGCGGCCTCGGCTCACGGGGGGCGGGGGGCGGGGGGCGGGGAGGGGCGGGGGAGGGCCCTCTCGGACCCTGGCCCTGGATCCGCGTCGCGGCGTGTGATGCCTGGGAAAGCGCCATGGGGACAGAAGCCGTGTGGGTGACAGTGGCAGATGAGTCCAGCTGGGACGTGCTCAGAGCAGTGACCCCGGACGAGAAAGCTGTAATAAGGGCGTTCGCTTCATGACCACAGCCCATGGCACTACACAGCCCACCCAAAATGAAAAGGTTTGCTTTCAGGGGAGAGAGAGGCCGAAGCACCAGGGCAAGAAATGGAGGCCAAATGCGCAGATGGATGGATGGATGGACTAGACTAGTGCCGGAAGCCGTTGCTGGCCTCCCAAGCCTCGATGCTGGGGCAGACACGTGCGTGAGTTAATTCTGACACAGGCAAACAGCGCTCAGTGCTATAGTAGAGGGCTCAGCGGGAGGAAGCAGCTCCCTGCCGGGGGCAGAGGGTGTTCTAGAAAAGGAGGGCAAGCCCTCCGTGGGCGACACCCCCTCCCCGGGTGGCCTCGATGACCTTTGAGCCCCGGTTAGTCTGTGGTGGAACACGAGGGGACACCCTGAAAGAGTAGGGTCCATTCTGCTCCTTGCCTCATGGAATTTGATCGCCCCATTGAAGAAAACCAAAGGGGATTCTCCACCAGTCCCGATCCGATTCATCCCATCAATCGAGGCCTCGGGGCAATTTGCTCACGTGTTGGAGGACACTGGGAATGCAAAGGGCAGCAGATGGCCCCTGCCGATTCCCCAAGAGGTGGGAAATGGCGGTCCAGGGGGCTGGCTTCTCAAGGTGAAACGGGGGTGGGTGACAGGGCTGGCAGGAAGTCACCAGCTAACTACACGAGATGCTGGGCATGGCTACCTGGACCTTGCAGGCTCAAAGAGATATTCCTGTCCCGCAAGAGTTACAGAGGGTGCGGTTTAGAGTTTATAAATCATAAATGCATGAACCCACCCAGGGAACGTGACCTTAAATGTTGCCAGGCTGCCAAATGGAAAATGTCCCCTCCACTCATTTCCGGGGAGAAGCAAATCCTGGTCCGAGAGACCCAAAAGGCCGTCTAGACAAACCCCACAGCTGCTATTTGAATCTCCTTAAAACTACCCTCACCGAGTGTCTGCCTGGCCTGCCCCTTGGATGCCTCCAGTGACGGAGGGCTCACTATATCCTAAGGTCACCCATTCCACCCTTGACCGATCTCATCAGAAAGCCATGACCCAATGGACTTGGACAAACAGTTCACAGAAGATAAAGTGCAATCGGTTAACAGATATATGTGAAAACGCTCAACCTTCATTAGTAATCAAAGCAATGCAAGTTCAAATGACAGAAAAACACTTTTTGACAGAGATTACAAAATGCTAATACATCGCTGGACATGGTAAAATGCTATAAGCCTTTGGAAATTAGTCAATATCCATACAAAATCCCTGGCCTTCCGTTTAAGAAGCTCAGCCCTAGTAAAGTCATTCGTTCGTTCGTTCGTTCATTCATTCATTCATTCATTCGCCACCCATGAGGCCATCCATCCATCTTCTCACCCAACAAGCATCCCCACACCATCTACAACACGTAGGGCTCTGGAGGTACAAAGATCAATCCGACAAGCTCCTTGCCCTTAAGGGGCTCACAGTCTAGCAGGAGAAACCAGCATGTCATGAAGCAATGGTCATTTCTGGGTGAAGGAAAGTAATTTGTAAGGATGAAAGAGTGGGAATGCAAAGCCATTCGCTGTGGTGTAATTCGTAACATTAGGATTGAAAAAAAAAAAGGTGAGTTACACATAACGATAGCAGGTTGGCATTGCGAATGATGTAATGAGGGTATAACCTCGATGGGACACAACGCAGCCAGTGAGGCAATGATTTTTTTTTTTTTTTTTTACGGAAAAAACTAAACACTGATGACAAAATATTGAATGGAAAACGTAGGATGTATGTGGTGAAGAAGGCAAGGTTTCAAAACTGGATGCTTATTTAAAGAAAAAAAAAGATGTCCATTTAAAAAAAAAAAAGTATGCCCATAGACAAGAATTTGAAGGGGGAGAAAATAGCAGGGTGATGTGTCAGCGTGATGGGTGACCTCCTGCTCTAGGTCATGTGACATCCACACCATTGACATTAGGAACACAAAGGAGGCCTTGGCCTGTCTGCCCCAGAAGCCCAGCCTCCGGCCTCTGGAAGGCCAGCCCTGAGGCCGAGCTTCCCGAGGAGGGAGTTGGGAGTCACAGAGGAATCTAAGGAGAGTTCCTGGTGTCACCAGGGGAAGGATTTGTGCACGGAGCGCATGCGAAGGTCAAAGTCCAAGAGAGAAAATTTGTCCTTGCTTTGGTAAGTTATTAGGAAAGAAACACACACATTGAAGACAGGCCCTGATCAGAGAGGAGCACTGAGATCCCAACTCGGACCTCATGGGTGGGTCAGGACAGAACCCGAGGGGCCCCGGGAGTCCCACTCTAGCTTCTGCGGCCGTGGTGGGGAGCGAGCCCTGTCCTGAATCTCAGCATCCCGGAACTGAAGACCCTTAGAGCTCCAGATTTAAAACTCCTCTAAGAGCCAAAGACTCTGAGCGTCCTGACCTGATGACCCCCATGCCCTCTGCATTCCCGAGAAGACAGAGAATCCACTGGATCCCAGCCCACAACCAGCGGGGAAACCAGCGGGTCTCCCTGGAGCTCCTCCCATTGGCCCATTTCCAGCCAGCTCCTAGAGGTCTGCTCCCATTCTCCGTGTTCCCTCTGGGAGTTTGGCTGTGGCTCCCTCCTCCTCCCCACTGCGGACCCAACATGTGGAGTTCTTCCTGAGCCTCAGCTGACTTTTAAAGTAACCACACGAGAATTTTTCTCGGGGCGCCTGGGTAGCTCAGTCGGTTAAGCTTCTGATTTCAGCTCAGGTCATGATCTCACAGTTCGTGGGTTCGAGCCCCGCGTCGGGCTCTGTGCTGACAGCTCGGAGCCTGGAGCTTGCTTCGGATTCTGTGTCTCCCTCTCTCTCTGCCCCTTCCCCACTCGTGCTCTGTCTGTCTGTCTGTCTGTCTCTCTCTCTCTCGTCTCTTTCTCTCTCGAAATGAATAAACATTAAAAACATTTGTTTTGAAAATGTCTTCTTGCTCTGGGCCCCTCCCACCCCCATCCTGGTCTGCACGGCGACTCCTGGGCTGCTTAGGGGAGCTCTTTGGGGACCCTGTCTTAGCAAGTGCCTCAGGGTAACAAGTACACCCCGCCCTAGGCATCAGGCGGGCCGAGGCAGAGCCTGGAGCCTCCAGATTCCTAAAGAGGAGGAGAGCAGAGGCCTGCAGCCCCATCACATAGGCCCGTGTGGCCCAGACACGTGGCACTGGAGGCAGAGAAGGGTGGCTCCTGACACGTGAATTCCACGTCTTCCATCACCCATGTGGGGCCACACTGAAGCGTGGAAGTGGCCCCCGTCCCCCTCACTCCGTCCTCCCATCCCGTCTCAGACCTTACGGCTCTGAGTCCTGCGCCCCCCACGTCACGGCCCTAGGTAAGCACCTTCAGCAGGAGCGGCCCCCGCTGGCACCTGCGACGGGCTAGCTCCCTGTTCCCACCCCGGGGGCCAAAGTCACTCCAGGCGTAAGCAGCCCAACCTGCCCACCAGACCTAACGCCAGCCCCGCCCCCGCCCAGCTCCTGGGGGTCCCGCGTGCTCCCGGCCACGCATCCTGGCTCCGGTGGGGACGGCTCCTCCCGGTCAGGGCACATTTTGTTTTAGTGTCCCAAATAGGAACGGAGAGGTTGAGGAGGACTTTGGTTCTAGTTTTTACAGACAAACACGAGCACACAACACGCGACTGCACAAATCCTGTCCACTACAGAGAAAGACTAGACAGATCCAGGGGAGTCCCTGGGCTTGGGAACGTCAGGACACAACCCTCCAGACCTGCCACGGCCCGCGGGGGGGGGGGGGGGGGGGGCAGGTCGGGAGGAGGGAAGACAGTGCAACACACAAGGCAAGAGCGGTATTTGCCGAAATACAGAGTACATCGGAAAACAGTCGAGAAGACAGTAAGGCCTTGAAACGGGCTCTGGGGATGCCATGTCAAGGGGGCCGGGACCCGGGGCCCACTTCTGCAGCCCCGGGCTGAGGTGCACCTGCCTGAGACCCCCAGGTGAGAAGGGCAGGCGGCCCGCCCCACAGCCGACCGGGCCGGAAGGCACCCGGGCTCATTTCAGAAAGTTGCATGAACAAGGTTTCTGGTGATCTGCCTCTGGGCGCCTGGGTCACTGGGCTCCCGGGTCACCCTTCTCGGGCACTCCTGGCCACTTTCTAACCCACACAGCCCCGCGGATGGGAGCGGCGCCACACCCGGCGCGGTCGGGAGACAGGGCCCACTGGCCCCGGGGCCTCCTGCTCCCTTGCCCTCTGCTGCCCCCTGGCGGGAAAAGCCTCCCTCACAGGTGACCCAGCCCGGGGAGGGGCCAAGACACCCACCTGGCCCCACACCCCTTGTTCACACAACATTCTGCAGGGGCCAGGGCCTGGGCCCTCCCGCCTGCCCAGGGCTCTGGACAGGGCGCTGCCCACGGGTGGGAGAGTACGTGCCCCCCCAGTCAATCCAAGCAGGAAGCTGATGGCCTTCGAAGTTCACGGATGGGGAAACTGAGGATGAGAGAGATGAGGTCGAATGGCCCACGCAGCCAGGATACCGCGATGGCACTCTGCGGCCAGGGTCCCCCCGAGCCAGCCCCCCCCTGCCGGGTGAAGTGCGTGTGCCAAGGACACAACATGCCAAGAGCTCATACCCTCTCGTGTGGCTGGAAGGAAGGCCCCTCCCTCCCTCCCTCCGTCCATCCGGCCGTCCGTCCGTCCTTCCGTCCTCCCTTCCAGCTCCTCCTCCGTTCATCCCTTTACACCTGACTCCCTGGTCTATGGGCATCCACAGCGCGGCTGCGATCTAATCGGAACCTCGGTCCCGCAGACCTCTCTTCCCAGCCCTGTTCATGTGTTCACCCAGCCTCCTTGTCCCCTAGTCCCTTCTTTTATTTCGCCCCAGATCTCACCTTCCCGGCTTGCTGTCGCTCCTCCCCACAGGAGGAAGAGCCCCCGTCCCACCATCCCCTCCGTGTTGACTCTTCCTTCGATTCCTGGTCCCCCCGCGAGAGAGCCCGCCAGTCAAGGCCCTGTCCGTGCACACCAAGCGCCCTGCCTGCCCGTGCGCGTGCACGTGCCTGGCACTGAGTCCCCGTTGACACTTGGGTGTTTATTCTTGCAGTCGTGGGCCCCCACTGCGTATACCTCAGGACAGTGCAGGGACATGCAGCCTTGCCTGTGGGCTATCTCCTTGGTCTTCTATTATTCTCCGAAGGCTGTAATGCATCTGTCTATCGAAGGAGGGGGTACGTCACCTAATCCTGAGCCCTGATGGGACCACCTCTCTCTTCTCTCCATGGGTCACTGCGATCGTTTTAACGTGCATTATCTTCCCTTGTTCCTCCTTTCCTCTCTGTCTACTTCCCTCGCTCTAGAAACTGGGACTGGTCCATCTCGTCGACCTTTCGGTGCGAGGACCGCCTGACCACCACGCCGAACAGAGCCTGTCCCTTCAGACACACCCCCGGCACCGTTCACGGATCCTCCTTCCACTCGCCTCCTCTCTCTCTCGTCGTTCTCAGGGGCCTCGGGGGCCTGGAGTCGGATGACTGACAGCCCCAAAGGGTAGCCCTCTCCCTGGCTGCTGCAGGCAATCTCCATTCACAGTTCAGTCGTTCCTGCGCCCACTCATTCTTTCTGTCACCCTTCTATTTCAATATTCGTTCTTTTATTTATGGACCTCAGGTGCACAGAATTGGATTAACCATCATCTGTGGCTCCCGGAGCCTTCGCCGCGCCGTCCGTGCGGGGCTGCTTTTTGCTCGTTAATTCCTCGAGCCGGTGATCTGGTTTAGGGTTTATTTAACAACGTCAGGAGTCCAGTTTCGAATCCGTCACTATTCCGGGCCCCCGGTGCCCGCTCGTGCTTTTGTCAGGCATGGCACTCTCTCTCGTATACCTATGTGCGTATTCACTTTTCGTTCACGGGCCACGTTCGGTCTTGTATCTATGGTATTGGTTTTATTATCTATAAACTCTGGGGCCCCAGAGTTGAACTAATGTGGGCGATTGGTGCTAAACCAGTACCCTCTCATAGACTTCACTGTTGAATCTGTTTGTTTTTTTTTTAATTTTGATTCTCACCCCCCCCCCCCCATCTTGATTGGTTTCTGTCTTCCACCCTTCTGATCTTTCTTACTGCCTTTCATTCTTTCAGAGATCAGGCACCCTCCTCGTCAGTCAGTGCAAATCTCTCTTCTCCTTCGCTCCTTCATTCAAATGTCCACACATCCATCAGGTCCTTCTCCCCAGTTAAGTAACTATTTTTCTGCTTCTGGATGACAGGTGCGCCTAACTGGATACATGATCATCTATAGTCAACGGTCCCCCCACCTCCCCAGCCGGTTTCCATCGTTTCTCTCTGTCTCTCTCCCTTCTTGGCTCTCTTGATCTTTGGCGCTCAGTTGCCAGGGACCCATGAATCCTAATGCCACATGCAAATGGTCCCTGCCCCTGCAGCATCATGGTGCCTGCCTGCCTCCCTTCCTTCCTTCCTCCCTCCTTCCTTCCTTCCTTCCTTCCTCCCTCCTTTCCTCTCTCCCTCCTTCCCTTCCTTCCTTCCCCTTCCTTCCTCCCTCCTTTCCTCTCTCCCTCCTTCCCTTCCTTCCTTCCTCTCCCTTCCTTCCTCCCTCCCTCCTTTCCTCCCTTCCTTTCTTCCTCCTCTTTCCTTCTTCCCTCCTTCCCTTCCTTCCTTCCTCCCCCTCCCTTCCTCCCTCCTTCCCTCTCTCCTTCCTTCCTTCCTTCCTTCCTTCCTTCCTTCCATTCATTCTCCCTTCCTTGTTTTCTTTCTCTTTCTCAGCTACTTACTCCACTACTAATGCGGTGAGTGCTCAGACCTGGACCAATTATGATCCACAGTTTGAGTCTGCCCTCCCCCATGGACCTCCCACCTAGCCATTTAGTCGCAGCCACCCTGTGACCACCTGCCCCAGCCCTGCTTCTCTCCCTTCTCCCCTCCCACTCCCCTGCCTGCCTTCTCCTGGTGCTCGGGTGCCCAGATGAGATGAATTACCACCCTGCCGACACCGAGCAGGTGCTCCTGCGGGGCCCGGCACCCTTCACTCCATCCACCCCGGGTGTCTCTCTGGAGACTGACTTGTCTATTTAGAGACTTCTTATTTTATCGATAGCACCACGGCTTGTAGAACGGACTAACCATGAGCTTGGACGCATGACAGTCTCCTACCAGTAATCCTACCACTGCCTTCCTGCCTGAATTTATTCACCCATTAATGTGTTTCTGGACCTACCGTCTGTGACTTTTCCTTCCGTGCTTGATTTCTATTTAGATAATTTTACTTTATTCTCTCTTTCTTTTACCCTTTCGGGGGACAGGCTCAGCTCCCAGCACCGGACGACACCACAAGCCCCTCACACTGTGTTCCCATCTGGGTCCAGGAGTTTCCACCGTGAGCTCGCTCTCTCCCTCTCTCCCTCTTTCTCTTTGGCTTTCTCTCCTTTTGGGATTTATTTATTTATGTGTGCCCGGAGTTAGAAAACTTTTGGTAGAAAGTTTTCTCTGGTGTCCCGGGTCCTCTCTCTCTCTTTTGAACGATTCTTTGAACTCTTTCTCTGTTACTTACTTATTCTTATGCCAGGGGCACGTACGTGGACTCGTCGTAATGCTCGGTTTACAATAACCTGACACAGGCCTCCTTATGTATGTGTTCACCCCCTCGTCCAAGAAAATTACCCTTCTTCCTTTCCTTCACTGTTTGCGTTTTGCCGCACTCGCTCTCCCTCCCAAACACCTGCTCCCTCTTTCTCGAACCTTCTCATCCTGATGAGGTTCCTGCTCTCATCGTCAACAGTGCGAGTTCTCTCATGGACTTCTCTTTATTCGCTTTCATTTTAACTTTGTTTTGACATACAGAAAGCCGTACCTACTTAACATACGCAACCTGGTGAATCTGGAGAGAAGCGTCGCCCGGGACCCCAGCACCACGATCTCTTGTCATAAGCCTATCCGTCACCCCCGAAAGTTTCCTCCCGCCCTGACTGATCACTCCTTTTACTATCTTTTCTGCTACGGACGCTTCACGTGAGATCTAGCCTCTTAGCAAAGGTTTAAGCGTACGACACGGTCCTCTCCACCACTGCTTTCTGCATTTCCCCTTCCTACTCATTCTTGCTTCCATTCGGGTCTTATTCTCTTACGATAGACCTCAGGGGCTACCTCTCTGAATCACCCGTACGCCTTGGTCCGTGGTGACTGGATACTGGTTCTTGTGTGGCTCTCTTTACACGGTGATTCAATATTTTGTTGATTTCCTGTATCGATCTCCTAGGCATCGAATGGGATCGTGCTCATTGTACTCTCATCCTGGCTTTTTCACTTCCCCACCTAGTTATTTGTTTATTCGTGCCCCGGAGCCTTCATTCATTCATCCATCCGTTCGCTTATTTGGACCACGTCAGAGATACCAGCGAAATGACCTCCCAACGAGACAAACGGAACGTCCACAGTCTTCGACCTTTCTGCTTCCTCCCACCAAGCTGATCACCAAGGTGTGCGCACCCCACAGTCCTTAACATATACACATGGCAGATTCAGGCACAGGCACAGTCAATGTCAGTGCAGCCAGACCCTCCCGGGGCTCACGTCCTAGACAAACTGGGGCAGGTATGCGGTGAGGGCCCCTGGACTCTTCCCTGGTGCTTCCCCCTGGACCCCGGTGAATGGGCATCCCCATGAGAAACCTGTTTCAAGACCCTCGAGTACACAGAGACACACACGTTGTACACAGTCTCCCCAGTGGGAAACGACAGACATGGCATTCATTTCTAAATAGACGGCTTTGTCTGTAGCAATATGAAAATATTTGGGCCTTTCAAGGCCGATACAAAAGCAACTACCCATTACCATTGCTGAGTGTCTCAGTCCCAAACAATAAAGAACTTGAAGAGACTTAGCCGGAAACTTTGAAGACAGAAAATCTGCCCATTCTGTTTTCCAGACATTTCAAGGGGGTGAGCGAAGGTCATTGGAGCTCGAAGCCCGTTTGAGAGGCTGGTCCCTCGGCCCGCGTTTTTTCCTCGGCCCTTTGAAGGGCCCCCCAGCTCACAAGGGCACTTCCGTCCTAGTCTGCCCTGGGGCACAAGAGCCAAAGGGACACTCAATAATGAAAGGGCCATTCAGGTAGAGGATCGAAAGAGAAGGAATTCTTTGGGGGTCCGGCACTCGAAGCCGCCTATAGAATTCTTTTGCCACAGAGACAACACAAGGAGGCTGGGGGGTCCTGCCTTAGAACACAAGCCCCCCCAGGTCCGCAATCAGTGTGGCTCGCTGGGCACCCACCTCCCCGTGAGCGGACCACTGGCCGGTGCTCACCACTCCCTCCCGCAGGGCTTGCCTGGCAGTGTGCTCCGGGAGGCAGCCCCCCCCACCCCCAGTGACGAGGCCACAGATGCGTTCCCCACGCTCCAGCAACTTACGATTTGAAAGCCGGAGGGTGCCGGGTCGCGCGTCGAGGTCTCTTCCGTGGAGAATTCCAGATGGCGGCTTCGACTGGAATGAGAAAGCGCTGGGTCACTGCCCTGGAAGCTCACCCACCCCAAGCAGGGACTCCCCAGCTTCTAGCGAGTGTGGGATTGGGAAAACCCAACCTTTCTCTCTTCGGTACCCTCACTCTCCCGCCAAGCTCCACACCCCAGCTTCCTCTGAGTCTGGAGAGGAATGGGGGTGGGGGTGGGCAGGCAGAGAGGAGGAACGAGGCTCCTGACCCAAGAGCCCTTGGCTGAGAGCTACCCGTGCATCCAAGTACTACTCTGTGGAGCCCAAAGATGTAGAGCCACTGCATGAGTGACCACCGAGCTGGACGCCGAAAAGGTGGGGAGAAGATTCCCTGGAAGGACATCCTATCGTGACGGAGGGCACAGCCGAGGCACAGCACGTGCTCAGGGAGAAGCCAGCGGGATGGGGGTGTGAGCAGGGGCAAGACGAGAGGAGTGGGCTGCGGGGTCTTTAATGGACACAGCGTGTCCTAAAACCACAGCGCACACGTCACAGGATGGACAGTCGTGGCGTCTGGACAAACACCTTCACCTTCATAACCACGTACGAGTTTTCATCGGCCCCACCAAGAGCCGCGGCCAGGCGCAGCCAACCTTCAGTTTCAAGCATTTGCCTTCAAGTTTAAACAAAAAGTGAGTCGCTTAATGGCAGACTCACATTATTACGTATCTGTCGAAACACACAGACCGTAGGAGGCCGAGAGCGGATCCAGTGACGTCAGCGTTGGACTTTAGCTAATGACGACGCATCAGAGATGGGCTCCGCAAGCAAGATAAATGTGCCGCCACGCTACAAGGTGTTAACGACGGGACAAACTGGGGTCTGTGTGGACGCCATTGACTCTTTCTGTAACCCTAAGACTGCTCAGGAAAGAAGTCAATTTGTTAAAAAACAAAACAGGAGCGCCTGGGGGGGCTCCGTCGGTTGAGTGTCCCACTTCAGCTCAGGTCATGATCTCACGGTTCGTGAGTTCGAGCCCCACGACGGGCTCTGTGCTGACAGCTCGGAGCCTGGAGCCCGCTTCAGATTCTGTGTCTCCCTCTCCCTGCCCCTCCCCCGCTCATGGTCTGTCTCTCTCTGTCTCTCTCTCAAAAATAAACATTAAAGAAAATTTAATAAAATAAAACAAAAAACGTTATTTTGAGCAAGTCGATTTTGCACACGTGTTCAGTAGAGT
Organism: Leopardus geoffroyi; assembly: GCF_018350155.1. Lineage (NCBI taxonomy): Eukaryota > Metazoa > Chordata > Mammalia > Carnivora > Felidae > Leopardus > Leopardus geoffroyi. The sequence goes on along the minus strand of NC_059337.1, from coordinate 143,134,684 downwards.
CTAGTGAAGGTGAGGAGGTGTGGCCGAAAGGTGGTCTGTGACAGCTGAGGCGGGTGAGGGCGGAGCCAGAGGTCGGGGCAAGAGCGGGTGAGGCAGGGAGCCCCAAGGTAGGAAGAGGCCCTCTGCAACTCCCCCTGCCCTGACTTAAGCCCTGGGGGATCTCCCCACTGCCTACACCTCTTTATTCTCAGTAGCATCCATCACTGTGCACCCAGGACTCGGCCAGGACACGGGAGGGCACACCTCTCGTTTCCAAATCCTCCTAAAAATTCCTTCCTTGGCCTTGAGCTTCCCAAACACTGTTTTCCCCTAATCAGTTGATCTTACGAACAAAAACCAAATAGTCTTTAAGATATAAATGTTAATAAATATAAGCTGGTGGCTGACCAAGGGCAGACTCTGGTTAGGTAAAAGCTCTAGGCCCCCCCATTTTTAAAAAAAAATTTTTAATGTTTATTTGCTTTTGAGAGAGACAGAGGCAGAGTGTGAGCAGGGAAGGGGCAGAGAGAGTAGGAGACACAGAATCCAAAACAGGCTCCAGGCTCTGAGCCGTCAGCACAGAGTCCGATGCGGGGCTCGAACTCACAAACCTTGCGATCAGGACCTGAGCTGAAGTCAGATGCTCAACCTATGGAGCCACCCAGGTGCCCCTCTGGGCCTCCCACTTTGAGCTGGATACCACCCGAGACAGTTTCCAGGCCTCCCCAGGGGCCTGCGAGCGCCTGGGGTGCGCCCCTCATGGTTGCCACAGTCCTAAGGGGACAATGGGACTCCAGACCCTGAACGCACAGCAAGACCCCAGGCACTGTCACCTCCCGTGGGACTAAGGGTTGGGGAAAGGACTTTGGTGCGTTTACCAGGACCAGGGAAATCAGAGGTAGCTCGGGGCGTCTGGGTCTCTTCCTGCTTCTGCCCCGGGGGCTCCAAGAATTCCCCGGGGTTCCTCACTGTCCCTGACTAACTTTCACACAGACCCCAGGCTGCTTGTGCAGACACAGCCCTGGCAAAGTCATGTGACAGTTTCGAAGCTGTGGGCACCAGCCCCGCGTTTGCTGTGATGTATAACAACACAGTGCCGGGCTGGAATCGTAACAGATGTCAGAAAAGCTGCAGAGATGAGTCACTGTCTGGAACCAGAGGAAAACACAAGGCCTCCTTACAGGGTCCAGGGGAACAGCTGCCACAAGCATTTGAGCTCAGACCTCACAAATGCGTGCACTGAACTCACGAGCCACGCAGGAAGCATTGGTGGACACCCCAGAAACCTCCTCCGTGGCTTAACAGGATTAGAACATTCTAGCTCAAGGTCTCAAAAGTTCCTCTTTTCTGGAGGCAAACAGGACCCAACTGATCTGGCGTGCCTTTGGTACACATAACTCGTGGATGTGTAGTGCAGGGAGAGACGTTAAACGGATTATTTTCAATAAAATGGTGATTTCCAGAAATACAGCCTGTAGTTTATACAAATAATCAGGCTCGCCTCAGATCTCAGGCTTCCTACCTGTTGAGTAAAGACCACCCTCCCACAACTTCCCCTCACAGACGCAGGCTCTTTGCAAAGCTAATTTCCTGTACCTTTGTGAAGACCGGGGCCTGGACATTATGGACCCATTTATGAAAATGGGAGAGGTAATTGGGCCATCTTTTGAAATCATGGCCCCTCTCTTGCTGGCCCCCATCAGCCCTCTAATTTTGGCTGGCGGGGCCATGGAGGATGTTTACATATGCCTCTTCCTGGAATTTCACTCTTTGCTTCAGGAGTGGGCAATTAGAGAGAATTAGGGCCTATTTGGCGTATGTTTACGGTTAATGGAGCGGTGGCGGAGGCACAGCCCCGGGAAAGGCAGTCGCTGGTCTAATTGAAGTTGGCAATTTCGCTATTCCTCATTTCAGCTTCCAGGTACCATTGCCACCAAGGTCACAAAACAGAGGCCACAGCCCGCTGCGGCAATAACCCGGTGCGGGACCGACCCGGGGCCCCGCGAGCCGTTGACTATCACAGCCGAAAACACAGAGAGAGAGCCGCAGGCAGCTTCCAAGTTGGGTCTGAGACGGGCAGCCAGCACTAAGCCTGGGGACTGATCACTTTTCCAGAAGTTACCACCCTGATGGCTTTTTCGGGAAGTTCTCAGCCGAGCGGGCGAGGACGCCAACATAGGTGCTGCCGAGGGTCTCGCGACCAAAAGGCACCAGGTGAGCCACAGGGGCAGGTGCGGCAGCCACACCCTCCCGGGACCCGCCGCCACGGGGCCGGCTCGGCTCCGTTACACGGGGACCACCCCACAGCCCAGAAGGGTTTTCCAGGCCTGGCCGGCGGCCCACCCATTTGGTAAAACGCTCTATAAAATGCCATTCCGGCCCCAGCGTCCACAGGCAGTCCCTCGGAGCTAGCTTGGGGTGTGAGCACTCTCAGGACCTTGGGGTCAAAAAGTGGCTGGGGAGGGGGGGGTGTCAGACCGTGGGGACTGGCTAATGACCGCAACCCCATTGCCCGTGCTGGCCAAGCGGGGCCCAGCCACTGGCAGTGGGCTTCACATCCAGGGCCTGCTACCTGGAGCAAGGCATCAACCCTCTCCGGTCTCTGTCTCCTCTCGAAAGCAGAGGAGGCCGGACAGCAGTGGACCAGTAATCCCGGGCCCTCGGACTCTAGAGACCCAGCAAGCAAACAGACCAACCACAGAGGACCACTGAGGCAGCCAGAAGGAAGCCAGAGCCCCAAGGGCCCTCAGATGACAGAGATCCTGCGTGGCCCCATGTTGCAGTTGGGAAAATCAAGGCCAAGCAGGCCAGAGACAGGATCCAAGGTCACACCCACAGGTGGGGCTGAGCCCGGGCTGGAACCAGGTCTCCCGAAGGCTGTTCCAGGGGGGCTGCTGTACTCGGAGCACCCGTTTAGAGTTTCCTCCTCTCAGTGACCAGTGCTGAGGAGTGGGAGTGCGCCCTAGAGGCCAGCGGGGGCCCCATCTGGACACCTGAGGCCTTCCGTCCTCCCACTGGGGTGAAGCGGGGCCCTGGCCTCTCCCCAGCTGACATCCCGTGCTCCTTCTGCCTTACAGAACACCATGCAAGGTTGACAGGCTACTGCCTCATTTTACAGATGGCAAAACGGAGGCCCAGAAGCCAGCAGCAAGAGGCACTGGCCAAGACTGGGACGGGGTCCCCTTCCTTTCGTGGCGGGGTATCGCCCCGTTGGTCCAGGGGGGCGGAGCCCTCAGGGTAGTTTGGGGCAAGCTCTCTGCCCTCCATCCGAGAGGGTCCCCTTGCTGGGGGCTGCCCCTGGCCCTGTGAGCCACGCTGACCCCGCCACCCTCCCTAACTGCAAGCACCAGCCCCCTCTTTCCTAACCTGCTGGGAACAACTCTATGTCCACCCTCAGGACGGCCCAGAGAACGAGCCGCGAAGACAGGAGCCGCCCAGCGGAGTCCCGCACGCCTGGCACAGACACGTGGTCAGCCTCCAGCCCCTCTGACCGTCCTTCTCCAACTTTCCACGCTGGGGTCCTGTCCCCCTGGCCCCATCTGCCTCCCCGGCTTTCTCTCGGGCATGAGGCCCGGTTTGATCAAATCCTTGTTTACAGGCAAGGAGTCTTCTTCCTCCTGAGAAACTTGCAGAACACAAGCCCTTAGGCCCGAGGAGCACCAGCGTGTCTGAGGTCACGCTGCTGGGGTGACTGCTTAACCGTGTCATTGTGCGGCCTCTTGTCTGCGCCTTGCAGCTCCCGACACACACACGCACACACACACACACAAGGGCAGGGGCCGCCGCAGCCCCAGAGGGAACACACACACACACACACACACACACACACACACACGCTCCGTTCCAGGGAAGGTGACTGAACTTTTCTTCTTTTCATCTGAAGAAAAGGCACCTTCTATTGAAAGAATGTATTCACAGGACCTGGGAAAACTCATGTGCACTCGGCCCTCCCGATTATCCCCAGGTGGCTGTTCTCCATGGGGGGCTCCCCCACATTCCTTTCTGCCTGCGCCTTTGTTCCGCCTCAAACGGCCCTGGGAGCTCTCAGGCTAAGAGTCCCTCCTTAAGCCCCTGCCAAAGACCCTATTCACTGCGCAGAGAAGCCAGGCAAAAGGTGGTGGGCAGCCGTCCTCTCCCCCGACCCCCAGGGTGGGGGACTTAAGAACTCTCCATCTGGATTGTTTGTAAGCCCAAAGAAACTGGAGAGCAATTAAGAGACCCACGACTACACCCTCCACCACCCTCCTCTCCCCCTGATTAATTCCCCTCCCGCACGCATCCCAAGTGGGGCCGACCCCAGCCTGAGCTACCCAGCACCTGCTCTGCTCCCTGGTCCCTCACGATCCCAGGACTGGGAGTGGGGGTGGGCAAGGGAGCTGGGAAGACAAACGCGGATATCTCTGGAGACTTTCTCACCACTCAGTTCCCAAAAGCACGGGTAGGGGCGATCGGTTCTCCACAGTGAGGACCGAGGTATGGGACCAAGTGTCTAACATCCAAGAGACGTTAGAAATTCCAGGATGTATGGGCTCCCCCCGAGATGGGTCCTCCCCACTTCGGCTGGATCCAACTGAACTCGAGACCCCTCTCGCTGGCACTGCTCTGTCCTGCTGCAGTGGCCCGAGGGTGTCCAACTTCCTCCCAAGGGAGTAACAGTGGCTCTCTCAATGCACACCTTTCCTAGCTCTGAAACACTGGCTCATTCCACGCCAAGAACCAGAGCCGGCATCTCCAACACCGTCCTTCTCTAAAGCCTTCCCTAAGGGCCCGGCTTCTCAAAGCCGCAAGGGACCCGGGGCTGTCCCCTGGACCCAAGGCACCGTGGAGGGAGCGCCCCCTCCTTCCCCACCCACGCTTGGGTCTCCCTCTCAAAATGGGAACCCCACATCTGAGGTGGCCTCGTTGGGAAAGATACAATTCTCTGCCAGAATTTTCCATCTGCCGAACCCAGAGATGGGAGCCAGGCTGTACTTCCTTGTTCCCCTTTTAGGAGAGAGGACAGGGCTCAAAGCAGCGGAGGGAAGGGGGCACGGCTCCTGGGCCTTCATCTACAACCGTGTTAAACTCTGGTCTTCTAAAAAGACACTGCCCCCGGAGCCGCGAGCCCTTCGCCATTCAGCTGACAATGCTGGTCTCCACATTGCCCGCTGCCCTTTAACCCTTTGGAACCTTAATTTGTCTCTCTCCACACCCCCTTCTGTGTAAAGCCGCCTTCTTCTTTTCAAGGAAAAATTCATTAGCAAGCTCATTAAAGATGGGTAGATTTTTTTTTTTCTCTTTCTAGAAGTCAGATTGCTCATAAAAAACACATTTGAGTTACTTCATGTAAATGAATAAGAAACACATGCATCCTGGTGCCCTTAAGTCTTGCCAGGTTTTGACATGATTTGGAGAAATGTGCTTGGAAATGCATTTGGGGTTTGAATCACAAGTCACAAGGTCAGGGGCCTTGAAAGCTTCAATGCACCTCCCCCCACCAAGGAACCTGCAGGTGGGAAAATGCGGGGCAGAGGGACGCTTGGTGCCTTTCTAGGAGCACAGAGGCTGAGTTGTGCTCTGGGCTCCCTTTCACACCCACCCAGGGGCAGGCCAGTGGAACAGGAGGGCCAGCTTCCGGACAAGACCACCATCCCCCCTCTGACACGGGTGCCCTCCCGGCAGCCTCCAGCTAGAGACAGGCCCCGGGAAACAGCTTAGCACATGACAAATGGCCAGAGAACCCCGCTCCTGCCAGTGACAGGGCCTCCGCCCTCTGTCCGACCAGCCAGGATCTCACTGCCCAGGGACGGGCCAATCCATCAAAAAAGAATTTTCCTGAAAATGCCGTTTCTTTCAACACCTAACAACGGCCGTTCTGTAATTCCTGGGACGTCCGACTGCACGGCTGATTGACGAGCTTGTGTTTTAACCTCTTTAATTGAGAAGAACCCTCGATCTAGTCTTCATCTGTTTTCCACTTAATGACACGCAAAACCCCAAATACGTACAACACGCAAAAATACGTGTTTGCCCGAGACCGAATATTCGCAAGTGCACCTGAAATACAAGGGGGCCCAAAGAGATGTCATCCCAGACTGCCGTGGAGGGTGGGGGGCGGGGGGCTGGCAAAGTCTGGGACTGGCTGGGCACCTGACTCTGCCCCTCAGCTCAGCCCAGCTCGAGGGAGTCCTGAGATGTCCCAGAAACCATGGGCACTTGGCTCAGACTAGCTACAGGGATTTGCTCTGTAAGTTCCGGAAACGACCCCCCCGGCCCCCCCCCCCGGCCACCGCACCCCAGACCTGCATCCCGCCCTGTGTAAAGCTTCCCTCCCAGGCCTCTCTGCCACGTCACCGTGCTTGCAGTTGGTGGCTCAGCAAATGCCAGCTAGGGAGCAAATATCACAGGGCGGGGCTTCCCGGTGTCCTTCCTTGGGTTTAGCCCTGGGCACACACTCCCCGCCTCACCGCAGCCTGACTGGCTCTCTGGGGAGCGAAAACAAGCAGATAAAGGCAACAGCCCCCAGGTGTGGATACCTCCCTCTGCCCCTTGCTGCCTGCACGGGGTTGTGTTTAAAAATCACCTCCACACCTCATTTCCGTTCCCGGGGAGAGGGGCAGGGCTGTGGAAGGCCTGTCTCTGAAACCCGTGTCTGATGAAAAGCCATTATGTAAGCGGACGGTGCAGGGACCCTGGGGGTCCACAGCAGGCGGCCCGCGGGCTGCTGCACCTGGAGGGGACCCTCCCACGCTCTGGCAGGGAGCATCGTCTTCCCTCTCGCAGAGCCCCGGGTGTAGGCGCCAAGGGGGATGCTGGCATCTGGACCAAGGACACCGCTGGGACCCACCCGAGGCTCCATAAACGTCTGGGAGGCTGAGTGAGCCTCAGCAGGCCGTTCCTCCCACCTGGACCACCAGGGGAGTCTCACTGCCCTCGCTCGTCACCCCAGTGGCTACGCCGGGAGCATCCGATGCGGGGCACACAAGGCACACAGCCAGTCTCGCTGGCACATCCCCGTGGCCTGCTGGCCCTGACACAGTACCCTCTTGTCCCGCCGTGAGACTCGGCTCCTGGGGCCCCAAAACACGAAGTGCCCTCAGCCCAGCTCCCTTTCTTCCTGTCCACCTGGCTTGGCTGCCACATGGCCCACATCACCGTGTGGGATCTCCCAGGGAAGCCGGCTAGACCCTCTGGTCCTCGAGGCAAAGCTGGTCTTAGGCAGCCCAAAGGAGCCCCAGCCCTGAGCAGCCCCCTGGCTCCGTCGATGCGTCTGGAGTAAGTGAGGATAAACAAATGATCCGTGCTGGAGTGAACCGTGTGGCTATAATTCTTCTCTATCGTTACGAATTTTCTTTAAACAGACACGAGCGTTCCCATCTTATTGCAATTTCAGGGGTGAGGAAGAGGGGCCCAGAGAAGAACTCACTCAAAAACCACTCTGTGATTGAAAGGCATCGTCAAAGCCTCGTGTGGGAGACCCCAGCATTCACACAGGGGCTGACGCAGCACGGCGTTCGGGGACAGACGTTTTCGGGCTACAGGCGGACGCGCTTTCCTGTTTCCACATGCCCACGCTGGCCCTCTGGCTGGGCCTCGGAGCCCAGAGAAGGCGAACGCTCTGCCCTGCATGCCACCCACAGGCTCAGCAAAGCTTCCCCGAGGACCCACCGTGCGCCTGGCCCGAGCTGGTTCTCGGGGGCCCCGGCCAGAGCCGGACACCCCTCACTTACCGCGCCTGGTCCACAGCATGCACTGGCCGGGGTGAGCCCCGCTCACGCTGGCTCCAGGCGGCCAGGGTCTCGGTTCCAGGCAGCCCGCTGACACCCAGCTCGCAGGCCTGGTGAACAGGCTTCGCTCTTGGTAGCCGCCCCCTCCCCGGCTTAAATGTGCACTTCTCGAATAGAGACGTGTGCTGCAACCAGCGAAATCCTGGTGTCCCAAGAAAGCAAGAAACTCACCCGGAGCCAGGAAGGAGCAGAGAGGCACAGCGCTGGGCGCGAGACGCCAGGCGAGCATCGGGAAGGAAGGCTGGGTGCAGGGTGGCGCTCCTCCGGGGGCTTCTCCTGCCTCTTCCGTCTGCTTCTCCGGCCGACCCAACCAGGTTGCGGCCCGCGTGCCAGGGACAGGGCTAACCTGGAGGAGACGCAGGAACTTAGGACTACGGCGAGGCTAGCACTCCGGAAAAGCTCGAAAAGGCTTGGAGCCCCGTCTCACCTGCGGCGTGGCTTTCGGTGGAAGGAGGTGGCTCGTGGAGATGAGCAGTGATGGGAAGAGGTGTGAGGAGAGGCCACGGGCCCAGGTGGCAGCCCCCCAAACCGGTCACGAGGCCTGGGACGTGGCAGAGCCCAGGGCTCACAGGGACAGGCTGTGGCTAACACCCAGGGGGACACGACAAGAGGCACGGGGGCGAGGGGCGGGACCGAAGCCTGGGTGCGGCCACGGTGGCCCTGCCCCACCCACCCCCCTGGGAGGAAGCATCCAAGGATGTCTGGGGGAGGTGGTTTGCCAGCAGGCGCCTGTCCCGTGAGCACTGGAGACCGGCTGCAAACTCTCTGGGGGAGGACGGGGGTCCTTAGGGAGAGGAGTATTTGGACCCGACAGAAGGGCAGAAAGCAAGCAGGTGGAGGACAGACGAGGCAGCGGGAGAGGTCAGGCAACCACAGGTGTGGGCTCAGCAAAGAAAACCAAACTGCTAGGCAGACGGCTAGACAAGTGAGGCCAAGAGAGTCACGAGCCCGGTGATTTGGAGCACGGAGAAGGGGCGGGTGGGTCAGGTCGGGCGACAGAGCTCCAGGTGGGTCAACCTGGCCAGCAGGCAGGGCAGAGCAGGTGGGCAAGCAGGCAGAGGCGGGGGCTGCAGAGCTCCCTGGAGGGTCCCGGCTACCTGCTCTTTTGCATGGGACAGGCCCCCCCCCCAGCCAACCCCCTGGCGGCAAAGGGGCTGGATTTAGCCCCAGGGGGAGGGAGGCATCATGGAGGAAGGGGTCCGGCTTGCGGAGCCAACTCAAGGGGGAGACCTGTGTGGCCAGAGCCCGAGGGGGCGCGCGGTCCTGAGCGGTAGGGCGGGGGAGGGGGGGGGGTCCAGGACAGCCACCAGCACTCAGCTACGGGATGGGGGGTGGGAGGCAGAGAGGGTGGGAGGGGGGGCAGAGCCCTGCAGATGGACAGGTTCAAGTTTCCTCCAGGGTTTAAATCAAAGGTCAAGGGGGCCAACTGGCCAAAGGGAGGCAGACCGGGACTGCCCCTCACACCCTCCTGCCTGCCTTCTCCACAGAGCCGGAGGCCACGGCTCCGACACCTGAACAGGGAGAGGCTGTCCTCAGCCAAAGCAACACCGCCATCCCCCCCCCCCCCCCCACCAAGCCAGCCCTCCCCAGGAGGCAGAGGCCATCAAGGGATGCACTAAGGGATTCAGGGGCCAAGCCAGGGCCGGGCCGTGGGCTTGCTCAGTAAGGATCAACTGTTGGATGACGGGATGGACGCCTGAGTGAATGAAGGGGTGAGACCAGAAAGGCCCAGCTCAAATGGGGCTGGGGGTGGGACGATGCCCACTCCCCCTCAGTGAGACGAAATCCAGCCTCCACCCTTTTACCTAAAACTCCTTGCTTCCCAAAGACTCCCATCTAGCATCATACAAGTATGGCGGGTCCTTCACTGACTCACCTGTCCAAACAGACATCCCACATACTCTTACTGAACCCCACTTTGTGCCAGGCTGGAGCTAGGGCACCCAGAGGAGACATGGGCCGGCCTAGGGCACCCCCAGGGGACCGGATCGGGAGACAGGGATGGAGGTAGAGGGGAGGAGAGGAGGGGGTGGAGAACAGAGGTGGACAGAAAAAGCAGAAACACAGAACCTCAGAATCGGGGGCAGGGGCGGGGGCATCTCCTGGCCTCGTGCATTCTCTCGTTTCCCACCTGGTGAAGCCACATCTTCCTGGGACTCCAGAGCCTCCGGAATGAATTCACTGAGGGACACTGAGACCAGTAGGTTCTGGGAGCCAGGGCGGCTCACACAGGGTCCCAGACTGGACCCCGGGACCAGAAGAGTGGGGTGCCGGGGGTCCTGCTCAGGCACCGCAGAAACAAGGGGACAAGTTAGAAAGGGGGCGCCCCTCTGCTCAAGGGAGCAATTAGCTCAGTCCCCTCGGCTCGTGGCCTCAGGAAGGCTTGACTGAGTTTCCAGAAACCCAAGCAGGGGCAGAGTTTAGGGGAGATGTCATCATGTGCCAGGCACTCAGGCTGGCAGGAATGAGCACCAAACCCCAAGGTCCTGGCTAACAGATGCCTTCCACCCCCTCCCCAGGCTCTCAAATGCTGGAGTATTAGGGACTTGGGGGCTTGTAGCTTAATTGCTAGCACGCATTGGAGAATAGGCCTGTGGTTAACTTCCTATTTAAAAGTCCTCTTGTTCAGAAACACCAGGAACTGCTCTATTTTAGTTTCCAGTAACTACGCTGACAGGGGCAGGTTTTGGTGGGATCCCTATATTCAGAGGTGCTCATCCACTCCCAGTCCCCTCGTCCAGGTGACCTCTGGGTCACCTGGACACCCTTCAATGTGTGTGGAGGGGACAGTTGGTTTGGCAGACTCGAAGAGGGGCTCATTCTGACTCATGCCAGAGAAATCTCTGGCCGACAGGTAAGTTATGAGCCCCCTCCCACCTTTTCTAAGCGCCCCTGTTCCAAACACCTTCCTTCTCCCTTGGTTTTGTTTCTTCCGTTGGGCAGGTCTGGCACGAGTCTGATGAACTGGGAGTGACCTAATCTTGATCTGCCTTAGGGAAAGGAAAGTCCAGAACTGGGGACCCATAAGGGCAAGTTTCAGGCTCTAAAGACACCGATGGGCTCTGGGGGGGGTTCGAATCAGGACAAAAGCGGGGTGCATTCCAGCGAGGCACGGGGCATATGGGGGAGGGAGAGACTCAGGGGGTTGTAAAAGCAGGGACTTAACTGCTTCTGATGCCGGATAGGAGTGACCCTGACAAACGGCTGGCCCTCTGAAGCTCACTCTCGGCGGTACGTGGGAGTCAACTGTGAACCCCAAACCATGCCGGTCCGTGGCGGGGGCAGGGGCCTATGGGGCGCTAATATCCATCTAGTTCTTGACCAGGATGGGGGCATTCCACGGGTGTTGGCTGGGGGAGACTTCCATGGGTTCCGCACGTAGGCTGTGGCACCGTTTCTACCCGCTTGACAATGAAGTTTGCGACGGCCAGGGCAGTCCCGAGAAACAGGTCAGGTGCGTGCTTCAGTAGGAAACAGGCGCCCCCATTCCCCGGGCTTCTGGAGAAGGAAGCCAGGGGGCAAGAAACACCTGGACCGCTGTGACATCTGTACGCGGTAGGGTCGAACAAAGGAACTTCTGCAAAGGGGCCCGAGCTGCGGCCGGTCCCAGAGCAGCCTTCAACTTTCAACCCCGCTCAATGGGCCCCACGCTGGGACAGAGGCAAAGACTTACATGAGGAGCAAATGAAACCCGGCTCGCTCGGGCACCAGAATTAGGAGTGTGGCCTAAGCACCGGTCGCCCCTGCCTGCGGACGCTAGCTCACCTCATTATGGTAATCAGTATGTTTCTCCTTCCCAGACAAAGAAGGGCTCCTTATGAGACGAATATTGGAGTGCAGCAGTTACCTCATTAATGTCTGCAGCCTCTTCCTTGACAAGGCCCAAGATTAGCCCTGTGTTCATTAAGGGAAGAGGGCAGAAAGTGGAATAAAACTGAAAACCACAGCTGGGGGGAGGGGGAGGGCTCTTTCTGCGGGCCATTCACTGCCTGAAAGGCTGCGTATACCTTCGGGATTTAATCACCAGCGAGGGGGGCTGGGGAGGGTTTCACCAGGATTGCAGGAGGTAAAGACGTTAAACTTGACAGAAGGAGTTAAAAACCTAAAAGGGGGCAATTTGATTTGAAAGCTTCCTGGGATTTGTCACTGGGATAATCAATTGAAAACCTTTTTCCTGTTTACTCTTTTTAGCCCGAGCCACCCGAGAGGAAAACTTTCTCTGGATGGGCTTTTGGGGAGACGTTACTGTTTTCTAAGTCTCCTTCCCCTACTTTGTTGTTAGTGCCTTCAGTGTCTTTTCTTACTTTTGTTGTTGTTTTGTTTTTTTTTTTTTGGTCTTTCTCAGCTACTCTCCCCCCCCCCCACCCCCCACCCCGCCCACACTCCTTTGTTCCCTTTCTGGTTCTCCCCGTGGGAACTTAACCTGTAAGAAAAGCTAATGAGGACTCCCAATTTTCTCACGAACACTTTACTGACCTTATTTCAAGACCCTCAAATAGTGCCCGGTTCTTACCTGCAACACATCCCACCTGACCTGCTGGGGAAAGATCAGTAACCCTATTCCTTAACCGAGAAAAACGTGGCTTGGAAAAAACCGACCAACCCCAAGGCCTCAGCACCAGGCGATTTAGTCAGGCCTCAAACCCGGCAAGAGGGCAGGAGAAGGTTTCCCAGAGAGATGTGAATAGTCCAGTTCCTAGGAGAAACTAAGAACGAGGGAAGCCAGGAGCAGGGGATTCTGTGAAGCGTCTGGGGAGGACGTGTCGACACGGGAACCAGAGCCGAACGCCGCGGGTGGGAAAGAACGAAAATGTGTCCGTGTGTCCGTGAGTTGGAAACGTGTCCGGAGTGAAGCGACAGAAAAGTCATTACCTGAGTGAGAGCCGTTCGACGGAGCAGAACAAGTCAGGAAGCAGTGGGTTGAAGAGAAAATTGGAGGTGAGGAAGGAAGACAGCGAGTGTAGACAGGCCTTTCGAGAAGCTTGGCTGTGAAAGGAAAGAGACAGGCTGTCGTGGCTGGAAAGGGGGACAGGAGGGGCCTGGGAGGCGCCCGGCTGTGGAGAGAGCCAAGTTAGGAGTTCAGACAGGGGACAGGTCGGAGACGGGAGGGCCCGGCGCAGAGGACGCCTCTTCCTCTGCCACCCAAGAGGTGACGGGGGTGCAAACGTGCCGTGGGGCCCCGGTTGGAAGGCTTGATGGCCTCTGCTCCCCTTGGAGGTGGCAGGCCAGCCCCGGGTCAGGGCAGGGAGTTGTGAGGGTCAAATGAACTGATGGTGGCAAAAGGCCTGCGCGGAGCGCAAGGGGAGACATAAATGTTCGCTCTAATTACTCGCTGGTAGCAGGACGTTCAATTTTACAGCCCACTCAAATCTCACCGGGCCTGGATTTGCACTGACCATAAATTCCGCGTCCTTACATTAAGGACGTAAAAACCTGTAGTAAAAGCCCCTGCCAGGCCCTGGAAGACAAAAGGTTCCCTCCTAATAGCCTGGATTAACTCAAAGCAGCCCTCCGCCCACTTCATTTGTCACCTTCCAAGTCACCCTTCCACCATCATTTGCCACATAATCCAATCAGCCCCTTTCAGATGCCCGGGAGCTATTGTCTCCACCGAGCTGGGCTTCTCTAAAGCGCCAGGGTTGTTTTTGTCCCGTCCGGACAAAACTGGTTGGCTTAAAAGGGGACGAAAGAAAGTACTGATCAATCGGGGACCCCAATTAGCTTCCAGGAGACTGTTTGCAGCGTCTTTGGATCACACACCAGGCCCGGTGTGCTGGGCACATTGTCAGCGTTCCGGAAAATGTTTGTTGAATTAATTCTGCTTTTATTTATCCCAGAATTTATTTATGGAGTACAAACACACACAGCACCTACTGGGTGCTGTTATGACCAAGGGAGAAGAGGGCTGGGCATTGGCACCAAGAGGGACTAACCCCCCAGGAGTTAAGTATCTAGCAATTTCCACAGCGATTTACAAAGCACTTTCATCGTGGTCACATCATTTGGGCTTCAAAAGCGCCCTGTGGGGGTAGATAAACCGGGTGTTGTGTTGTTGTTTTTTTTCTGTTTTTTTTTTTTTTTTTTTTTTTTTTAATCCCCATTTAGCCCATGAAAGGGACTGGGGCTTAGAAGAGTTAAGTGACTTGTTTAAGGTCACACCGTCATTGAGAGGTGGGACCAGCACATGGCACCAGCATGGGGAGGGGCCACCCAGACCCCCCCAGACCACCCTGGACAGCTGGGATTTCAAACAGGCTATCCCACTGCCAAGTGTCTCTTCGGAAATAAAGGGCTCTTAGTAGAACTCTGGGCCAGGGGGTTAAGGGGCAGTCACAAGTGGCACCCGGGGTCCGACTCTGACCCCTTCTCTTGCCAAGAACGTGACAGAATACTTACACTCCTCCAGCCTCAGTGTCCTCACCGTCACCGTGAACGGTGCCACGGGAAGGGCACTGGGTTCCCCCACGTCCTCTTGCCCACCCACCTTTCCAGATCACTCAAATCAATGCCGAACGCGTTTTCATCTGTAAAGGAGGCTGCTTGGTTCACGTGGATGTAAGGCATGGGAGGAACACACTCAGACAACAGAGAAAGTGCTCTGGAAATGACCACATGCGTGATTCGCATGCCTACTCGGGCCAGCCCAATGCCCATCTTGGCGGACCCCTACCTGGTGTAAGGAGAGCCCCGTGGGGAGGGGCTGCCTGGAGCGCTGTGGGAGAATAAACGAGAAGAGTGAGACACGTGACGAGGCGGGAAAGGACTGACCCTGCCAAGCTGTTTCAACAAACATTTGCCAGTCACCTCCTCTATGCCCGGCCTTGCCTGAGGCTGTTTCACCTCATTTAATACTCACAACAACCCTGAGAGGTTACCCTCCTTGGCCCCCAGAAAAGCCCAGGGGGATCTCAGAAGAGGTGGGGGTGCCCTTGGCAGTTGAGAAGCATGGCGTCGGGGCTCATGCTCATTCCAGAAGCCCACCATGGGCCTTGGAATTGCCAGTGAGATGCTGGTCGAGCCCTTGGCCCAGGTCCCCCTCCTGAGAAGTTCCCGAAGGGATCCTTCCGTTCAGGACGTCGCAACGGCAACAATGGGTTTGTTGTCGGAGAAAGACCCACAACTTTTGGGGGAGGGGAAACACTCCAGGTCGCTGGCACGTTAACGCAAGCAGAGACTTATAGGAAAGTGTTCAAAGATAGCAAAGGTCAGAGGTTAACGACCAATGCCCCCTCACTAGGGCATTGGTTTTGAGCATTTAGCCAAGAGGGAGAGCTGGGTGGTCGGTCCTGGTCCTCTTCGTCCTTCGTCATCCTGGTCCACAAGGGGGGGAAGGGGTCTCTGCCAGGGGCTGCTTTGGACGCTGGTGCCATCCAGGGGTCGAACTCCTAGTGCCCTCTGCAATTGATCAAAGGTTAGAGGACCCACTTAAAAGCCTAAGTCGAGGTAGTCATTAAAATTTAAGTGAGTTAATTACAGCAAAAACTAAGGAGTTAAAATTTTAAATGGTCTTTTAATTGCTAACGGGCCCGGGCGTGGTGCAAAAAGGGAGTGGCAGGGGGGAGGGGGGATTCTGCCCATCAGGTTGAGTATATACTGCCACAAAGAGGGGCTGAGGTACCATCAGGTGGAGGTGAGCAGCAAGCACCTTGGCAGCAGCATGGCATCGAGAGGTGGTCCTTGAAGACAAGGAGGTGAACGGATGATGTCATCCCTGAAGAGACCCTATGGCATGGGAAGGGGGCCAGATTAGAAACCATCTTGATGACCTCTAACGGTCAGCGCTGGAACAGCAGAGAGAGGGAGGGGGCAGTCAGAGGCAGAGGGAGGGGGCAGTGGGAAAGAGGGAGGAGGGGGAGGGAGGAGTTAGGAGGGAAGAAGGAGGGGAACGGAGGGAGGAGAAAGGGGAGGGAGGTGGAGGGAGGAGGGAATGGGAGAGAGGAAGGGGGGAAGGAGGGCTGAGGAAAACAGGAGGGGAGGGGGAAGAGGAGAAACGGGAGGGGTG
The DNA here is from genome assembly GCF_018350155.1 of Leopardus geoffroyi. NCBI lineage: Eukaryota > Metazoa > Chordata > Mammalia > Carnivora > Felidae > Leopardus > Leopardus geoffroyi. The sequence continues at coordinate 143,118,937 of NC_059337.1, read as the reverse complement.
GGAAGGCAAGAACTGGAAAGGGGAGGAGGGAGAGAAGTGGGAGGGGGTAAGGAAGACTTGATTGACAGGGCACAAGTGTTAGCTGTGTGCGCATGCGCAAACTGAAGCCGGGTCTAGCGGGCCAAGAGCCATTTGCAGGCACAGACCGCTAGGGGGCGCGCGGCCGGCACCCAAGACTCCGGAGCACAGCCACCTGCGGCGCGCGCGCGCGCGCGCGCAGCAGAGCCTCCCGCGCCCCCGCAGCGCCTGGCCCGCAGCTGCCAGGGGCACAGCTGGCATAGAATGGGCGGGGAGGGAGGGGAGGGGAGGGGGGGCGCCCAACAGGTCTCAGGCTGGGGGAGGCCAAAGCCCATACCAGCGCGTGGCGCAGGGCCGCCAAGTCACTGAAACACCACGCCCGCCATCGCCTGCCAGAATCCACCTGTAGACATGGAGCAGCCCCCCCTCCCAACACATGGCCAGGGGTCTTTCTGCGCCCCCCGGCCGTGGGGGTCGCCATGCACCGGAGACGTATGAGGCTATCAAGAAGGCACTCGCCATAGGATCTTTCCAGAACACGATTCCACTTTTAATAAGTAAAAACACAGAAATCTTGGCTCTGACCTTCGGGAAATCCAATTAAACATAAATTAATTAAAATTATAAAGGCCCAGGTCTCAATACACCGTTTCACTCATTTGTGTGGTCTCTGGACACGTGATGCAAAAAACAGTATTACTAAAAAAATAATATAAAGGCAAAACCACCTAAAATCATCCAGAGCCCTATAGACCACCCCCCCGCCCCCCCCCCCCCCCCCCGCCAAGTCTCACCTCCCCTTCTTGACCACAGCAAGAATTTCTAGACCCTGCACGATGGCACCTAATGAACAATTTCACGACCTCTTCATCCTACTCAAATAAGCCCCACCTTCATAAGACCCCAAAACCAATGCCAACCAAAATAAACTAATCTGCATCCACGCTCTCCCACGACACCCTAAGTCACACAGCCAGTGCGAATCACAACATCTCTGCCCCAGCGCGAATGCTACGGCTGCTCCCCAGTGCACCCCAAGATCTCCAAACATTCCCCCCTCAGGTAAATGAATCCAGAATTCTCCAGTAAATCCCGCGCTCGACCCCCTCCAGCAGAAGAACAAAGGCCACCTCCCCTCACCACCCCGCCCCCCAAAATTCCGCAGTGCCACCAGCGCCCTCTGGCGGCCAGCGAGGGAACCTTCCAGAAACCTGCCACGTAGCAACCCGCTCGCGCCTCCCCTCCCCAAGCCCGCCGGCCCAGAGTGGGGAGGGGGCGGCGTGGGGGGGCTTGACAGGGACAAAGGAAATGGCAAAAGACGACTTTATCAAAAGTCAAAAGCCCGCAACATGTCAGAATCTTCCAGCGACCATCACGCAATGCTAAAAAGACCCCCGACCCCCAATTCCCAACTCCCAGCACCTAGACACCCTCCAACACGCCCCCTTTTCTGTATTTCGCTCTTGCCTCTTGATTAGCCTCCCCCAGATTAAGGACACGGCCTTCTCTGCACCCCAACCCACCCCCCTGCTTCTAGTCCGCCAGTGCCCCCAATGATCTGACCCTCCCCCCAGCCGCTTTCCCCTACGGAACTGATCCTGGGGGTTCCTGGCACGTCTGCACTTGGGCGCCATATCGCTCCACTATTAAAGTGATTGATCACGGGAAACCAAATGCTCTCGGTTCGCAATTTTACTCTAAATTTTGCCTAGAGTCTGCTCTGCACTAAACCCGTGTGTTTTGGATCCGTAGTCCCTTGCGGACGGGAACCTGTACTCTTCTCGCCTACAGGCCCCCAAGAACCTGGCCAAAAATTAGGGGGTAAAAATCTCCGGGGGACTCTTCTCTTTACGTGCTCCCCCCCCCCCAACTCGTGGGGGCATGCAAAATGCACCCGCCGCCATATCTCCCACCCTCCGTGATTCTAAAGGTGGCTTCGAGCACAGAAAATCTGGGTTTTAGACCCGGGTGACTGCGGTATACTGGATTCTGACAGGGATCTGATCGGATTCCTCCCACTCGACTTAATGCGAGCCCCTGCCACCCAGCCTGCCCTCAAGCTAAGGGGGCTGGACAAGAACAGGGCCCTGATTCCCCCCACCCCCTCCCCAGGAAAAAAAAAAAAAAAATGTGCCTCGAGATTTTCCTGCCTGACAGAATTGCATTTGCCGACACTCGGGGACCAGGCGAGGTGGCCGCCTGCAGGAGAAGGTCCCCGGCGTCTGTCATCAGCATGGCCAGGAGGACGGAGCCCAACCTCGAAGGGCTGTAGTCTTCGTTTTGCACATCCTTTCGGGCAAGGATGGCCAACCACTCACCAGGTGGGGAGAGTCTCGCGTGGGCGCCCCGGGTCTCCCGAGGAGCTGCGGCCAAGGCCAGCGGGCCAAGGCGCGCTCCATCCCAGCTCTCCGCCGTCTGCGCTAGGGGCTGGCTGGGTGGGGTTTATATGGAGGCGCAGAAGGGGTGGTCTCTGACGTCAGCGCATTCTGCTGCAATGCGCTCATTTCTCCAAAAGTGATTGGCCGGAAAAATGAGCCCCCCAGATTCTATGACAAATTGCTCTAGCCGCACCCAGATTGCAGCAAAGAAGGGAGGAAAAAATTCTGCCGCAGTGCCCCTCGCCGCCATGACCAACACCCTGTGTTCGCTGGTGCTTTTTCCCGACATGAGCCCCGCTCACCGAGCAGGGCGATCTGCCGGCGCGATTCGCTGGGAGAACGGGACAAGGGACGGTTTTCCCCAGGCGGGCCGAGGGTAAAGCCGGGGCGCTGGGGACAGCGGACACACACCTGACTATTTCGGAACCTCTATCAGAGGATGCGGCTTAGGGAGAGAAAACGATGCTTTCTGCTTATTGTCCTGGAAAATAAAACGCCCCGAGCGAGGTAACCGGGACCCAAATGTAAGTCGGCGGCTGTCACCCCCTTTTGGCCCACCCGTCTATTTCTGATTGGCTATCTTTGACATGGAAGGCTCGGCAGAGCATCTCGGAGTCAGAAAAACAACAACAACCACCACCACCACCACCGGGTTTTGAGTCCCGGGCTTTGCCGCTTACAACCTGCGTGTGAGAACCTGCCAATGTCCCTTCCTCTCCCAGGGGGTCTGTTTCCCACACGTCAACGAGGGGGTACCCCCCTAACGAGGGGGCGTGAGAATAATTTAGACATGAGTCGTGTCCCTCTAGGGAAACTACTTTTCGAGGAGGACTGTGTCCCGCTTGGAGATGCATGGCGTACCCCCCCCCCCAAATTGAGGTGATTCCCCCACACACATACACTTTGAGAAGCCCCCCCCCCCCCCCCGCCCCATACCGCCCCGGGGAAACAGGCAGCGACACATGTTGCGGCAGAACATAGCTTGCACGGCCTCGTGCTCCGGGACTTGGCACATGAGATTTAATCCGTAACAGGTGGCGCCTTCGGCAGCTCTGCCGGGCACTGAGTGGCAAAGCGGGCAGGGCCGTCAATCAAATGTCCTCTCGAAAAGGTCAAAATGCTGTTGAAAGGGACTAAGAATCTATCTTAGGGTGACAGGTGGGTGGCAGCCGGAGGGCAAGGATGAAGCGCCTGGTGACAGAAGAGGGGTGAGGATGAGTGATGGGTCCCAAAGGGGACAGGCAGAGGGGCCCTGCGGGGACTTTCAAGGTAGAGCAGCTCCCCCGCGCCTCCTGGGGGGTTTCAAAGCCGCTCCAGAGCGAGCCCCCTATGCGCGGCGACCCTGCCAGGTGGCTTTCACACACACAGGAGACTCCGGGGCTGAAAAGAAGGGACAGAGCTATTTGTAAGCCCACGGGTAGTGACACGGAGCTGAGAGTGGACCACCAGGTCACGAGAGACACCGAGCCTTGGGCGGGGGGCTCGTTTATAGACGAAGCAGGCGCGCTGTTGGGGAGACGAAGATAAAGTGCGCTTTGGGGGGGGGGGCATGGCAGGAAGCCCCCCGAAAGTGTCAAGTAATGGGAGGGAGAAAGAGAACACCCGATTTACAGCCTGGGGACCATGCAAGGAACCCCAGAGACTAGAGTCCCCCAGCAGGACTCGCGAGACAGAAAGGCCTGCACCAGCCGCAGACGTCAAGAAAGCTTCAAAAAATCATGGCTCCGAGCATCCTTGTCAACAGGAGAACGTTTATTAGCCTCGGTATTAATAGCTAGGAAACAGCCGGAGCTGGCCGCGACCAATCAGCGTCCAGGAGCCCCTGTCGTCAGGCCTGCGCAGCCAATCAGACGCCGGCAGGCCCGGTTGCTAGCCTCTCGGGGGCAGAGGCTAGGGGTGCGCATTGTCACGGGGGCCCCCGCTGGCCCGCCGCGCGTGGGAGGCCTGCGTGGGAGACGGGGCGGCCACCAGAGAGCGTCAGTAGCCACGCATTCTGGGCCCCTGGAGGCTGTCGTAGACACAGTGCCTCCTGGCGTCAGCCCTGCAGCCCCAGAAGGACATGAGTGGATGCTCCAGGAGGAGCCCCCGGCCTCGGTTGGGTGCCCCTGGGAGGCCCTGGAAGGAGAAACTCCAGACATCCAATGCGCATCTCTCTTCTCAGGGCCTGGCGCCCACGAGGAAAGTTGGGCCTCCTAGTGCAATCAGCCTCTCTGCTTTTTTTCTGGGCTCTCTGGCTCCGAAGCCCTGGGCTCCGAGTTTACCAGTAAAGCCCACTCCTCTTTTTCAGGGTCTCGCTGACAGGCCAAGGTAAAAGGACCCTGGAAATTATGTGTTTCCGACCAAAACCCCCCGGGGGGTTGAATCCCGGCTCTACTCCCTCCTAACTGGGAGGCTGAGGTCCAGGCCCTTCTTCTCGCTGGGCCCCTATTTCCTCATCTGGAAAAAGGAAAGAGTTGGACAAGATGGTCCCCAAGGAGCCTTCCAGTCCTGCTTTGCTTGATTTGAATGTATACATCAGGCGAGTCAAATGTCTTCCAGAACATTCTGCATGACAGTAATTAGTATCAGGTGTATCCTGCAGGCCATGTGGTTACTTCATCATTCTGCTTTTCTTTCCATTGTATTTTATTTTAAACAGAACACCATGGCAACATGTTTATCCTTCTGGCTTCCTAAAAGAAAGAAAGAGAGAAAGAAAAAGATAGGGAAAAAAAAAAAAAAAAAAAAAAGCAAAGAGAGAAAGAAAACACTGCTGTAAACTAATCTCTACTGAGCATGGTTTTAACCACAATAAAAAAAGATATCCATATGTTTAAATGTTTTTGTTGGCTTTTCTGGAGCTCAGAACTTAACTTTTTAAATATTTATTGGTCCAAAGCAATGGAAGAAATAACTTGAAAGAGCCAAATCTATGGTAATATTTGGATCCAAACTGTTTCTCAATCTGAGCAATGTCGTGCATGCTTCCCTTTGTCAAAAAAGGACATTTGAGGGCTCAGATTGATCTCAATAGGACAAAACAGACAAGGAAATCCAGGTTTGAGAAATGGTTCGTTTTCTTTCTGTACATGCCGAAACCCAGCTCTCTCTCAAGCGCCCTGGAGGAGAGCCAGTGTCCCAGACGCATGGCTTAGCCTGTTGCCTTTTTTTTTTTTTTTTTTTTTCCACATAGATCTAATTCAAAGCACACATTTTTCTTCTTTTTTTAATTCATACTTGGGAACCCTCAAAAGCTGTGTGAGCAGTCTCCTACCCACATGTACATACTTGTGGGCAAGTGTACAAACGTCCTAAGATTTGGCCAGGAGATGAAGACAAGGTCCTCCTATATCAGTCTCCCTAGCCATGGATAAATGGACCCTCTTCTCAAAAACCACACTGCAAGCTTTTACAAAACGGCATCCCCTGAGTGACTGTTCCTCTAAGCAGATTTTCCCAGTCTTTCAGATACCCCTAGAATAGTAGTGTTCCCCAGAAATCTCTTGAGGTTCCTTCTGCACCTCCCACAGTTGGCTGCGTGAGGCTATGCCTTCCGAAACACTAGTGCCAGTGCCAGCCTCTGGTGACTCCAAGTCCCCCAAATCACACATCCCTGAACCCCTTTTCCATTCCCCCTGTAGACCTCAGCCAAAATCAGAGGAGCAGCAGGGCATACAGAGAGACTTCCCATGAAGCTATTTTAGGGTGAGGAAGCCTGGGCATTGCCCGGTACAGCCTCTCTGCCTCCTATAAGGTGAGAGATTGGACGTCCAGCCGTCAAGGATTTGGGAGAACTTATCAAATAAATAATAGTCCCACATTCTGGGGGTCCTGGAATTGACAGTGGCTCTTGTAGAATGCACACTGACCTGTTGCTCTGATGCTGACAACCCCTCGGGAAGTTTAAGGTAGGCTCTACTCCCAACATGGGGCTCGAACCCACAACTCTGAGATCAGGAGTCCCATGCTCTACCAAGTGAGCCGGCCAGCCAGGCGTCCCTCTTGGGAACCTGATTTTGCCTTCAAAATGAAGTCCAACCTCTTTAGCATTTATGGACTTGCACGAGGGGCTCACTTTTTACTTCTGGTCACTTATCCAAACATGATTCATACCCACATTCCCTGTGATTTGGATGCTTCGGCCGGCGGGGGGGGGGCTCTGCCAGATGTCGTGATTCTGGGGAGCTGAGGACACGGCTGTCTGTGCACACATGGACTTCTATCCAGGACACCGATATCAGGAACGCCCTGCTTCCCTGAAACCTGAGTTCTGGGTGCAGCCTCAACCTTTGCATAGAGGAGTTTGTCAAATTGTAGGTATTAAAAGGCAAATAAAAGTCAGTGCGTTTTGCAAAAGGCCAAGGATAAAGCTTACTTCCCGGTAGACCGCTGGGCTTCGAGGCAGCTCATGTATGTTTCACTCTGGGGATTTATGGTATGCGGGAGAGAGGGCAGATGCTGTTCTTTACTAGTACTTTCCATGACTAGAGCCAATAAAAAAGAACAGGAAAGTGATAGCCCAAATTACCCCCAAATATCCCCCCAAACCCATTTGTTGTTCTGGGTGAATAGATTCTGGGTGACTGCTACTTTTATGGATTTCTCTGCTCTATGTAGTGCTTTTAAAATGTGCATTTTTAAAAAACGCAGCAGTGCAAGATGACGGACTGACCATTTGAGCCTCTTCCTTAGGGACCTGAAATATGAAAATTTTTTCTAAAATAAATAAAAATCAGGAGACTCCGGACACAGGGCCTGGACAGAGGCTTTCAAACATGGGGCGGGCGGGGCGGCGCCTGGGTGACGCAGTCCAGACTCTTGATCTCGGCTCAGGACATGATCTCACGGTTCGTGAGTTCAAGCCCCACGTAGGACCCTGTTGCTGATGGTGGACAGCTGGCTTGGGATTCTCTCTCCCTTTCTCTCTGCCCCTCCCCTGCTTGTGTGTGTGCATGTGCGCTCTCTCTCTCTCTCTCTCAATAAAATAAGTAAACTTAAAAAAAACGGGGTGGGCATGGAAGGGCTGGGACAGCCCCCACAGCCACATCCGACTTCTGGAAGGGCTCTCCTGAACCTGCACAAGCGGTGAAAAAATTCTGAGTTGGTAACAACAGAAAGAAAAGGAAAAAAAAAAAGTGACCTTCAAATGGTTTCATTCGGACAGGAGGGCCCTAGAGAAATCCCTTTACCAGGGGATGAGCCTGGCCAAGAATGGGATCTTGGCGACACAGGCCACTACCGTGGGTTGGATTTTAGAAGTCACAGACCCACAGGAGGAAAGGTGGCCAGGTTGGCCCTCCCCGCCCCCACGCGGCCCCCCTGGCTCTGGGCGTGGGCCAGCCCCCGGATTCAAGCAAGGGGTTTTCTTGGCCCAACTCCATGGAAATATTTCCTTCGGTGGAGCAAAGAACGGCTTCATTCAGCGGCCTGCGGCTAGGGAGGGGGCTGGCTTTACTGTGTTGACAGAATGGTGAAGGCCTGGGGGAGGGGCCCCAGAGAAGAAAATGTATTCCAGGTAGAACAGGACTGGAAAGTTTGCTTTTTTTTTTTTTTTTTTTTTTTTTTTTAAACTAAAAGATTGCTGACAGTTGAAAAACTACCACCCCACCCAAGAGGCTCCAAGAGAAGACATTTGTACTAGATTTCAGAGATGACTGTAGCAAGACCTGTCTTCCTAACGGCAGAGGGAAGGGGGCCAATTCTGGGCACGCTTTCAATTTAAACATTCAAGGTCTCGATCCTTCCCGAGAGCACAGTCGGCCTCCCTGGGCCAAGCCTGGTGATATCTGTGTCTCAGCCTCACCCCGAAGCCACCAGCTCACTGGTTGAGAGTCAAGGGCATCCGGGAGACTGTGCAATTAGGGACCCTACGCACAAGGAGGCCGTGGGCAGGGGTCCCAGGGGCACACAGTCCTCCCTTGTTGACCCTGGGATGTCCATGGCATGGGCAAACATAGGAACCCCCAGCCCCTCAGCTTCCAGGAAACACAGAAGGAAGCATGTCTGCGTGACTCCTACATGAGAGGCTGGGGGGACGAGGGGTGTCTCCACCATGAAAAAGGATGATGCGTCCTACTGCTCCATGCTATCCTGGCAGTAAAAGGAGATAAGAAGCCAATGGAAGGCAGAGCCTGGCATGCAGGCGGCCGTCACTCTGTGCAGCGGCCCATGCTACCTGAAACAAGGGGACGGTGGCCCTGTGATCACAAGGCCGACCACCAGCCTTCTTTCTCAGCTCTGGGGTAAACCTGCAGTCTCGCCTGGTGGTTGAGGGTTTGGGGCCTGATCAGACCCCGGATGCCAGTCTACTCGCTACCCGTGAGGCCTGGGGTTGTTGGTTCGACCTCCTGAACCTCATTTTCAAGATCTGTAGAATGGGGATAAAACGCCTCCCTCCTTTTGGTGGTAAGATTAAATGGGAGAAAAAATGATCTGTATTCACCGTGTGCCCCCAGCTATAGGATGTGAAGAGTGTGCACAGAGAGATCTTCTTGGGGTTTTTTGTTGTTGTTTGCATTTATTTTATAGGAGGCATAAATTTATCTTGTAATTTAAAAAATAAGTGAGGGCAGACAGTGTCTCCTTTGCTGTCCTGCCCGCCGCTCCCTTGCAGTGTGTTCAATAACCTTTATCTCCTTTAAAAAAGAAGCAGATGATTAAATTAAATTAAAAATAAATTTTTTTTAAAAAGTGAATCTTAGGGCTCCCGGGTGGCTCAGTCGGTTAAGCGTCCAACTCTTGATTTAGGCTCAGGTCATGATCTTTCGGTTCGTGAGTTGGAGTCTGCATCAGGCTCTGTGCTGATGGTACACAGCCTGCTTGGGACTCTCTCTCTCCCCGCCCCCCCCCCCCTCAAGAAATGAATAAACTTAAAAAAAAAAAAAAAAAAAAAAAGTAAACCCAGTGAAGCTGCTAGGCCAATGAGCAAAGGTCTGTGCTATATGCACTCTGTTGTCCTGCTACAGGCATGTAGAAACCCTTCTCTGTGGACAGGACAACCTTGAACACTGTTCTCTCCAAAATGAGAGGTTGGCTGCTGAATCCCACAGTTTGGGGCTGGGCTCAATTGGCCAGAAAGAAAAGGGAAACAAGCTTCTCTGCCTGCAGAGTGTTGGTTGAGCCCTGTGGGCTCTCTGTGGCCCAGGCTGGCCACCCTAGCACAGCCACCTGGCCCAGTACCCTCCACCCCCCTCCCCCCAGCCACCAAGGGCCAACTTCCTCCTCAGCACGACCGCCCATCTCAAAGTCTGGGATCTGAGACGCAGTCTGCGAGTTCAGGGGGAAAAGGGATCTTCCAGATAAAAAAATATGTCCAGAACACTTGGCCTGCCTCCTTCCGCTCTTCTCTGCTGTTCTGTCCCCAGTGAGACACAAGCAGGCAGGGCCGTTTGGCAGAGTGGGTGACGGGTGACGGTGCAGGATCTGACGTCAGACCAGGGTTCAAACTCTGACACCACCCCTTACGAGCAGCTCGGCTCTGCATGAGTCCTTGAGGCTTCTCTGTGTCTCAGCTTCCTCATCTGTAAAATGGGGATGATAATAGTACCCGCCTCTCAACAAGCACCTTGCAGAGCACGAAATCTTTGCCACAGCCTCTTGGTTGAGAAGGCACTGCTCTGGGCCTAGCAGAGGAGAGTCGTGCATCTCGCCGTCTTAGCAGTCCCAGGACAGGCACAGTGGCAAAAATCCTGTGGGTGACGAGGCACCGTCCACGCCAGCCCCTGCGGCACACGCTTTCCGGAGCCAGAATGCAGACACATCTCGCAGCCCGAGCGCCCACTGAAAAACTTCGTTTACCCCACCCCCCACTGGGGTCGCTTCACCACCAGGGGTGCCGGGGGTGACTGCCGGGCACTGAGGGTCATTTCAGAACACCACAGGTCACTGCGGGCCTCAGTGTCTCGCCCCCCCACCTACCAACTTGCTCAGGCTTATGCTCTGCAAACGGTCTGCCCTCTGAGACACAGGCTCAAATGTTCAACATACCCTTTAGGTGTTTGCGGAAAGGATGAGCTTAAAGGCGCCTGCCTTTAGGTAAACGGAGTTGCCCTTGCACTTTTGATGATAAAGAAAAGCAAACAAAGGCCGCCTTTCAAAGACCAGCTTGCTCCCACTGGCTCCCAACCCAGACACCCGCCGCCATTGGGAACCTTTGGGGGTGGAGGGCTGTGGGAAGGCCTCTGGGACCCCTGGGCGCTTTGAGGAGGGTCCTGCCCACATCACCCCACTGAGTCTCCAGTTTCCCCTCTGCAAAAAGTATGAAAATCAATACTCCGGCCGCAGGTTTGCTCTGAACACAGAGCAAGATAGACTAACAGACTACGAAGGACAAAAAGCCTTCCGCATTATCTGGAGGGGTCCTCAGGGTCAAAGTCCACAGCTGGGGTGGTGGAGCCTCTCCGGGCCAGTCACCAAGCAGGTGGCGCACCGGCTGGCTGTGGAACCAGGCCGGCATACTCAAAGCTGGCTGCCCCCAGAACACCCCAGTTGAGGTGCTGCACCTTTAGCCCGAGTTTTTATCCACTTTAAAAGGCAATTCCAGATCGTTGTGTTTTGTGCATCGGTTCATTACGTTCAGGAAACACGGGGGTGCCTAGGGCCGGCACTGCCTTAGCCCCTAGGGAGACAGTGACAGGTGACGGGACGTGCTGTCTGCCAGATGAAGCTCAGAGGGGTTGGGCTGCACACCTACTGTGCAACAGGCTCGCCTCTGGCCGCCTCTACTTGGACCTCAGGTAGACAGTGTGCTCAGCCCAGGCCCCCGGATGAGCCAGCCATTCTGTTCTCCCCAGGAAGGAGGAATCGGCAAATAGAGAACTGTCACTTAACTAGAAGACAGAGCCGCGGGGGGGGGCTGGGATGGCCATGAAAAGCTGGCACCTCTCACCCCGGGGCTGAGGATCAGGAATTCTGGGCCCGCGTCTTTCCCAACAGTCTGGCCTTATGTACATTTCCCAGAAATTCTTACTGTTTACTCTGAGGGGCCTCCCCAAGGCAGGAGCCGTTCAAACCCTGCTTTCAGCTGTAAGTCACTTTCTGGCTGGCTCAGGGCACAGGCCTCTCCGAGCGTTGAACGTATGGCCACGTGGCCGCCCCAGAGATCCAAGCAAAACTGTCTGGCTGCCCAGCCCGAGCCGTCCCTGAAAGGCTGCAGTGTGTACCCCGGCCCCGGCCCTGGGGGCTCACACAGGGCCCTCACACACGCCCTGAACCAGCACAGACCCAGGCCCGCACTGGTGGCTGGTTTCTGCAGCCCAAAGAGGGCCTTGATTTGGAGGAACCTGAGTGGATCTGGACCGACGGGGGTCGGGAAGTGGCCAGGGGAACTGTATATAGGCTGTCCTCCCCCGCCAGGCTAGAAAGGAAGCCGAGGGGAGGGGAGGGAGCAGGGGGTCAAGGCCACCAGGCGCTCCGTGGCAAGCCTACTCAAACCCTCTCTCTGGGCGAGGTTTCTCTAGAGAAAGAGTGTGTCCGCACTCGGCAGGCTGCTCTCGGCCCCGTCCCGGGATTCTGTCTGGCGGACATGCTGGGCCAGTGCCGCCTAGGAATGGCCATGGCTGAGATTACCAGCAAGGGGCCGGGACCACGGCTCTGACTCCTAAGAGAAGGCTTCTCTGCCAGCATCCCAGCCACCACAGTCTCACGGGGCTCACGTAGTCCAAAAGTCGTGCTCGCTGGAGAGCGGAGGCACAGTCATTAGGCACAACCCCTAATGAATAAGGCAGAGATGCCGCAGGTGCTCAGGAACCTGATGGATGTGCTGTCCCTGTGCGTGTGGTGATGCCCCCCTTGGGTGACGTGGGCTGGGAGAAACGGGGGTCATACACCCTAACGGGGAGGCTGTCTCTGCACCAAGGAGAGGAGCCACAGGAGCAAGCCCTTAGTCACTCCGGGCCTCCCTGGGGTTCTGGCACATTCTGTGACTTAAGAATAGGATCTAAGGGGCGCCTGGGTGGCGCAGTCGGTTAAGCGTCCGACTTCAGCCAGGTCACGATCTCGCGGTCCGTGAGTTCGAGCCCCGCGTCGGGCTCTGGGCTGATGGCTCAGAGCCTGGAGCCTGTTTCCGATTCTGTGTCTCCCTCTCTCTCTACCCCTCCCCCGTTCATGCTCTGTCTCTCTCTGTCCCAAAAATAAATAAACGATGAAAAAAAAAAATTAAAAAAAAAAAGAAAAGGATCTAGGTTCCAGGAAGGCAGCCCAGAAGGGGGGGTCTGCTGTGCCCCTCCTGCCTGAGAAACGTGTGAGGGTCTGTGTTGGACCAGAAGACTCATGTTCGGGGACACCCCAGCCCCCAGCCTTGCTGCTGGGCTCGGGGAAGGGGGGCTGGGCGCTTGGCAGAAGTCGTCGGCACATTCCCATATGTTAAAGGCGATGCTGTGCCTGCATTTGGAACCTCGGTGGAAGGCAGCGTGAGGCAGAAGCAAGATATGAGGGACTTTAACATCTGCTCTGGGAGCCCCTGAATCAAATCAAGATGGCCTCACCCTCCCCGCCCCCCAAGGCTGCGCGCCCGGCAGGCTGGGGTGGGATCTCTGAACCAAGGATCTGGGATCAGGCTGCCTGGAGGCCCTAGAAATCCGTGCCGAGCAAAGGCGAGCAGAGCTGTGTTCCCCTTGATGGAGATTTCACACGTGAACCTGTGTTCCCTCTAAATAAAGTGAAAACAACAACAACAAAAACAAAAAACAACCCCTTCTCGTCCCTCCCAACTCTGTGCCAAGATTTATTTGCTCCCAGCAAGACTGATCACTGAAGCTGCCTTTATTTCCTCACTTAGCCAAGTTCCGCTTGTGACTCTCCAGCTCCCCTCGCCCCCAACCTGCAGCCGGGGGTGACGGCCAGCAAGGCTCTGTGTCCCAGAGGCCAGGGTCACCCCTGCAGAAAACAAAGAAAGGTAACGTTCGATTTGGACCGTGTCCAACTGCCCCCGCAGGACTTCTCCGGTTTGTTTTTTCAGATCTACATTCTTTTATTAAACTGTTGGGAGAATCACCATGAAAATACCACGGCCGCCCCACCACACACAGCTTCTCATCAACCTTCCACTGCGTCTGCGGTCTACGCGGGCACGACTTCTCCAGCGGGCATTCTGGCAGCGCAGACCCAACGGCTAACAGCACGTGAGCCTCAGCCCGGCCATTTCCTCTAGAAACGACTCCCGCAGAAACGGCTGAGCAAGTGTGCAGAGGTGCAGAACGATGGCTGGGAGTCGGCAAACGGACAACTACCTTGTCCCCACTCTCTTGCCCATCGGGACAGCACGGAACATGCAAAGAAAGGGTCAGGATTGAGCCGAGATCTTGGTCACACGGGTGACAGAGATCCCCCAGGAGGTTGGAGCATCACCTGGGCACAAGTTTCCGGTCTGCGGGTTATGGATCTCTCCCGCTGTAGATATGATAAGACCCACATGCCCCCGACGCTTGGCCTGGGAGGGGAGCACTGCGGTTGGTCTAGAACTCCGCTGGGAAATCGGTTTGAGCTGACCCTCCACGGAAGAACTGGGTTTTCCTGCCCTGAGAGTAAGGCCTGCAAGCGGCTCCCGCCCAGCTCTTCAGCAAACACCAGGAAGGGGAGGATGTTGCCCCTATTCCTTGACCGACATGCGGTGAGGTGCGGGCTCGCCGCAGGGAGTCGCCGTGAAGCCCGGAGAACTCCAGCCCCGCCATCCCGGTGCTCCCCGATGCTGTGGACCTGAGCAAGCCTCGCCCCTAGACACCAAGGCCCCACGGCCAGTACAGCAGGTGCCTGTGCACCACCAACCAGGGACCGCCGGCGGCCATGTGAGTCCTGACGAGCCACAGCACAGCCACGGGAGGCCGGAAACTTGCAAGCCACAATGCGCCAGCCAAGTGACCCGTCCCCTCACAGGCCCACCAGTGGTTCAAGTCTGCAGATTTGGAGCCTACAGCATTCAAACTGTCCTATTTCCAAAGACACCAAGCAGCCCCGTCACACATTTGCGTGTCCCAAAGTTCCCTGTCCATTTGCTCAGAGGATAAGCGTGGCCAGCCAGAAGTGCCCACGAGGCTTCTGCGCTCGTTCTCAGGGTGGACCCACAAAACACCGTGCCTCCTCGGAGACCCCCGGACCCTAAAGCCTATTTCTCTGTCCTCAGGGCAGAGCGGCGGTAGGGGGGGGATGGGCAGCCTTCAGCCTCACCCCTCCCCCACTGCAGACGCAGTCATTTGCAAAGCAGCAGGACCGGGATGGGGGCTTGAAAACTGCAATGCTGGAGTTCTTTCCATTCTTAAAGGGACCGAACAACCCCAGCGGGAAGCAGCCCTGGGACCAAATACCACTTCCCCTGCGGAGGGCACTTCTGTCCTCTTCCTGGGCTAAGCCGGCACCCCCCCGCACCCCAGGCTGGCAAAGGAGCCTCTGTGACCTCCTAGAGCCTGGGAAGGGGCTGGCACCCGATCCAACACCACTTGGAGGAGGTTTCTCTGGGGGTCCCTGGGGAAGCAGCTCAGACTTCGCCTTAGAAGTTATCGTGATTTCCTGGGTCCCGACAGAGTGTCACGTTCTTATTTCTACCCCCAGATCCTGCCATTCGTCCCTTTTACACATGCCTCAGCCGAGGTTCTCAGAAGCCCAGACACCTGCCCATATTTCCCCGGCTCTGAGATGAGGGCCAGTGTGTGGACAGCCAGGCCTACTCACTGCCCCAGCCAAGTCACTGGCTTGAAGAGCTCTTGGGGGACAAGGAACCCAGCGGCTGGGGCCCGGGACCTGCATGGGAAGGGGCTAGGGGGCGGCTCACTGGGCTGGGTCCCGCAGAATAGTCTCTCCTGCTGTCACTGGCAACAGGTCAGTGTCAATGGTCAAAGGTCAAAGGGAAAAGGGCACCACTCAGGACTCACTGGGGCACTTCCTGTACTTGGGCGCCAGGGAACAAGAAAAGTCAGGGGCAGACAATTCTTCACAGTGTGACTTCTCCACTGAAAGGGACACAATTGTCGCAAAATTCTCATCCGATGAGACAGGCATTTCAGGGGGCACGGGAAGTATTCTCAATGAGTAGCAGTGTCCTCCCTCACCAGCCTCTTCTGTCTCCCAACAGCTATTGCCTTTCCTTCTGGAAAAGCAGAACCCAGGGCTCTGCCCGGTGCCAGGGACCAAGAGCGGCTCCTCCTCCGGTAACACGCAGCTTGAGTCCCTGTACCTTTGGGTCTAGGAAACGGTCAAGGTCCATCTCGTGGAGATAAAGCTGAGCCAGACAGAGCTTGTGTGTTGGGGTGAGGGGAGCTGCTGCATCACGTGACGCAGGCCAGGCCTTGTCTAGGAGTGCGATACCCAGTTTGGCATCCCATTAAGCCCTGACAGGACCCCCAGGACTCCACCGCCTCTGCTCGGACAGCCCAGAAAGCTGAAATCCGCCTGGGAAAGCAGAGGAGGCTCAGCCCCTATCTGGCTCCACCACCCCCCACCAAGGGCTAATAATTCACTGGTAACCAAGAGCCTAGGGGGAGGGTCGACTAAGAGTCAAGTATCAATTCCTCTTGAAATGCAGAGTTTCCGATGGGGGGGAGGTGAAAAACCAGGGCCTGGAGCAGTTTTGCTGCAGCCTTTCGGCAAATACTGGCCACCGAGCACAAAGTTGCCCGAGGACCGTAGATAACCCGCGGAACCGAGAGAATCGAGGCAATCCATGAAATCACAAACCGTGGCGAATTGCGGTGAATCGCAGTGAACTGTGCTGCAGGGAAATGCATCTAGGCAAAAAACGGCCGGGAAGTGGGGAGCCAGGGCAGACTAGTGTGGCCAATTACGGCGCTGCAGGATTACGGCGTGGCAGATTGCGGGCAGCTGGCGAACCGCGGGCGACTGGCGGACCGCGGGCGACTGGCGGACCGCAGGCCATTGGCATACCCCTTCCTGGCAAGCGCAGCCTCCTCTTACAGGCCCACAAACTCTTGGCAATTCCTGCGTCTGAGGCGTGAATATCACCCTGGCTCCCACACTGCCCAGCAGCCCCCTCGCGGTGCAGCAGGGCTGTGCTCTGTTTGCTGAAAGGGTAGAGCTACAGGTGCCAACCCTACGCAGATCCCAAAACTCAGTAACTCAGATCCCTAGCCCAAAAGAGAAGGGTGCCACCAAGCCCATCCTCGGGGCAGATGAGGCCAGTCCCCACTTGCTCCGGCTTCTGCTGGGGAGAGCCATTTGCAAAACTACGGGGCAGTGGGTGGGGGTAGCTCCACCCCTGGAGGTCGGGAGGTGAGTTGGTCTTTTCAATGCTGGCCTTTTTCTTCTGAAAGGAACAGGATGACCCCGGCAGGCGGTAAGGATGAAATTGACGGAATTCATCTAGGTGTGGCAGCTCTCCAACACCCCGCACTGGACACAGAGCAGACACAAGACGTTTAATAGCAATGCAGGCAAAGCCATTCTGGTTACACTAACCCCCCCAGAAGTGGGGAGACGCCAGCATGGTCACCTGCACCCCACCGGCGGATCTGGAATTTTGTATTTCCTGAAGGGGTTGGTCCTGGCACACTAATGGTCCATAGTGTTTTCAGTAACTATACCATGACGTGTATTTCATTTATCCATTAGCACAATGCTAGGAAATGGGTCTTCGGTCCTCCAGTTTTGGAGAATCCCAAGCTGGCCCCTCTCAATCACGGGGCCAGTGTCAGGACCACACAAACCAGGAGGGAAAACAACTGGGGTTTCAGATGGGCTCTCAGCAGAACTGGATTCTTGGGATGGGACCCTCTGAACAGTTTCCCTAAATTAGGAGCGATTTCCACTGCAGACTTTCAGCAAATTTCAAAGTGGTGAACAAAGTCACCCAGGGACCACTGGGACTGGTGTGATTACCTGCAGATTCTTCACGATGCGATCCTGCAGACCAGAGAATCGCAGAGACCCATAAAGTCACAAACCAGGGGGAATGGTAGTAAACCACAGTGAGCTGTGCTACAGAGAACCTCCTCCAAGCAAAGAAGGAACGGGAAGCCAAGGGGATCGGGGCAGATCTGATGTGGCAATTAGAATACTACGGCATGACAGTACAGCAGACCACGGGCAACTGGTGCACCACGGGCAAGTGGCGGACCGCGGGCACCCAGTAGACCGCAGGCAAGTGGCGGACCACGGGCACCCGGTGGACCGCGGGCAAGTGGCAGACCCCAACGAGCAGCAGGTCATTCTCTTTGCCCAAAGGGGTAGCTAAAGGTCTTGGGAAGATGCTTCAAGTGCCGAGTCTCTCCCAGAGATCCCATTTCTTTGGACTCCAGGACTCAAAGAGGAGAGGGATACAGAGCTCACCCTCGGGCAGAGAAAGCCATTTGCAAAACAGTAAGGGGAGTACCGAGCCACCTTTGGATTTCAGTCGGCTTTTGCTTTTCCTCTAATTAAAGGAACAGAGCACCCCAAACCTGCTTTAAGGAGCTGCCCTAAGAATGAAATTAACCAAAGTTGTCCAGGAGAGGCTTCGCGATTGCTATATTCTTTCCCCCTCACTCCAGGTGGAAGGAGCCAGAAAACAGTCGCCTGGACCTGGGCAATGGTCACACCCCACTCCAAGAATTGGAGTCAAACCTGGCAAGTCATGGTGAACCGTGGCACAAACCGCAGTCGGCTAGGGGTGGGGCAGGGAGACCAGAGGAACTGCCGGTGAACTTCAGCGTTCGTGCAGGATTAGGGTGCTGGCTGCTGCGGGACCGCGGGCCACTGGTGAACCACAGCCCAAGGGAAGTTGCCTCTCATAGGCCGACAGACTCTGCAATCCCTGTGTAGCGCCTGGCACATGAAAGTTCTCTTCACTTCCCAGCCACCAGCAGCCGGATCCTGCCCCGGGGTTAGCACTCTTGGAGGTCTTGGGGGAGCCCTGCAGGTGCGAAACCTTGTCAGGAATCCCAAAGCTCAATTTGACAGTAACCAGGGCTGAAAAAAAAAAAAAAAAAAAAGAATTGTGCCCTCTTGGAACCAAAGGGTGGGTCCCTTCTCATTCTTTGGGAGCGCTCTGCGGGTCCCAGGGCTCAAGCCTCCAGGAGACAGAGCCATTTACAAAGCAGCGGGAGGGCAGAAGGAATATGGTAATTCTCCCTGCGGGGTGGTCTTTTCCAACTCAGTGGGCCTTCTCTTAAAGGAGCAGAGTATCTCCAGGCCAGCTTAAAGGGGCAGCATAGCATTGGAACTTACCAAGTGCAGCCTGGGAGGGTGGTTGGGGGCGGGGGGTGGGGAAGCGCACATATTCATCCACTCTCTTCTTGATGGGGGTCCACAGAGCGGGGTCCACAGATTTTTGGAGTAAATTTTGGGGTAAATCATCCTTTCCTCTTATCTGAGGAGAGGGCAGTGCGGTACCCCTCCCTACACCCCACCCTGTGTGTCAGAGATTTGGGGGGGAGGGGGGTACTAAGAGGGTCTGGTTGTACGGTGCTTTATTGAACTACAGCATCTATTGAACACAAAAGATCTAGAAATGAGTCTTGAAGTCTCTAGTTTTGTAGAATCCCAAACTGGTCCATCTCAGGCATAGGGAGGGCCGGTCCCAGACACCCCCCTGGGGACAGTTTCAGGGCAAAGGTCTACAGCAATTCCTATGTCCCCCTTGGCCCTTCCCCCCTCCAGCCTTTTAGCAAATACGCAAGGCACAGCACAGCTGTCAAGATGTGGATGCTAGCAGCAAAGCGAGCGTAGGACTCCCATGTCCCGAAGCACGGCCCTTGGCGGTTCAAGGTCGTGAAGCCCCATCCGACCTCGAGCACACCTGGGCACTGGAACACAGCTGTTGATGGGGAGCACCAGGAAAGATGGAGTGGTGGCCCGTGCCAGAAGGCCAGCTGGGCAAGCGCAGACAGTGACCGCGGCCCAGGGAAGCCAGCGCATCGCGGCACGCGGACCCGGTCGCGGCACGGGGACCCGGCACACCTCGGCACCGCCGGCTTCAGGCACTCTTCACCATACCCCAATGACAGATGTCACTGATGTGGGGTCTGGGGACCTCAGCGCATTTTAGCCCCCGTGTCACCAGGCAGCCCCACCGTGCATTGGAGCATCGAGATCCGCCTACCAGCTCAAAGGGGAAGTATGCTGGGCAAGAGGCACCAAGTCGCCTCGGGGTGGCTCCTGCAGGCACCTGAGGGCCAGTTCCTAGCCTCAGCAGCCTGAAGATCTTCAGTCCTGCCTCCCCCGTCCTCCCAACCCCCATCCCCAGACATTTTCTAACTAGTGTCACCAGGTAGGGGGCTTGGAAAATCTGCATCCTGTTTGTTGAAAGCTCCAGCGAGTGCCTGTGAGTACTTAAAGAAACAGCCCTGCCCCCTCTTAGAGGAACAGCCCAGAGCAACTTCTCGTACCGAACTCCATCTTCCCCTGGGGGCATTTAGCTTGCCTTCCACCTCCGAGGCTGAGCCACCGCCCCTGGTCCCAGGCTGGGAGAGGAGCCTCCATAGGAATAAGCCCTAGAGCGGGGCGCCTCCCTTGCCGCCTCTTGGGGACCGGGAGGAACCGCTTGTCCTCCAGCTCTGCCGTGAGGACAACTCCCCCGGGAGCCCGGGCGTCTGGTTGCTCCCAGCTCTTCAATTCACTGTGGTCTCGGAGGTGTTTGCTTCACATTTATCTCATTGAATCCTCACGGCAGTCCCTGCGGGTGTGTTTTCTGTTCCCCCACATTATGGATGCCCACAGACAGAAAAGTGACTTCCTGCACTCGCAGCGCTGAGGTTGGGTCCCAGTCTCGTGCAGGACGGCCGTAGGCCTGTGTGCAGGTGAGGAGGGCCAGGAGGCAGGGTTGGGGACACAGAACACCCTGGCACAGGACCCTGGAGACCAAGACGGGCCGGCTGCGGTAAGAAGCACTCCACCTTGGACGCTGAGGCAGTGGGGTAGGGGTTCAAGCCCTGGATGGGGAAGGGAGCCTGGGGGCGGGGAGGGGGAGCACGGCAGGCAGAAGGGCTTGAATATTCTAGCAAGGTTCACACCCCTAAAGTCCTTTATGACTGAAGATCCCCACTCCAAGATTTCATGTGCCATTAGGACGCAAGGCGTCCCTGGAGAACACATAAGAGAACGTGTCACGTAGAAGATGCCAGGAGCCAGGATGTGATGAGTGATAAGCATAGGGGACCAGACAGCTCCCCGTGGACAACTGAGGCAAAGGCGCTGCTGGCAGGAGCGCAGTCCTTCCTCCTGCACGGTCGGAAAGCTCCCGAAAGCAGCACTGACATTCCCCGGAGTATCATCTCATTTAATTCTCCCAGCAGCCCAATCAGGGAACTGTCATAATATTTTAACCTTTAAGACAATTACAGGAATAATTCTTGTTTCTTGTGAAAGAAAGAAAGAAGGAAAGAAAGAAAGAAAGAAAGAAAGAAAGAAAGAAAGAAAGAAAGAAAGAAAAGACAAGCACAAACAGTAGGGTTTGTGGACCAGTAGGGTTTCCCGGTGGGATGGGGATGGGAAGGTGGTCTGAGGGGGGAGGAGCACCTCTTCCTCATAGAGCTCCCATCACCACTGGAGGGTCAGGGGCACACTCAGTTCCAGGGTGTCCCTCAAATTCTTTCATGCAAGGTGGAAGGCTTTCCTTGTGGCCCAAGCGGAGGACCCAGGAGGCTGCTGGCATCCTCTGTGTTTTGTGAAGGCAGTTTCCCCTCCCAGATCACCTCTGACGAAAGGGTAGATCTCAGAGAGCTTGGGGAGGAGAAGGGACTTTGCAGACTTTGGGACATGCTTCTTCTTCCTCCTAAGGCAAGTTCACGGCCCCTCCCTCCCTGCATCCTCCCTCTAGAAATGCAGGAAGAGGCCCAAATATTCGATGGGCCCTCCTAGGTCTGAAACTGAATGGGATCGTCCCCTGGGGTGCCAGCTTCTGAGGGCAGATGTGCAGATTTGCTGTCAGCAGAGGAGGACACGAGAGACAGCTGCGTCCAGTGCAAATTACTCTGCTGAGCAGAGATCCGGGGCCTGGGGGGCGGTGGGGGGTGCTGACTTCCAGCTCTTTTCCCTCCTCCTAGGCCAGGTGTCTGGCCCAACCTTGACCCAGGACCCTTGTCAGACAGGGCCTGAGAACATTTTCGTTTCCCTGCCGAGGTGTCTCTGCAGGAGCCAAAGTGGCTGCTGCCCCAGGCGGGACTTCCGGAAGCGGGGGCGGGGTGGAGGATGGGGTGCGGGGTACAGGCTGTGCCAATTGCCGGGATCCCACTGCCTCCCCACCCGGTGGCCCCCAGTGGTCCAGGAGACCAGCGACACCCCAGATGGGGCGTGAGGGTAAGGAAGGCAGGAGGGGGAAGGGAAGCCGGGCTTCCTGGAGCATGGTCTGGCACCGGTTCTGTGCCAGGCCCTGGGTAAACTATCCTGCATGGGACATGCTCCTCCAGGACCCAGAACCACGGAACACCAGAACTCGGACTCTGGCACCTTCTTTCTTCTAATTCTTCTTCAGGCACAGAGATCTAGACATGTCTGCTTCTCAGATGGAACACTTAGGTCGGGATGAGCACCCAGGAGCCAGGATTGGCCTGGGCAGCAGGCACTGGGCACAGGGACACCAGTCACTGGTGCCCCTCAGCGATGTGACCCGCAGACGTCGCCGGCCCAACATCCTCTGAGAGTAAAAGAAGGAGACAGTGGAGGGGACACTTGTTGGGGGGCTTTCTAGGTGCAGGGTGGGAGGGGACCCTGCGACAGGTGTTGGGAGGAAGGGCCCCCAGCTGCGGGATGTCGAAGGATGGGGTGCCCCAGAGCAGCCCAGGGACTGCGGAGGGACAGGCCGTGTGCCTGGGAGGTGCGTCTCCTCCCCATCCATTTCATTTCGTGCCTGTGTCCGGGGCCTTCCCCAGTCCTCTGCCAACACATTCAGAAGGATGGGGACCGTCCTGTGGTGACACTGCCACCCCCCGCCCCTGCCAACCCCCATGCCCAGCAGCGTGCTGGAGACAAGCCCGGGATGGAACCAGCTCCCACTGAGGCCTCTGGAGAGTTGTGCGGTTTTAATGTATCCTTGCTGAGTGTAACTCGTCCTGTGTATATGAGAACGGCGGACAGTAGAGAAGACAGTGAGGAAAAGGGAAAATAGCTGGAAAGTGGAATGTTCCAGCTCTAAGTACACTCGGTGACAGATATTTATTGGTCTATACCCGGGGGAGGAAGGGGGTTCTGAAACCAGCACACTCCTCTGTGTTTTGTTTGGTTTGTTTTGTTTGTTTTGTTTGTCAGAGGCTCCAGAGAACAGCCTTACAGCCAGCCACAGGACTATCCAGAAGTTTCTCTTTCCCACTGAGACCCTTCTGCAGGTTGGGTTCTCCTGGGCAGGGCCACAGGTGCCCTGTAAGCCTTTGACAGCCTGTTCAAGCGAAATTAAATCTAAAAGTGATGTGGATGAAAGATGTTTGTGTTTATCTGTTGGTGTTTCTGGAAGCTTCTGTGTCCTGTAACATATGCACTAGCCTCATCCTGAGCCTCTCTTGGTCATCCTGAGAGCCCCCCCCCCCCCGAGATACTGCCCCAGGGGGAACACTTAGGACCCTCACCCTCCCACCCTCTGGTGAACCCTCACTCAGCCAGTGGTACTCCCTTCGTACCTCCTCCCTTCCACTGTCCCCCTCCTGGGAAACCACTGATCTGCCTTCTCTCTGGATAGATTAGTTTGCACTTGATAGGGTTTTATAAAGATAGAATTGTACACTGTGTATGAGGCTCTCTCTTGCCATCATTGTATTTTTTTAAGTTTCTTTTTATGTTTTGAGGGGGAGGCGGGGAACAGAGAGAGAGAGAATCCCAAGCAGGCTCAGCACTGTCAGTGCAGAGCCCGATGCGGGGCTCGAACTCACAAACCGTGAGATCATGACCCAAGCGGAAGTCAGACGCTTAACCCACTGAGCCGCCCAGGTACCCCTTGCCATCATTGATTTGAGAACCACCCAAGTTGTGGCCTCTGTGAACAGTTCCTTCCTTTTGTGTTACCGCGTAGTATTCCATCGTACGGATACATCATACTGGGTTTCTCTGTTTACCTGCTGCTGGACATTTGAGTTGTGCAAATCTTGCGTGGAAATGTGCTTGTCTTTCTCGTGGGCAATGCGTGTACAGGAGTGGACTGGCTGTGGTGGATGTCTTTCATTTTTTTTTTTATTTAAAAAAAAATTTTTTTGTTTATTTATTTTTGAAAGGGGGGCAGATAGAGAGGGAGACACAGAATCCAAAGCAGGCTCCAGATACAGCTGTGAGCACAGAGCCCGATGCAGGGCTTGAACCCATGAACTGAGAGATCATGACCTGAGCTGAAGTCGGACGCTTAACCGACTGAGCCACTCAGGCGCCCCATCTTTCACTTTTTGAAAAACTGCCAGACTGTTTTCTAAAGCATTTATACCATTTCACATTCCTGTCAGCAATGCACTGCTGTTCAGGTTCCTCACTCAAACTTGATATGGCCAGTCTTTATAATCTTTGCCGTTTTTTTTATCCTTAACTATGAGGCCTTTATGTTTTCCTATAGAATTTAGATTTTATCCTTAATTAAATGATATTGTGTCATATTGCACAAACTCCACCCAAATGTCTTCCCAGTTTGGGGGGGGTTTTAAATATAATTTATTGTCAAGTTGGCTAACAAAGAGTGTATACAGTGTGCTGTTGGATTCGGGGGTAGATTCCCGTGATTCATCGCTTCCATACAACACCCAGTGCCCATCCCAACAAGTCCCCTCCTCAATGCTCATCCCCCATTTCCCCCTCTCCCCACACCCCCATCAACGCTCAGTTTGTTCTCTGTATTTAAGAGTCTCTTATGGTTTGCCTCCCTCCTTCTCTGTTTGAAACTATTTTTTCCCTGCCCCTCCCCCACGGTCTTCTGTTAAGTTTCTGAGGATCCACATATGAGTGAAAACATATGACATCTGTCTTCTCTGCCTGACTGATTTCGCTCAGCATAACACCCTCCAGTTCCATCCACGTTGCTGCAAATGGCAGGATTTCATTCTTTCTCATTGCCAAGTAGTACTCCACGGTATGTATAAACCACATCTTCTTTTTTTTTTTTTTTTTAATTTTTTTAATGGCTATTTATTTTTGAGAGAGAGGAAGAGACTGAGCGGGAGCAGGGGAGGGGCAGAGAGAGAGGGAGACACAGAATCCAAAGCAGGCTCCAGGCTCCAGGCTGTCTCTAGGAGACAGAAGATCTGATCTCTGTGCTGAGAGCAGAGAGCCCAATGCGGGGCTTGAACTCACAAACCATGAGATCATGACCTGAGAAGTCAGATGCTTAACTGAGCCACCCAGGCGCCCCAGTCTTTTTTTTTTCTTTTAAGTTAGTTTATTTATTTGGGGAGAGCACAAGCCGGAGAGGGGCAGATACAGAGAGAATCTCCAGCAGGCTCCACGCTGTCAGCTCAGAACCCAATGTGGGGCTAGAACTCACGAACCATGAGACCACGACCTGAGCCGAAACCAAGAGTCTGAAGCTCAACCACTCAACCGATGGAACCACCCAGGTGCCCCCAGGCGCCCCTAATCTTTGACATTTTAGTAGCTACGTAGCAGTCTTTCATCATGGTTTTAATTCACATTTCCCTAATAAATAAAGATGTTAGCCAAGTTTTGTGTGCTGATTTGCCACCCTATATCTTCCTTCTTTTCTTGTTAGTAAGCTTTGAGCGTCCTTGTGTATTCCAGAAGCCAGTTTGGTTGTTTTTGTGTTTTCAAATATATGCTTTGCTTTGCAAGTACTTTCCCCTGGTGTGTGACTTAAAAGAGTTTTTGGAAAAGAAGTTTTTAATATTGATGAAGTCCGTTTATCAATGTGTTTTTTTATGGTGTCTTAATTAAGAAATCCTAAATCAAGCTCAGGAACACTTCTTCCTGTGTGTTCTTTTAAAAGTTTTGTAGTCATGGGGCGCCTGGGTGGCGCAGTCGGTTAAGCGTCCGATTTCAGCCAGGTCACGATCTCGCGGTCCGTGAGTTCGAGCCCCACGTCAGGCTCTGGGCTGATGGCTCAGAGCCTGGAGCCTGTTTCCGATTCTGTGTCTCCCTCTCTCTCTGCCCCTCCCCCGTTCATGCTCTGTCTCTGTCTGTCCCAAAAATAAATAAACGTTGAAAAAAAAAATTTTTTTTTAAATAAAAGTTTTGTAGTCTTAGGTTTTACGTTAGGGTCTATGACGCATCTTGTATTTGCTGTGCAGCATGGATTAGAGTTCATTTTTGTATAGAGAGATCTAATTTCTCCAGCACCATTTGTTGAAAAGATCATCCTTTTTTTTTTTTTTTAGAGGTTCTATTGTTATTATTTAAAAAAAAATTTTTTTAATGTTTATATATTTTTGAGAGAGAGACAGAGCGTGTGTGGGAGAGGGGCAGAGAGCTAGGGAAACACAGAATCTGAAGCAGGCTCCAGGCTCTGAGCTGTCAGCACAGAGCCCGACACGGGGATCGAACCCACGCACCGTGAGATCATGACCTGACCTGAAGTTGGACACCTAACTAACTGAGCCACCCAGGTGCCCCTAGAGGTTTTATTTTTAAATCGTCTCTGTGGGGCTTGAATTCACAACCCCAGAGATCAAGAGTGATGTGCTTCACGGACTGAGCCGGTCAGGTGCCCCAAGACTATCCTTTCTTCACTGACGTGCCTTTGCACCTTTTGTCAAATATCAGGACTCCATGTACGTGCGATCTGCCTCTGGATTCTCTGTTCTATCTCCTTGATGTGTTCTGTCTCTCTTTTTACCCACATCACACTGTTTTAGTTAGTCTAGCTTTATAACGTGCCCTGAAATCGGGAAGTGTTAGTTTTGTTTTCCTGAGTTGCTTTGGCCATTATTCTAGGTCTTTTCAATTACCGTATAAATTTTTGAATCAGTTTAGAATGAATTTATCAATGACTATTTTTAACAATCCTGCTGAGATTTTGATTGAGATTGTATTGATATAGTGACTAATTTGGGCAAAAATGACTGACGTCTTCCCAACACTGAGGCTTCCAACCCACGGACGAAGCGTGGCTTTGTTTATTTACATCTTCAATTTCTCTCGAGAGTTTTGTAGGTTTCCTTGGGCAGATTTTCCACATCTTTTGTCAGATTTATCTCCACAAATATGTTTCGATGTTATTGTAAATGGCATTTTTCACTTCAATTTATGATTATTTGTTGTCAGTGTATAGAAAAACAATTCATTTTTTATATTGATCTTATAATCTGCAATCTTGCTAAACTAACCTATTGATTCTAGGGGCTTTATTATCCTGGATTCTGTAAGATTTCCAACATCGATGATCATACCCTCTGCAAATACAGTTTCACTTCTTTCTTTCCAACCTGAATGCCTTTTACTTTTTTTATTTACTTATTTATATTTTGAAATAGAGAGGCTAATACAGGCTCCTGTACAATGTAGAATATAAATGGTGAGAAGAGACATCCTTGTCTTGTTAATGTTCTCAGGGGGGAAACATTCAGTCTTTCACCGTTAAGTACCATATTAGCTGTAGGATTTTTATAGCTGCTCTTTGTCACGGTGAGGAAGTGACTGTTCCTAGTTTGCTGAGAGTTTTTATCACAAATGGATGTCGAGTTTAATTAAATGCTTTTTCTGAGTTCATTAAAATGTTCTTACGGTTTTTCCTTTTTTAGTGCATTAATATGGTGAATTACATTGATTGATTTTTCAAATGTTAAACCAATCCCGCATTCCTGGAATAAACTCCATTTGCTCATGAATATTTTCCTTTTTATACATGTGTTTGATTCAGTATGCTAAAATCTTGCAGAGGATTTTTGCATCTGTGTTAATGAGGGATATTAGCCTGCAGTATCCTTTTCTTGTACTGTGTTTATCTGTTTTTCCTATCAGGCTAATGCTGGCCTCATGGAATTAGCTGGGATGTATTCCTTCCTCTTGGATTCTCTGAAGACTTTATGTAGAATTGGTATTATTTCTTCCTCAAACGTTTGATGGAATTCTCTGGTGAAACCATGTGATCCTGGAGTTGTCTGTGCAGGAAAGTTTTTAACTACAGATTCAATTTCTTAAATATATATACAGCTATTTAGATGATCTGGGTTTTGTTTTTGTTTTTATTTTTGAGTGAACTTTCAGGGCTTCTTAGGAAGCATTTTTCCACATACACTGCAGAATTTATAGGCATAGAGCTGTTCATAATATTCCTTCAATATCCTATTAATGCCTAGAGCCGTGCTGTGATGTCTTCTCTGTCATTCCTGATATTGACTTTTCTGATTTTTCTCTCTTTTTTTCCTAGTCAGACTCGCTAGAGGTTTATCAATTTTATTGATCTTCCAAAGAATCAAGCTTTCGGTGTCATTGATTTTTCTCTATCATTTTTCTGTTTTAGAGTTCACCGATTTCTGTTTTGATCTTAATTGTTTCCTTTCTTCTGTTTACTGTGAGTTTAATTGGCTGTTCCTTTTCTAGTTTATTAATTTGGACGTGGAGGTCATCGATCTGAGACCGTTCTTTTTAACCCAGGCACTCAGTGCTATAAATTTCTGCCTCGCCACAGCTTGAGAGACATCCACAAATTCTCCTAGGCTGTATTTTAATTTTCATTCAATTCAAAATGCTCGCTACTCTCCCCTTTTTAATTTCTCGTTGACTCGTGAGTTATTTAGAAACGCATTATGTAGTTCCCCCAGACCTCTTTCTGTTATTGATTTCTAATTTCATTCCCCCGGGGTCAGAGAATATGCTTCGTATGGCTCGAATCCTTTTCTTTTTTTCTTTTTTTTTTTTTTTCAACGTTTATTTATTTTTGGGACAGAGAGAGACAGAGCATGAATGGGGGAGGGGCAGAGAGAGAGGGAGACACAGAATCGGAAACAGGCTCCAGGCTCTGAGCCATCAGCCCAGAGCCCGACGCGGGGCTCGAACTCACGGACCGCGAGATCATGACCTGGCTGAAGTCGGACGCTTAACCGACTGCGCCACCCAGGCGCCCCATCGAATCCTTTTAAATATACCGATACTTGTTTTATGGGCCAGGGTATGATCTATCTTTGTAAATGTTCCATGCGCACTTGAAGGAATGTACATCCTGCAGTTGCCGGTGGAGAGTTCTATAAATGTCAGTCATGTCAAGTTGGCTGACCGCGCTGTTCGAGTGTGCTATATCTGTGCTGATATTCTGCCCACTTGCTCTATCAGTTACCGAAACAGGGCTATTCAAGTACCCAACTACAATCACAGATTCGGCTATTTCTCCTTGTGATTCTCTGAGTCTTTGTTTTAGGTATTTTGAAGCCCTGTTACTAGAAGTACATGTGTTCAGGACTGTTATGTCTTCTTGATTAATGACTCCGTTATCATTATAAAATGAACTGGTTTTTAGCCCTAGCGCTGAGAGCTTCTTGTCTGAGATTGATAGAGCAACGTGAACTTCCTTCTGATTAGTGTCAGCATGGGAGAGCTTTTCCAACCTTTTCTTTCACCTTTCACCTGTCGGCGTCTTTACACTTAGGAGCCTTCGTTTCAAGCGACGTGGGCTCTTGATCATCTGTTAAGGGGGGTGTTCAGACCAATGACATTTAATACGATTCTTGATCTTACTTAAGTGTAAGCCTATCATCTTTCTATTTGCTTTCCATTTGATTCACTGGTTCTTTGTTCTTCTCTTCCTGCATTTGTGGGACCAGTTGCTACTTTTATTATTCTGGTTTATCTCCTGTGTAAACTTACTAGCTGTAACTCTTCATGTTGTGATTTCAATCATTAGGCAGGGCTTACGGTACTCACCATCAATTAACTTATCCCAGTCGGTCCTCTGCTATGTACCACTTCCGATATAGTACAAGAACTTTACCCACTAAACTTTTGTCTCCCCTACCCCCAGCCCCCGTGCTGGGGGTACAAAACCTACAATAAGGGTTCATATTTTAACTGTCAATTCTCTTTGAAAGAAATGGAGAGAATAAAAAAAAACCAAAACCAAAACCAAAAACAAAAACCATCTTCGGGGCGCCTGGGTGGCTCAGTCGGTTGAGTGTCCAATTTTGGCTCAGGTCATGATCCCGTGGTTCGTGAGTTCGAGCCCCAGGTCGGGCCCTGTGCTGACAGCTCAGAGCCTGGAGCCTGCTTCAGATTCTGTGTCTCTGTCTCTCTCTGCCCCTCCCCTCCTCATGCTCTCCCTCTCTCTCAAAAGTAAATAAACGTTAAAAAAAAACATTTTTTTTTAAAAACCAATCTTGACTATTTACTTACGTAGTTACCATTTTTGGTGTTCTTTCATTTACAGAGATCTGTATTTCTGTCTAATGCTATTTTCCTTTTGCCTGAAGGACTTCCTTGACATTTCTCGAGGTGTGGATCTGCTGGCAATGAACACGTGCAGCCTCCGTATGTCTGAAAAAGGCATTTATTCCGCCTTTGTTTGTGCAAGATATTTTCACCAGTTGCATCGGTGAAAATATTCAAAGTGGACAGTTTTTCCACCTTTCAGTCCTTAAAACTTGATCTCCGTTTTCTTGTTTGCGTTGTTTCTAATAAGAATTCTGCGTTCATCCTTATTTCTAATTCCTCTCTACTAACACGTTTTTCCTCCCAGCTGTATTTAAGATTTTTTTTTCTATTTATTTTTGAGACAGAGACAGAGTGTGAGTGTGGGAGGGGCACAGAGGAAGGGAGACACAGAATCTGAAGCAGCTCCAGGCTCTGAGCTGTCAGCACAGAACCCAACGCGGGGCTCGAACTCACAAGCCCGGAGATCATGACCTGAGCTGAAGTCGGACACTTAACCGACTAAATCACCCAGGTGCCCCAGGGTGTAGCTTTCTTCTTGCGCTTGTGCTTAGGGTTCGTTGAATTCCTTGAACCCGAGGGTTTACATCAAATTTGGGAAAGTGTTGACCATTATGTTTTCATGTATTTTTTCTGTTACTCCCCCCCCCACCCATTTTAGAGTCTTCGGTTACCTCTGTATTAGGTGGTTTGAGATTGTCCCACAACCCATTGATACTATTTTAATTTGGGAGATTATTTTCCCTGTGCGTTTTATTTGGGGTAGTTTCTATTACTAAATCTTCAAGTTCATTTATGTTTTTTATTCTACAGTGTTTCATCTGCCAGTAATCTCGCCCCGTGTAAATTTCATCACGTACATTGTAGTTTTCATCTTTAGAAGTCAGTTGGGCTCTTGGTTTGTATCAATCATGTCTCTACTTAACCTTGTGAACCTTTGGGGTACAGTTACAATAACTGTTTCAATATCTTTTTCTGCTGTGTATGTTCCAGGTCCGTTCTGATTAATGAATTCGCCCCTTCATTGTGGGTCGTGTGTCCTTGCCTCTTTGAATCTTTGATTCAAACTTTGATTGGATGCAGGCATTATGGATTTTACCTTGTTTGGTGCTGCATATCTCTGTATTCCTATAAATATTTGGGACTCTCTTCTGGGACTCAGTCAAGTTACCTGGAAACAGCCTGATCTTCTGCATTTTGGTTTTCTAATTTGCTGGGCAGGTCTGAGGTGGCATGAGTCCAGGCCCAAGTGTTTACCACTGCGGAGGCAATTCTACCCATTACCCTGTGAATATGAGTTTTTCCAGTCTGGCTGGTGGAAAGAGATACTCTCCCCAAGGCTTTGTGAGTGCTGGGATCGTTCTCTCCGCTCTTTTGGGGTGGTTTAAGATTTTTTTTTTAATTTTTTAAATGTTCATCTATTCTTTTTTTTTTTTAATTTTTTTTTTTAACGTTTATTTATTTTTGAGACAGAGAGAGACAGAGCATGAACGGGGGAGGGTCAGAGAGAGGGAGACACAGAATCCGAAACAGGCTCCAGGCTCTGAGCTGTCAACACAGAGCCCGACGCGGGGCTGGAACTCACAGACCGCGAGATCATGACCTGAGCCGAAGTCGGCCGCCCAACTGACTGAGCCACCCAGGCGCCCCAAATGTTCATCTATTCTTGAGAGAGAGAGAGAGAGAGAGAGAGAGCAGGGGAGGGACAGAGAGAGAAGGAGACATAGAATCCAAAGCAGGCTCCAGGCTCTGAGCTGTCAGCACAGAGCCCGACGCGGGGCTCAAACTCATAAGCCGTGAGATCATGACCTGAGCCGAAGTCGAACACTTAACTGACTGAGCCACCCAGGCGCCCCAAGAATTTTTTTTATTTCCTGGATTTGAGCAAGTTGTTTTCCCAACCTATTTTTCAGGCAGGCGCTGTTGAGGCCTCTGCTGGACACTCGAGGGGACCCCCGCAGCCCACAGGGGTCTCTCTCCCCTCATGGCACAGCTCTGAAAGTTTCAGGTTCCAGCTCTCGGCTCCTCCTCCTGGCCTCAGGGAACCCCAGGTGCTGCCTCAGTTTCCCCTGGCTGCAGCCTGGAAACTTCCCGCCCCCAGGAAGGAGGCTGGGCCAATCGTAGGACTCCACTCATGTGCTTACCAACTTCCAGCGACAGCCAGAACCTTGGTGTTTTTGGTGGTTTCGCAGAGAAGAGCAAATCTGTTCCCCATCACTCTGTCTTGACCAACAGTGGAAGTCCAGAACATTACTGAGATGTCCGCCAACCTCCCCAGTGACCACCTTGCCTGCTCGCTGTCCCCACGGCTTTCATCCTATAGATTCTGTTCAGCCTGACAAGGAGGAAACCTGCTCGTGGCTGTGAAAACAGCCTCCTTAGGTTCTCCAGAAAACCAAGAAACTGTCCAGGCACCTGCGGCTGTTTGGGGAGGGGGTGGGGGTGGGGAGGGGATCACAAACACCCAAACTCCAGCACAGCAGAACTTAGCAAGAAGTCAGCAAACAGGAATGGCCTTTGTGACGGGATGGGTGGTCGAAGTGTAGAGATTCTAAGAGAATTTGCAAAGATGGTGGCCGTCAGTAACAGAAGGGCCAGAGCAGCCCTGAAAAGAGGCTTCACACGACATAGGAGGAGGCGGCTCTATGGGGATGGGGGGGGGGGGGATTCGCGGGGACAAGGACAGAAGTGCAGAGGGTGTGTCTGTCTTGCAGCCTGACGGTCTACACCAACCGCTCCTTTTTCCACTCGCCAGGACAGGGCACCGAGTCTGGGAGAGGGGCAGAGTGGGGCCAGGCTCCCCTGGCTTGTGATCTGTTCCCGCGGGTCCCTCTTGCTGCGGCGGGAGCCCCAGGGAGGCCTGAAAGCCCCCGCCCTCGCCCTGTCGGAGCCCGTCAGGACAGAAGGGCCAGCCCAGGGCTGAGGCAGGGCGGGCCGGGGCCTCACGCGGCCTAGAGCTTGCTCTGTCCGACTCAGGGGAGCTGCCAAGGTATCAGTTAATCCCCACAAGAGGCCGGTAAGGGTGGGTTCTTGGCCCCATTTTACAGGTCAGGAGCCAGAGTTCCCGAGTTACTCAGCTGACACATGAGGTAAGCTGAAGGGCCAGCCTGAAGCCGTCCTGTGTTCCAGCCATGAGCGTCCTCTCCTCTGCCCTTGAGCGCTCAAAACCTCCACTCCCCCAGTTGCCTGGCTGAGTGGCCTCCAGGGGGGGTCATGGACCCCAGACCCTAGCTTCTGGCCCGCAGCCGTGTGCCCGTACGGAGTGGGGACCGTGAAGAACTTCCTGTCTTCCTCCAGGCCCTATAAGTAGAACCAAGCCACTGTTCCCTCCTGGCATCTGAGATGACTAATGAAAGATTGAGGGACGTTGGCCTGGGACTGGGGCAAGGGTCTATCCTAAATAGGTCATGTTCAGTCCCCGGCAGGATACTCTGTGCCCTGGAGCTAGAGACGTGTGGGTCTAAAATTGGAAGGCGTGGAGGTGGCCTTGACTTTTTCCGGCCTCGGATCATCTACCCCCGCCTTCAGCTGGGAAGGATCTGACAGGTGGTCCCGGCCCCTGGACCTATGTGCCTGGATTCCTGTGCTCTCAGCAGAGGCCCTAAAATAGACCCAGACATAACACACTGTGCCCGCTGCGCCCTGCCTCCCTGTGAGGGGCCTTGGGGTTTCCTAGCGGACTCTTAGGGGCTAACTCCTCGGGTCCCCGAGCCTGCGGCGGAGAAGGGGAGCGTGGGCGCCGGGCGGGCCTGCCCTGTGCTTCTGCTCGGCTGCTTTTTACCCGTGGGTTTGGGGCAAGCCACCTACTCGTGTTCTTGTTTGTTCATTTTTCTGCTCGTCAGTCTGCGGGGCCTGGAGACTCGCCCTTCTCCCGACTGTCTAAACTTGCCGTCCCTTTCGTTCCCAGAGTCCCACAGACATCACTTAATTTCCTCCATCCACCCAGAACACCCAGCATTCTGCTGTGTACAAATCCACCCCGGGCTCTGAAGCCTGCGATTCACTTCTGCCTAGAGCCGCTGTCCTCTGCTGGGTCTTAACCGTCCCCGCTGACAAAGGGGAGGCAGAGCCGAGGCCGCCGGCTTTCCCTGACGGAGCTCAGGACCCATGATTCGTGCTCCGTCATGGTAGACGGCTCCGGGGGTCCGGCGGGGGCTTCGTCTGGCGGGGGTAGGGCACGGCTTTTACTGACGCCAAACCGCACGCGCGTGTCGGTGCCCGATTCTTACAAGAACCAGGCGACACGGCTCACGGTCCCTTCACAGCCGAGGGTAGCGAGGCGCACCGCTCGGAAACAGTGTGCTCAAGTCCACACGGCCCATCGTGGTCAGATTTGACCCTTGTACCCAGTTCCGTCTCGGTCCAAAATGCCCGCGCTGCCCCTGCAGGGCCGTAGAGACTGCTAATAATGATTCCTTATTCCTAGCCTGAAGCCACCAGCTGCCGAGATGTTGAACGAGAGCTTCCTGGCTCCGCGTCCCATGTCCCAGGCTATTTTAGGTGTCAGGAATTCGTGCGCATTTAGCATGTGGCCAGGACCACTGGAGAGTCTCTCCTGCCCTGCCAGGATTGCTCAGCCCCACTCCAAGACCCTCTTCCAGCCCCTGGGTGGGGGTGGGCCGGGGTGGGACGGTGGCGGTCTTCCCCCGACAACCCCTATCCCTGGAGAAGGTCAGGTGGCTCAGAGCCCAGGACCTGTGGACATGCTCTGACCTTCTGCTCATGGCCCGTAACCTCTGGGTGGCTCCGGAAGGTTTCTCTAAAGTGGTGGCCTCCTTTAGACCATAGGAGCCGGCCAAATAGCTGCTGATCCTCTGTCTGGGAAGCCTGGTGGCTCTAACTCTGCCCTAATGTGACTCTTTGGGCACACTCTCCATCTGCAGTTTCTGAACAGCGCCTCATTTGTGTTCATTTTCGGGCTGGGGGAGTAGAGGCCGCGGGACGGGGGCTTGGCGTGTTGGGGCCCCGCGTTGTCAGTAAGCGGCTGTGTGCTGTCTCCACACACGCCGTCCCTCATGCGTTGGCCAGCCCTGCGAGGAAGGCCTCCTATCCCCATTTCACAAAAGAGGGTACCAGGACCCCCAAGAGACCGGCCGCGCCCACAGTCTTCGAATCCGGGCTCGCGTCTGTCTAAAATCCATAGAGCTTCTCGCCTTGGAGATTCAGAAATGTCCACCTTTCAAATCCTCCACCAAAGCAGACGGTCAAGGGCAGCGCTGATGCGGCACGTGCCAGGTCCCAAGCTATTTTCAGGCCCCGCTTGGGCTACAGGCATCCCAGCACTTTCGACAGGTGGCGGGACCACCCCAAACGTCCCCTGCCTCGAGAGGAGCAGGCGTCACAAGAGTGGACGTGGCAAGATTGGAATGTGGACGTGCCTGGAGTCTGGCTTCAGCTCTGCCTTCTCTTGTTGTGTGCACATTATCACCTCGTGGATAAGGAGACAGCACCAGGCCCCCACGAAACCTCTGTTTGCGGCACGTTCCTCTGAATTCTCTCCCGAGAGGCGGTAGGGGGCGCACTTATGAAGGGAGCCTTTGGGGGAAGTCTTCCAGGCCCCGTGGTCTCTGCGAGCCTTCTTTTCACGTGGGAAGTCCTGGAAAGCTTCCCAGCAATCCTGGAGGCCGGCAGGTTTCAAAAATGAAGTGTTTCGGAGATTTGAGGTTGGGGGTTAAAGAGAAGGCCACCGGGCACTCCTTCCCACCCCACCCCCCCCCCCCAGCTCACAGCCCCTTGCTCCTTTTGGGGGTGGGGCGTCCCCTGGGGGCAGCCTGCCTGGGGTCCCAATGCCTCCCTGTGGAATTCCCCGGTGGCCACAGCTCTCTGGCCCCAGGCTCACCTTCCCTGCAGGGACCATCTGCCTTGAGACCTGCCCACCCTGGCTGTGCACCCAACCCCCGATGGGAGGAGTCGGACCCAGGTGGTCCCCAGACATCCAACGGCCACCCTTTGGATGCCAGCTGATGGCAGGACCGTTGGACATCTTGATGACCTGGGAGGGAACAGCAGTTCTGGGTTGAATGGTTCCATCCTGAAAACGGAGGGGCCCCTGGCCCCCCCCCCCCCCCCCCCCCGCCATGTGCAGGCAGGAAACCCACCACACCCCTCTCGGGTGGGGGGGCGCACCGGCTTGCACAGAGCCTGGGCGGGAGGCGTCTCCCCAAAGCCCTGCTCCCTCAGCCACTGCCCTCAAGACCCCGGGAGGGGAGGGCTGTCTGCGCGCACACACACGGACCCCAGGGTTCTCCTCACTTCACCCACAGAGTTTTAAGACAATTTCAATTTGTTGTATCTTCCAATAAAGAGAACCTGGCAAATGCTTCTTCCAGAGTGGGAGAGCCTGGTGGGGGGGGCGGGGGGCTGGGGGGTGCGCACAGGAGGGGGAGTTACCAGGGACAGCAGGATGCGCACCGGGGGGGGGAGAGGGGGGCCCCCTCCCCAGGCAGGCTGGGGCAGCCGCTGGGGTGATTGGCCGAGGCCTTCAGGCCATATGGAGGCCCCACCTCCAGACGTGCCTGGCTTGGGTTTCCCGGCCTTTGGCACTGGAAGGCCACACAAAGATGGTATTCATGGCGAGGCCTTAAATTCTCTCCGGAATGAGGCAGGGTTTAAATAAATACATAAGAAAGTTGGATCCTGGGGCCGGACTGGGCTTGCCCAGGGGGTGGGTGCTGTTAACTCTGAGAGAGAAGGTTCCCCTTCCCCTCCTCCCCCAACACACACAAACAACTTCGGGATGAATTACTTAAGATGCCTCTTCTGTGTCAGTCAATGAGGGACTCCCAGGCACCTCCATTCAGCAATAGTCAGTGAAAGACTTGTGTTTGATGATGGCCCTAGCGATCGAGACCCTCACCGTCCAGATGTTACATGACGAATTTAACCTTCCCGCAGGCTGTGAGGTAGGGCGGTCCTGGGGTTCGGCTCTTCGTCCCCTTACAAAGGGCGATGGGAGGCAATGTTGGGGCTGCAGAGACCAGGAGACCCCAAGACACGCAAGGTCCGTGCCCTCGCTCCGCTCAGGGTGACAACCAATTAGAAAACAAGATACAGAACTATCTGCCCCAGAGCCTGGCCCTGAAGCTCCATGTGAAAGCCCTTGGCCCCGAGCCACATGCCTGGGTAAGTGAAATGGGCATCACCATCTCTGCTTTCTAGGTAAGGACGCTGCAGCAGGTTCTCGTGGCAGGCGGCGGGCAAGAACCACTTCCTCCCAGAGGAAGAACACTCTCGGGTCATCTGTGCACCTGTAAGGACCACACAAGGTCCGGCCGCCCGCCCCGGCCAGCCCAGGACCGGCCGCTTAGAGGACCTTGCCTTCTGCACTGAGCCGTCCAGAGCGGGGTGCCTGGTGACCCTTTGCTCGAAGCCCAGGGCCACATTTTACAGCACCGGGGGATGGCCAGAGGGCAGAGAAGCGGTCAGGGCCACGGCGCCACATCACCACGTGTCCAGGGAGAGGGCTCCCCGGGCTGGGGCCTGCCGGGTCACGAGGTTTGGCAGCCAGAGAGCACAGAAGCGTCTTCCTGCCTCCCTTGGTGGGTCTGACTCCCACCAATGGGGAAGATTTGGAAAGGGTCAGGGCACCCCCCGTCCTGCCCCGTGGAGCCACACGAGACGCGTGCCTCCAAGTGGGGACAGCAAAGGGGAGGAAGCATGGGGCAAAGTTCCAGTCTCATTTCTCAGCAGAGTTAGCTAGTTACTCCCCGGAAATGGAGACTGGTTGAAGAAGCCCCACCTCCCCATACGTCAGGCCTGTTCCTTCGCTTGAAAAGGGTCTTTTAAGAAAGGCCATAAACCTCGAAACAGGGTCAGCTCTGCCCGATGCTGAAAGCAGCTGGGCGGGGCAGGACTCTCTGACCCTGAGCCGCACAGAGGGGCGGTCACGGCCGCCCCCCGACCCAAACCCCTGCAGGGTTCTCAGAGCTCAGACCAGCGATGGGACCCGGGCTCAGCTTTGCGGAGAACCCCCAGAGGCAAAGGGCAGCGAGGGAGGCAAAGTGTCCCCCTTCCACGGCTGATAAAAAGTTGAAAAAATGTATGTGAATTTTGCTTTCTCTGCCATTCTATAGCCTCGCTAATTTCAATTTTTTTTCTTAAATTACATACCATTATCGAGTGTAGATCAGTGTAACCTTTTCAGAAGCAATGTTTCAAATGCCCTTGCGCTGGGTTCCTGCTGAAATGGATGTAGTGTTCGGGGCCTTTCTTCTCTTTTCCCCCGCGCACTATTTGTAATTACAAAAAATTGCAGCGACCTCTTTGTCCGTCATTAGAGAAAGTGCCGGGTGAAACATGGTGACATCCATTTGAGGAATACTGTTTACTATTCGGTTGACAGAATGAAGCAGAGTGGCGGGTACGGGCCTGGGGAAGCACGGAGCGGACTGTCGAGAGCAAAGACAAGTTGAAGAATTGCACGGGATGGATGGTCCCATCTGTTAAAGAAACGCGCGTATGTACAGATTTAGTTAAATGACTGTATATGCCTAAAAATATTTGGAAGGAGCCACAGCAACCAGTTGATTGCTTGTGGGGAACGTGCATTCTTCTGTATTTGAATCCGGTACCGCAAGCCGGTACCCTTTCTGTCACATAAAAATAGGGATTAGAGACAAATTACTCACCTTTGGGTAAAATCATAGCCCGGGGAGGAGTGCCCCCGACCTGCCCTGTGGGTTCCGGCCACGAGCCCACGGCCACCTCATCCGCACGACCAGGTGGAGAAGCATGACCCCGGCGTGCGACCTGGCCACCGGACAGCTCGGAGGGTCCCCAGCACGGCTGCTGTGCCGAACACAGACTTGGGAGCTGAGCGGGCCTCTGTCTGCCAGGCTGGCCGGGCACCAGGGAGGACATTGTCCAGTGATGGCTTCTGTTTAGATTGGCTGAGGCCTTCCCTTCTTTCTGGAAGTGGGTAGATGGCAGGGCAGATCCCTCCGAAAGTGCTTCCAGAGGAAGATAATAGACCCCATTGTGTGCGGGTAAGAGGCTGTCAGTCCTTGCCCCTAGCTCTCATTCAGCAGTCCAAAGGGGCTCTGATTATGACAAAGACACACAGTTAAAGGAAGGCTCCCTCCGTCTTAAGAAATTCACGTGCAGCCACCTCTGAGTTTTGCCAAAAAAGGAGAGGGGAAGCGGTGCTGAGGGTAGAGGGAGGGGCCGCACAGCTCGCGGGGACCAGATGGGTGACTGGTACTTTGGGTACCCGTATGGGGCCTGGGTGGCACGAATGTTGCATCAGGTACAGGGGCTCAGCAACACCCCTGCTCCAACCTACGGGGCACCCCAGTGCCCGGAACCCTGGGGCTGGGGGATGTGCCGGAAGCAAAGGCAAGGGCAGCACTCTCCGAGACAGCTTGTCAAGAGTGCCTCACTCACTGTGCCTGAGGGAGGTCAGAAGACACCGCCAGCCACATAACCCGAGACATTCCCATCTCTCAGAGGGAAAAACAGGATTATGAGAGAGAACAGGCAAGAGACCAGGCAAGCTGGTTGTGGTCGACCGCGCTGGGCCAGCCGCTTGGCAAGAGTGGAAGGGCAAGGGGGCGCCTGGGTGGCTCTGTCGTTGAGCGTCCCACTTTGGCTCAGGTCATGATCTCGCGGTTCGTGAGGTCGAGCCCCGCGTCGGGCTCTGTGCCGACAGCTCGGAGCCCGGAGCCTGCTTTGCATTCTGTGTCCCCCTCTCTCTCTGCCCCTCCCCCGCTCGTGCTCTTTCTCTCAAAAATAAATAAACATTAAAAAAAAAAAAAAGGAGTGGAAAGTCAAGGACGGAAGCCTAGGCAATTGCAATAGTCAAGAGCAGGCAGAGGCAGGAGTCAAGCAGTGAGACTGGCGTTGGCACGGGGGCGGCTTCAAGGAAGGCAGAGGTGCCAGCGGGGCGAGGACCCAGAGTGTCCCCTGGATCAGCCACAGGGCATGAGAATGTTGGGCAGGTGTGGGGAGCAGGGGGCACGGGGGGGGGGGGAGGGTGTGTGTCATGTGGAACAGAGCCACTCAGCCACCTGAGAGAGGAGGCCGGGAAGGTCAGGGCCAGAGGCACAGTGGTTACATCAATGCAGGGGGCGGGTAGGGGTGGGAGTCTCCAGTGTGTTTGCAGGGTAAGGCAAAGTTGCTGCAAGCAGGGCAGGGGTTAGGGAGAGTGGAAACAAGGCCTGGGGACATGAAGAAAGCTGGAGGGCTCAGGAGCCAGAAGGTTCTCCACCCAGACCAGCAGGTGTTGCCGGGAGCCTGCAGGGCAGAAGGCGGGATGTGCACTTTGTGACTTCTGCACTGCCGTTCCACCTTGGGGCTCGGCTCTGGGAGTGGGGCTCAAGTGGCATGGAGACAGAGGTGGCTGAAATTTGGAAGACCAGGAATCTGTGAGGATACAGACAGAGAAAAGGAGAGTCTATGGTAGGAACACAGTCCAGTGTGCCTATCGTGCAATTGTGTATCGCACCCCCCCCCCCACACACACGTTTGTGCTTGCACACACCGCAGAGTCCGAATTGTGCGGTGCACAACCTGTGCAACGGTACACGCTGCCCTTTGCAGGAGCTAAATGTGCCATTTGGGCTGTGGATTTCTGAGAACGGGAATGTGAACCGGGCCCCCAAACAGTCAGATGCTGCTGCGGACACAGGAAGGTGGCACAGGACTGCTGAGGGGGCGATAATGTCCACGAGCGGAAAATTAGAGAGATGACTTTTGTAGGAAGTAAACAAGGAGCTGCAGGGCCTGTGGACAGGGCCGGGAATGTCGGCTGCTCCGGGAGGTAGGAGGAGCAAGGCAAGCTCCCCAGAGGGTCCTGACAACTCAAGGCTGCGCGCGGTGCTGGGCACAACGGCAGTAGCCTCAGTTTCACGGATGAGGAAGCTCTGTGAGATGAAATGCTGTCCCAGGGGTGGGCCCGGGATTTGGACCCAGGCACAGAACAGAAGGTGACTGTGGTCAGGGCCCCCCCCCCGCCCCCCGCCGGCCCGCATCCTTCTAGACCTCAGGCCACCCACACGTGTCGCCGTCCGGTGCCCAGCCCACACGCGGCCCCTGGTCCTGGGGGTGGGGCCTGCCCGAGATCTCTAGCAAGAATAGAGAAATCAAGTCCGTCCCAATTAAGTCCCACACGGGGACCGGGGGTCCCGAGGGGCCCTGCCACCTGCCCACAGCCCTCATTGTGCGCAGCTAATCCCGTCCAGGTGTCTGCGGGCAGGCCCCCGATCAATTAGTCACCGCGATTGAAGCTGAGTGTAATTAATTATTCAATTTTGAGCGGTTCCAGCTTAATGCGTCTGAAATGACATCATGCAGCCTGGGCGTTCTGCAGGCGGGGACAAAAGGCAAACAGGTCCGAACAAAGCCCCCCGTGCACCTGACCCGCTCTGAATCGGCGCTAATCCTCCGCCTCCCAGAGTGAGCCCGCTCACCTCCACACCGCTGTCATGGCCCGCTCTGAGCAGGTGCACGGCCCCTCCGGGACCCTCGGCCTCCGGGTCACGGACCCCCGGCTTAATCGGTGTTCTGTCATCACCCTGGCTGCCCAACCCCAGCGAGGGACGTGTTCCGTCACTCCTTCTCCGTGGGCTGAAGTCACAGCTCACAGCTTCTTCGTGGGCTGTGGATGTCTTTCAAGGGGAGGTGGAGGGGCGCGCCCTGATCTGCACCACTGAGCCCAGCGTTTCCAGGGGGGTCACCTGCCCTGCTTCTCTTTGCTCTCCTGTACCACGGCCGGGCCCCACCCCCTCAGCGGCCCGTTCACAGCGCCTCCCTAACTGGGCCCCAGTGCAGGCATCTGTCCAGAGTGACAATGTGCTCGTCTGAACAGTCCGCGGCTCCCTGTCACCTTGGTGGAGCGCAAGCCCTCAGCCTGGCTGTGGGTCCCCAGGGTCTCCACCCTGCCTCCCTCCTTACCCTCCTTCTCTCTGCACACACGGGCTCTGTTGTCATCATGCCCGTCCCTCGCCTTTTGGGCTTACAGTGGCTTTCCCAGGCCTCAACGCCTGCCCCCTGCCCGCCCAGCAAACCCCTACCCTTCCTTCCCTCTTTCCTTGGACACATGCGTGTCCCCCTCCGCGGATGGCGCCTCTTGTCTCAATGCGTCCTGAGTGTGTGTTTACACGGCGGTCCCAGCTGGGCTGGGCAGAGGGGACAGCAATCTTTGTCCCTCGCCTGTGTTTGCAGGCGTCCGGCACACTGCTTAGCACATAATGGACCCTCCAGAAATGTTTGTTGAATTCATGAAGGAAGAAATTATTAAATCGGCCAAATTGAACTCATTATCTCCCCCCTTCCTCCCTGCCCACAAGGGAGGCCTCGCACCCTGCATCTGGGATAATGGTGTCATTATCAGCCACTCAGCCCGCCCAGCTGCCCGCAGCCAGTGTATTATCCAGGCGGCTCAGAGAAAGACCCCCAATCCTGATCCCCACCCCCTCCCCCTGGCTCCGGCCTCATTGTCTCTTCCCCCTCGCCTCGCCCCCCGCCGCCGGGCCTGCACCCTGGGGGCACGGCCTCCAGCATCGCACATCCTCCAGGATGGCCCCGCAGGGCTTTTCCGCAATGCAAAACTGGGCACGAGCTTCTGTGGTTTCGGATGCATTTCCCCGTCTGGGGACACACCCGAAGGGAGGCAAACCTACTCGCAGGCCCTTGTTCCCAGCAGCACCATTCACAGGGCCGAAAGGTGGAAGCAACCCAGCCGTCCGCGGGGTGGATGAAGGGACACACTGAATGTGCCGCAAGCATCCGGGGCAGCGCGACCGAGCTGATGCATGCTGTGACGCGGATGGACTTCGCAGACGGTCCGCTGAGTGAAATAAGCCAGTCCCAAAAGGCCAAGTCCCGCCTGGTTCCACCTACGCCAGGTCCCCGGAGGACTCAAACTCACGGAGACGGAAAGCGGCTTGGAAGGGGTGAGGGGGGCAGGCGCAGGGGGAGGGGGTGGGGGGCAGGTGGTCCACGGGGGCGTGAAGAAGCTCTGGAGAGGAGACGGATGGGGGTGAGGCTCCACCACAGCGGGGACATGTGTCACAGCACTGCACTGTATAATTAGAAATGGTTGGGGCGCCCGGGTGGCTCAGTCAGTTAAGCGTCCGACTTCGGCTCAGGTCATGATCTCGTGGCTGGTGAGTTCGAGCCCCGTGTCGGGCTCTGTGCTGACAGCTCAGAGCCTGGAGCCTCTTTCAGATTCTGTGTCTCCCTCTCTCTCTCTGACCTTCCCCTGTTCATGCTCTGTCTCTCTCTGTCCCAAAAGTAAATAAACGTTAAAAAAAAAAATTAAAAAAAAAAAAAAAAGAAAGAAATGGTTAAGGTGGCAGATTTCGCGCTGTGTGTCTTTACTGCGATTTGCTATAAACTCTTCAAATGCTCAGGGCGGCATCCAATTCCCGCACGGCCTTCCCTGCCGGGGCCCCCTCTCCACCCGGACTCCCTCACACCGACTCCACTGGGCGCTGCTCTCCCCGCCACGTTCTCTGCCTCCGCCCAGGTGGCTCCCTGTTCCCCCCAAACCTGCGCACGTGACCCGGCGGGCCCTCTCCTGGAACAACACAGCGCCGAGCCCGGAAGGGCACCAAGCGAATGAATGAAGGAAGCAGCGAATGCTTGGGTGTCTCCTGGCCCCCCCCCCCTCCCCCGGCTGTCAAGCCGGACAGCAGCCTTGAGGTCTGAGGGTGAGGCCTGGGCGGGGGACCGACACCCAGGGGTACCGGGCCACATCCCAACCCACAATTCCCTCTGGGGGAGAGCGAGGGTGTCTCACATCACCCGGAATGAGACTCTCGTGCTGGGCCGGTCCTGCCCTGATTTCCTCACTTTTCACCTGTTGGCTCAGAGTGAGAGCCGCTTTGGGGCCGGATGGACTGAGCCTCAGTTTCCCCCTTTGTAAAACGGGGACCACCTGCCCACTGTGACGGGGGAGGATGGCGACAGTAGCTGTGGCTACAGTTTGCCAGGCTGTGTCCCCAGCAAGCACCATGGAGGATGCTGGTTCTCCCTAGCCGGGGAGCCCACGGAGCTCGGGGCGCAGTGCGGAGACAGAGAGGAAGCCAGGCCGAATTCTTCATCAGAGCCAGTTGAGAGTCGGGGCGCGCCTGGGTGGCTCCGTCGGTTAAGCGCCTGACTCCGGCTCAGGTCACAATCTCACGGTTCGTGGGTTCGAGCCCCGCGTCGGGCTCTGCGCTGACCGCTCGGAGCCTGGAGCCTCTTCGGAGTCTGTGTCTCCCCCTCTCTCTGCCCCTCCCCCACTCATGCTCTGTCTGTCTCTCTCAAAAATAAATAAACATT
Organism: Leopardus geoffroyi; assembly: GCF_018350155.1. NCBI lineage: Eukaryota > Metazoa > Chordata > Mammalia > Carnivora > Felidae > Leopardus > Leopardus geoffroyi. Next base: position 143,075,102 of record NC_059337.1, on the reverse strand, counting down.
AAAAAAAATAAAAAATTAAAAAAAGAAGGAAGAGGGGAGCCTGGGTGGCTCAGTTAAGTGTCTGACTCCTGGTTTTGGCTCCTGTCATGAGCCCACAGTTCTGAGTCTGAGTCCTACATCGGGCTCTGTGCTGACAGTGAGGTTGGGATTCTCTGTCTCTCTTTCTCTCTCTCTCTCTCTCTCTCTCTCTGCCCCTCCCCTGCTTACTCTCTCTCTCTCTCTCTCTCTCAAAAATAAATAAATTAACATTTAAAATTCAGCCAAGCTTTCCAAATCAATATTGTTATAGTTTGCCTGACCATAAATAAAAACTATTTATAAAAAAAAAAAAAATGGAAGAAAAAGGGAAGGGAGAGGAAGGGAAGAAGAGAGAAAACACATTCAAAGGACTTGGCCCATCAGGGGGTCTGGCTGAGGCTGACACCTTTCCTTGGGTGGGGGTGGGGGGGGGTAACACTGCAATTTCTATACGCTGAGGAAGAGCAGGGAGAAGGGGGTGAGCTGCCTGGAGGGCCCAGCCCCCCCGGAGGCGCTCCTGCAGCCTTCTACGAAGCAGTCTTCTTGCTGGAAACACCTCTGATGAGGTGGGAACTTGCTGTGGAGACAGTGGCCATGGCTCCGAGCAAGCCCTCAGCCTCATGGCAGGCCTCGTCCATGGCCCTCCAAGGGGAGCGCCCGCCCGGCGGAGGGGAGGGTTCAGAGCGGAAGGCCAAGGCGCCAGCCTGAAGCATCTTCTCAGAGTCCGCACCGCCCCTTCCAATCCCCTGCCCAAGGCTCCGGGCTCCCGGGGAAGTCACGCAGGGAGCCTCACCCCTCCACGTGTAGCACACAGTGAGGACCTGGGACCTCAGAGGTCCGGGCCTGGGACCCCTGAGTTGGGAAGCAGAGGGAGCAGGTCTGTCCCCTGAGCACGAATTCCACCCCTCGGCTCGGCCCGAGCAGGCTCGCAGGCCCCTGGTGCCCAGTTGAGCCTGCTGGGGCAGCCCGCGGTGACACGGGGCTGGCACGCCTCCCCGTGCGGTCATGTCTCATTGCCGCTGCGGCCTAGCTGATTAGCACAGTAACCACCAGCCTCAGGAAGGGGGTGGACTTCAGAGCGCCAGGAATTAAGCCGAGACTTTGCAAGTCCGTGCCTTTGCCGCCCCGGCTAGCAACGTGGATCCCCGGGGGGCAGAAGCAGGCCTCATCCAGACTTGGCTCTGATGCCCTCATCTGTTGCGTAAAGCGGGGTCACTTCGAGGCGAGCGACCCCCTCGGCTCGGAGCCTGCTCCGGCCGTCCCCGCGGCGGCCCCCCGAAAGCAGGTCCGGAGGGCAGTAGCGTGGCGGCCGAGCCGGGCGGGGCTGCACCCTCGCATCAGGGGAACACCAAGCCCGTGGCTTTCTAAGAAAGGATTTTGGCCAACGCCTGTGGCAAGAGCATGACCACATGGCTTGGCCACAACCGAGCCTGTCTGTGTGGGATTCTCCAGGAATCGTGTGGCTCAGAGGATGTGGTCAGAGGAGGAGGGAAGAGGCGGGAAGCCCGACTCCCAGGGTTTCAAGGCCACCGGCCGGGGCTGCGGCGACGAGCCCGAGGGAAGGGAGCGCAGACACGCACGTGGAGGGAAGACGGGGCCGAGGGGCTGGTTTTGTTTATCTGAAACTTGTGAGGACAAACAGCGGACACGGAGGTGGGGACAAGGAAGCGAGCCTCCGCACGTCCTTCATCCGGGTTCAGGGGCCTGGACGCGTGCCTGCTCAGAGGCCGCATCTAGACCCGTGGCGGGGGCCGAGGGCACCCCCTCCCCTCGCGCTCTGACCGGCCGAACCAAAGGACTCTCCGCCCCGGTCAGCTCTCTTCTGGAAGCTTTCTCTGCACCCCAGGCCCATGCCCTTGGAAAGCCCTCCGTTCGGACGAGACCCCCCCCCCCCCCCCCCCCGCCCAACCACCACCACAGACATGCGCACAGGTCTCTCTGGAAAGTCCTTCCAAGTCTTTTGAGGTGGCCCCAGAACAGGTGGCATGAGAGAGAGCAGGGGAGCTACTTCGGGCACCGAGAGATGGCCATGTGCCACCTGCCTCTGTCAGAGCCCCGGCGCCCGTGATGAATGTGCTCAAGTCCGAAATAGTCTTCAAAGCAAGTGCCACAGGCGGGTCCAAACTCAGACTCCTGGGGCGATTGGGTTTCATGATCCGCCTGCAGCCGTGGTTACGGGGTAGCACGGACCTTCTCACCCCTTAATTATAGTTCTGGCATTCGAAAAACACACCAACACCTCTCCCTCCCCTGGCGCCCTGGCCTCATTCCTCCCCACTCCCAAAGGCTCCGAGAGCCGGAGATAATCCCCCGGCCCGTTTATGACCGTCCCTGTCCCTGTCCTCCATGGTCTGACCGCACACTCGTTGGCCCGCACCTCCCAGCTGCCTTACAAGGTAATATTGCCCGCAGAGATGCTACTTTGGGAAGAGTCAAGAGGACAGAGAATGTCAGGATCTTTTTTTATGCGCTGAGCCAAGCCATTCCAGGGGCCTCCGAGAACAGGCGGTGTTCTGTATCTGAGACAACTTGAACACACGCTCTCCTTCCAGGGGGCCGGAGGTGGAAAAAGTAAGCCCATGGCCTCTTTGGCTCGAGTCGGACGGAGCAAATTAAAACATTGAGGAATTTTCCCCTTCCAACTGCAGATCTGTTTTAGGTCTGATGTCTGTCAACCAAATTAAAATAGATGAAAGCCGGCCTCAACTATGTCCCTGGGTGGAGAAGGGAGGCACAGCCTTTGTGATGGGGACTGGTGACCTCGTTCTGGGCTGCTTCCCTGATTGACTGCATCTCCAGGGCGGAAAGCGGCCTGGGCGGCCAACACTCCCGCTCCTCCCCACACCCCTGCCCACACAGGGGACACGGTAGGAAAGCCAAAGGGGAACGGTGGGGTGACCAAAAGTCCTCCGGAGGCGAAGAAAAAGTCCGAGGCGGGGGGAGTCAGGCCCACAGGAGCGGAGTGGGGACGCACAGAGTCCTGGCGCTGTGCGGGCCGGTGAATTTAGTATGGGTCCAAGCGGGGTGTGCATCCTGCACGCTGCGTCCACTCAGGGCTGCGTGAGTAGGGCGACCTGTCCACAGCACAGGAGGGGACAGACCTGCACCGCCTCACCCTGGTCCCACCCCCTGCTGGACCCCTCGTTGTGAGAGCAAAGTGAGCACTTCGGCCCTTTCACGTTGGAGAGTGGGCAGGACCCTGGGCAAGAGAGAAGAGCCGGGCCACCCAGACCGCTGGGCTGGGACAGACGCTGCCAGGCAGGCGTGAGCTGGGAAAGGGCCCCAGCACGGTGCACGGACACAGGGGCTTCCAAAGTGTCACCCCGGTCGCTGTGTGAACACCACAGATCCAGGTATAAAGTGGCAATGAATTCCTAATGCCTCCTAACCACCCCCCCCCCAGCCTTCCCTACAGAGTCCTCTCCAGCTGGGAGAGGGGGTCGGCAGGTGGAGGGAGGGGGGTCCCAGGAGAAGGCTCCAGGGGGCACACGCCATAGCCAGAACCCCTGGAAGAGGGGCCCCCGCAAACATTCTCATTGAATCTTCTCACAGAGCCCATTCGAGGGTGGAAGCGTCCCTGCTTTGGTCACCAAGTGGCAGACAGGGACGTGCTGGGGCCTGTCCAGGAAGCAAGATACGTGCATCAGGCAGCCTGTCCCTCTGAATGCCTAAAGGAGAGGTCCTATACTCCTCTTCCCCCCAAGTCTAAGCCCCCAGGGCTGTGTGTGTGTGTGTGGGGGGGGGGGGGGGAATACATTGAACTCAAGGGGGAACCACAGAACGGCTCCAAAAAGCTCAGGGGCTCCCCTATCAGTCGCCACCCTGCTCCCCTCCCTCTGTCCTGTCCCGGCCTGCAGAGAGCATTTTGCACGTAGGTCATGCCCTCTGCGACTCTTCCCGTTAGATCACTGGACAGAAATGTGGCATTTGCTGTCCCCGCACATGGCCGTAACCAGATCGGCATGAGCTCCTTGCCGCCCCCCCCTCCTGGGCCCCACTGGCACCCTAAAATAGCCTTGATGTATGTATGGCATCTTCTGGAACAGAGCAGCCCTGATCATTTAAACATTCCTGGAGTCTTGTGCATGCCTGGTAGTTATCAATAAGGCAGGTGCCACACACGGGGCTCATTCCTGCGGGGGCCCCTGGATCAGCAGACCACGTGGCTGCCGTGGCTGGGGGCTGATGTCAGTGGCCGTGTCGGCCCGGGTTGATGGATTGCCTCCGCTCGTGCTGACATCGACAATTATAGGCTGGGCATCAGGACTGGCAGGGGCCCAGCTCCAGGGCCTTGACCCCAGCCACCTCTTTTTATAGAGAGGGAAACTGAGCCCAGAGAGGTTGCACGGGGATTTGGGGACTCGGGGGTCTGCACACCTCGTGCACTGGCCGTGTCCTAGGCTCAGCAGAACAGGCGGGGAAGGTGGGTCCGCTGAAGGCCTCCTGGTGGGAAGGAGGCTTTGTATCCCATTCGGAGGCACGAGGAAGTCCTTTGGTCCTTGAGAACAGGGCCTGAAGAGAAAGGGGGCTCAGAGCACAGGAGTGGCCCTTGCGCTAGGACCCTCAGCATGTTCAGGAACACCCCGGACGCCCCTCTCTGAGCCCCGCTTTCTAGAGCTGGACAACAGTTCGTCCCACCCTGGCCACTGCTGACGTTGGGGGCTCTGTCTGTGCTGCGGAGGCTACGCTGTGCATTCTGGGATGGTTAGCATCCCTGGCCTCTGCCCACCGCACGCCAGCAGCATTGGGCTGTGACAGTCAAAAACGTCAGTTGGCAGTGCTTGATGTCCCTGCTGTGGAGGGATGCGTGTGCCTGGTGACCCCCGCCCCCAGGCCCCTCCCTGGTCTGGGAAAGAAGCCTGCGGCTGCTCTCCCCCCCCCCCCCCCCCCGTACCCTCCTCCTTGCTACCATCTCCCCAGCGGGCTCTGGGGTCAAGTCGCTGCCTCCCTGTGCTGGGAGGGGCCATCCTGCCTAAGGCTGCAGGAGGCTCAGACCTTGGTGCGGGACCCCAGGGTGTGGACGTGCTCACAGGGCAGGAGAGGGGCCGAAAACACAGACGGAAAGGCAGAAAAACAAAGTGCTGATTTGTCCCAGGAGCCAAGAGGAGACGCCCAAGCCCGTGGCCAGCAAGGAGGCAGAAGGGAGTCAGAGAAGCAGGGCGGGTGGAGACAGCACAGCCCGTTCAGGGGCTGGCCTGCTCTAGAAGGGCCACAGGGAGCCCATCCTGGTCGGATTTCACCTTCCGAGTGGGGATCTCCTTCCCATCTGCCCTGGAGGTGGATCCCTCCTTTTTTCCTGGACGGGGGCTCCCCAGGGTACCCTTCAGCAAGCGACACTTCTCAGGGAAACACCTATTCATTGGGCCCCACGGCCAGAGCCCAAAGGCTGAGTGTGGCCTTGGGAGGGAGGGGGTCAGGTCAGCCAGGGGCCGGGGAGGCTCCGGGCAGCGCAGGGAGAGCCCGGGCAAAGGTTGTGTGAGGCTCCAGTGACCCCCAACCCTGTGCCTCCCCCACCCCCCTTGGACGGGGCCCCTCCCTGTGGATGAGCTACACACGAGGGGCCTGGGCCCCGAGAGGTGCTGGTGGGCCTAGGGGAACCAAGTGAAGGGGGTGTGATTCGAATCCCAGACAGCACTCGGGATGATGTCTCAGCAGCGGCTGCCACAGAAAACGGGGAGCAGGGCCAGGGAGCCGAGGGCGGTGCTGGGTCCCGGCCCAGACCAGGCAGCCCAGCGGGCTTCAGTGTGTGCATGCTGCCATCGTGTGGAGGCCCAGACCGGACGTCCCGGGAGCTGTGGGACACCCCCAGACCCCCACTGGGACCCTCTCCTGGCCAGGGTGCCTCTGGCCCCCCGGCTGCCGCCCTAACCGGGCCCAGATGGCCTTGGCAGAGGGGCTGACTAGTCTGCCTCATCCTGGGGGTCCCAGAGTCTGGCGGGAGGGGTGGGAAAGTGGGTGGGTGGTTTGCATGGCCAAATCTAGTCCCAGGGCCTGTCCAAGAAGGTTGACAGTGGGGAGGCAGTGGGGGAGGGGAAGGCAGCCTGGCTCAGCAGCCTGGGACCCTCCCCGGACCATTTCTTCACTCATCCTGGAAGGGTGCTCTCCTCAGTGGACCGTGGGACACCCTCACCAGGGCAAAGGCTTCTCATCACCTCCCCTCCCCTCGCCCCTGCCCCTTCCAGTGTACATTTCCTCCCTGCCTTGGAGGGAGAGTAGGTTTCAGACAAAAGAACCCTGGGGTTGGCCTCAGACCCACCGTAGAGCCTGCAGGAACCCTCTCCTCAGGCTCCGCCTCCGATGCCCTGGTCCCCTGTGAAGCCCCCCCCCACCCCACCTCCCCAGGCAGCTGCGACCCTCTGCCGATCACCTGCCTCGTTAAACAGCACAGTGGCGGGAGCAGTCAGGGTCCTGCGGGAAGTAGACGCACATTTGAGGACTCGGTTATGACGGGGACAGTTTGGGAAGGTGCGTGAGGCGACAGGAAGGCGCAGTACCCCCCTCACCCCTGGCGCATTCCAGGGCTTGGGTTCCACCCAAATCCGCAGGGCCAGTGAGGGAACAGTTCCTGGGCCCCGCAGGGACGAGCAAAGGTGTCAACCTCCAAAGCCCCAGTCACGGAGGAGGATAAGGAGGCGGGCGGGGAGTGAACCCAGAGTAGGGCAGGCTTCCAAAGCGGGTTCTGAGTGGTGTCGGAGCCCGGAGCCGGGTGTAAATCAGCCTCAGCCGGGCGTCCCCGAGCGCACCGCGGCTGGCTGACACTTCTCCCGCAGTGGGACGTGCTGGTGCGTTGATTTACGCCCCAGCAACGGCCCTTCATCTCCACCGGGACGGGTGCTGTGGGGAGCCTGCCGTTGGAAAGGGGTGGGCCATCCGAGGAAGCCCCCTCCCCTGCCGGCTCGGCTCTGTGCCCCGGGTGCGCTGGGCTCCTGCCTCTGCTCTGCCCTGGGTGGGTGGGGGGGGGGGGGGGGAGGCACCAGCTGGGGAGGGCAGGGCAGGGCAGGGCAGAGAGGCCGGGCGTTTCCTCCTGCTCCTGGGCGGGCAGTGGGGGTCCCTGGTCCCTCGGCCCTTCGCTGGGCGGGGCTGGGGCGGGGTGGCGCGTGTGTGCCTGACCGTTCCCTGTGGTTGCCCAGCTCAGGGGCTATGACATCTCTGAGGGTATCCCAACACCTGGTGAGTCATTCTTCAGTCTGAACCACCTGAGAGGGATCCTGTCTCCCGTCAGGACTCTGGGAACCTCCAAACACACACGCAAGTGCACACACACACACACACACACACACCTGTCTGGCCCCAGACATTTCATCCCACCTCCCAGCATTGGGTCAACCGCATGCAGTCGCTGCCTCCCAGCCCGGCAGTTTGACACAGCTCCTGGGACAGCTCTCAGGTCTGCCTGCCTGGCACCTTCCCCCCACGGCCCGGGGCCCACGCGTGGACCCAGCTACAGCACCACGGACGGGCCTGCTGTCAGCCCACCCCTGAAAACCATCATCCAGAACACATCGTTCCCCCGCTTAAAACCTCAGGAACAAAACCTCAAGTCCTGATGTCTGGCGAGACGCTGCTCACCCTCAGGGCTCCGCTGTTGAGCTCTCTGGGCCCTTGCCCTTGACGCTCCCCCTCCCAGCCAGCCCAGCCTCCACTCTGCTGCTACCTCCTGCCATCCTCCTGCCGGCGAACCTGCCGCCTCCTCCGAGATGCCCGCCTCAAGCCCACCGGCACTCTCAGGGTTCCTTTCTTTGGGAACTTCTAGTAAGTTCTTCCCCTCTTTCTGCTCTCAGTCCCCTCCTGAGCCTCTGGCCTGTCCCCTTCCTGCTCTCTCACGAAAAGCTGGGAGACAAAGACACGCTAGGGGTCACGGGGGTCTCTGAAGGTCCAGCTGAGGGTCCAACAGGCAAGAGTCCCCCCACTCTGGGGCTGCCTGGGCGTAGCCTGTCCAAAGGCACGGAGAGGAATGGAAATTTCCTCCCTGCTGGAGAATCTGGTGGACTTCCGGAGAAGGTTCTGGGCGAGCTCTTGAAAGTAGCTGATTGAGAATTCAGTGAAATGTTTGTAATTTCTCCCGGCAAGCCCAGTCGTGGGTGATTAAAATAAAACAACCTAATAAACACCCCCAGCAGCCTTTGCACATACGTTCTTACGGGGATGCTTAAGAAAATTAAGGGTTGAAGTGATTTTTTTTCCCCCCAGCAAGAAAGATTGGGCCACTTAATTAAGAGCTGTCCTTAATCTTGGACAAACTAGGTCTAATTTCTTCAGATTATTGCACATTTCGTTAATTCCCTCCCTCTACTTGAGGGTGTCTGAGCAGGAGTTCCCTGAGCAATTTGAAAAGCCTGGATGTAAAGACAGGCTCATTTTCTTCTGCCCCGAACAGAGCATCTCCGGGCTTGTTGTTTGCAATGGGGAGAGGAAGAGGTGAGGGGCTGAGAGCACAGGGAGCTTTATTAGCGTCCGCGCTGGGGCCGCCTCATCAAGGGGAGGGATGGGCACCTAGCACATCTGACAGAGCCTGAGATGTGACAGGTGTGACAGGCAGAAAGCCTTAGAGAGTTCCAGAATGGGGGCACGGGTGCACCTCCCTGGGACCCACGAAACAAAAAACAAAACAAAACAAAACAAAAAAACTTGCAGGGAAGAAAGAAGGGCCAGGCCGAGCACTGAATTAAGACCTGTATCCTCGGGGTGCCTGGGGGGCTCAGTCTGTAAAGCGCCCAACCTCAGCTCAGGTCATGATCTCACGGTTTGTGGGTTCGAGCCCCGCGTCGGGCTCTGTGTTGACAGCTCGGAGCCTGGAACGTGCTTCGGATTCTGTGTCTCCCTCTCTCTCTCTCTGTCCCTTCCCCGCTCACTTTCTCTCTCTCTCTCTCAAAAATAAATAAACATTCAAAATAAAAAAAAAAATTTAAAAAGACCCGTATCCTTGGTATCTCCGCATTTCCTGCCACGCCCCATTTGACAGTTGGGGAAACTGAGGCTCAGAGAAACCGAGGCCCAGGAAGTGGGTTGCTGCGGCGGAATGCGGGTTTGCCCACGGAAGGCGGTGTGCGTCCTGCTCCGCCACCTGTCCGCCCCACAGAGACTCGGCTCTGCGAGCCACACGGCACGCGGCTCGGGCCACAGCGCACGGGGCTGAGTGTGTCGGGGACCCGCGAGCGCCAGCTCGGGTTCACCGGGAGCGGACAGAGCTGGTTTTGCGGACTCAGCCACCACCCCCGTGCCCTCCTGCCCGCAGCACTTCCGCTCTCCCCTCTCCGAGTCCCTGAGGTTTGGGGGACAGCACCCCGCCCCGACTTTGGGGGGGACCCCACCCCTGGCCCATTGCCCGGAGCTGCTGAGCGACAAGCAGAGAGACCCAGAGAATGAAGGCACCCGGTGCAGGTGAACGGGTGCTGCTGGGTCTGCCATTCCTGGCTCCTTGTCCTGGGGGACCGATCCCCCTTCCTTTCACTTCAGCCATCCGGGGTGGGTTTCCTTCAAAAGCAAACGCAAGCGTCCTCGATGTTACAAACCTCGGAGACGAGACAGCCCGCCCCTCGCCTTGCGCCAGGAGTACAACTGGGTTATTTGGGAAGCCAGGGCAGGAAGCACCATGAGACGGGGGAAGGAAGGGGCCTGATGGAGCCAGCGGGGCTCAGTCCTGCTGGGGGACCCATGCCACCTGTCCCCGTCATCCCCTGCAGGTGCACGGGGCCCTGCTCTGGGAGTATTAATGGCCCAGCACTTCTGGTCTATCCTGTGCTCCCCAACAGCCAGAAAATGTGTCCAGTGGAGTCAGAGTGCGTGCAGGGGGGAGCCTTCCGGTCCGCGTCCACAGAGGTAGCGAGAGCCGAGGGGTGTCTGGGCAGAACCAGGCTTACCGGCTGTATTTTATAGGGAAGGAGAGAGATGAAGGGCTTTGAAGGGACAGACCTCACGATGACACAGGGTATCAGAGGCAGCCCTGGGTCCACCCCGGGCCCCTGGCTGCTTCCCTACCTAGAGTGTGGCACCCTCCTCCCTCTGTCCGTGTCCGCCCGGCGGGGGACACTGCTGACCTGCCAGTGGCCCAGGCCAGTGACTGCATCCTGACCGCTCAGGTCAGCCAGAATGCTTTGCCTGAGCACCTGTTCTGTGCCACCTCTGTGCGGAGCCCTCAGACTCTGGAGAATAGAAAACACCGCCCCCTCCTTGGAGGAGGGCCCGACGCCAGGTATGTAAAGAGCTCAGGGCACAGGATGTGTCTTGAGTTTTGCAGGTGACATTAATGATTCACTAGCAGTAGAAATAAAAGGTCCCGTATGAACAGTCTTGTTCAGGTTACAACACATCTCCCAACCCATCCCATTTTTAAAAATCTCACAAGGCCTACGTCCTCATCTGTAAGAGGAGGTCGCCGTCCCTACCTGCAGGACGGCGGTGTCCTGTGCCCGGAGTTCGGTCAACTGGAAAGTGTGTGCCCCACGTGGGGACAGTCGCAGGGGCCAGCGGCCGACCTTGATGTTAGATTCCCAGCAGGGACTGTTTGGATTGCCAGCAACAGAAATCCAACTCAAACTCGCTGAAGACGGGAAGGGAATTTAAGAATTTACGGAGTTGTGAAATCTAGGGGCTCAAACACTATTTCTTCTCTTTCTTTCCCTTTCTCCCTCTCTCCCCACTCCTTCCTTTTATCTCTGCTTCTCTATCGGTTTCCCTGGTTTTCCCCTCCTACTATAGACGCCTCCTCTAGGAAGTCCGGGCTCATATGTATCAGGTTAACGACGCCGGTGGGAAGGATCTGATTTCTTCCTGTCTCTGTAGATCAACACAAGCTTAGGAAATGAGCCCTAGTGATTGTCCAGCTGGAGAGAGAGCAGGGATCTGTGGTTGACAACCCCACCAAGACCTGAAGGGCTCCCCAAAGCAAGCAGGTCGGGCTGTCAGAACAACCTTCCGGAAGCATATATTTTCTTTTAAGGTTTTATTTTTACGTAAGGTCTACACCCACCATGGGGCTCAAACTCATGACCCTGAGATCAAGAGTCACATGCTCTTCCAGCAGAGCCAGCCGGGTGCCCCAGGGAAGCATATTTTTTAATACGTTTTTTATGTTTAATTTATTTTTAATTTTTGGATGTGTATTTTTGAGAGAGAGAGAGAGAGAGAGAGAGAGAGAGACAGAGCACGAGTGGGGGAGGGGCAGAGAGACAGGGAGACACAGAATCCGAAGGGGGCTCCAGGCTCCGAGCTGTTGGCACAGAGCCCGTCGTGCTCGAACTCACCGACCGCGGGATCATGACCTGAGCTGAAGTCGGACGCTTCACCGACGGAGCCACACAGGCGCCCCAATACATTGTTTTTAAGTTTATTTATTTATTTTGAGAGAGAGAGAGAGAGAGAGAGAGAGAAAATGCAAGCATGGGAGGGGCAGAGAGAGAGAGATTGAGAATCCCAAGCAGGCTTCTTGCAATCAGCACAGCACCGGACATGGGGCTTGATCTCACGAACCATGAGATCGTGACCTGAGCCGAAACCAAGAGCCAGACACTCCGCTGACTGAGCCACCCAGATGGTGATCTTCTCGTATTTCCAGGCAGTTACCGGAACGCACCTTGGGTCTCTATCCCAGAGTCCAAACTCGGGCTTTAACCGAACATCAGATGCCTCGAGAAAGCTCACCGTTGATGTAGGTGCTATGGTGCGCGTCCAGATTCTCTCTCCAGGAGAATCATCCCCCCAGCGTGGGGGCCCCTCACCCCCCAGCTGCTCACTGTGGGTGGCATACAGCTGCCCCCAGAGTCCTCTCTGGGGACTGCCTTCGTCCAAAAAGACCTGCCCCGCCCAAGGTCACACCTTCCTTGCCAGGCGGGGGGCCGCCCGTAATAACGACCAGGTGGTGTGGATAGAAAGGCTTGGCGCCCTTTCCCTAACGTGGATCGTGTTTGACGAGCCATCCCAGGCGCACGGACCCCCGTGGGACGCACTGAGGCCTTGGCCGTGATGCCCCGACTTCTGCCGCACCCCGCTTCCTGCAGCCCCTCCCGGTAGGCTGGCTCCCAAGGACTCTCCCTGATAGACTTCGTGCGCCCGAGTCTTCCTCTCAGAGACTGAACACCGGGAAGCCAGCCCGAAACAGATAGTGCCAAGAGGGTTCCGAGGGTCTCTGAAATGGGATTTTGGAGCCGGCTCCGCCACCAGATGGCTGGCAGTGAGGACTCTATCACCGGTGTTTGGGGAGCATTGATAGCCACCGACATGGCAACTGAGACCAGCGGGAAGAACGCCCGGGAGAGTTCGGCACACCGGGTATTCGGGGAGAAGCAGGGAAATGATTGCCCTGGCCGCTCTGGAATTGGTTGACTGTTGCTGGGGGCAACTGAACCATTGGAGGAAGACGGGCAAAGGCTGAGGGTGGTTAATCACCAATTAAAGGCTAATTAAGACAACCAGAGGGTCTCCTGAGCACCGTGTGAATTAGAGGCTCTCATCTCCTGCAGCTGGGGGGTGGGGGGGGCAGAGAGAGCCGAGGAGCTGGCTCAGGACATCACAGGAAGGATTGCCGAGCTGGGGAAGTTTGAATTCTCGACCGTGGGCAGGTCTGGCGCATCGGGGTCAGGGCTGGGGCCGGGACCCCTTGAAGGCTCTCTCACTAACGTGCCTGGCGCCTGGGCCGGGAAGGCAAGCAGTGGGGGGGCCGAAAGACCTGGTGCTCCTTGGGCACCTCTATCTGGCCCCGTCTCCCCGTGTGGCTTCTCACATGCTGGCGTGGGGCTCCAGAGCCCGTGTCCCAGGAGAGGGAGGACACAGCAGGTGGAAGCTAACACGGCCTTTTGTGACTTCCCCACGGTCTATGACTTAAAGCAGTGGTAGGCGCGGTCTGCCCGCAGGACCGAGCTTCGGGCGGTGCCCCCCCACCCCACCCCGTCACCCACTTTGTACGGAAAAACCAGCGGCTGGAGGCTGGAATACACACGGAGCCTTGAGCACCGGGCAAGCACTTCGGCCGGCTTCTCGAAGACCCACAAAGGGAGCGACGAGGAGACTGGCAAGGAGGGGGTCGGAGGAAGAGCCCCGGGGGCAGACAGGACAGGGTATGGGAAGAGCTCGGGGTGGCGGGAGGACACCTCCTGGGACATCTACGAGAGGAGAAGCAAACGCGTGCCTGAGGACACACGGTGACTAGACCGGCCGATGGCAGCCAGCCTCTGTCGTGACCCAGGGGAATGTGACCCAGAGTAGCCACGGGCCCCCCAGCAGGGCCTCCCACTGACCACGGCTGAAGGTCCAACCTGCCGGCCGCAGAGGCCGACGCTGAACTCCTGATGAGCATATCCTTTGATGGTCTCCATCAGCCACTTGGTGGCAAAGCGACTGCAGAGCCCCTGGGCAAGGCAGCGTGTTGTCTTGACGGGAGCTGATGCACCTGTAGCATATTAGCCGTCTCCAGAGACCCAGAACCGAGAGGGTATGTCCACACGCAGAGAGGCTCGTTATACGGGATGGGCTCATCTGGTGATGGTGCGGGCAAGCCCACATTGGCAATAGGGACTGGTAGGCTCGGCCCGGGAAGATCCAATGGCCCAGTGCCAGCCCAAGGCCGGCAGCCTGGAGACCCTGGGCACCCAAGGGAGCAGACGAATAGTGGAAGCCAGTCTGCTGGAGAACATCCTCTGGCTCCGGGAGGCTGATCTTGTTGTTCAAGAGGGGTCTTCCACTGATTAGACGGGGCCCACCCCCGCTCTGGTGATCCGTCTGCTTTACTCAGAGCTCACGAATTTCGATGTCGATCTCAACCCAAGACACCCTCCAAGTCGACACATAAAACTAAACGTCACGCCCAGGAAGAGGTTTGCCGTTCCTGGCCACACAGCCTCAGCCGGCCCCACCCCCCCCCCCACCCCGTCTGAAGGTTTGTGGAGTCTTCGATCCGCCGACGCGGGAGCCCACAGAAAATCGCAACAAAGGAGACACGGCAGAGGGGGCCTGGCCACGGAATCCACTGGTCCCGTCAGAGACCAGGTTCTCCCGCAGCTGCTGGACACAGGCGGTAGGATGGCTTGTTAGAGGCACAGCTAGATGCTTGCTCGAAGGCAGCACCCTGCAAGAGAGGGGTGCTATCCTCCGGGACAAATACACCCCAAATGCAGGACCATTATATGGTGTTCTGTCCCCAGTAGGGAAAGTATACGGGTCCAGAAACCAAGCACGGACGGAAGTAAGAATGCCCTGCTTATGGGGGCGCCTGGGTGGTTCAGTCGGTTAAGCGTCCGGCTCAGGTCATGATCTCACGGTCTGTGAGTTTAAGCCCCGAGTCGGGCTCTGTGCTGACAGCTCGGAGCCCGGAGCCTGCTTCAGACTCCGTGTCCCCCTCCCTCTGCCTCTCCCCCGCTCGCACTGTCTCTGTCTCTCTATAAACAAACGTTAAAAACAAAATAATGTCCTGCTTATAATCACTCCGTGGCCCCGTTTGGAGAGCAGATGACCCATTCCGGCAACCCTGTGCCCTGTGATTATGGTCCTGGTTCTCGAAGGGGGGGGGTCCTGCTGCCAGTCCCAAGAAACCTGATGATAACGTCTCCAGCGCGTCAGTGAAATTCACCACTTTTAGTCCGTGAGTCACGAACTTCGCTACATTTGCTGACTTGTGCGACCGTCAGCAGAGCCGAGTTTCAGAACGTTTCCGTCCTCTCGGTGAGATCTTTCGTCCACGTCCACACTTCATCCCCATCACAACCTCCAACCCCGGGCGGCCGCGGATTTACTTTCTGTCTCTATAGATTTTCCTTTTCTGGGCACGTCACGTAAAGGAAATCGTACACCGTGTGGTCTTTTGGCCTCCGTTGCCTGGTAGGTTGTCCAGCTTCCTTCCCACCGTAGCGTGTAACAGCAAATTCGGTCCTTTTTATCGGTGAGTAGCATTCCGTGGCCGAGAGAGAGAGAGAGAGAGAGAGAGAGAGAGACCACATGGGCTTCACCCATTCATCAGCTAATGGACATTGGGTTGTTTCCACTTTGGGGCGATTGGGAATTAAGCTGCTGTGAACATTTACACGCAGGTTTTGTGCGGGCTTGTGTTTTTATTTCCCTTGCGTCAACACCTAGGAGTGGAATTGGCGGGTCGTTCGGTAATTGACGTTTAACTTTTTCCGACAACGCAGCGCCACTTTCCAAAGTAGCTGCGTCGTTTTAGATTTCTACCAGCCGTGTGTGAGGGGGCCCGTTTTTCCTCATTCCGACTAACGTTTGTTATTGTCTCTCTTTTTAATTACAGCCATTCTAGCGTGTGTGAAGTGCTATCTCATTGTGGTTTTTAATTTGCATTTCCCTAATGACTAATGATGTTGAGCATCTTTTCAAGTGCTTATTGACTATTTGTTTATCTCCTTTGGTGAAATGCCTATTCACACCTTCTGCCCATTTTTTAATTGGATGTTTGTCTTCTTGTTGAGTTCTCTCCGTAGTCCGGATACAAGTCCTTTGGTTGGATCTATGATTTGCAAATCTTTCCCCCCAATCTATGGCTTGTCTTTTCAGTTTCCTAATGATGGTATTTGAGGCGTACACATTTTCAATTTTGATGAGGTTCAATGTATCAGTTGTTTCTTTCATAGAAGGTGCTTGTGATGTCGAATCCAGAAAACCTTTGCCTAACGCAAGGCGATCGAGATTTTCTACTGCGTGTTCCTCTAAACTTTTTACAGCTTCAGTACTTACAGCGGTTTGTAGCCCATCTTGAGTTGACTTTTGTCCGCGGTGTGAAAATCCGAGTTCATCTTTCCGTGTGTGGCTGCTCCAAAGTCCCAGCACCCTTTGTTGAAAGCCGATCCCTTCCCAGAAAATCAATTGACTGTGAATATGAGGACTAATCCCCAGGCTCTCAATTCTTTTTTTTTTTTTTTAAGTTTATGTATTTTGAGAGAAAGCATGAGCAGGGGGAGGGGCAGAGAGAGGGGGGTAGAGAATCCCAAGCAGGCTGCACACTGTCAGTGAGCTTGATCCTGTGTGAGATTATGACCTGAGTCAAAATCAAGAGTCAGGCGCTAAACCGGGTCACCAGGCGCCCCCTCTCTGTTCTGTTCCGTTGGTCTCTGTGTCTGTTCTTATGCTGGTTTAACACTGTCTCGAGCAACACAACTTCATAGTAAATTTCAGAGTTGGAAAGTGAAAGTCAAGTCCTCCCATGGTGTTCTTTTTTTTCCCCCAAAATTATTTTCGCCATTCTGCTCTCCTTTCTTTCGTTTCCATATAAATTTTAAGATCAGCTTGTCAATTTCAGTGGAAAAAAAAAAAAAAAAAAAACCCAACCTGCTGGGATGTTGATACGGATGGTGTGAACGCTATAAATCAATTTGGGGGAGAATTGCCATTTTAGCAATATTGATCTTCTAATCCATGAGCATGAAGTGTCTCCATTTATTTAGACATTCTTTAATTTCCTTCAGCAACATTTTGTAGTTTCCAACCATACAGGTCTTACGCTTCTTATACGAAATTTATTCCTGAATATTTTATTCTTTTTGATGCTACTGGACTGGGATTGTTTCTGTATTTCTGGGATTGATTTCTGTATTTGACTTTCTTTCCTAGATCCTTGCTGGATATTTTTTATTAATTATAATAGAATTTTGGTGGAGTCCTTCAGGCTCTCTGCCTATAAGAACATGTCATCTGGAATAAAGACAGTTTTATTTCCTTCGTCCCAACCCGGATGTCTGTTATTTCTTTATTATATCTGATTGCACTGTCCAAGGCTTCTAGCACAACGCTGACTGGAAGTGGCAGGAGTGAGAGTCTCTGCCTTGTCGCTGGTCTTAGGGAGAAAGTATCCGTCCTATTACTATCAAGTGTGACCTTCGTTATAAGATTTGGGTGGATGTGCTTTATCAGGCTGATGAAGTTCTCATTTATTTCATGTGTTTGTTTATCATGAAAACGCACTGAATTTTGTCAAATGCTTTTTCTGTATCTCATTGAGATGGCCATGTGGATTTTCTTCCTTATTCTATTAATTTGGGGCGTTACGTTCATTGACTTTTGGATGCCAGTCCAGCCTTGCATTCCGGGGATAAGTCTCACTTGGTCACGGTACCTAATCCATTTTATATGTTGCTGAATTCACTTCACTGATATTTTGCTGAGGATGTCTGTGCCTATATTCATAAACGACATTGGTCTGTCGTTTTATTTTCTTGTGAGGTATTTGTCTGGCTTCCGTAAACCAAGGTAATATTGACCTCAAAGAACTTGTTTATGGGGCGGCTGGCTGGTTCAGTCAGTTAAGCATCTGACTTCGGCTCAGGTCATGATCTCACAGTCCATGAGTTCAAGCCCTGCATCAGGCTCTGTGCTGACAGCTCAGAGCCTGGAGCCTGCTTTGGATTCTGTGTCTCCCTCTCTCTGCCCCTCCCCTGCTCTCTCTCTCTCTCTCTCTCTCAAAAGTAAATAAACATTAAAAAAAAATTTTTTTTTTTAGAATGTGTTCAGAAGTGTTCTTTCCTCCTCTCTTTTCTGGAAGACTTCATGGGATACTGAAGTTATTTCTTCTTTGTTTTTTTTTAAGATTTTATTTTCTTAAAAAATTTAAAAATATTTATTTATTTTTGAGAGAGAGAGAGAGATCATGAGCAAGGGAGGGACAGAGAGAAAGGGGGGCAGAGGATCCAAAGCAGGCAGTGAGCCCAATGTGGGGCTCGAACCCACAAACAGTAAGATCATGATCTGAGCCAAAGTCAGGCATTCATCTGACTGAACCACCCAAGTGCCCTAGATTTTATTTTTTTAAGTAATCTCTATGCCCAAAGTGGGGCTCGAACTCATGCCCCTGAGATCAAGATTCACAAGCTCCACTGACTGAGAGATGTGGGCTGCCCCGATGTTATTTCTTCTTTAAATGTTTGATTGAATTCACCAATGAAGCCATCTGGCCCTGGGATTTTCTTTGTGGGAAGACTTTAAGATACTCATCAGTTTTTTTTTCTTATTATAGGCATATTCAGATTTTCTATTTTTTCTACAGTAAATTTTGGTGATTTGTTTTGTTTTGTTTTGTTTTTTAATTTACCCATTTCCTTAGTTGCCTCACTTGTTGGCATAGAGCTGTTTGTAATATTTCCTTGTAATCCTTTTATTTATTTTTAAAATTTTTAAATCTTTATTTCTTTTTGAGAGACAGAGAGACAGAGCGCAAGTGGGAGAGGGGCAGAGACAGAGGGAGACACAGAATCCGAAGCAGGCTCCAGGTTCTGAGCCATCAGCACAGACCCTGATGCGGGGCTCAAACCCACAAACCACGAGATCATAACCTGAGCCGAAGTTGGACTCTTAACTGACTGAGCCACCCAGGCGCCCCTCCACTCTAATCTTTATTGTTTCTTTCTTTTCTGCCTTGGGTTTGGGTCATGCTTCCTGTTCTGGCTTCTTGAGGCAGAAGATCAGATCCCTGATTCGAGATCTTTTTTTTTTTCCCTTGCATGGGCATTTAAGCTGCACGTGCTCCTTTAACGGCGTCTGGAAGATTTTGATAGGTTGGGGTTTTGTTTCCATGCCGTTCAAAATTCCGTGTATTTCCCAAAGTTCCTTCTGTTGTTTTCTAATTTAATTTTGTTGTAACTGGAGAACATACTTTGTATGATTGCAGTTTTTAAAAATTCACCACAAACACGTGCTGTGGACTCGAAGACGGTCTTAGAGAACACAGCATGTGCGTTTGAGAAGACCCATGTGTGTGCCCATGGCTGCTGCGTGGCTTCTCTCTCCTTGCTGACCTTCTGTCTGCTTGTCCTCTTGATTATTTAAAAGTGATGCCGACACCTCCCACTGTAAATGGGCACGACCTGTTCTCTTTGCATCCTGATATATCAGCTTGCATTTCGCGTATTTTGAAACTCTGTTAGGAAAGCACATAAAAGATTAGGATTGTTCTGTCCTCTTCGTTAATCGATACTTTTTTTTAACTTTATTTTATTTGAGACAGAGAGCACAAGTGGGGAAGGGATGGGGGGAGAGAGAGAGAGAATCTTAAGCAGGCTCCGTGCGGTCAGCGCAGAGCCCAATGCGGGGCTTGAACCCACAAACCACAAAATCACGATCTGAGCCGAGACCAAGAGTCGGTCGCTTAACCAACTGAGCCATTCAGGCGCACCTTTGTGTGTCTTAAAGGTCTATTTTTCTGATATAAATATAGTTGCCCCAATTTTCTTATAGTTACTGTTTTCTTGGTGTCTCTTTTCTATATTTTTACCTTCAACCTTTGAAGCTCAAGTTTCTACCTATTGTTGACAGCATATCATTGGATCCTGGTTTTATTTGTTTTTGTTTTTACAATCTGACAATCCCTGCTTTTTGAGTGTTTACTCTATTTATATGGAATGTAATTATTGATATGGTTCCATATGTTTCTGCCATTTTGCTATTTGTTTTCTATATGTCTCCGGTCTCTTTTGTTCCTCTGTTACTTCATTCTTTTGTGTTAAATAGATATCGTCTTGCAGATTATTGTCATTCTTTTAACTATATTTTATTTAGTTAGTTAGTTTTAAAGTTTATTTATTTAGAGAGAGAGAGAGCATTGGGGAGGGGCAGAGAGAGAGGGAGAGAGAATCCCAAGCAGGCTCCATGCTGTCAGCGCGGAGCCTGACACGGGGCTCAATGTCACAAACCGTGAGATCATGACCTGAACCAAAATCGAGAGTTGGACAGCTAATCGGATGAGCCACCTAGGCACCCCTCTTTTAACTATATTTTAAAAATCACTTTCCTAGTGGTTGTTCTGGGATTACAATGTACATCTTAATTCACAACAGTTCATCTGGGATTAATACTAACTCAATTCCAATACGATGCAGGAACTGAGCTCTCATGGATCTCCTTCCCTTCCCTCCAGTCTGTGCTAATATTGCCCTCTAAATTACATCACTGTATGCTAAAGCCCAACAACAGAGTTGTGTAATGATCATTTCATAACTTTTGTTTTACATCAATTAGGGGAAGAGTCAAATATATTTATGATATCTTTTATATGTATCTGTGTAATAACCTTTATAGGTATTTTACTTCTTCATGTAGATTCAAGTTACCATCTGGTATCATTTCTTTTCAGCCTAAAGGACATCCTTTAGTATTTTCTGTGAGGCAGGGGTTGCTGGTGATGAATTCTTCAGTCTTTGCTTATCTAGGATGTCTTTATTTTGCCCTCATGTTTAGGCAAGTGTGAAGGATAATTGTGCTGGATATAAAATTCTTGGTTTGTCTGTCTGTCTGTTTGTTTGTTTTTTGCTTTCAGCACTTTGACTGTGTCATCCGAATGCCTTCTGACCTCCACCGTTTTTAAAGACAATCCGATTGTGGTTTTCTGGTACATGATGAAAAATTTTGTTGCTGACCGCATCAAGACTTCGTCCGTGATGACATGGTTCATGGCTACAATCTTCGTGATGTGCCTAGGTATGGATTATGTTGTTTATTCTACTGGAGTTTGTTGACCTAATTGTGTGCATGTGTTGATGGGCCTTTAAAATCAAATTTGGGAAATTTTCAGTGATCATTTCTTAAAAAATACAAAAAAAAAAAAAAAAAAAAAAAAACGTGTGCCTTTCACTGATGATCCCTCGAGATATCTAAAGTTCTGTTCATTTTCCTCATTCTTTTCTCTTTTTGTTCTTCACGCTAGATAGTTTCTGTTGCTTTATCTTCAAATTTGCTGAGTCTTCTTCCAGCTCATATCAGCCATTGAGCCCCTCTAATGAAGTTTTCACTTCAGTTATTAAACATTTCACCTCCAGAATTTCCATCTGGTTAGTTTTACACTTTGCATCTCTGCCTTGGTGTTCTCTAATTGGTGAGTCAGTGTTATCGTACTTTTTAATTCTTTAAAAACAATTTCCTGTAGATCTTTGAATATGGTTTTAAGCCTTTGTCTTCCAAGTCCAGCACCTAGGATTTCTCAGAGACAGTCTCCGGAGATTGCCTCTTTCCCGTGTGAGGCAGCACATTTCTGTTTGTTTGCGTGTGTCACAATTTTTGTTGGAAAGTGGACCTTTTGGGTGATATAACAAATCTGGATTCTGATTTACCTCCCCCTGGGGTTGTTGCCGCATTTGTGTATTTGTTTAGTGAATTTCCTGGATGAATTATTAGAGTCTATCTCCTCTCCAGTGTGTAAATACTAACATCTATGCTTTTTAAAATTCTTGGCTCCCTCGTTAAACCCAGCTTCCTATAAACTGACCCTGGGTGAGGGTAGCTTAGTAGTCAGCCCACAGCTGGTCAGAGACTTTGCTTAAACTCCCCGAGCCAGTAAGGTTTCAGCCTGTGGCGGAGGGAGGTACACATTCAAAGTCCAGGCACTTTGCACGTCTCTCCTGACTTTTACCACCTGCTCGTGCAGGGCCCCGTGGTCAGCCAGGGACAGGTAGCCAACCGGGCCCTCTCCCGTCTTCCCTGTACACACACGGGTGGAGCCTTCCAGATCCCCAGGAATTTGTGGGGCCTTTATCCACGCTATACCCTATAGCTACCCCATTCCTCAGATCTCTCTCTCTTAAATTTTTGACTAGTCTGCCGCTTTCCCAAATCAGTATTACGGCCTCAGGCAGCGGTGATATTGGCCTTCCTTGATTGTTTGCGAGAGAGATGGCAATTGCTTTTGACGGCGCCCCCGGACAAGGGGCTTTTCTCCGAAGCTCCAAATTAGATCAACTCTCTCCAGCAGCGGGAAGACTGCTGGTCTTCAGGCTACCGCATCAGTCTGGGGAGAAGGCGGTGGGCGCAGCCTCATGTTAAAACGGCGCAAATTCCATCATTGTCAACAAAGGTTTGGCACCTTTCCTTGAATAAATGTCTTTCCATTTGTTATATGCCTTTGGTTAATTTCCAGAGTCCTGACATGGTTGGTTTTGACAATATCGTCCAATGTTATCACTGCTTTTGTAGAGGCAAGCCTTGCCGAGGCCCTCCACTCACCACTGCCCCCATCAACCCGCCCGGTCAGTGCAGGCTCTTCATGCAAAGGGACCAGTAGATGAGGAAGAGTCACCATTCTGACAGGAGAAGATAGGGTTTCAACTAAATCATGGGAACAGCAAGAAACACACTCGGCACCTAGGTTATTCCTGGGCACCTCTTGTTACGCCTTTGCCCAATTGGCTGGTAACTGGCCAGGTGCAGCATCCGTGTCCTGAGCAGGGTGCGGTGAGCCAGGCTTTGGACCCCTCAGGGATGAGGGTCTGGGTCTCCCCTCCTGTAAGCCACCTAGTCTGTTACAGGTACCACAGGGACGAGAGAGACCTTGAGTGGGTCGGAGAAGTGGGAGACAACGAATATCCGCCGTGGCCTCAAAGTCCGCTGTAGCCGCAGGGCCGTAAGTTTATCCCACTGATGTTCCCTTTGGGAGGCTTCCCAGGAGAAGAGGCCCTTAGAATCCTGGAGGAGTTACTCTCAGAACTTGTCATGTGAAGCAAGTGGCGCCAGGGATGTGCTGTATTGGATAGTATTTGGGACTGAAATGTCCATTTCCCCCGCTGGTGGGCGTGTTGGTAGCTGACGGCTTTCGGCGGAGTCCCCACCCCTCACTTCTACCAGTGCCCTTGGCCGAAGAGAACCTCCTTGCCCAAGGTCAAAGCCCCCTTTCTGAGGCAATCCACATCCAGTGACTGATCAATACAGATGTATCGAGCTCTCGCTCCCTTCCCCCCAGTGCGGGCCAGCTCTGAAAGGCCATCCCAGCTCCAAAGCTCCACGTGACGATTGCCTGAAGCCTTCGCAACTGCAGGACAACTTGACCTATCCCACTGTCCACTCCTGGTTCCTTGCCCCCATGCGGATGTATTGATTTTGAGAACATTTCTCAACAAATCTCTTGTACACAGAGCTCCACTTAGAGGATACATCCGGGGCACCCAACCTGCAGCAGTTGGTACTCTGCTCTCTTGATCCAATCAAACATAAGTAAGCCCAGCATTTATGATGAATCAATTCCCTCCTCTCCATCCTCCTGGCAGCGAGTGGGGAGAGGAGGGTGGCAAAAAAAGAAAGAAAGAAAGCCTAAATGACAGGCGTTTAAATGAGGGCAACTGTTCTATGCATGGGTAATTAAACTTTTTTTGGACACTACTATCTAAAAGCATAATTGCACAAGACTATGACTTGGGATTTTGACAATCACCTCTGCTGGTGGTGTGTTGACAAGGCCTGAGCCAGAAACAGCTTCAGGTCACGGATTGAATGGGATCCACGAGCACAGCTCTTAGCGACGCCGGGGACACACGGCCTCACCGAATGAAGACAAATGCTTTCCCACGTGTTTTGTCACACTGGTCTTCTCTAACGCCCCCTCAAATGGCGGGCTTGGCTCACGTCGCAGTTGAGAACCGTGGCTTGGGACCTATACCCACGGGTGGGAGCACCCTGCACAGTCCTGGATCCTTCACCACCGAGCCGAACGCACGCGCGTGGCCAGGAGCTGGGGACCGGAGGGGCACCCACCCTCCTTTTTAAATCCTGTGACCGAAATATTGAGCCAGAAAGTCAACTACTATTGCCGTACCTCATGCTGGACGGTGAGGAGAGGAGAGAAGCAGAGAAACACAATGCAGGGACAGATGCATATATTCAAAATGCAGATTCGAAATTTTAGACCTAATATGTACCACATATAAAATATATGTTGCATATACAAAATAAGGAGTAAGTATTGGTAAGTATTACTGCCATCATTTCTGCAGCGTTTACACCATTGTAGCTGGCGTTCATAATTACTTCCTTCCGACACCCGTTTAATATTCCTTTTGCCTTTGGCAAGCACCTTAGCTAGTCATGCCCCGTCGCCCGGCAGAGGAGTCTAGGCATTTACTCACAAAGAGTTTGGACTATTGGAACCTCTACCCGAACTGGGTTATTAAAGCTTGTCATTGACTTCGATCGTGGGGCATGGGAGTCACACGAAGCACCAAGGAGAACTTCTGCATTCCGGGCATACTCCTCCTTACCCCCGGCGTGCTGCCTCCCAATTTCTCCCTGGTAGTCAGCCTCCGTCACCCCAGCCAGTACAGTAGCCCCCTTCTCCGCGTGTTGATTCAGCACCACGGGGAGTTCGGGTGGCCAGATGGGAGGCTCAATATCCAGCTCAACGGAATCATTGTTGTGTCAATAATGCGAGCATTCTGTAGGTCCACGGATGTTCCCTTTGGCAGAAGCGCTGAGGGCAGGGAAGGCAAATTCATATCTGTGATAGGTGTCTACTCCAGGAAGAACCAGGTGCTACCCCTTCCCTGAAGGGAGTGGTCCATTGGAATCAATATGCCTCCAGGTAGTTGGATGACCTCCTTTCCCCAGGGACAGAACTGTATCAGGACCTAGTTGGTTTCTGCTGTTGACGAATTGGGCACTCAGTAGTGCCCATAGGTGGCTGGCCTTTGGAGAGTGGAAGTCAATGATGCTGAGGCCATGCATAACTTACATCCTTTCCAACACAACTGCTTTCTTCACAAGCCTGCAACACACCAAGTGTGGCCGGGGAGGGAAGCTGGCTGACACCCGCCAAATGGGTCATCTTGTCTACCTGGCTAATAAAACCTTCCCCTGCCGAGGTCAGCCTCTGATGACCTTGGTGACCACTCATATGGAACATGAGCATCTTCCCGCTCCATACTGAACCAGAAGGGTCTAACCATGTATTTCTTCCTCAGACCTTCTCGTCACCAATTTTTCAATCATATTCCTTCTAGTTCTCTGACCACCCAGCCAAACCATTAGTCAGAGCCCATAAATCAATATAGACCTGTATCTCTGGCCATCTCCCCTTCCAGACAAGACGAACAGCCAAAATTCTGCCCATTGGTAGGCTTTCCCTTCGCTACTGGTCTTCAGGGCTGTCCCAGAACAGGGCTATAGGACTGTAGCTGTCCATCTTTGGATGGTACCTGTGTATCATGAGAATATTCTATAAACCAGCATGGCTTATAAACATTCTATAAACTCCCAGGAGTTCATGGGAACTCCCCATGAGGCCATAAATACAGACTGAGAGAGAAAAGACGACAAAGGATGGAGGCCACGAGCATCTGAGACACTTCCTCAGGCAACTTAATTTCGCCTTAAGGTCTTGTCTGAAACTGAACGTCTATCCACTACTTCCATTTGATGGTGGAACACTTCTGTGCATGCCCAAATTCAAGGCTTTATGGGTCAGAGTGCACCCAGCCCGCAGTGGGGAGCTCAGTCACGGGGTAACTAGTTTGCCCGTGGTCAAGAGTTCAATCACTATGAAATCCCAGTAGCAAGTCAAAAATCGTTTCTCGGTTACTCTCAAATGGAAAGCAGTTATCCACAGAGGACGGCAGGAATTGGCTCCAAATTTCTAACGATCTGCCCTGTGATTCGCCTACGAGGGTCTGCTAACATCTCCAAATGCATCCCTCTCCGCTGCTGACACTTTGAGTACCACTGGCCCTGCTGGCTCGTATGGCCCAAGGGGCAGAGCAGCTCCTGTGGGAGCCCGGACCTGTTGCAGAGCCTTCTCTGGCTCTGGGCCCCACTCAAACTAGCGGACTTTTAGGTCACTCAATAAATAAGGCAGAACAGCATGCCCAGGGGCGCCTGGGTGGCTCAGTTGGTTGAGCATCTGACTCCCGATTTTGGCTCAGGTCATGATCGCACAGCTCATGGGTTCAGAGCTTCTGTCTCCATCTCTCTATCCCTCTTCCTCTCTCTCTCGCTCTCAAAAATAAAGAAATGTGAAAAAATTTAAAAATAGCATGCCCAAATGAGGTATATGTTACTTCCCAAATCCAAAGAGGTTCTTTAGAAGTTGGGTTTCTTTCCCATAGATTGGAGGTAACAGATAAAAAAGATATTTCAACATGTCCACAGATGACTGAACTCCTAGAATTTTCCCTGAGGTGGAAGGCCCCTGACTTCTTTGAGAAATTTATTTCCCACCCTCCGGCACGCCAGTGTTTTACCACTGTCCCTTGTCCACCAGGTCCGGTCAGTGGAATATCATTGATGTAAATGAACCAGCATCATGACCTGGTAAGGGAGAGACAAGCAAAGTCCCCAGGGAGAAGATTGTGGCGTGGCTAGAGAGAGGATACACCCCGGAGGTCAGGCGAAGGTAATGGATTACAGGCTAAAATCAAATTTGTTTGTTGGTCTTTACTAACAGGTACAGAGAAAAAGGCATATTCACCAGCTAAACAGTGACAGACCAGGTATCAGCATGTCGATTTGCTCCACGATGAAACCACCCCTGGAAAGCAGCTGCAAATCAGACCCAACATGTGATTAAGTTTATAATGGTTTACTGTCATTCTCCAGGACCCACCTATGTCCTTCTCAGACCAAATAGGCGTTGAAAGAAGGTACTGTGGCAATCTTCCCTCCCGCACCTTTCAAGTCCTTGATGTTGGCACGGATCTCTGCAACCCCTCCACCAACACAGAATGACTTTTGGTGTACTTTTTTCAGAGATAGAGGCAGTTCTAGTGACTTCCGGCTGGCCTTTCCCGCCGTAATAGACACCGCTCCATGGGTCCGAGAGTCGATTTGGGGGTCCTGACGCTTGTTGGGTGCGTCTATTCCAATCACGCGTCCCAAGACCTGGGAGAAAACCGGAAGGTGGGTTCAGGGACCACTGGGCCCGTTACGAGATGGACTTGAATAAAGTTTCACTGATCGCTCAACTTCCAACTGGAGGCCACAGTGATGCTTTGGGTCCCCAGGAACTAGTCTAATTCAGAGGCAGTTCCCGGTAATCCCTGAAAATTCTGATAGGATAAAAATAAAGCTAAGCTCTGCTAAGCGCAGAGCCTTGGCATGAATAGTAGCAGGTGTCGTTAGGCTAGAGGGTGGTTGTGGCAAAGCCCCTTGATTCCACCCTTATCTACACTTGGCAAGGGGACATCTTGATTCCACTGGGTAGTGGGGTCAGGGATCCGGGGCCTGGGGGAGGAATAGTGAGTTGCTCCAAGTGTGTAAGTGGGTGGTGCAGGGGGGAAGCAGAGACGCTCCGCCTGAAATGACAAAGGGCAGAACATCTTTTCTCCTTCGCCTTGGTGAGTTTTATGTACTTAGTGTTAAAATCTTAATTCCTGGATAGTGAACACACAGTGTTATATTAGTTTCAGGTGCACACATTGTGCTCATCGTGAAACATGTCTTCGGTCCCCATCCCTTATTCCACCCATCCCCCCACTGGAACGGACCTGCTCAGGATTCTACTCAGGATTCCTACCGATGACCTATAGGAATGATGCAGACCGAGATCATCCGTCTCCCCAGAAACTCCAGTGAAACACGACTGCTAAAACGAAGAAGACTGGGGATAAATTATTGTTATTTTTTTTTTAAATCAGAA
Organism: Leopardus geoffroyi; assembly: GCF_018350155.1. Classification (NCBI taxonomy): domain Eukaryota; kingdom Metazoa; phylum Chordata; class Mammalia; order Carnivora; family Felidae; genus Leopardus; species Leopardus geoffroyi. The sequence continues at coordinate 143,047,771 of NC_059337.1, read as the reverse complement.
GGCAGAATCTGGTAGTGGAAAGAAAGGTGGAACTTTTGGAGGTCCGGATGCTGGGCTAAGCTCAACCACTTTCCAGCCAGAAGGCCCTGGGCATGTGTCTGCACGTCTTTGAGCCTCAATTTCGTTATCTGCAGCACTAGAAGATAATGTTCTCTCCCTCTTAGGTTGCTGAGTGAGCTCAACATAAGATTACGCTTTTAAAGTACTTAGCACATGTCATCAAAGGGACACGAGCTACCAAGTGTCGGTGAGGACGTGGAGAAAAGGGAGCCCCGTGCGCTGTTGGGGAGAATGTAATTTGGCACAGCCGCGATGGAAACGGTGTGGGGGTTCCTCAAAGAATTAAAACAGAGCCACCGTCTGATGCAGCCATCTCATGTCTGGGTATACCGCTCCACCTGGCTCTACCGCTCTGTGCCCTGTTGGGCTTTGCAGATGCTGTGGTGTTTGCCGATCGAAGGGCCGTGACGACCCCACACCGAGCAAGTCTGTCGGCACCGTTTTCCCAACCCCATTGGCTCACTTCGTGTCTCTGTGTCGCGTTTGGCCGATTCCCCCAATATTTCAAACGTTCTCACGATTGTTTTATCCGTTGTGGTGATCTGTGGCCGGCACTCTTCGAGGTTACCGTTGTGATTGGTTCGGGCCCCCGCGAACCCCACCCGGGTGAGACGGTGGCCTTGATAAACGCCGGTGGCCTTGATAAACGTCGTCGTGTGCTCTCCGACGCTCTCCCGCGGGCCGCTCCCCCGTCTCCCTCCCTCTGCTCGGGCTTCCCTGGCCCCTGAGACACAACAGTACTGACATCAGGCCAACTACTAACCCTACGGTGGCCTCTAAGTGTGCAGGTAAAAGTGTCGTGTGTCTCTCACCGTCAAAGCTAGAAATGAGGCCGCTGAGTGAGGAGGCCACGTCGGAAGCCGAGACGGGCCGAAAGCTTGGCCTCTTGCGTCCAACCACGAGCTGAGCTGCGAGCGCAGCGGGAAAATTCTTGAAGGAAATTAAAAGTTCCCCTCCAGTGAGCACACGTGTGATAAGAAAGGGAGGCAGCCTCGTTGCCGAGGCGGAGAAAGTTTGAGTGGTCTACGTAGAAGCTCAAACCAGCCCCAACGGTGATCCCTGAAGCCGAAGCCTGATCCGGAGCAGGGCCCGGACTCTCCCATTCTCTGACGGCCGAGAGGGGAGAAAGCTGCAGCGGAAAGTCTGAGGTTGGCAGAGGCGGGTTCGGGAGGCTTAAGCAAAGAAGCCGTGTCCTAACACACAAGCGCGAGGTGAGGCCGCGAGCGCTGACGATGCAGAAGTGCGGCAAGTTGTCCGGAGCCCGAGCGAGGATCGTGAACGAAGTGGCCCCGCTAAGCAACAGACCGTCAGTGTAGACGAAACAGCCTTCTCTAGGGAGCAGATGCCATCGAGGCCTTCCACAGCTCGGGAGCAAGGTCAACGCCTGGCTTCAGGGCTTCAGAGGACAGGCTGACCGTCCTGCTGGGGTCAAGGCAGCCGCGGACTTGAAGCGGAGGCCAGGGTTCGCGTAGCGTCCTGGAAACCCTGGGGCCCTTGAAGTTACCCTGTGTTCTGCCCGCGCCCTATCGACGGCACACGAAGCCCGGACGGCAGCACATCTGTTCACAACGCGGTTTGCTGAATATCTGAAGCCCGCTGTGGAGACCTGCTGCTCAGAAAGAGAAAGATTTCTTCCAACACGTTACTGCCCGTGGACAAAGCCCCCGGGCGCCCGAGAGCTCTGATGGAGACGGACAAAGAGAGCAACGTTGCGTCCATCGCTGATAGCACAGCATCCGTCCCGCAGCCCGTGGATCGAGGAGGCGCTTCGACTTTCAGGTCTTGTTGCTTAAGAAATGCATGTCAAGGCGTGGGTGGCTCGGTCCGTTAAGTGTCCGACTTCGGCTCAGGTCATGATCTCGCAGTTCGTGGATCCGAGCCCCGCGTCGGGCTCTGTGCTCACAGCTCAGAGCCTGGAGCCTGCTCCGGATTCTGTGTCTCTCTCACTCTGTCCCTCCCCTGCTCATGCTCTGTCTCTGTCTCTCTCTCTCTCTCTCAAAAATAAATTAAAACATTTTTAAAAATTAAAAAAAAAAAAAGAAGCCTCCATAGCCACCCCAGCCTCCAGCCACCACCACCCTGCCCGGTCAACAGCCAGTACCATCGAGGCAGGCCCTCCGGCACTCAGATGATGGCTAGCATTGTTAGCAATGAAGTATTTTTAAATTAAGGTATATACGTTGCTTCTTTACACATAATCCTCTTACTCAACAGACTACGATACAGTGTGAACACTTTTTTTCCTAAAAGGCTTTTTTTTTCTTAGAGAAACAATTTAGTTTTTAATGAACTTGTAAACATAAAAGCTCCCATTTCAAAATAAAAACAAAACCCCAGATCATACAGATGTTTACAGTAATTACATGTATCTAAGCAACACATATGTATGTTCAGTTGTAAGATGTTAGCTAAATTTCTGTTAGAGTCCTAAGGATAATCTAGTTCTCACCATGTTTTTCTTTTCCTTATTCTGAATTTTTTAAATGTTTTTTATTTTATTTTTGAGAGAGAGACAGAGACAGAGACAGAGCGCGAGCAGGGGAGTGGCAGAGAGAGAGGGAGACACAGAATCTGAAGCAGGCTCCGGACTCCGAGCTGTCAGCACAGAGCCTGATGTAGGGCTGGAACCCACGAACCGCGAGATCATGACCTGAGCCAAAGTCGGACGCTTAACCACCTGAGCCACCTGGGCGCCCCTCGTTTCTTTTTAAATGTGATTTATTTTTTCTTTTTTCTCTTTCCTTTTCATTTCTTTTCATTTCTTTTCTTTTCTTTTTTTTTCTTTTTAAGTAGGCTTCATGCCCAACGTGGGGCTTGAACTCATGACCTGAGGTCAAGACCTGAGATCAAGAGTTGGATGCTCCCCCTAATGAGCCACCCAAGTGCCCTTATTTTTTTGTCATTTTATTTTGGGGGGTGGAGGGAACCACAAAAATGTATCTATATTTTTATATTGAGGGGAGGCGGTAGAAAAGAAAGCCTCTGGTCTGGAGTTCGGTGGCAGCTTCTTATTCCACGGGGTTAAGGAAATAGAATTGTTTGGAAAAAGCCGGGTGCAGGTGCTGAGTGTGTTGTGACGGGTGGAGGGATGAAGGGAAGGGTACAGGCCCCTCACAGCCTCCATCGGGCCCCAACGATGCCCTGGAACCCATTCCTGCTTCTCGGGACTGCTGATGGCCACGCAGTGACAGAGAGTGAGAAACCCAGTGTGTTGGCAAAGGTGACGAGCTGCTCGTTGGGATGACCAGCTGGGCTCACTCCCTCATTTCATGTTCTTTCTCATCGCAGTTATGTGCTCTCTTTGGTCCCCATCCCCCACCACCACGTCCCCGTCAGGGTGCTCTCTGTAGTTACGTACGAGTCTGTTTCTTGGTTTGCCTCTCTCTCTCACTCTCTCTTCCCCACCCCTCTTTGCTCATTTGTGTTTTTTTTTTCCTTTAGTATCCACATAGGAGTGAAATCATATGATATTTGTCTTTCCCTGACTTATTTCGCTTAGCATTATACTCTCTACGTCCATCGTGGTGTTGCAAATGGCCAGATTTCATTCTTTTTGATTGCCGAGTAATACTCCATTGTATATACGCATACCACATCTTCTTTATCCATTCATCAGTCGATGGACACTTGGGCTGCTTCCTTATCTTGGCTATTGTGTTTTTTTAAGTTTACTTATTTACTTTGACAGAGAGAGAGAGAGAAAGAGAGCTCACGCAGGTACATGAGTGGGGGAGGGGCAGAAAGCGAGGGAGAGAGAGAATCCCAAGCAGGCCCCTTGCTGTTAGAACAGAGCCTGACGTGGGGCTCGATCCCATGAACCGTGAGATCATGACCGAAGCCCAAATCAAGAGTCCAGTGCTCAACCAACTGAGCCGCCCAGGTGCCCCATCGTATCTTGGCTTTTGTAGATAGTGCTGCTGTAAACATAGGAGTGCCTGTGTCCCTTTGAATTTGTGTGGGGATAAATACCCAGTAGTGTGATTACTGGGCCGTAGGGTAGTTCTAGTTTTTAACTGTTTGAGGAACCTCCATATTGTTTTCCAGAGCGGCTGCACCAGTTTGCATTCCCACCAACAGTGCGTAAGGGATCCCCTGCCTCCGCATCCTCACCAACACCTGTTGTTTCTTGTGCTGTTTTTAGCCACTCTGACAGATGTGAGGTGATATCTCATTGGAGTTTTGATTTGCATTTCCCCGGTGATGAGTGATGACGAGCATCTTTTCACGTGTCTGTTGGTCATCTGGATGTCTTCTCTGGAGAAATATCTTCATGCCTCCTCCCCTTTTTTAATTGGATTCTTTCTTTTTTGGGTATTGAGTTGTATCAGTTCTTTATGTATTTTGGATACTAACCCTTTATTGGGTCTGCCATTCGCAAATACCTTCTCCCATTCAGTGGGTTGCCTTTTAATTCTGTTGCTTGTTTCCTTTGCTGTGCGGAAGCTTTTTATTTTGATGAAGTCCCAATGGTTTCATTTTGCTTTCATTTCCCTTGCCTCAGGAGAAACAACTAGAAGAATGTTGCTACAGCCGATGTCAGAGAAATTGCTGCCTAGGCTCTCTTCTAGAATTTTTATGGTTTCAGGGCCCACATTTAGGTCTCTCATCCATTAAAAAAGAAATATTTTTTTAACATTTACTTATTTTTGAGAGCCCGAGAGGCAGAGCATGAGTAGGGGAGGGGCAGAGAGAGAGGGAGACACAGAATCAGAAGCAGGCTCCAGGTTCCGAGCCGTCAGCACAGAGCCCGACGCGGGGCTCGAACCCACAAACCCATCCTAAAATTCTCATCACAAGAAAAAAAACGAAGTATGTGTGGTAATGAATATTAATTATTATACTTACTGTGGTGATCTTTACACAATCAATACAAAGAGTGAATCATGTGGCACATCTGAAACTAATAAACCAATATGGAGGTTATGTCAATTACATCTCAAACTTAAAAAAAAAAACAGTGAAATAAATTAAATTTTTAAAAGATGAGGCACAGATCAGTGAATTGGTCATGATTAAGTTACTTGTATTTGAAAGCTAGTTTTACATTTTTTTTAACGTTTATTTTTGAGAGAGAGAGAGAGAGAGAGAGCAGGGGAGGGGCAGAGAGAGAGAGGGACACAGAATCCAAAGCAGGCTTCAGGCTCTGAGCTGTCAGCACAGAGCCCGACACGGGGCTCAAACTCACGAACCGCGAGATCATGACCGGAGCCGAAGTCAAACGCTCAACCGACTGAGCCACCCAGGCGCCCCGGGTCTTTCATCCATTGTGAATTTACTTTTCTGTATGATGCAAGAAAGTGGTCCACTTTCATTCTTCTGCCTGTCGCTGTCCAGTTTTCCCAAGAGCATTTCTTGAGGAGACAGTCTTTTTCCCATTGTATATTCTTTCCTGCTTTGTCGAAGATTAATGAGCATATAACTATGGCTTTGTTTCTGGGTTTTCTGTTCTGTTCCATTGAGCTATGTGTCTATTTTTATGCCAGTACCGTACTGTTTTGATTGCTACTGCTTTGCAATATAACTTGAAATCGGGAATTGTGATACCTCCAGTTTTGTTTTCCAAGATTGCTTGGACTCTTTGAGGTCCTTTGTGGTTCCCTACAAAGCGCAGGATCGTTTGTTCCGGCTCCGTTGGCATTTTGACAAGGGTCTGCATGATATGCTCGCCTCCCTGGGGAAAATCCCAGCTGATGAGTATGTGGACGGCACGATGACTGAGGCTCCGGGCTCATACACGTCACCATGTTTTTCATGCGCTTGGTGAAAAGTTAAATGGCACGGAGCCGGAAGATGTCTTCAGAAATGCCCTGGCTTGCTTTGAGGAAGACGCAACCCGCACCATTCTGGAAGATTACCTGAGAGCTGCCGACAGTAACGGGAGGCTGGGTCACAGGCGAGGAAGTGAATGAGCCACACAGAGAAGCATCTATAGTTATAAAGGGAAATCGCAATTCCACTGAGTTCATGTGCGCCCTTAAACACGGAGCACAAGACAAGAATACTGGCAAGGATTTCAGGTTCCGGCCAAATGTTCCCTGTTGCCACTTCAGGTATTTCTGAGAATTTCTCTTAGAGCCCGTCGCAGGCCCTTGGCTTTGCAGTCTTTGCCTTTCTTGTCTTTATTCTAGGCCCTTTGGGGCCCGTGCACGTCCATAGGGTCAGATGGGACCGGGGGCTTTGTGTGGTTTTCCGAATAGAAAATAGGGCAATAGCTTACTAGCCCCCTGCACCCCAAATAACTGCAGCCTAAACACACAGTCAGGATATTTTTTCAGAGAAAGTTACTCACTCGATTTTTTTTCTGAACCATAATCAAACTGCATGATAAAAAAATGCAATGGGGAAACAAAAGATACATGGACTAGTTCAATGCTACATTTGCCTTTTTTTAAGTTTATTGATTTATTTTGAGAGAGACAGAGAGAGAGCAGGGGAGGGGCAGAAAGAGAGGAAGAGAGAGAATCCCAAGCATGCTCTGCACTGTCAGCCCAGAGCTCGATGCAGGGCTTGAACCCAGGAACCGTGAGATCATGACCTGAGCTGAGATCAAGAGTTGGACACGTATTGGGGCGCCTGGGTGGCTCAGTAGGCTGGACGTCCAACTTCGGCTCAGGTCACGATCGCACGGTCTGTGAGTTCGAGCCCCGTGTCGGGCTCAGTGCTGACAGCTTGGAGCATGGAGCCTGATTCAGATTCTGTGTCTCCCTCTCTCTCTGCCCCTTCCCTGCTTGTGCTCTGTCTGTCTCTGTCTCTCAAAAATAAATAAATGTAAAAAAAAATATTTTTTAAAGAGTTGGATGCTGAACCGACTTGAGCCACCCAGGCGCCCCCATATTTGCTTTATTGTGGTGGTCTGGAACCAAGCCCACGATCTCTCTGAGGTATGTCTGTATATCCAAAAGAAATAAAATCATTGCAGAATTATTAATGATAGTGAAAACATGGAAAGAACCAAAGTGTCCACTGATGGATGAATAGATAAAAAGATGTATGCACACACACACACACACACACACACACACACTCACAGTGGAATATTATTCAGCCATAAAAAAAGAAGGAAGTTGCTTGTGAAAACACAGATGAATCTTGAGGGCATTAGACTAAGGACAATACGAGAAAGACAAACACTGTACGATCTCATTTACATGTGAATCTAAAGAAGCTGAACTCATAGAACCAGAGAGTCGATGGTGATACCAGGGGTGGGGGTGGGGGGAATGGGGAGACGCTGGTCAAAGGGTACAAACTACCCGTTTTGAGGTGGGTAGGTCCGGGATCTCAGGCACAGCGTGGTGACTACAGGTAACAACACTGCTGTACGTTTGAAAGTCACCTGGAGAGTAGATCTTAAATGCTGTCCCCATAACAACAGTAAAATGGTCATTATGGGAAGTGAAGGATGTGCCAACTAACCTCACTGTGGTAATGACTTTGCAACCAACTCTTTGGGGCCAAATAGTTCTCGGTCGCGGGGACTGCCTCGCCTTGTAGGCTGCTTAGCCTCCCCCGTGTCCACCCACTAGGTGCCAGTAACCCCTGTCCAGGTTCGACAATGAAAAAAGTCTCCAAACATTGCCAAACGTGTCCCGAGGGACAAAGTTGTCCTCCGGTGAGCACTTTGAACTAGTTCGTCTCCTGTCTCCGTTTCCACATTTGTCAACAAGGAGGTGGGGCTGAAGATTAGATTCCTACCACACTGCCCTTCGTGCAGACATCTGTCTGTTCCCCTGTTCAGAAAACCAGGGCTCTGTGCACGACACGCTATTTTTATTCGTGTGGCTTTCTGTTTTCATACCTGATGGTGCGACTTGCCCCTTCACGGTTTCTTCTTCTGGTTTTCTTACCCCTTCACTCTTTTCAGATCAACTTTAGGACCCGTAGTGTCGAGCGATCTACCGCCAATAAGTAGCATTAAACTTAGACGTTAATTTTGGGGAGTAATTAGCATCCTTATAACATCGGGGTCTTACACCATTATATGTTTTGAACGTGTTATTGGTATTCAGGCTTTTATATATGTAGGGTCACCTTCAGGTCATTCTCTTGCGTTTTCGTGGCAGACATTAATATCATCTTTAATAATCATTTAATCTAGGGGCACCTGGGTGCCTCAGTCAAGCGTCTGACTCTTGATCTCAAGGTCGTGAGTCCAAGCCCCGCATTGAGCTCTGGGCTGGGTATAAAGCCTGCTTAAAAAAAAAAAATCATCATCATCATTTAATCTACTTTCCAATAGTAATACCTCAATTTTTGTTTGTTTGTTTTTCTGGTCTATTACATTGGCTAGAAGTTCTAGAACAATAGTGGTAGGAATTGCTGTCCTCATCGGCTTGCTGTGGACTGAATTGTGTCCCCCCAACTCCCCCACCAGAATTCATATGTTGAAGCTTAAGCCCCCAGTGTGATGGTCCCTGTAGTTGGGGCCTTTGGGAGGTAATTAGGTCGTGAGGGTCCTCAGGATGGGATTCGTGTCCTTGTAAGAAGAGACCAGAGAGGTCGCGTTCTGTCTCTCTCTCTGCCGCGTGAGGACGCAACAAGATGGCAGCCATCTGGAAGCCACGGAGAGGGCCTTCGCTAGAACCCAACCACCCCAGAACAAATAAGTGTCTGTTGTGTGAGCCCCAGGTCTACGGGATTTTGCTCTGGTTGTCCGAGCTGACCGTGACACTTCTCCTTTGCAGAGGAGGAAGTAAAAATGCAGGCAGTAGAAGGCTCAAGGACAGAGCCACACAGAAAGCCAGGCCTCTACGACTCTACAGCCAGAGCCCTCAGCTGCTGTGTAAAGCACGGCCTCGCCTGCCTTCGACTTTAATCATCAGTGGGATACTACACATTGTTTAAGACAGACATCCTTTGTGACGTTAAGGATATATGTCCTTTTTTCCTAGGTGCTTAGATTTAAAAAAAAAAAAAATCAGGAAAGTATTTTATCCCATTCCTTTTAGCACCGACTCCCTTGAATTGGTATCATATGTATATTCGTTTCTTTTGATCTAGTTTTGGGCTGAAATTTCGTCCAGTCTTATGTTTGCACCTTCCCCGTGGTCATGGCACAGCCACATCCGGGGCCAAACGCACGTCAAAGCGGAGCCCCTGGCAGTTGCGAATTAGCTGGGAGCTCCCGACTCCCCCCCCCCCCCCCCGACCCACCGACTGGGGTGGCTGGGTCTTTACCTCCTCCCTCCTGTGAACTACTGATGGTCTTGGGTGGGAGGTGTGGGCGAATGCTTTCTTCTTCAGCAGTGGGAGAGAGTGGCTAAAGGCCAGAAAGCCACAGGGCCTGACATCAGACGCATGGGCTTAGCGGTCGTCCCCACACCCGTGGCTTGTGGTGGAACCCAGCTCCTACCTGGAGCCGCCCTGCCGGCTGCTCCGGGCTGGGGGCCCGGCCTCTCTCCATCCTCTGTTCAGCTGTGCCCCCGCCTCACTGTCCTCCAGGAAGCTTCCAGTCACCTGCTGCCCACAAGTCTCCTTGCACTTGGAGTTCATGGGGATCTTCCTCGGCTGGCTCTGCACTTGGGGCACCGCGCAGGGACCTCTGGCAGCCACAGTCACCCACACTCACCCCACCTGCCCCGCTTCTGGGCCTTCCCCGTTCTTGGGCCCTCCTCCCTCCCTACCCCCGCAGCACTCAGTCCAGACTCCCCTTTTCAGGCATGCTTCGCCCCTGCTGCCGCAGCTCGCAGCTCGCAGCTCACGGGCCTGGGATCTTCTGTCTGGGTTTCTCCGCCAGGTCACCTGGCTGACCCGGGGGGGGGGGGGTGGCTAACGGGACTGAGGGGATCTGCCATTGCTTTGTGCCTCCCAGGCCCCTCCAGGGTTCGCTGCCTATGAATACATTTACTAAGAGTAAATGACATTTGCTTTCCCAGAAAATGCTCTGCTTGGTCATGATTTTTTTTTTAAATCATTGCCTGTTTTTGATTTGTTATTTTACTGAGGATTTTTGTCTCTCTATTCAAGAGTGAGGACAGTGACTTTCCTTTCCTTCCATTCCCTTTGGCAGGTTTCTCCTGGCCTTGAAAAAGAATCGAAAAGTCTTCCCCTTCTCTTTTTCATGGCTCCAGAACCGTGTCTCTGCCTGGGCACCTCCTGTTCAGTCAAAGGGTCAAATGTTGGGGACCTGAAGTCAGGTAACTGACAGCTGGCCCACCTGGGGGGTCTTCTCCCAGGTGATCGGTCTGTTCCTGATCACATTTTGTTAATAAATATTTTCCCGGAAAATTCATCCCTTTCTTAGAAGTTTCTGCATCTGTTGCCTCAACCTTATTCTCTTGTTTTCTTACAGTTTTGGGAATGGCATCCATCTCTGAGGTGTACCCCCTGTCTGTCCCTCTTGTGTGTCCCCGGCCTTAATGGGAACCCCCCACCCCCCCCACACACACCAGCTGAGAGCAGAGCACCACAGAGCTGAGGGGGGAGGTGTCTCGGGGACACCCGGGTCCTGGCTGGACAGCTGGGTGGGCAGTGGCGGTGTCCTGGCCGAGGACAGCCCTGGAGAGGAAGGGCAGGCAGTGGAAGGCAGTGGGGAGGGGACCCTGCCCCAGGGCCACCTCCTGGGCCAGCAGGGATCAAGGACTGGACCGCAGCTCCTGTGTCCAGGGGGGATGGGTCCGGCCGGCCCCTCTCGGGTGGGTGGTCAGGCATGTGCATTGCCGACACGACATGGGGACTCAAAGGGGTGGCTGTACTGAGCTGAGGGAGTAAACCTGTGGCCCGAGGCCAGGCCTGGAAGAGAGGCAAGTCCCCCTATCCCCGTGCGGGGCCCAAGTCAGCAGTATACATGGGGCTCCTAGACTGATGTGCCGACTTTTGGAAGCTCCAAGTGCCCCTCAGTATCAAACAAAATCCGTTCTGCCCTCACCTGGGCGATTCTACCTTCACTGAGTTCTGGAAGGGCCAGAACAGGGTGGCATTCTCAACCCCCCGGGGGTTCTGGGCCAGGACCTGGTGCGTAGTGGGAGAGCTGGCCTTCCCCCCGCACCCCCCCCCCCGGCGTGCTCAAGCATGGAACCCTGGGCCCCTCACCCCCTCTCCCTGGAGCTCCAGCCCCAGCCACCCCACCCACAAACAGCCACCGTCGGGAACAGATGCAGGGGAGAGGCCCGCGCAGGCCCTCGGGGTGGGGCCGACAGCGCCGGAAATTCCCACGCTCCAAGCACCCGGAGAGAGTGTATCTGGAAGGGGCTGGATGGGCTCATCCTTCAGCCCGTAGGTCTCCTCGCCACGTGGGAAGGCCTGGATAGGGCCAGAGCGGTGCCCTCCCAAGCCTGGGCCCCTGACCCCTCTTGCTCGGGGCTAAGGCCACCAGTGGGCAGGGACAGCCGGAGCCGGGCGCACAACAAATCAAAGAAAACACACCAATAGCCCTTGGGTTTTGTTTATTTTTCAATAAACAAAATTTTTTGCTTGCCTGGTTAGTAAACGGAAAAGCTAAAAAGAGCGCCGTTGACATTTTTGAAATTTTTTGGTGACAGAAAGATCATTACGCCTCCTCCTCTCTCAATTTTGGGACCGAATTGGTGATTATGTCTCAGACCGCTGTCTTTGAGCTTCTCCGTTTGTTTCGTAAACTACACACTACTCCAAACACACGCGAGGTGTGGATGGGCAGTCAGGGATCCCGACACTCTCAGCAGAATCTGGTTACCCCATAGAGGATGGAATGGACCATTTCTGCACGACGTGAAGACCGTGTCGAGGCTGCGGACACTGTTCTGATTTCGCGGGACGTGTGCGAGTGGGCGCTGTGGAATTTGGGTGGGGTGGCCTCATCGTGCGCTGGTAATAGATAATTTGTCTCGTGGGAAGGTAAGATGGTCAGGCCCTAAGGGAGGCGTCTGTTCAGGACTCTCCGCTCCCACGGCATTTTACCTGCACTGCTGGGCTTCCTGGGGACACGGGTGTGTCCGCTCCCCCCCCGACGGCCCCTCATCCTGCGTGCCGCACAGCTCCCCGAACACTGCCTTGCACGCAGCAGGTGTCCGAAATGCTTCCTGATCAAATGGCTGGTGGACGAGTCGGTGAATCGATGAGGAGCTGGTCGAGGACAGCGGGATACGTTCCCTCGACCCCCGGGAAGGGGGGACGGGCCGTTCCTCGACAGCACGGAGACGGAAAGAGTGGAACAGAGAATTGGATCGCTGGGGCCAATCTCAGAATCTCGTGTGTGGGGGAACTGGATCAGAACAGTTAGCAGACTCGGTCAAGGTCTCACGCGAGAGAGGCCAGGCGGGGTGCCAGACGCCCGCCTGACGCATGCCAACGGTTCTTTTTTTTTTGTCTTTTTTCAATTTTTTATGTCTGAAAACGAACTCGAGATGGGATGAGGTGATACGTGAATGACGTGGGGCTGGAGGGAAGTGGGGTGAGGGCGATCGGAGTCCGGGGCGGGGGGCCGGGGGGGATTGGGAGGGGAGGGCAGGGGCTCGGGGACTGGGGGCGACGGGGCCAGCGGCTTGGCTGGGACGTGGGCAGCTGGGGGACGTGGCCAGGGACGTGACAGTGATCGGTGGCTGACGGTGATGTCGATGGCTATGTGATGACGGCGCGTGTCTATGCGTGTGGGGTGAACTGAATGATCAGGAAGATGGTGAGGATGACATAGCAATACGTACTTGCAACTAGGTAAAACTCGGCAAGTAATAATCAAGCTAAGAGTATAGCTTCCTATCCAAATAATTGAAGAAGCAAAATATTTCTCACTGGTACCCAAGGGCTGTTTAGCTGCCCGACCCTAAGAGCTGGAAAGCTAAACAGAGCTCTGTCCCATTTCTTTCTATTTTTGCAAAAAAAATAGATGCTCTTTTTAATAAAAAAGAAGTCAAATTTATAATTCAGAAGCTGGCTAGGTCTTTCAGGATCTGAGGGTTGTTAACTCAGCAACACAAATTAAACCCATAGCTGTGTAGACCAGGTCTGGTACCTTTGGCCACAGAACTAGAAAACGCCCCACAGGCAACAATTTCCACTGAACTCTGTGAAAACCTCGGTGAGGGCGGTGCTGCTGCTCAGATTTTGCCAGGGGCACTTGCGGTTAGAGGTGCATTTAAATTTCGAGGGACTATCTAATCTACGGGGTGGGAGACAAGGTAAAGTGCTGGGAATTTGGGAGGGTGGGGGCTGCCCAAGTGGCAACCCCAGACCGCACTTTGTGACTCAAAGGGGGCCACTCGTTTCCAGACGGAAAGCGGGCCAGGAGGCACCCCCCCACCTCCATTTCGAGAAAGGCAGTTGCGATCAATCTCAGTACATCAAGTTTGCATCCAGGATAGGCCAAAACCTGTGGATCCTGGGATGAGACTTAAGTCCTCATCAGATCCTAATTTCTCGGGTCAGGAACTGTTTTGGTTCGTATCCCTTCGTTCCTAATTCAGAGTTTTAGAGCCAGAGAGAATTTGGATGGTCTCTGCGTTCAAGCCCCTCCCTCGAGAGGGGCCGAAGTCGGGCCCGGGGTGGGGACGGGTTGCGGTGGGGGGGGGGGGGGGGGGAGCTCGCCAAGGATCACACAGCGAGTTAGTGGCAGGGCTGGGACGGGGTCCTGACCCCCTCCCTCCCCCCAGCAGCCGACCCCGGGGCTCTCTCTCTGTCTGACACACGGCCGCTGCACTCCGCAAAATCTCAAATCAATCAGAAAGATCTAAGCGTTGCGGTTGTTGGACTTGATGTGAGTGCACGTTGGATGTGGCGTGTGAACATTAACGAACGAAAGAGATTTTTGCCTTTATCACAGTGAGTGGTCATGCGCGGCACTCGTAATGGTTTCACGAGGACCGTGGCCGAGTCCCCTCCCGGAGAGAGAGGGGCGTCGGCACCCAGCCCCGGCTCTGTTGCCTTGTTTTTTTTTGGTCTTTTTGATTTTACGTTAAGTTTAGAGTTTAGAATAACATACTTAATTTCGTTTTACTCGTTTAAAGATGAAACTCGTGTTATTATTTTTCGATCATGCATTAAGAGAGAGAAAGAGGGTTCTTTTTGTCACACGGCAACACAAAGGTAATATACGGAAGCATAGCGTTCACCAGATTCGACACAGAATATAGCAAACTCCACCACAAAGATGAGAACAGACCGCATATAGTGAGCGCTGCGGGACCCCGCGAATACAGAGGGGCCGGTGGGGATGCTTAGATGTCGTCTTCGCCCGCCTCCTTGCTGAAGGTGGTCATGTCGATCTTCTCGGGGAAGATGATGTTGACGGCCAGGTCCTCCCCGCTGTTGTACTGCAGGAGCACGTTCCTCTTCTTGCGAAGCACGCGGTTGTAGCGCAGGTTGGACACCCAGGCCTCGCACTTGTTGAGGAAAACGATTCCCACGGTGCCCAGCACCACCAGACTGGTCAGCACGCCCAGGACGGTGAAGCAGATGGCCTGGCCCTCGGAGAGGAGGGGAGCACTCTTGTTGAGTTCCTTCATGGACACCTTGAGGATGCGGTGCTCCGGCTGCGGCACTGGCAGCTCGTGCACCCCGGGGGTCAGGCGGTAGGTCAGCCCGTGCCCGCCGGGCAGACGGGTGACCTGCTGGGGGCCTAGCGCGCGCTTCCTGCCACAGGTGGGGCCCGTGAACTCGGGCTTGCACAGACACTCGTACCTCACCTGGGTGTGCTGCAGGCAGGTGCCCCCGTTGAGGCACGGGTCGGTGCCGCAGTTGCCCACGGGGCGGCTGCACGTCTTGTCCATGAAGCCGGCGGGGCAGCGGCAGCGGAAGTCGCCCCCGATGTCGGTGCAGATGCCTTGGTTCTCGCACGGGTTGGGGGTGCAGCTGTTGGCCACGATCTCGCAGAAATTGCCTGAGAAGCCAGGGGGGCACAGGCAGGAGGCATGGGAGGCCCGGCCCTCATCATCCACGCAGGTGCCTCCGTGCTGGCAGGGGGACCTGTGACACAACAGGGGGACACGGTAAAGGGCCCTCGGAGGCTGGCCTAGGACGGAGGTGCCCAGGGAGGCGCCGGCTGCCGCGGCCCCTGTCCGCGAGGGGCTCACGGGCCGTCCGGGGCGGACGCACGCACGCCTGACCTCCCGAGCCGATGCCCGTCTCCTCTCCCACCTCTTAAGTCATCTCTCCGACCAGAGGCCTGGTGGTTAGTCACTGGTGGACGGGTGGGGAAACTGAGGCTGAGAGAGGCAAAGTTAGTGATGACCCGGGGCTGGAGGGAGCCCCCTCCCTTAGCTCCACCCCCCCCCCCCCGGGGGCCGCTGGGCAGAGCAGAGCCTGCCCCCCCCCCCCACCCAGGTCCCCTCACCACACGGCCCCCGCCTTATTGTTACTCGTATCGTTATTTTCCGAGGAGAGAGCCTGCGTACTATTGTACTGGAAACCCTTAGGGACACTCAGAGTGAAAGAAACCCCCGGGCCGTCTCTGCCGGCCCGGCCGGGTGCCTGTGCCCGGCTGTTTAACAGTGGTCCATTCACCCAAGTGCGGCTTCCAGACCGAAACTGTTTGCTCAAAGCAGAGCACAGGAGCATTTAACGTAAGTGCTTTTAAACGAGCAGACCCTTTGTCATCTGATAAATGCCAGAACCCAGGGAAGAAAGGGGCTCTAAGCACAAGAAATCGGCATCGCTGCTTCAGGGGGTGAAGGCTGCCTAGGAGCTGGGCTCTGGAGGGACTTCAAGGACCTCGGGTTCTATTTTGACAGTCTGGTTCGAGTTGGTGGGAGAGACAAAGCAAAACGTTTTAAAGGTCTCGCTCTGTATTCTCTCTTCCCGCTCAAAAGCAGACGTGGACGTCGGTTGTGAGCCCCTCTCCTCCGACCCTCTCTGAACACTGATCTTTGGATGCTACAAAAATGCCTGTTTGTGGCCTCTCGGGCTCCAGGATTCCCCCACGCCCTCCCTGGAACGCCCAGTCAAGATAAGCTGCTGGTTCTGTACTCTAGCTTCTATATCCTCTGCCCCCCAGCTCGATCCCCCCCCACCCCAGCTCGGGCCCAGGACCCGCTCTGTTTGCATTCTTGCAGCGGCCTAAGCCCCGCCTAAGCCCCAGCTGAGGGCCGGGTGGGCTCCGTGGAGCTAAACAGATAAGGGCCGGAAGTGCTTTGCTGCTTTGCAGAAGTGTCCCTTCTGACTGTCGTGCCCGCGGCCCTGAAAGTCCCAGAGCCTCTGCTCCGCTGCGGGTCGCTAAGAGCTGGACCCCCCCCCCCCCCCGCCACCTTCATGGCTAGTCCTCCCCGCCCACCCCGCTGGCCAAAGCCCCCCTCTCCGACTCCTCAGCCGGGTCTGCCCTCACGCACACACATGGGGACTTGGGGGCATCAGAGGGAAGAGGAAATCACCTTGGGGGGGTCACTTCAGGAATTACGGAGATCACACACAGCCCCGCAAGCACCCTGATCTGGGGCGCCCCCCCCCCCAGCCGTGGGGCTGCGGGACAGGCACTTACTTGGCCTTTTGTCAGGTGACAGGTCCAACTGGGCTAGGCTGAAAGGGTCTTTGGGGGTGTGACGCAGGAATCAAAGCAGCATTCATCGGATCGCACAGAGTGAGGAAGAATATTTACCCATTGATCACACAGGGCCCATCCTTCTCCTGACAGTCCTTTCCCGAGAACCCAGGGGCGCAGGAGCACTCGTAGTGGCCGCTCTCGAGGTTGACGCAGGTTCCGTTGTTAGCGCAGGGGGTCGAGGCGCAAGCCCGGACATCTGGGGGACGGGGAGAGAAAAGCGGACTTTGTGACCCACCCCCTCCCCCAGGGAGGAGGGGGAGGGGACAGGCTGGGAGGAGAGCTTTGTGGGTAGGGGCAGGGACAGAGCCCTCCAGCCGGTCAAGCGGGGACCCCAAGCGAGCCGCCCAGATGTCTCTGTTCGTGGCCACTCACTGCCAGCGGTCACCGAATGGAGTCCTGAGGAAGAGGACGTAGCGACCCCCCAAAACTCTGCCGTTAGGCAAGCAGCTCAGGGGGGGCTGAAGGGGCTCCCTCCCTCCCGTCAGGTCACAGACACGGAAAGTCACGGCCGCTCACTGATCCTCAACCCGGGAAAGCCGGCCCCCCGTCCCGGCACCGGCTCACCCGCTCGGTCCAGGAACGTGACCTTTACCGCAGACCCCTTCCCTCCCCCAAAACGTTGTGTGCCAGGCCCAGGCTCCTCCCCCAGATGAGTTTTCAGCCTCTCCTGGTTCGGGGTGGGGGGGGGGGTCCCTGCCAGTCAGGGCAATCGTGCGGCCCAGCTGTTAGAAACACCAGCTGTCCTTCATCACAGAGGGGCGGGGGGGAAATCGAGACATGTGAGGACTCCTGTCGGGAATCGAGAAACGGGATTCAGCCCCACCACTGCCTCTGCCTCCCGGTGGTCGCTCTTTCCGCGCTCAGGATCTGAACGAAGGGGCCCGCGATAAAAAGGCTGTATCTTTTGAAGGCAGCAAAATCAGGAGTACTGAGTGCTCTCCTGTCCGTGTGGGTTTCCATGAACACTGTTACATTTCCACCGCCTTTTTTCACCTCCTGTCATGCACACTTCATTATGCGGGGCTCAGCAAGCCAGGGACAGCTGAACAAAGGGGCCTGGGCCAGGGGCTCTCCGCCGATGGAGACCCCAGCCCCCAGGCAGGGCCGCGAGGGACCTTTTCCATGCCTGGCTCCAGCCGGGCTCAGGGTTCCGCTCCTCCCCGCTCTGTGCCTCACTTTCCCCACGTACAAAAGGAGGGGCTCGCCCTGGCCAGTCCCCGGGGGCCCTTCGAGCTTTGGGTTCCTACATCTGCCAAATACAAAGCCGGGGCCAGCCAGAGACCCGGCAGCTTAAGGCCAAATGGGCGGGGGTCCCCGACGCTGAGGCCACACACACGCGGATTCGTTCTGTCTTTTAAAGAGACCCGCGCCCCTCGTGGAGGGAAGATGGCAATCTGTCCATAAGGGAAAGCCTGTATGCCATGCCGACGGCCTATCCAGAGCCGTGAGGCGTCCCCTGCGAGCCCCGCTCGGTGTAAGGAAACATAAAGAGATTTTATCATTACGGGAAGGTTCTAGCGGGTGAGGCCTCAGCAACGGGCTCCCAGTCCTGGGCTCCCAGCAACCCTGTCACTGGGCATCTTAAATTTAAGCTAAAGACTTGCCGACCACCCCCCTCGTCCCCCCACAGCATCTAGCCTCATGCACAGAGGATGAGCCCACCTCTTCCCAATTCCCAGGCCTCCGGCCCAAAAGGAGGGTAGATGAAGCCGAGGCAAGGAGAGAGATGCCAGGGGCAGGGGGCGGGGGCGGGGGGGGGGGGTTCTGTCTGGGGCAGCAGCTGCGGCCTTGACAGCCTCAGAGACAGAGACGGGTTGGGGAAAAGGGGAACGGGGGGGGGGGGGGACAATTATCCGGAGGGCTATTTCCTCTGGACCCAGCGTCCCAAGCTGAGAGGCTTTGTCAACCCAGTGGGGAGGGGACATTTTGTCTGGAAAACTCCATGGGAGGCAATCCTGAACCAGACACCAAAGAGGGTGGGCTCTGGGCTAAAAGCCCTGATCCCAAGTGGTAGCTTTTTCGGTGGGGGGTAGACCCTCTGGGTCACGAGGCAGCCCAGAGGGTGCCGTGGAGGGGGAGCAGAGCTGTGGAGCGTGAGTCAGCTGCGGAGAAAATCCCGCACCGTCTGGCGGTGTGGGGGGGGGGCAGGGGGGTGGTGCTTTAAGGACCTGAGACTGTGGTGGGGGCTCAATTAGGAAAGCAGAGCGCCTCGGCGGCTATGACGCAGGGGCGGTCAAACATGCTCTCGAATCTTCCTTAAGGGAGGGGATTAGAAGCGGCCACAGATGAGAAGCAGCCCATTCCTGGGGCCAGGGGAAGGGATTTTCGCTGGCTTTTCTCCCAATAACCTCTCACGCATCCCTAAGCAGAGCCTTTTACCTCCTCGAGCCTCGACTTCCCTCTCGCTACCCCTGGTCTCTGCTAACATTGAGGACCGAGGGACAGAGGCCCCGGGGCAGCCACCCACTCTGCCGGGAGTTTTTTTCAGGACTTTAGCTTGCCCCGGCTTCAGGGCCCCTTCGGCCAAACGAGAATGGACTCAGATGGACATTTTGCAGCCTGAAAACGTAGTGGCAACCAGCTCTCAGTTGCTCGGGGTAATGGAGGACAGAGATTGCATAAATTAATGAAATCAACAGATAACACCAATCTGCACTTTGACCACTTCTCAGCTTTTCCCGACCCCCAGCCTCCCTCAACACCTGACCCCAGACGTCAGCCCTGTCCTACTGGCTCTGACTCAGTCCCTGCTCAGCACACCCATCACCCCCACCCCAGTCATTTGTTTGCTCTTACAGCCTCGTGTGTGAATTTCCGGGAGCCGCAGCTCCGTGACCGGCCGCCCCCCCACCAGTCCTTACCCTCTCTGAGTTTTAGTGACCCAGACAGGTTGCCCAGGTCTCCACCCTCTGAGCTTTGTGTGGCCTGTGCTGATTGTGTGACTCTTTACTCAACAGGCAGATCCCCGACAGCCCCCCTCCCCCAAAGTGCTTTCTCTGGGTGCTGGTGCTGTGCCGAGGAGAACAAAACTGAGTCTCTACCTTCTAGGAGGTTCCAGGTACCAGGGGGTAGTGTATCAACACACCATTACCATACAGAGCCCTGGGTGTGTGGGAATAAGGCGGGAGGGGGAGGGGAGGCAGTTGGGAGGAAGCGGCCGGGGGGGGGGGGGGGCAGGGATGGGGGTGGGGCGGGCAGGGGCACATGCCAACCTATGTCACAGAGCTTCCCGTTCCAGCCGTCGTCACAAACGCACTGCCAGGGTTCCACGCAGAGTCCGTTAACGCAGCCGGGAAAGGTCACACATTGGTCGCACAGGGGACCCTGCCAGCCAGGCTGGCACCTGCGGTGGGGGGGGGGGGTTGGAGGAGAAAGATGGGGACATATGAAGGGGGGCAGGGGTGGAGGGGGCGCCCAGGCTGCTCTCTGTGGAGCCAAGATCCCTTGGGGGTCTTTGCACAGTGCCAGGCCAGCGGGTCGCAGGAAGCAAACACCAGACACCTGAACGGAGAACTTAAACAGAGGACCAGACGGAGGGGTCCCCAAGAGCCTGGCAGAGCGCTGCATTTTGCCGCAGTGGCCTGCAGTGGGCTCACCCTGCAAGGGGTTCTCCCCACACCCCACTTCTGAGACAGCAGACAGGAGCTGTGGCTGTCCCCCCCTCCCCATCCTCCCGCCCTCTTCTCCCCCTCGCTACCCTCCCACCAGTTTCCTGCGGGGGCGAGGAGGCTGTTTGCTGCAGCCCAGCGGCCAAGCCTCCCCCCCTTTTCTGCCTGACACCATGATTCCCCAGGATTCTGTCCTGACCTCCTACAGGCTGCCTCTGGGGAGCCACCCCATTACCTGCAAACATTGTCATCCTCGCAGAACCCATTTTGGGGGTGGCAGGCCGGGAAGCACTCAGCTCCTGAGGCACAAGAAAGGTTACACCATTCACCCCACAAGGCCCCAGAGGCCAGGGCAAAGCCCCATCTTCGCCCAAAGAGTCCAAGGCCTCCCTGGAGGGAGCCAGAGACCCTCTGTGGTCCCACCAGCCTCGCACACAGTAGGCGCTTCACGTCAGGCCACTCAGAAAAAAAAAAAATCTGCTACGTTCCTGGTGACAGGGTGACCACAGGACACTGCCTGGTTCTCAGGAGCAGGTCAGACACCTAAATTCCTCCCCCGCCTCAAAATCATGAAACCTCAAACGCTAAACGCAGGGCTGGGGAGACAGTGAGTGGAGACATTCGACCCCTGGGCACTCAGCCAAACCCTCACTTTTGCAAAGTGAGCTAAAATGGGGAGCAGATTCTGAGGCATCCGGCTTTGGAAAAGGCCAGACAGGTTCACCTGGCAGCCCGGCAGGTAAGGCATCCTGATCGTGTGAAAGGTTTAATCCCCGTTAAACCAGGCACGCAAGTCAAATCCCCCCAATCTCCCTCCCCCAGACTCGTCATATTTAAAAGACGCAAGAATTTTGCAAAGCAGATTTCTGCAATTCTGACACTGTTTAGACATCCGGACACTTTCGTAGGCGCCTACTGTGTGCATTTCCTTCGTCTGGCTCCCCAGCTTTCCAGACAGCCCCCCCACCACGAGCACTGGTGCAGTGGGGGCGGGGGGCACTGCGGGAAGGGGCAACTCTCTCCCTGTCAGAGACAGATGGCCGCCGCAGACTGAAGTGTCGCAGCCCCTCACCTAGAGAAACGCCACGCGGGAGGGGCTCGCGCCGGACGCCTCGGTGGGAATTTGGGGCTGCGACGGCCAAGCCACCCCCCCCCCCGCTGTCCCCACAGACCTGGTCCCGAACGCGCACGCGACACCCCAAAGTTGCACCCCAGAGCATTTCCACACAGGGCTCCCGGTCATCACCTCGTTTCTCCATACCTCCTCTGTCTGCGCACCGACACCCCTGCGAGCGCCACTTCTGCGGGGCGGGAAGGGGCTGCGGCGGCGGCGGCGGCGGGGGAGGGGGGGGCGGGGGTCCCACACCTCCCCCTGCCCCCGGGACCCCGGGGCGAGGCTTGGCATGCGAGGCTGGCGGGGAGGGCGAGGCGGCACCGCGCGGGGCTTAGGGTTAGGCGGGACGGGCCGGAGTCGGGGCGCACGGGACGGGGCGCGCGGGGCACCGGGCGGCCGGGGGGCAGGGGTGGCGTCGCAGGCTTCCCCGGAGGGGGCGCGAACCGGGCCGCCACGGCGTAGGGGGGTGGGGGTGGGGGGGCTCACCATGGACACTGTGGCCGAAGGCCAGCAGGAGCAAGAGGACGGGCAGGAGGGCTGCGGTCGCGGTCATCGCGGGGCGGCCGGGGTCGCGGTCCCGGGAGCGGCGCGGGCGCGGGTCCGGCTCCGGGCGCCGCGCTGGGCTTCTGGTTGCGGACGCGGAAGGGGGCGCGGGCGCGCGGCGAGGGGAAAGCCAGGGCTGCACCGGGCTGCGCGCTGCGCTCTCCGCTGCCGCCGCCGAGCTGCCGCCGCCGCCGCGCGCGCCGCCCTTTTCGTACCGCCGCCCCCCCGCGGCCCCCGCCCCCCGCCCCCGCCTCCGCGCGCACGGGGCCGGCGCCGGCCAGTCCCGGTGACCCCCGCCCCTCGCGGGGCCGCCCCCCACCGCTGCGGCGTCCCGGAAAGCCGCTCGCGCACGCGGAGCGCTCTTGGCTAGACGGGCACAGGTACCCCGCGCGCGAGGGGCACACGTCCTGTACACGGGACGGCCCGCGGGCGCGCACAGGCGGGCCCGCTTAGGACAAGCGGCGGGGACGGAGCCGGGGCTGGGCCGCAGCCCCCAGGAAGACGCCAGCACGCGCTCGGAATACAGAAACACGCAGAGAAACACCAAAACACTTATCGCCAAGGTCCCGAGCACGCAGGCCATGGCTCACACTGGCCGGGAAGACACAAATGCGCGCTCCGGGGACGCAGGACACGCTCCTGACACACGCGCCCTCGGGAGAACACTGATGGAAAGCCTCGTAGCCCCCTGCCCCTCGCTCTAAAGACGCAGGAAGACGCAGGCCCACACGCTGCACCACCGGCACGCCCTGCGATGCAAACCCAGGTTGTAGAAATAGTCCTGGGCGCCACATGCGCAGTCACAGGCACGCGGAGAGGCCAGCGGACACACAGTTATGAAACCCCGGGCATCCTTCAACATGTGCCCCAGCCTGGCCACACAGAGGCACGTGCCCAGCCACGTGAACACCTGAACATGCGAATTCACTTGCAAACATACGGACACCCGCTCACCCCCCCCCCCAGCCCCCCCGGCCGACAGTCAGGGCCTTGGGCACCTCCCACACGTGTGGACAGCCACACACCTGAGAGTGACAGGCACGCACGCCCAGTCCCCCAAAACCCACGGATCACAGGCTCGTGATGGCACGCTCACCAAAACACACACATGCGGGCCAGCCCAACACACACAGGCCGGCCGGGTCCCATCCGTCTTTGCCCACAGTGACACAGGTGGACAAGCTCACAAGAACGCTCACACGCAGGCACACGCGCACACACACACACACACACACACACACACACACAGCTGCACAGCGAGCACTCGGCACATATTCTAGACCCACTGGGAGGCCTCCAGAGGAGTCACGGGGTTGTGGGGTGGGGAGGCTGACCTTGCCAGAGATCCTCCCCTCCCAAGAGCTGGGCGGGGGAAGCCCCCAGCCTGGGCTTAGAGACTCTCCTGGGTGGATGTTCCAGGCCCCTATTCTGATCAGGCCGCTGGAGGTGGAAATACAGAAGGGGGTTGGGGGGGGGGGGGCGGGAGGGACAGGTGATAAAAGGAGATGAAAGGTGTTTAACTTCTTGGGGAAGGGTACCAGGAGGTCATGGCCTTTAGAGGGTTCATTTATTTATGCTTCATTTACATAGATTAATCTGCACAGAGACCCCAGGTGCGGGCGGTGGGTGCCCACCCATTTCACAGCCTCCCCTTTCCCGCAGTGGGGAGGGAGGGTGATCTCTGCCACTTTGGTCCTAGGGTGGGGGGCCTTGGCCTTCAGACCATCTCCTGGGGTGGTGGCAGGTTTGAGGACATACTCTCTGTCCTCAAGATGGGTGTGGGAAGACAGGCCACGGGGAGTCCTCAGGCACAGGGGGGCGCTAAGGCCCGGAGTCTGTGCTCCCAGAGGAAGCAGCTGCCGGAGGGCACCTGACCAGGGTGGAGACTCCACAGAGGCTGAAGCGAAGCCCCCGCCCCTTCACCCTTGTGGAAGGTGCCTCCTCCTTCTCTTCGCCTCTTCTCTGCGGAAGACCCACAAGTAGGGGTGGGGGGTGCCGTTGGGAACCACTTGAGCGACAGGCTGGGCGGGGCGGGGAGGGCTGCCCCCGACCAGGCACCCACCCCATGCCCCTTCCTTCCCATTACCCCGTCTCTCCCAGGGATTCTTCTCAAATGAAGAAACGAGTTCTGAGAGGGAAGGTCCTTTGCCCAAGGCCCCGGGGGTTCCAACGAGAGTGGCGGACAGGCCAGGCCTGGAGGTTCAACTGTCCACTGCATGGAGATGGCCCCAGCTTCCCTGACCACCCCCCCCCCCTCCTTTCTTCCCTCCAAGGACCCTGACCTCAGCCTCCAAAATTATCCTACACAGCGGGCAGATTGGGAAGGGCTGGGTTCTCAGCCAGACACTGAGGAGGGGCGGGGGATCTCTGGGTTGAGCGGCCCCGGGGTGAGGGCCTCCGCCCAGACCAAGTCACGAGGTGCCGAGGTGCCATGTGGACCGTGTGGGGGACCCACGGGGCCATCACGTACACCGTCATCTAGACCCCTCCCTTTCCAACCTCGGTCCCTTCCCACCGCTGCCCTCCCCAGTTCTGGAAAGGGAGGGAGGCTTGAGGAGGGCAGTCTCACCCAAGGGCATTCATGCCCAAATGTCAGGGGCTTACGCTGAAAGGGCACTTCCCTGGCTGGCTGGCACCTGCTCGCTAATCCCCGTCCCATCCCCTGACTGCTGAGGGCCCTGGGCCAGTCACTATGCCCCTCAGAGCCCCGTTTCCTTGTCTATAAGCAGGGAGACCACACCTGTCCCCAAAGGGAACTTGGGTTTTCCTAAGTAGAAAACCACTGTACTTACAAGGCCTGGCCCTTTCCTGCCTTCCTCCACCAGCTGCCTCTGGGCCTCCACCCCAGTGGGCTAGTTCTTTCTGGAACTGGTTCATGATCTGGCCCTCTTTAGAGCCCCCTGCAGGGCCGCTGCTGGGAGGAGTCTTTCCTTCCGTTTCAAGACCTGTAAGCCTGGAGCTTTCTGTGGGTCTCACTAAAGTGTTTGTAAATTCTGGAGACTGGAGATTTCTTTTGAGCAAGCCGACAGTGGGAAAGGGTAGCTTAGGAGCAGTGGGGAGAGGGGAGGTTGGTGACAGTCACCAGCTTCAAGGCTGTGCACAGAGAGCATGAAAATGCCAACCGGGTTCCTCGGGGAGAAGTCAGCACCGCCTGCTGTTTGCAAGCGGACCCAGAGGGCAGGAGGACTCAGGACGACTCCCTCCTTTATCTGTGCACCCTTCCCCTCCCTGTCATTCCCTCCCCCGCCAAGAACAGAGGGGATGGCAAAGGAGGCGAGCAGCCCCCGCCCTCAGGAAATGCTTGGCCGCCTGGTCTGCGGAGGGTGGCTTGGCCCACGGGGTACACGGGTATCAGGGACCAAACCTGCCCACGGTGGGGCCAGATCGCAACTCTTGAACTTCAAGCCGGGCTCCTTCCCTCTGCCAAGCTGGCTCTGCCTGCAGCCCCGTGAACCTTCTGCTCCTTCTGCCCAGAGGCCAGCTCCCCGGGGCCTTACTCCACCCGGCAGCAAGCGAGCTGGTGAGGGGCGCAAGTTTTCTGAGGCCACCGAAGAAATGTTGTCTCCAGACGGTCCCCCGCCCATTCTCCCCTCCTCCCCTCTCCAAACACTGACATTGCCCTCGGCCAGCACCAGACCACTTGATTAAAGGCAGAATTGCTGATCAAGAAAGCCCAGCAGGGTCCAGCTGGAGGGGCCTCGGAGACCAGCTAGTTCTGGGCGTGCACAGTGGGGGCAAGGCAGCTGGGGGGGGTTGGACTCTGCCTCCACCCTGTCTTGACATCTGCTGTGCACCCCCCTACAGCTGAGAATCTCCAAAGCCTGAGGCTTTGTTTCTGCCCAGACTGGTTTGTGGGTCTCTGCATTCCCACCAGTCCGGGCCTAATGGGACATGATGCAGTCGGAGAAACTGAGGCCGAGCAAAGACCCCCAGGTGCCTCTGTTCCCTCTTCTCTCTCCCTCTCCCAAATACCATGCGTTCTCCACCCTGCCTCCCGAAGAGGACACAGCTTCCCCCTCGCCCTGTCTGAGACACGTAGCCCTGCCCAAAGAGCCTGCCCATTTGACAAGGCAGGGCCAGCGTCCAGAACTTTAGCTCTTCTCATTAGAGTCCTGGAACTGGAATTTGGACACAGGGGGGGCAGGGATCTCCCCACCACCACCCGGCCACAGCCCCTGAATTAGGGAGGGCTACAGGCAAGAAGGCGGGGCCTGCCTTTTCCTCCTCTCCCCGACTGTCCCCTCGGGTCTGGATTCTTACGGGGGCCTCCTTGAAGCTGGGCTGGCTGGGCCCTGCAAGGCCCGGGTTCAGAGATGAGCGCACTGAGGCTGCCCGGTTCTGAGACAGGTGTGCAGCCAGCGTGTAGCAGGGAATCCACGCCCGCTCTCTGCTCAGCGGCAGGGCAGGGAGGACCCTGGGAACACCTGAGGGCACCTCCCCTGGAGGGGGTGGGGGGGGGGGGGTTCGCGAGGGCTCGGTGCAAACGCCGAAGAGCTGATCCGCATTCTTTCCCCAAGCAAGCGAGTTCAGCTTTGAAGAGACACAGTCTCTTTTCTCCCGCGGAGGGGAGGGGGCCCCGGGGGCGGAGGGCGGAGGGAAGTGAGAGGCGCACCCGGGTACATTTAGGCTCGAGAACACGAGCACGACGGCTCGAGTTCAATCAGAGAGAAGGCTCTTCAGTCTGAAGTGGCTGCGCGCTCGGCCGAGCGGAGAACGGGGACCGTGGCCGTGGAGGTGGAGGCGCACCTGCTGCTCAGGCCTCGTGGCGGGGCCGGGGGAGGCGCGTGACGGGCTCCGCGGCGTCGGGGCGCGCCAGGGAGCCGGGGGCGCACGTGTCCCCCCCGGGGGAGGCGGTGGCCTGGCCACGTGACTTCCGAGGGGTCGCGCCCCCCCCCCCCCAGACCGCAGCCCGTTTCTCGCCACCCATCGGATGGGAGCATTCAAAAATAGACCTTTCTCGCCTCCCTCCTCGTTGGAATCGACATGGATGTCACGTTCGCAGGTCTAATTGTCCCCTCCTCAATCAAATTATCCTCTTAAAGGGCGCCACTGAGTCATGCTGTGTGGGTGGAGAGCTCTGGGGGTCTCCAGAAGGGTTAATAACAGCTCCCCGCCCCGCCCCCACACCTCGTAGGTAAACTCGCCCCACCTAGGTGGGAGGGGATCACAACTAGAGGAGAAAGGAGTCTTTTCATCACTTAGCCTGTCAGAAATTCCCAGAAGTTAATTTTCCATACAACGGAGGCTCACTTCTTTCAAATGCTGTCTTTCATCCACTCAGAATGGGCTGAGCTCCTACTGTGTGCCCGGGGCTCTGCTTGGGGGTGGGGCAGGACCGGATGTTCAGCGATGGAGTGGCGTGGTCCCTCACCTCCGAGGAGGAGGGCCGGGGGGCTTGAGGACCCTTCAGGTTTAGAGGCCTCTGAGGTGGAGGCCTGTCAAGGGAGGCCTGCGGGAAGGGAGATTGAGCGCCTCCTGGAGGGTGGGGGTCCCGGGACTGGGTGTTCCGGGGTGTGTAGGAGTTCGTTCGCCAGGGTCGTCACGGCGGGACCCCTGTATGCACACACGGGAGAGGCCAGCGTGCTGCTGTTCGTTGAGACTGGGGCCGAGTCAGGCTGGAGAAAGGGTTACAAAACCTTCAGCGTTTTGGAGAGAAAGCCCTCTTAACTACTCTTTTTGTTTGTTTGTTTTTAATTTTTTTTTAACGTTTATTTATTTTTGAGACAGAGAGAGACAGAGCATGAATGGGGGAGGAGCACAGAGAGAGGGAGACACAGAATCGGAAACAGGCTCCAGGCTCCAAGCCGTCAGCCCAGAGCCCGACACGGGGCTCGAACTCACGGACCGCGAGATCGTGACCCGGGCTGAAGTCGGACGCTTAACCGACTGCGCCACCCAGGCGCCCCCCTCTTAACTATTCTTAAATATTCGACGGCCTCCCTTACCCTGGCAAACAACCTGAGGGACAGGAGTCTGTCTCCCTTTTCTCGGACCGGGGTCGACCCACGAACACATCTTGCCCAGACTTGCGGCGAGGCGTGGGAACTGGGCCAGCCCTCCCCCGCCCGACCCCTGCAGCACCTGCCTACCCCCTTCCACCGGAGGGCCCGGCCAGCCGAACCCTTCAGAGGCACCAACAAAGTGCCCCGTGATGGGGAGGAAACAGGTGAAATCCTTCTCTCAAGCCCCGAGCCTCTGGAAGGAGGACCCCATCCTAGCTCCAGCTTAGGGGTTTCTAGGGTGACCATGGCGGGACTGTGACAGGACCATGACCTTCCCCATCCCCATGTCTGGGGCTTATGAAAAGAGCTGTGTCTCCTGGCTGGGCCTGATGTACCTGTCAAGTTTAGGGATGTGAAAACACACAGCTCTCGAGGAATTTAAGATGTTCCCGTGCTATATTTATTCTCTTATTTGTAAGAAGGCATTAGTGTCTTCATTCAATTATATTCAGAAATGTTTTCACCGTGCTACTACGTCCTGAGCGTTAGGGATGGCTTGCGAAGGAAGGCCCTGCCCGGTGCCCAAGCAGGGCCCCGGGACAGGCAGGTGGGAGGTCAGAGGGCCCTGCGTTGGCTCCTCTCTGCCCTCCTCCCCCCAGGCCTCCCCTGCCACCGGCCACAGCCTCCGGTCCACCTGCCGTGCGTCCTGGCCCGGGATTGGAGACCAGCGAGCCTCTGGCCTCTCGTCCCAGACGCTCCCAGCAGCACCACCCGCCTTGGACACATCCTCCCGCCTGGCGTTAACGGACTTTGCACGCGTGTCTGACCTCGGCGGGGCCAGAAGCGCCTTTCTCAGCCCTATGCCCGGCAGCCGGGGGCCTACAGGGCTGCCCACGAGGTGTTTGTGGATTAAGTGAATTAATGAATAAATGAACGAGGCACCAAGTGTTCTCCCAGGGTTACCGCGGGCCCCTCGGAACGACCCTGTGTCCTAGCTGGGGTTGTGGCGACGTCCCCACCTTGTTCTCTCCTCACCAGGGCCTCGGGGTTCTGTGACTGGGTGTGGTGAATGTGGGGAGCAGGCACACGCAGGGAGACCGCAGCCAGCACCCCCGCTGTTACCCGCCCCCCTGCCCCCCCCCCCCCCCAGCGCCTGGCTTCTCTGTGTATACACTCCAAGAGCCTGTTCCTATGGTGACGCTCCTCGCCTCCAGAGGCCCTACCTAGCTGTTTACAGCCAAGCTTCAGCTAGGGATGGGGGGCAGGGGACACCCAGCCCCGGCTGACCCCGGCTCCCCCCTCCCAACGCACATGGGGTTTCTTGGTGCCCAAACTCAAGTCTGGTCTTCCGCGATGAGCCTTAATTGGATCCCGGCACAAAAATGTTTGTTCTTCCTCTCCCTCCATCTGTAGGGCTCCCCCCCCCCCCCGTTGGCCACAGAACTTGATGCTGGGGTCCAGAGAGGCTGAGCGATGTCCCCGAGGTCACACAGCAAGGTGCTGGCAAAGCGGGACCGGATTGTTGAGGCCTGGCGCCCTGCCAGAATGACCCGGAGAGCTGACGGTGAGCGGTGCTTTGAGGAGCCCCAGATTCCCTCCTTTCAACGGTGCATTTGAGGTCTGACCAGAAAGCCCACAGACTCCAAACAGACAAGAAATTCGTGTCACTAGAGTAAGATTCTGGCTGGGACTGAGGGAGTGGCCCTCTGTTTCCTGCGTCAGCAACGGTGGAACTTGGGGCTCGAGACGGTTTCCTGGGGCTGGACACCTTCCCTCTCTCTCCCTCTTCCTCCTGGCCCTGGCCTCTCCCTGCTCGCCCCGTAGTCTCATCTCCTTGTGTCATCCTCAGGCCTCCTCGCGGGCTGCCACAGCCCTGCAATTGCCCAAGCCAAGGCCTAGCCTCTCTTCCCTCAGCCCTGCCCCTGACCATGCGCACACAGGCGCCAAGTCCTGGGGGGTCGTACCCGAACAATGGCTCTCCCGCACCTCCACCCTGACCACCACCGCCCTGGTCCAAGCCACCAGACTCTGTCACCAAAGGCCACCTCTGGGCCTTCCAAGCCCCTGGAGGGCAGGAGTCAGTCAGAGCCTTTCTAGATTCGTTTTCTAGAGTCTTGTTTTAACTTTTCATAGAAGGAAGGTAGAGGGAAGGAGAAGGGGAGGGAGGGATGAAAAAAGGAAGGAAGGAAGGAGGGAAGGAGGGAGGGAGGAAGGAAGGAGGGAAGGAGGGAAGGACAGAAGGAAGGAAGGACAGAAGGAGGGAGGAAGGAAGGAAGGAAGGAAGGAGGGAAGGAGGGAAGGACAGAAGGAAGGAAGGACAGAAGGAGGGAGGAAGGAAGGAAGGAAGGAAGGAAGGAGGGAAGGAGGGAAGGACAGAAGGAGGGAGGAAGGAAGGAAGGAGGGAGGGAGGGAGAAGGGAAGGAGGGAAGGAAGGAGGGAAGGAGAGAGGGAGGAAGGAAGGAGGGAAGGAGGGAGGGAGGAGGGAAGGAGGGAAGGAAGGAAGGAAGGAAGGACAGAAGGAGGGAGGAAGGAAGGGAGGAAGGAAGGAAGGAAGGAAGGAGGGAGAAGGGAAGGAGGGAAGGAAGGAGGGAAGGAGAGAGGGAGGAGGGAAGGAGGGAAGGAAGGAAGGAAGGAAGGACAGAAGGAGGGAGGAAGGAAGGGAGGAAGGAAGGAGGGAGGGTGGAAGGAAGGAAGGGAGGAAGGAAGGAGGGAGGGTGGAAGGAAGGAAGGAGGGAGGGAAGGAGGGAGGGGGGCCGGAAGTCTTGCCTTTTCAAACCCCCTTTCGGCTCTCCCAGGGCTGCACGTGCAGAATGAGGCACAGGGTAGGTTCTCATTAAATATTCGTGGAACCGAATTGCACCGTCTTATCCAGGAATCGATGAGGAAGCATTTGGCAGGCACGGGGGCACTTTGGGAATCGGAAACGGCCTTTTAACGCCTGGGCAGCCCCTCTTCCCGGCAAAAATTTCCTCCGGCCTGCAGATGAGTTTCTTTTCGGCACCTTTCCCCTGCCTCTCTCCGATGGGCCAATTATTTCTGATTGTATTTTCCTTCACTCTGCCTTTCCTCCACGAGCAGCGGGCAGCAGCCTTCGCTGTCTGCGGCCAGCAACGGGGCCCTGATTGATCCACGCGCGCCGTGCAGGGCCCCCCACCCCCTCACGTTCTCAGCCGGGTTGTTCCCCCCCCCCCCCCCCACTAACTAGAGAAGGTGGGGAACCATCTCGTGTGGGCTTTCTCGGGACTTCCTCCGCACAAGGCAGGGCAGCAGGGGAGGGGGAGGTGCACGGGGGTGAACAGGTGAGGGGAGGCTGGGGAACAGGTTCAGGCTCCCTGGGCCACTGTCCGTCCGTTCCCTTTGGGGCTGTAACCCCCACGTGGAAGTGAGACTCTGCCCAGCACCGGCCCTTACTGGGAGCTCTGGGTCTGGAGCTGCTGCACCTCTGAAAGCCCCATGCCGGTGACGCCGCAGGACTCAGACGCGGTGCGAACTGCAAAGGGCCACGCGGGGTCGGTCGCCACCGGAGGCCCTTAAACGCGGCCCTCGAGGCCCCCCGGCCCCGCCGCCTGGCCGCCTCCTGACCCAGCACCCGCCGTGGTCCGTACCTGGGGATCCGTGCCCAGCCTCTGCCCTGCTTGACAGCTTGCGTAAGCAAGGAGACCGCGAACCAGCCACAGGGACGGGGAGGCCCCAGAGGATCCAGGCAGGGTCCCAGCAGGAAACAGATGGCACACACAAGGCGGGTGATTTGGGGAGGGTTTAATAAAGGGCTATTTACAGAGATGCGGGCGGGGTGTGAGGAAGCTGGAGGGGTAGCAGCATACGGTCACTCTGGGGGCTACGGGGCGAGGGCGCAGCGTCACCTGAACCAGGAAGCCGGGATTCCTGGTGCCGACGGGGGGGGGGGGGGGGGGGGGGAGAGGCCCCAGTCCACTGCGACCACTCCTGTCCTCTCCTGTGCTGGGAACAGAGGGCACAGGGCGGGGCCGGAAGGACAGAAAAAGAGCCCACACAACTCAGAGCATCGTTGAACCCAGCCGCCTCCATCTTGGCCAGGGAAACTGAGGCTGAAAAGCTGCTTCAAGGCAGAGCTCTCTGAGCCTGGGTGTCCTGGCCGGGGCTCTCGTGCCCCTAGCCCTCACCGACCCGGGAGCAGTGCCCAGACGAAGGGCTCTCCTGAGCCACGATTGCAGGGAGCGCCCCTGGCCGCCACACGAGCTGAGCCACACGCTCTTGTCTGCGGGAGCTCCGTGTTGGCAGAGTCCCTGCTGTGGGCGGGGTAACAGGCGTCAGGATCCGGGTGGGACCCTGGGTGTTCTTCTCCCAGGCCTCAGTTTCCCCACTTGACTCTCCTCGGCGGTGACTTTCCGCCTGCGCACACAGCCCACTGCTTGTGTCAGGGTTTGTGGTCCCAATGGCCTGGATGGGTGGGGGGGCCGTGGCAGGGGCCAGGGCGGGGCTGAAACTGCCGAGGGCGATGGGGTGGCGGAGAGCGGCGGTCGAGCCACGGACAGGAAGAATCCAGAGAATCAGGGGAAAGAAAACCTCACGGCGTTTAAGGAACGAGAGAGGAGAGGTGTTCACAAAGGCCATGGAAGCTGCCAGGAGACAGGTGGGGCCCAGAGACCCCGAGCTTCCTCTCACCTGGTTACCCGTCACCCCTCCCAGCTCCAAATGTCCAGCACCCGTCAGCACAGGGCCCCTTCCCCGACTCCCAGAAACACCCTCACGTCTCCCATCTTTACAAAAACCGAGAGGCATCTCGGACACCAAGAGAGGAAAAGAACGGAGGAAGGAAAGTGGCCCTTGGTCCCCAGTGCCGCAGGGACATCAGGGAAGACGGAGGTTGAGAAGTCAGCCCCGGGAGCGGGTCAAGGGGACACCACCGGGACAGACGAGGAGGGCTGCAGAGGCTGCGGGCGCACAGGGCGTGAGCCTCGAAGGCGATACGCTGTGGTTGCGAACGGAAAGGGGGAGAGAGGAAGGGTCTGCATTTTGCAAAAAGCTGTGTGTGTGTGTGTGTGTGTGTGTGTGTGTGTGCGCGCGTGTGCACACGTGTGTGTCTGCAGTTAAGAAGATAGAGACTGGAGGGTGTTTACAGGCAGAGACCGAGCGAGGACATAATTGATTAATTGAATAAGAAGAACACGGCCTCTCTCCTCTGTGACTTCCTGGTGTGGGAGGGCCGTGAGGGTCCGAATGACACCTCCACTAAAGTGCTGTAATTGAATTACTGCATCCAGTGGCCGTCTGGGGCGCTGTGTGATCCCCCCTTCCCGTGCCCACACACCTGACCAAAGAGAAAGCCCCCTCGCGGCCCAGGGCCCCGGGAAGCACTGTCCCCGTAGGCGGAGCACGTGTGTTAACTGTGCTTTTAACTTTCAAAGGGCTTTTCTATTGATTTTATTTACTCCTCCGGACCCAGCACTTGTCACGCTCTGCTTTAGACACCCGTGAGCCGCCGCATGCAGTGGGAGGTGGGGGGGAAGGTCTGGAGGCCACAGCACACGTCTGACCCTCCCCTGTGCCGTAGCCATGCAGTAAGGGCCCAGAGAATGTTTGCTGAGTGAATACACGATGGATGGATGTGTGGCTTCTCTCTCTGTCGCTCGCTCATCGGATGGGTAAACTGAGGCCTGGCAACCAGGACCTTGGGTGGCATGCAGCCAATATTTGGAGGCATTAACGCTTGTCTCATGACTATGATGACAGTTTGGTTTCAGCCAGGAGGCAGCCATCTAGTGTCCCCAGAATGAGTCACGGCCCCCTTCCTTCTCTTCACTCCCTCTGGGACAGGGGGTGGAGCTGGGTTCGGGCTCTGTGTCTCCCCGTCCGTGGACCTGTTGACTCTGGAACTCTCCGGGAGGCCCGGACAAGACAGAGCCCATGGCTGGGGGGGGGGGACACTCAGAGTTTCATGGGGTGCCTCCCCCATATTGTCACTGCCCCCATGCGTGTCCCATGAAGGCGGCTGCTTCATCCTGACCTCCAGCATCTGTCCGTGAGCAGGACAAACCTGAACTCCCGTGCTCTCTAACCTCCGGGCCCTGGCTGATGCTGGGTGTCATTTAGAATGCCCACCGCTCACGCCCATCCCATGCTGAGGGCCACCTCCTCCAGGAGCACCTCCAGGAATGCCTGTCAGTCTCCTT
The DNA here is from genome assembly GCF_018350155.1 of Leopardus geoffroyi. Classification (NCBI taxonomy): domain Eukaryota; kingdom Metazoa; phylum Chordata; class Mammalia; order Carnivora; family Felidae; genus Leopardus; species Leopardus geoffroyi. The sequence goes on along the minus strand of NC_059337.1, from coordinate 143,013,905 downwards.
GTCCCTGTACTCACCCTGAGGCTGTCTGCCAGGGCTGCTGGCCGGTTCATTGCTACGTCTAAGAGCACGGGAGCTCCCCGCGGACTGGAAACTCCTGGAGGGCTGGGGGGAGGGGCTGCACCTCGCCCCCTGCCCCCACCTTTTTGGCGCCCAGGGTCGTGAGGTCTGGTCCCGCACTTGCACTGGATACAGGTGGAGTAGGGCTGGTGTGGCCGCCCTCTGTCCCTCCAGCTGGACGGTGGGCAGGATGTGGGCAGGGATTCCCTCCAGGGGAGCTGTTCCTGCCTCCCCGCTGTTGGGGCGCCTGTCTCTGCGGCTGCCTTGGGCCCTGCACATCCCTGTCGCTGGTATTTTTAACTTGGCCCAGCTTTTAGTAAGTCCTCCGTGTGTGGGGAGCAGTAAACAATGATCTGAGAACTTGAGTAATGAAAACATGACTCTGAGGCTGTGGAGAGAAGCCTCTGTCGCTGGCTTCATCCCGAGGAAGGCCCTTCCCTCCCGGGCCACCTCTGCAGACGCAGGACGGCACTGCATCTGGGTCCCGGCACCTGTCCGAAAGTCAACGGTGCCTGGGGGGCTGCGGCGGGGAGGGGGGGGCCGTCCCACAAACACCTCCCTGTAGCCTGGCCCCATCTCAGAACCTGCCGCCTCCTCCAGGCAGTCCCCCAAGGATGTGCGTCCCTCTGCGAGGGCCAGGCAGGGAGGTGGGTCTATGGCCATCTTGCACAGTGGCTGCTGTTCGTGGGTCTCTTTTCTGGGCACTCTGCTGCCGGCCAGGTGCTCAGCTCCCGGCCTCCGCGTGTCCCTGGTTCCCGTCTTCTCTCTCCTGGTCCCATGAGACCCCTCGCTCCTCTCTCCTACTCCTTGGCTGGAGGGTGAACTGTAGCCAGTTATCACAAGCCCTGGGGGCCGCCAGCAAGTTCTCTCGCCACCCTGCAGTCCACTCTTTCCTCCCGGAATGTGGCCTGTCTCAGTGGCCCCCCTGCAGACCAAGGTGGACCTGTCCCTCAGGGAGGAGTCCTTCCTTCCTCCCCTCTCATGGTTTCAAGCCTCAGCCCAAACGCCCAGGCTCCATGCCATCTGCCCTGGACCTCCTGGTCACAGAGCCCTGGGCCCCTTCTCACTCCTCGTCCTGCCGGAGGGATGGACGCTCAGAGACAGGCGGCTCCCCGGTTGCTGGGGGTGCTCCCTGAACACAAGAGTCCTCCTCCCCTCTGTGGGAGTTTGTGGGGAAGGAGCTCCCTGTAAGCTGTAGACTGTCCAGAGGCAGAAAAGTAGGTGCTCAATAAATATCAGGGAGATGCCTCCCCCGCCCCCCACACACAGAGGAGGTGTAGCAGTTCGTTCTCAGGTAGCACTGGTTTTGCAGGAATACAGAGGAGGTGATCACCGTCTATAGGTGACCTCAGGGAGCCGCTAAACCCTGAAAATACCTGTCCCCCCACTGGACTGCTGTCCACAGCAATCTTCACTTCCGTTAGCAGAAAGGAACCTGGCCCCCTGTCCCACCCTCCCCTTCCCAGCTGGAGCCTTTTGAATGGGTGTCTCGAACCCCACTGGACCTCAGTGTCCACATCCATAAGATGGGGCTAAGGACCCCCGCTCTGCGCGCCCCCTCTCGGGCTCTGGCGAAGCTGTGGGGCTGAGTTTGGAGGGAGAGTCTGGGAGCCAGGACTCGGTTATCACCACTCCCACTAATTGTTGTTATTACAATAATTAGGAATGTGCCCCCTGGCCTTTGGGGTAATCAAGCCTCTCCCAAGGGTGAAGGGGCCTCCCTGTGGGTACCCCAGCTCCTCAGAGCCGGGCCACCTGCTTGTGGGGGGGGGCAGGCGATGACTGGCCAGTGGGCCGGCCTGTGGGTACCCCGGAGCCCCCGATTGTCACGGGGCTTCCCCAGTTCTGCCTGCCACTTAGTTCTGCCTGTGAGAGGAACGCTGTCTTGAACAAAGCGCCTGGCCCCATTCCCAGGTCGCATATCTGCCTGCCTCCTGCCCAGCCCCCCTTGCTTGTCAAGACAGAAGCTGGCAGGGAGGGGTTTGCAAACATGAATCGTGGCATTTATTCATATGTTCCCTGGCCCTGACTTTGTAAAAACATCTGTGGTGACTCTTCCTCGAGAGAAAGGAAAGTGCTGGTCTCTTTCTGCGAGCGTTGCCGGGAAAACAGCGGAACCCAGCGCTGGAAAGCATACCGTGTCATCAAGACGGGCTCATTTCTCGGGGTGTGTCGTTACCGACTAATTAGCAAGTCTGAGGACCATGACTGCAGAACAAGGGAGGAGAGGGCCCAGCAAGGCAGCCAGATGCTGCTGTGTTCCTTCACGTTGTCCCCGTGGCCCAGGGCTGGGGACGGGCCATCAGGAGCCCTCGGCTAGGGGTGGGGGTGGGGGGCCCGTGCAGATACGCGCGTCCTGAGCCAGAGCAGTGCTGGCCCGTTACCGTACCGGCCCCCGGGCTGGATTCCCCGCTCTGTGCCTGGAGGTGGTTATAACAGAATCCCAAGACCATCAGCCGGGACCCTGGGGCCCTCTCCCCTCTGCATCCTGGTGCTGGCAGTGAGGACCCCCTCCCCTCCCACATTCCACCCTCCCCTCCCCTCCCCCCAGCACCAGCCAGCCTTCCGTCCGGAGGCCACCGCTGCTCTCGGCTTCCCACATACCCACGCGGTGCCTGAGGGCCTCAGTTAGAGCTGTTCCCTCCACCTGAGGACCCCTCCTCAAGCCTGTCACTTGTCAAAGCACGAGCTCATCCTGCAAGGCTAGGTCTGAGCAAGATGAAACAGAAAGGCCAGGCTGTCCCTTTACCCACGGGCCGCCAAGGCCGGGTGGCCCAGCAGGCTCACCAGCCATGCAGAATCGGAACCCAGGAGCACAGCTGCTGAGTCTGGACCTTCTCCCCGGGGTCTAGGGTGGCCAAACTGGGACCCCTTGTGCAGATTCCAGCTAGGTGCGCGGATTCAGCGTGGCCCGGGGGAGTGCGCTCCCCGTTGCTGGAGGAAGGCGGGACTCAGTAAAGGGAGGGTATCGCTGTACAGGAGAGCACGGATAGACAGACTGACAGACTGTGGGGAAGCTGCTAAGGCCTCTCTGGGCCTCACAGTCCCGACCTGCAAGGCAGAAATGACCTTGGGACTAACATAGAAGTCCACTCTGCCCCAAGTGCCCGGAGGTAGCTGGCGGCCAGCAGTGCCCAGAGGAGGAAGAACAGGAGGGCACATCTGACCCGAGACCCCCAGCGCGCCACGTCCCCGAGCTGGACGAGAAGCCCTCTCCCACTGGCCAAGCGGCCAGAGTGCCAAGGTGGCCCGGGCCGGGCCCAAGAGCCTTTCTTTGGAAGGCTTCCCATTGGAGGTGACCTTGGGGATGGGCCTTGAAGGGTACAGATGAGTTTGCCAAATGCAGGGGAGGGGGAGGCCTTCCCAGCAGCGAGACAAGCTTGAGCCAGGGAAGGCCAGGGCGCCAACGTGCCTGGCTATTTTGGGAGCCTTGTCAGAGACCCACTGGAGTGAGGGAGCAGCTGTCCCTGAAGGTTGGAGGGGCTGCCCAGCCAGGGTCCCGAATGCCAGGCCGCTGGGCAGAGTCAGGGGTCGCCTCAGACAGGCTCTGAGAAGGGGAAAGGCAAGGTCGGAGCCTTAAAAAGCTGCAGCGACCGCTGTGGGAGCGGGGACAGCCAAGAGGCCGCCGCTGGGCGCCGCCGTGGGGAGGCAAGGAGAGCCCAAGTAGGGCCTGGAGGAGGGGCTGGGGGCCCAGAGCAGCAGTGGAGATGACTTCTGCCCCGGGCCCCCCAAGCTCACGCCCCTGCAGGCGCTCACTCCCACAGCCCTGCCTTCCCTCTAAGAAAGTGTGAGAAACACGGGAAGGTCTGCGTTTGGCTAAGGTTCAAGACTGGCTGGGGGAAGCCAGGCGGAGGTAAGGGCCTGGAAGTTTCCAGAAGCCTTGACTCTCCTCCCTCCACGTCTAGCTGGCCACTGCCCCAGCCCCGCCGGGCCCCCCTGAAGGGCAGGACAACTGCCCTTCCCCGGCCCGGCCCGGCTCTCGGTGAGCCCGCGGCGCCCCCTGCCGGCCAGACGTGGAGGAGGAGGGGGGGCGGGAGGCAGGTGGGCGCTCAGCGGCCACCCCGCGTTCCCCCCCTGCGGTGTATGCACGGTTCATAAAAGAAGGGTACGTGTGGCTAAAAGATAAGAGGGGAGCCGTTATTAATGAAAACAGGTGAAGGGAACATATTCATTATCGTTTCCAGCCTAATGAAGCCTGTTGAAGGCTCTCTCCGGAGTGATAAATCCCCCCTCCATCCGGCTCTCCCAGCCATGGAGCCTCGAGCTTGTCATAACTAATGTCACGGCAATCACACCGCTTCTCCCGAATTTCCTCAATGCAGCCCGCGCGCGGGAGGACAGGGAGCGCGGCTGATAACAAATTTTGGAAACACAGAATTTCACACCTCATTGCGCGAGCATTAAGGTGACAATACGTTGGATTCTTTCCTCCCAATTGCCCACACCCATCTCCTCCGTGGTGGTGGCTGTGGGGCCCAGGCCTCCCGGGGCGGCAAGGGGCACCTCCTGTGGGCCTGGCAGACCTCCAGGGTGCGGCCCGGGGCTTGTCAGGCCTGGGCGGCGGTGCCCCGGCTACGGAGGGCAGGGGGTGGGGGGGGGGGGGGGACGGTGACAAGAGAGCCCTTTGTCTCATGATCACGGGGTCCTGAACCGCGTGCAGCGGGAAAGCACCCCCGGGCCCCCCGAGGCCGCTCTCCCCCTGCCAGGCCCCCACGGCGACCCGAGGCCTTCCAGTTAACGGCTCCTGACGTCCGTTCCCAGCGAGCTCGGCCAGGTGGTTCCATGTTTCACCCCCCCCTGGGAGCGAGCACAGACAGCTGCCGTAGACACGATCCAGACTGCGGGGCCTGGTCAATAAAACTCCCCATCACGCCGCTGCAGAGCCCGGCCAAACGGCTCCCTTGGCGGTATGACGGCCTACGGTCTGGCCACCCTGGCTGGAGGGGCGCGCAGGAGGGGCGCCCGGGCCGGTCCCAGACGCACCCGGATGTGTGGGCGGGTGGAGAGGGGCAGAAAAGAGGTCTCTGGCGACCCTATGCCATGGGACAGGGAGGGAGGGGGAAGGGACGCAAGGAGAAGCCGCTGCCCCCTGGTGCCCCCACTCGGGCCGCCCCTGAAGTGTCCAGGGTTTCCCCACCTTCGTCCAGCCCCCCCGCCCCCCCCCCCCCAGGTGACACACATCACAGATCTTCGACCTTCTCTGCACGGAAGTGAGCGCCTTTCTCATGTATTTCTGTTCCCAACATGCAAGGATTTGGGGGTGCACGGAGGTCATTTTAGGCCCCTCCAGAGCCGCCGTGACTAGAACGAGGATAGAAACATTTCCAGGCCTCCCTAGCCCCGTGGCTCTCAGGTCCTCAGCTGCCGCTGGCAGGGAGGACAGACGTTCCCGGAAGGAGCCGGCTGGGAGGGGCAAGAGGCAGGACAGGGACAGTGGCCAAGCCTAGGGCAAGTGGAGCCACCCAGAGGCCTTGGCCAGTAACTGACGCCCGCTCTCACCTCGGGGACGCTCTGGACCAGGTGACCAGGCGAGGGCAAAGAAGAGGGACCAGCCCGGGCCCTGCCGGCTCCGGCACCCTCCGCCGCGTCCCAGGGCTCGCGGGGCGGGTCCACGGAGCATCGGAGGCAGCGTGGATGGTGGCGGTCACCTCTCTGGCCCTGCCCAATGACCCTCTGGACCGAGGGGTCCCGCAGGGCAGGGAGGATGAGTCCGTGCACTTCCCGACTCCCTGTTGTACGTCAACACGGACGAGACCTTGAGCAGGAGGAAGGACGGCATCGTGCACGGAAGCTCGTGTTTAACGGACTCTGAGGACCGGGCGGGCTGTTTGGAACCAAAAGTCACTGGAGTGGTTTTTCTTTCTCAAAGTGAGACACGCCATCCGAAGAAATGTTGAAAAGGGCGGAAAATGAAGACGAAAGCAAAGCCATCCACAATCTCAGGCAACATGGACGCTGCATTTCCTTCCAGTCTTTTTTTCTGTTCATTTTCCTTGGGTTGCGTTTTGCATGCCAGGGACCTGACTTCATCTGTGATCTGGTTCCTTGTCAGTTCTCAGGCAGAAATATTTCCCTCTGTTTATACAAATTCAACCGAGACAAAGTATCCATGGCTACATAATAGCACACGCAGTGTTGGTACGCGGTGACAGTCAGGGATAATTCCTACCGAGGACACCCAGGGTGGGAGGCTTGCTGCTGATTCGCAGACGCGGGATTGTGGTGGCGTCATCCTGTTTGACGGTGTTCTATTTAAGCTACATTCCTCGCAATAGTGTTTCAGAATAGAATCTCTGTGTCTAAGACGATGGGCAGCTTTTAAGGGAAACAAACTAGGGCTGCCTCGACAGGGGATGGTGGGGGGGGAGGGAGTGGGGTGCCACCTATTTGTTTTAGAAAAATTATAAAATCGGGGCGCCTGGGTGGCGCAGTCGGTTAAGCGTCCGACTTCAGCCAGGTCACGATCTCGCGGTCCGGGAGTTCGAGCCCCGCGTCAGGCTCTGGGCTGATGGCTCAGAGCCTGGAGCCTGTTTCCGATTCTGTGTCTCCCTCTCTCTCTGCCCCTCCCCCATTCATGCTCTGTCTCTCTCTGTCCCAAAAAAAATAAATAAACGTTGAAAAAAAGAGAAAAATTATAAAATAGAGGGGCGCCTGCCTGGGTGGCTCAGTCGGGTGAGCGACCGACTTCAGCTCAGGCCACAATCTCGCGCTTTGTGGGTTCGAACCCTACGTCGGGCTCACGGCTGTCAGCCTGTCAGCTCAGAGCCTGGAGCTTGCTTCGGATTCTGGGTCTCTCTATCTCTCCCCCCCTCCCACCCCACTCATGCTCTGTATCTCTCAAAAATGAATAAGCGTTTAAAATTTTTTTAAAAATTTAGAAAAGAGAGACAAGAATAACGAGGAAACCACAAGTCACCAAAACCTCGTGAATATTACTATATTCAGGACCCGAGTGTGAACGTGAGTGTGTGTATGCACAAGAGGAGACGTTTCAAGCTTCGTTACCAACGTCTCGTGGTGCCGCATCCCACGGCTTCACTGCTGCTGGAAGGCGACGACTTTGGGGGGCGCAGGCTCCTGGCTGCCCAGGGTCTGCCCACAGGTGGACCCCGTCCTCCCACCCCCCCACCCCCACCAGCCACAGTTCCTCTTGGTTTGGGGTGGGGGGGGCAGGGCAGCCGCGGGAGCCACCATCACCTGGGAAGCTGGCGGTCGGCTCCGCAGCCCGGCCACCGCGTCTCCGTCACTTTCACGGACCCACGAGGCGAGCACTCACCTCTGTGCTCCTGCCGGAAAACTCAGAGGCGTCCTCACCCCTGTCCTCTCATGCCCCACATGCGAGCTATCGGCAGATCGCGTGGCTTTGGTTTTCAAAATGTGTTCGGAATCCAATTGTGTTTTCCCCTCTCCACGCCACCACCGGTGGCCGCCAGCATCTGGTCTGTGTCAAGGCGATGACCTCTTGCTGGCCTCCCTGCTTCTCCCCTGCAGGGCACCTAAGTAGGGCCCCCCTGCGTCATCTGGCTCTTCCCCAAACTGTTGTCTGACAGCTTCTCTCCTTCCTCTCTGCCCTCCGGCCACACCAGCCTCTTACTGCAGCTCAGACACCAGGAAGACTCCTGCCCCCGGGCCTTTGCACATGCTGCTCCTTCTGATGAGGATCCTCTGCCAGATCCCCAAACACCTCTCTCCTTCGCCTATTCCAGGTCCCTCTCAAAGGCACCTTCTTGGTGACCCAACACCTTCCGTGCTTTGTTTAGCCCTTCACTGCCAACGAAGCCTCGTACAAAGATCCTCGGATGGGGGCGCCTGGGTGGCGCAGTCGGTTAAGCGTCCGACTTCAGCCAGGTCACGATCTCGCGGTCCGTGAGTTCGAGCCCCGCGTCGGGCTCTGGGCTGATGGCTCAGAGCCTGGAGCCTGTTTCCGATTCTGTGTCTCCCTCTCTCTCTGCCCCTCCCCCGTTCATGCTCTGTCTCTCTCTGTCCCAAAAATAAATAAACGTTGAAAAAAAAAAATTAAAAAAAAAAAATATCCTCGGATGCCCATGACCATCCCACCACTTTCTTTCCACTGCCTCGGAAGGAGGGAGGGACGTAATTTGCCTGGGCACCCAACAGGCACCACATCCATGGCTCCCTCGGTCCCCGCTTTGTGAGAGGAAAGAGATTCACATCCCTTCCTCCGCTGCCTGTTCTCCCAGGACTGTGGGGAATTCTGGAAGGTCAGAGCAGCCGCACCCCTGCGGACGATATTTCCAAGCCTCCTCCCCACCTCTCAGGGTCGGTGTCAGAGACCGTGTGGGCACCTGAGTGCCAGCACCTGACAGAAAGCTGGCGGGTCCCTCCGGTGCCCTGGGGTCCCCGCCAGGCCCCTTTAAACACACTCGACCCACCGTGTGGGTTCGCGCTGTGCCGCGGGCATGGGCCCAGACCCCCGAAATCCATCCGGACCCACCACGTCTTCCTCACCGCCCAGCCGGCCCTCCGCATCTCGAGTCCACTTCCGGGTTTGTGGCACCTCGGCCGGGTTCGGGGCCCGTGTGGGTCGAATCTGCTCAGCTGGAGCCTGACGCTGCCCCCGGCTGGCACCTGGGCTCCAGGTCACGCGTTCGCTCAGCACCCGAGCTCCCTTTGTGCCTCGGAACTGCGCGGCGGCTGGCACCGGAAGAGGGTCGCCAAAGGGGGCGTCCAGCGGGACAGGAGCCACAGCGCTAGCCTCCGATCTGCGTGGGAATCCTGCGTCCACCCCTGAGCCTCGGCCCCTCTCCCTGGTGGAGTCTGGTTGTGGGAAATCTGAAGCCTTCTTCTCTGGAAGGAGACCCAAGCAGACGCCTCCCTCCGACAGCAGGGTCCCCGTGGCGCCCCGGCACCACCCCGGGTGGACACTTAGGCTCAGAGAGCGTAAGGGCCTTGTTCTGGGGCACACGGAGCTGAAAGCCGCGGCTGTGGGGCAGCCAGTCCGTCATCAGCCGCCCCCTTCAAAGTCGCCCTGGGGTTGGGTGGCCGGAGGGAGACAGCCGGGCCTCCCCCGACGCCCTGGGTCTTCAGGAGCTGCTGCTCAGCCCTCCCCAGCCCCCCGGCCGGCACCCACGCCCTGGCCTCTCTGTGCCACGGTGACACCAATACAAATCGAGCCAGAAATGAGTAGACTGGATGCCAAGCCCGGGCGCCGCTGTTCAGGACCCCGCTGACGGGGCCTTGCTCCCGTTGAGCCCAGGCTCCTCCTCTGTGAGGCCCCTGAGGGTCCTGAGAAAGCCGTGTAGACTGCGGGGGCCCCACCTTCGGGGCCCCAGACACCAGATCCCTTACGCGGGGCCACCGAGGTCCCGCCACAGCCGACATGGGCCCAGTCAGACAGACAGACGGCCTTTATCAGTCCCTCCCGCTCACCTGGTCCTGCCACTGACCACCGCCCAGAAGGAAGCCTGCAGGTGGACGGACCTGACTGAAGGCCTTGTTCCGGGGCGATGGTGCGCGGCCTCCGACGGCCGCCCGCCCGGCCCCGGACAGCAAGCCCTCCTTGTTCGGGGCCTCGGCGGGCCTTGGGGGCCGTGTTGATCTTGGAGGACTCACGGGGCTCCAGTCGAGGTCTTCCATGGCTGCCTGGTGGAAATTCTCGTATGGTCCATGTAGGTGTTGGGCAACTCCCGTCCTGCAAGTATTTCCAGGCTAAAAATACCACGGTCACGCTCCACAGCGGAGCACTTTGGGGCCCAGTGTAACGGGACAGGCCTCAAGCCACACACTCAGCCGTGCGAGCGGGAGGTATGACTTTGTTCGTCTGTAAGGCAGTCGACCAAGGACCCATCGTGTTAGTGGTAAAACCCAACCCCCAGCTCGCTGTCTGCCGTCACACCCGATCCCTGGGGTTGGGGACTTGGTGATAACTCAGAGACCCGGGCGTGGTGCCCACCCGCCCCCCCGGCCCCCCTCTTACCTCCGCCTGCGAACCTCAAAAGCCAATTCTGAAAGTCTAAAGTCAAGGATTTGCTTCTAGGGGCACCCGGGCGGCTCTGTCGGTTAAGCATCTGACCTCGGCTCAGGTCATGATCTCGCGGTCCGTGAGTTCGAGCCCCGCGTCGGGCTCTGTGCTGACGGCTTGGAGCCTGGAGGCGCCTTCAGATTCTGTGTCTCCCTCTCTCTCTGCCCCTGCCCCGCTCGTGTTGGGTCTCTCTCTCTCTCTCTGTCTGTCTGTCTCTCTCTCTCAAAAATAAACATTAAAAAAAATGTTTTAGGGGCGTCTGCGTGGCTCAGTTGGTTAAGCATCCGACTTCGGCTCAGGTCATGATCTTGCGGTTCGTGGGTTCGAGCCCCCTGTTGGGCTCTGTGCTGACGGTTCAGAGCCTGGATCCTGCTTCGGATTCTGTGTCTCCCTCTCTCTCTGCCCTTCCCCTGCTCGTGCTCACTCTCTCTCAAAAATACATAAACATTTATTCAAAAAAAAAAAAAAAAAGAATTTGCTTCTAAACAGTACAACAGTTCCTCAGAAAGTTAAAACACCGTAAGTTCCAGCAATCCCACTTCTGGGTGTGCACCCCAAGGAACTGAAAGCAGCGACTTAAGATAGATCCTTGCACACCCGCGTTGCAGCGGCTTTATTCACACTAGCCCGGAGGCAGAGGCAGCCCAGCGTGTCCATCCATGGATGGACGGGACGACACGCGGTCCGGTCTCGCAGCGGAATATCATCCAGCCGTACAAAGGGGGGAGGCGCTGACGCCCGCCGCCACGTGGATGGACCTCAAGGACGTTACAGAGCGAAGTACGCCCGTCACAGAAGGACACACGTGCATGATCCCGCTTGGAGGAGGTGCCTGGGGTAGTCAGAGTCACAGAGGCTAGGACGGGGGGTGCCGGGGGTGGGCCGTTCCGGAAATGGTGGCGATGCTTCAGAACTCTTTTTAAGGATTAAGGCCGTGCGTTTTATGTTATATTTTACTCCAATGAAAGAATCACCAAAAAATGTCAACTTCTTTCCTCCCTCTTTCCTGCTGTGTCTTCCTATGTCTGGACCGTGGCTGCAGAAGTCCCTGGGGCAGGGGTGCTCAACCCAAGGGACGTTGTTCCCTCCAGGGGACACTGGGCAATGCCTGGAGATGCTTATGGTTGTCACGACCGGAAGTGGTGACAGCGTCCGGTGGGTGAGGCCAGGGACGCCGCTGACGCCCGCACTGAGGCCCAGCGCGGCCCCTGTGACAAAGAACGATCCAGCCCCAAACGTCAACAGAACCAAGGTTGAGAAGCCCTGTTGTGGGACCAAGGAGACCAAGGAGAGCTAAAAACAAAACGTTGATGCTTGAAACACGTCTTGCTGATCTCTTCCTTTGTGGCCCGCTAAACAAACAAAATATTTTCTAAGGGGAAAAGAACCCACATAATCTCATTGTTATACCAGCTAACCTCAATGACTGCTCATGGGGTGGGTGGGGCGCTCTGGGTTCCTGTGGGGGCTTCTGCTGCCCCTTGCCCAGTACTCTGTGGCCTCCACGGATCAGTACCCGTCCCTCCTGATCCTTAGTACAGACACATCCCCAAAACGCACCTACACAGGGTCTGGCCCACCACCAGCAGTCAGCAGTAACGACGGCCTAAATAAGACCTCCAGTGTGAGCCCTGTTGTCCATGGGGTGAGGTCATCAAGGGACACTGGATCCCAAGGTCAGGGAGCACAGCTGGGCCCTACCACAGCCCCAAGGCCATCAAAGCCACAGATGAGAGAAACAGGAATTACCAGTCACTAAAGAATTCTCCTTCCCCACCCCATCCTTCCCTTAGCAGACACTGGTGTGAGCCCACGTCTTTCCTCACAACAGCAACTTTGCAAAGCACTCTGCGAGGACTTTGTTGACCCACGGAACTGAGACACCTGGGAGAAGATGGCAGGATATCAGGCAAGGCTGGGTCCAGGAGCAGGAGGGCCGTCAGGTGGCGATCTCTCTTTACCTACCTGCCTTTCCTTTCTGCTCAACCCCGCCCGCCCTGGGGCCCTGGCCTTCTTGCTTCTTGTGCAAATGGCCACCTCTGGGTGTCCTGGAGGATGGGGGAGGGGTCAGCCCCCTCCTCCTCAGGTGGTCACCGTGGCTCATGAGCGCCCAGTGCGAAAGTTCCTCTCTCACCCCCAGTCATAGCAATTCCCAGCCCCGACTCCGATGGCCCTCTTATGTCACATCCTTACCCCTGCAGGTGGGATGGGGCACCCTGATGAGCAGGCAGAGCTTCCCTAAAGGAAATGACAATGACAAACAAAACCAGACCATCCCCCCCCCCCCGCCCCCCCGCCAACCCCTGGACAAGATGTGGCCAGCCCAGGAGAGAGAGACGGGGTCAGCCTCAGGTTTGTCCAGGGCCAAGCTGTGACTACGTGCCGTTGTCTGACTTGAAGACTGCTCCAAGATGCAGCCCAGCCCTCACTCACTCGTACCTCGCACTGCCCGCGACCCCTCCTCCCTTTGGCTGCTAGGAAGCTTAGCGCCTGCCCCTGGGGGTCCTCACGGGCCTTCCCACCGGCCTCTGTGTGTCTCCTCCCTTCCCTCCGTCCTGATTCCCCAAGTCCCAGCCTCCATCTAAGCAAACTTGCTCTTTGGGTGTCCCTCCATAAGCCACTTAAGGCCATTCCGGAACAGAGATGGGGAAGAACACGGCAAGACCGTCAACAGTGACCCTGGGGTGACACCCGGATTTCACCTCACTTCTTAAGGTATTAGTACACAGGAAAGTCTGGACTCCTGGAGTTTCAGGGCAAACAGTCTGGACGGGGGTTTTGCAGGCGCACAGACTGAACGCGAAAACCTCAGGGGGTGGGTTGAGGGGCTCTGACGGGGCCAAGAATGAGCCTGAAGGACAAGCTTGGTCTGAGACGACACTCAGGCCCTTGACCCACCTTGGGGCCTGAGCAAGTAACAGATGGACGGATGGACGGATGAGGCCTCAAACCTGCACAGAACCCTGTTGCCCGTCTCTCTCTGAGTCCTCCCTGCTTTTCCCACCCCCACCTGCCCGCCTCCACCATGGCAGGAGGGTCAAGACGCTCCCCTCGACGATCCCAGGGCCTCCGAGTTCCTGCCGTGTAACGCTGGGCAAGTGCGTTCACTTCTGTGACCGCTGAAGCAAATCATCACAGATCTGATGGCTGAAAAGGGCAGAGGTTTATCCTCTCACAGTTCTGGAGGCCAGAAGTCAAACATCAAAGTGTCCGTGGGGCCGTGCTCTATCCGAAGGCCGTAGGGGAGGACCCTTCCTGCCTCTCCCAACTTCCGGTGCCTCCCAGCATCCTCGGCCTGGGGCTGCGTGCCTCCGTCTTTGCCTCCCTCCGCACGTGGCCGCTTGCCTTATGAGGGACACCTCTATGGGTCCCTTATGAGGACACCTGTGAGAGACCCAATCTACAAAGGGACCGTGGCCAGACCAGATAAAGAAACAGACCTCCGCCCCACGGCCCGCAGCAACCAACCCTTTATCGACAGTAACGGGCCTGGGAAAGCCAGGCTACAGGGAGGGCAGGCAGCCGGAAGGCCACCCCTGGTGACAATCCAGGCAGCTAAACAGTGACTTCTGCGGCCTTCAGTTCCAAGAGGCCAGGACTTGATCAGGAGCTCACAGCTGCCCTAATTTGTGTCCACCTCCAATTTGGAACCAACCAGAGAAAGCCACATCTGCCCCCTGACAAATCACATAGGACGCCCCACTCCCCGTGAGCTGTCTCCACCTTCCCCACACCGCAGCTCCGTAGGGACCCGCCTGAGCCCACCCACCCGGCCCAGCCGTCGGGCGCCGTCAGACCTGGCTGTGGTGGCTGACCTCCCCACCCCCCTCATTCCAGCAAGCTCTGGATAAATTGCCTTTGCTCATTTGGCTGGCCTGCCTTTATTGCCACACTTGCCATTGGATTTGGGGCCCCTGCCCCCCAAAGCTCCAGGAAGGTCTCATCTCAGGATCCTTAAGTTAATTACATCTGCAAAGACCCTTTTCCCAAATAAGGTCACAGTCACAGGTCGGGGACACACCTTTCGGGGAGCCACCATTGACCCCGCGATGGCAGGTGACTCTGTAGTACTTGACTCCACTCCCATGGCTGTCAGTAGGGGATGAGAACAAGGCCTGCCCCGACTGGCTGCCGTGACAGCTCCGTGAACGTGTCCTTGGAAATCCCTCAGAACCCGGTGGGGGACGAAGTGCTCCGCGAGGGCCCGTCATTATTCACAGAGTGGGGAGAGGAGCCCCCAGCAGCGAAGATACAAAAAACAGATCAGGAGGGCACCAGGTTGCTTTTCAGCAGGGGAAAAGCTCTAAAATTAGATTGTGGTGAAGGTTGGCACAAATCTGCAAATTTACTAAACACGATTGAATTACACATTAAAGATGGGTGATTGTTATATATATAAATTCAACCTCAATAAGCTGTTAAGAGAACAAAGTGTGCCGGCCGAGACAGGAAAGGCCCTCTGCCCGATCCTAGCTTCTCCAAACTTCCGCAGCCCCCAGGGAAGAGAGGCAGCCGTGGATGCTGGCCAGACGGTGGGCAGGACCCGGCGGACGGACGAACCTTCCGGAACGTCGCTCACGCCGGGACTCGTCGGGAGGGAGGTTGTGAAAATGTGCCCTTCCAAGGGGCTGAGTCACGAGCACAGCGAAAGCGATGTCGTCTGGCTTTTCCACGACACCTGTCACGCATGTCAGCGACGGAGGGGTTGGACAACCCGGCACTTCTGTGGGATGGGGGCGCCCGGCCTTCCTCGTCAGATGACGCCCAGCGCCCCAGCTCTGGCCAGCCGGCCGGCTCCTCGAGGAGCCAGGCGGCCCGTCATGTGCCTGGGCCCGCACAGCTCACGTGGCTTCTGCCAAACAAGTTTGTCATTTGGAATCCAGTGTCTTTTAGATTTAGGGTTCCCCCCAGGACCCCTTCGTGGGGGCCCAGCTGCCCCCATCCCAGCTCTGCCACTGAGCTGCTGCGTAATCTGAGCATCCTTCTCCCTGAGTAGGAAATGGGGATAATCATTGAAAGCCCATCTGCCCAGAGCACAAGGAGCCCAACTTACCATTTCACGGCCAGTGCCTGCCCCCTTTGCTGGCCTTTCTTACTCAGGGGTCGGCCCTCCACCTCCCGGCAGGGGCTTTGCCCACCCAGCAAGCAGCCTGCAGTGCCCCCGCCCCAGAACAAACTGTGGACTCCCTGGCCTCCAGCTGGGATGGGCAATGGGCACGGCCACGCCCCCAAGCCCCCACGTGCACCCGGTGACCATGCCTCCCACCCTGCCCAGTCTCCTCACTCGCACACATTCCTGTCTGAGGGTCAAGCCTGCGCGCCCCCACCCCATCAGCGAGACATGTGCATGACACAGGGCACTGGCCAGAAGGGATTTGGAGATTCTGGGAACATCCCTGTTTGCTTTTCAAAGTTCACTAAATCTGCAATGGTGCTTCGACTGAGAAGAAGGGTCAGGGATGAAAAAGAGGGAATACGGGAAGAACAGTTGAAAGCGGGAAAAATATGACACATGTTTTGAGAAGAGTCACTCGTGTGGCCGTGAGCCCCTCTCCACGGTGACCCCAATGCCATCACTCTGCAGCATCAGGCAGGTAGGGTAAGTCACTGAAGCCTGGGGCCTCAGTTTTCTCATCTGTGCATTGGGATGATAAGCCGCCCCTAAACTTACACATGTACACGTGTACTCACAGCAGCCAGAAGATGGAAAAAACCCAGTTGGATGAAGTGTCCAGAAGAGGCAAATCCGTAGAGACAGCAAGTAGACGAGTGGTTGGTTGTCAGGGGCTGGGGGGGAGGGGGTGGGGAGGGACTGCCTAATGGGGAGGGAGGCTCGGTCGGTCGTGCGAAAAGTGTTTAGGAACTAGGAACAGGAGGTTCTGTGCGATACGGTGAACATTCCCGGTGCCACCGAACAGCTCCTTTAAAGAGGGTACGGGGGCGCCTGGGGGGCTCAGTCGGTTGAGCGTCCGACTTGGGCTCGGGTCATGATCTCACTGTTCGTGAGTTCGAGCCCCGCGTCGGGCTCTGTGCTGACAGCTCGGAGCCTGGAGCCTGCTTCCGATTCTGTGTCTCCCTCTCTCTGCCCTTCCCCCTCCCTCAAAAATAAATAAACATTAAAAAAATTTTTTTTTAAATGAATAAAAATAAAATCGTCGGGGCGCCCCTCTGGCTCCGTTGGTAGAGCACATGACTCTTGATCTCGGGCTTGTGAGTTTGAGCCTCATGTTGGGTGTAGAAATTACTTAAAAAATAAAATCTCTTAAAAAAGTAAAATCAAAGACAGATTTCATCCTTGAGAGGTGAACCCGGCACTTGGTAAAACCTGGGTGGTTTCTCCAACAAGACGCTGCAGGAAAGCCGCCCCCGGCAGCGACATCTGCAAGCCGGTCACGCGCGTCTGGAAGGAGCAGAGCAAGAGGCTTTTGCTAAGAACAGAGAGAGCGACGAGCCCCCCGGTGCCGCTGTGAGCATCATCACAAGACAGGTCAAAGATGCTGCCTTCAAGGCGTTTCCACCATCTTGACGACACGGGAACTCGCCCACCAGCCCCGAAGCTCAGATGCTGCGCCACGTGTCGCTAAGAGGTGGCCGCGCTGAAAAACGTGCCCTCTGTTAATTTCACCGACTCAACTAAGCAGTCCAGGCGCGACCTCGCTCAGGTTCTTTGTGTCGGGCAAGCATCCCTTTTGCCGGCCGCAAAGAACCTGAGCGAGGTCGCGCCTGGACTGCTCAGGGATGCTGGGGATCTAGGCCCTTCCGTCTGGTCTTTGGGAGGTGGCCTTCGGGCTGTGTTTACGAAGACATGTCAACACGACGGATCTCGGCGGGAAAAGGACCGGGGCTGGGATTTTCAACAGCGTGAGCTTTTTTTTTTTTTTTTTTAATTTTTTTTTTTCAACGTTTATTTATTTTGGGACAGAGAGAGACAGAGCATGAACGGGGGAGGGGCAGAGAGAGAGGGAGACACAGAATCGGAAACAGGCTCCAGGCTCTGAGCCATCAGCCCAGAGCCCGACGCGGGGCTCGAACTCACGGACCGCGAGATCGTGACCTGGCTGAAGTCGGACGCTTAACCGACTGCGCCACCCAGGCGCCCCTAGCGTGAGCTTTTTAAGGGAGCGTAGACGGTGCTGAACCGTCAAAAGATGGGCCCCTCATCCTGGCCTTGCTGCCTCGCATCCTCATTGCAGTCTCTGTTGGGAAGGGTGGGCAGGTGATCAGCCGTGTGCAGAAAAACCCAGAAAGAAATGGGAAGTAGTCTCCAGAGCTGCTCTGCCCTCCAGATGGAAACTGGGGGGGAGGGGTGGGGGTGCTTCGCAGGGCCCCCCTGGCTTTCTAGCTCAGGGTCGGGTGGCTGTTTTTATTCAGAAAGAATGTGAGGGAAAGGCCGTGGTATAGGGGACAAAAATGTGGATAAGGTGGACACATTCACTTTTCCTCTGAGCGACAAAGAGCCGCTCACAGCCAGCTGACATGCAGGCCAGGCTTTCAAGGCTGAGTACTCGTTCAGCAATTTAAGAGGGACCCGCTTCCCCGTCACACACAATTTTTTTTTTTTTTTTTTTTTGCGTTTGGTTAAGAGAACTCTGGGGGACAGAAGAGGGAGGTGTGGATGGGGACATGGTTTCAGCCCCCAGGGCCAGGATAAAAAGGTCAGGTCTCAGACCCATTAAGGTCCCAAAGTTTTCCTGATCACCTTCTGGCCCATGTGCCTCGGGTGGCGGGCAGAGCGGCGGTCCCACCACGCTGAGGCTGATGACAGTCAGGTTATTTATCCCCACTTCGTTCTGCAGAGGCTTTAGGAGGGCTTAGGAGGTGACACCAGAGCGGCCAGATACATGAGAGGTGGCCAAGAGAGACGAGACGAGGGAAAACAAAGTCGGAGGCGGGTGAGTCTGGGCCTCGGGGTGTCTGCACCCCGCCCCCCAGCCCGTCTCCCAGACGGAACCAAAGATGTACGGGGTTTGCTACAGCCAGCTCAGTCTCCTCCCATCCTCCTCGTTGCAGGGGCGGGGTGGGGCGGTGGCACAGGAGAGGCTCTCGCCACCTGCTGCCCACGGTACTGCCTCTAGATGTCCTTCTTCCGGCTGGGTGGCCACATCAACACTGGGGGCGGGCGGCAGGCCCGTGTCTAAATTGTCCCTGAATCCCCAGCGCTTGGGTGTTTGGTTAGCGTTTGATCAACGAATGAGCAGGGGAACATATGAATGAACCCAGGTAGCTATGAACCCATTTCCCGCCCCCCGTCGGCAGGCCAAGGGGTGAGCTGGGAAGAAGCCGGCCCGGGGCTCGACTCCTGCCACCCACCGCCCCCCCCCCCCCAGTTGGAGAGCCACGGGGGCAATTTCAGTGCACGTTTGTTCACTGAACACCACAAGCATCTGCGGGTCGCCTTCTGTCAGAGTTTGAGTCCCCCTCTGCCACTCACTGGCGGTGTGGCCCTGCCAGGATGCTAAACCTCTCTGTCTTCATTTCCCCGTCTGTGAAATGGGGATAATACCAGCGCCTTCCTCAGAGGGCTCTGGGGAGGTTTTGGAGTGCACACCCTTGCCCACGTGCCTGCGTGGGTGCCTGGCGTGCAGATCGGGGTTGATTAGCATTGTTACTACTTTTTTAAATTTATTTTTAATGTTTGTCTTTGAGAGAGAGAGAAAGAGCACAAGCGGGGGAGGAGCAGAGAGAGAGAGAGAGAGAGAGAGAGGGAGACACAGAATCCGAAGCCGGCTCCGGGCTCTGAGCTGTCAGCACGGAGTCCAACCGGGGCTCGAACTCACGAACCGCGAGATCATGACCCGAGCCGAAGTCGGACGCTCAACCGACCAAGCCCTCCAGACGCCTCGGCATTATTACTGTTATGACTCAGAGCTAGCTCCAGGGGTGAGGGGGCAAAGGTGAATGCTGGGCTCTCTCCAGGAGCTCCCAGAGGCAGTCCAAGTTCAAGATGATGCCCCCGCCCTGACCCTGCGTTCCAGGCCTGCGGCCGTCAGTCACGTGTTCACTCCAGGCCTCGTCGCCGTCTCCGCTAGGAGCCCTGGATGTGCCCGTTCAAAAGCCCAGCATGGGGTGGGAGGCAGTCACCGATTACGGGATTCCCGCGGCTGCTGCCGCCCTCTGGGGCCCGCGCGTTCTGGTCACTAGGACACCCCCCGCTGCCCAGCCCCGGGCCCCGAGCGAGCGTTTTCCCCGGGAAGTGCCCCTTCCACGGGTCACGGCGGCGGGGCCACCGGCAGAGTGGATGCTGAGGAGGTCAGCTGCCCATCAGACCCCATCAGGGACGTCTGCGGTGTGGTGTGTAGGTAGACAGGGCAGCAGGCTGTGAAACCGGAGAGGCTGACAGGGGCAGAGGAGTGAGTAGGAGAGACAGGGAGGAGGGTGAGGCAGGGAGCGGCAGAGGGGTGCCTCCCGTGGGGCCTGGCCCCGTGCTCGGCTGGCGGCGTGCGCTGGGTAAATGTTTGTTAAGTGGATCGAAGTGAATTGTATCAACAGTGAGCACAGGGCACACGGCCCGGAAGCTTCCAGACTTACCGCATCTGCCTTGAATCTGCCTTGTACTTCTGCTCATCTCAGTGGGGTTCATCACATGCATAAGGGACACCTCATTACTGTAGCAGCCCCCGCCCTTGTGGACCCCACAAGCCCAGCCCCGTGGTGGGGTTCTCAGGCTGGACGGACAAGGGCACAGAAGCAGCAGTGGCCTGAAATTCTAGGGGAGAGAGAAGGAGGTTTTAATTGTGAGGCGAGGTTTCCCAGGGACAACCAGGGGGTGTCCGGGGGGACAGGTGGTTGGAAAAGAAGAATTGAATGGAAGGTTCCAGAAGGGAAGCATAGGGGCAGGGGCTGATGTGGCCAGGGTATGGCGAGCGGGAGGTTGACTGAGCCAGTGTCCACACCGTCCATTAGGAAGGGCAGAGGCAGCAGGTGGGGACAGGTCGGACAGGGGCCAGCGTCTGGCTAGTCAGCTGGGAGAGGATTTGCCCACCCCCCACCGCCCGGAGAAAAGCCACGACCAGAAGTTTCCAAAGGGAGCGGAGTGCTGGAGCCTGTGATGAGAGCCTAAAGAAGGGGCTGGGGGCAGCCCTCTGGAAGAGAGACCCGTTTCACTCATCCATTCACTGACTGCACACTTCCTGAGACCTGTCATGTTCCCGGGGAGCCCCGGAGCACTCAGCAGTGACCGCACAGAAAACCGCCCCCCTCCAGCCGGGTGGCTCTTACGTTCTGCTGGCCGAACCAATGGATGGCAAGCAAGATGCGTGAGTCAAACAGTTATTAGTGGAAAGTGCCAAGGGAAAGGGACACTTCCAGATAAGGTGACGAGGGAAGTCTTATTTCCAAGTATAGCCCCATAGACCACCTAGGGGAAGAGCTCTCAGCAGGAAGCTAGCAAGTGCAAAGGCCCTGGGGCAGGAGTGCGGCTGCAGTGGAGTGAGGGAGGTGGAGAGTGATAGGAGGCCAGACCAGGGGGCACAGGGACTTTGGCGGGCTTCATAAGGTCTGGGGGGACCCAGGCGCCTTTGGCATGGTTTGGGTAGAAGGGAGGCTCCTGTGACTTGCGTGTGAATAGACTTCCTCCAGCCGGTGAGATTAGGGGGAGGGACCTGGGCAGAAGCAGGTAAGAGTTGCCACAGTCAGCCAGGTGCTACCAGCACACATTGGTCCAGCCCAGCCCAGCCCAGTACCCACGGAGGCCCAGAGATGTGGCTAGAATCTGGCTGGTCTTGGAAGGCAGGTCCCCCAGGCCCCCGGATGGGGCTGGGTGTGGGATTGAGGTAAAGAGAGGAATCCCAGAGGGCTCCCTGCCTCTGGCCTGAGGGGCCGGAAGAACCCGAGATGGGTCTGCCACACCTGAACGGGGTGGATCTAGGACACCCATTAGACACCCCAGTGGAGATACAGAGCGGGCATCTGGGGGCATCCGGATGGTGGGGTCCGGGGGGTGCAGTGGGGAGGCCCCGGCTGCCGACATAAATTCAGGACCCATCAGCTAGTGAGTGGGATTTACGGCCACGTGCAGGATGAGATCACCAAGAGCGAGCCCAGACGTCCGTCCCCGCAGCCCCCCGCTCAGCTGGGGCTCCTCGTGCGCGAGACCATCTCTCGGTTCCCCCGCACCCTTGGCCCAGCCCGGCGCCCGGCGCCCGGCAGGGGCTGAGCAGGCCCCCAACCCCGGCTGGCGTGACGAATGACTCCCTCCGGAGACAAACGCATCGGGAAGCAGTCGGGTCCGAGCCGGCTGCGGAACGTCCAGACTAGACTTCTTCCCTTGTGTCCTCGTGTCCCCCTCCTTCCATGGGACCCAGACAGTCTTTGTTAGCTTGACCGACGCCGAGGAAGAGATCCGTGGGAGAGGCATGGTTATAGAGTTCAAGGAATTGATTGCTTCTTAAGGCGGAGTTGTCCCAGTTAATGAATTTTAAGCAGATCTATTTTTGAAAGGATGCGTTTGACTCCACCTCTATGGCGACCACAGTCCCCGGGCCCAGGCGACACCGCCTGACACACGGGCTGATGGATGGCCGGGAGACGCGGCCGACGGTTTGCAGTCCCGCGTGCTGGGCGGGATATTAGGAACTCACGGGCTCCTGTCATCTCCGAGCGTGTCCGCACTTGTGATGGGTTGACTTCGGTAAATCCGTTTGGGAGACTGTTATCTCTGGCTTGTGTTTCGGCGCCGGGGAGGACGGGGCTCTGGGAAGGTGATACGCTAGTTTGACTAAGTTTTTCAACTTAGGCTGGTGGCTGCCCGGCGGGTGAGCCCTCCCGGGCCGGGTGCCAGTCACAGCCCTGCCGCTTTGTAATTATCACAGCGAGCCCTAATGGGGCACTTAAGAGACGCCGGGCCCCGTGCCCAGCACCTTCTGTGGGAAGGTGGCCTCCCGAAGTCCCCGGGAGACGGGGACCGCGGCTCTCACCCACGGTGCGCACGGAGCAGCCTCGTCTCAGAGGGGGAGTGCTGCCTGTCTCAAGGCACAGCGAGCAGGAGACAGGGAACCTCACAGGCAGCCTTTACCAGGCACTGGCCCCGTGCCTGGCCCAAGTGCCCAGCACGGCGACCTGGCTCCCAGCCTTGGAAAAAGTGCGTTACGATGATCCCTGACGGAGCCACTGCGTGCGGAGAGTAAGAGCCGCGAGGTAACCCGCTGTTCCCACAAGCCCCACGATGAGTGCAGGGGGGGAAACTGAGGCACAGGGTGTTAGACCCGCTCCCCCGAAGTCACGCAGCCTACGGAGGGCGGCACGGGCAGCAGCCCGAGCGCTGAGGGTGCGGGGAGCTCGCCCTCTGGCCTCCACCATGTCTGTGACTTCTCTTCCTGAGCTCAAGTCTCCCCGGGGCTCCAGTGAGCCCATCAGTCTGAGCAGCTGCCCCCCAAGGGGAGGATCCATGCTTGGCCGTCTGACACGTCCTGGGGCTTCCTGTGTCCATGCTATGGACGGACAGCGGTCCTGGGGAGCGTGGCCGATAAAGAAGGCCAGGGAGGGAGGGGGGTGGCCCACGGGTGTGGACCACCTAAGGGCAGGGGTGGGTCAGGGGGGCAGCAGGTCCTGGAGGGGGTGAGTTATTCCACGCAGGTTCTCAGGAGTCTCCTTTATGGCTCTTTCCGTCACGTCCTCCTGGTTCATGCCAGGGTCCTGCCGGGTCTGCCTTGGAGGCATATCCTGAATTCGACCTCATCGCTCCCTTCTCTGCTGCTGCCCAACCTGGGCCACCTTCTGCTCTCAACCCTGCTCCCCGCACCCCCCAGGGCCTTCCCCCTTCTGTAGTCTGTTCGGGTCTGTTCCCTCAGGCCCCACTGCCCACAGGACAAATGCAAATCTCATCCCCCTCCCCCCCCTCCCGGGTAGAGGCAAAACATGTCCATGCCCCCCCACCCCGCCCCGTTCATCTCTCTAACCCCGGGTGGTGACCTAAGTTGGGAAAGCCAGCTGCAGCCAGTGGCCCTGGTTATACTCCCGCCTTCTGTCCATAGCAGCTGTGTGACCTCAGATGAATTATTTACCTCTCTGTGCTTCTCGACTGCCTGTCTGTAACATAGGGGGAGAGCAGCCCTTCAGGCCGTAAGACGCACCCCCCTGGGGCAATCTGCCCCCTCCCAAGAGGAACGGTGTTGGGCAGGTGGACTCTGCAGAGCCCCCCCACCCCATGCCACCGATGTGTGTCCTGTGCAGTGGGTGTGGCCTGTGGGGTCCGTCCTGATGGAATGCGTCCCCGCTGTCCCCAGGAGAGGAGGTTAACTGGCCCCGGTCCCCCAACCGCGGCTGCTGCAGGTGAAGCCAACCAGAGACATTTGGTGGCAGGGTCGCCCTCCCTGCAGAAGGAAAGGTCTAGAACAAGGAATAAAATCCCCATCGCTTAGTTTTTAAGATTCACTGAACCTTTCCACTTGCAGCAAAAACAGCTTACTTTCAAATTAGTCAACTGGTGTGTGAGTCATTTCTTTGCAAGCGTCTGTACAGGGAATACTAATGCGAGGCCCCGTGCAGGCGCTCACGGTTCCGCAGGCACGGGGCAGGGGGTACCGATAACACCCCCAGGGACGCGGCACCAGCGCCCCCCCCCCACCCCGCATGCCCTCAGGGCCTCGGGGAAGCAAATGCCGGGGTCTCTCCCTCCCTGCTGGTGCCCACCAGCCCGCTGGCCTTGGCCTTCCCCCCTCACCCCCGGCGACAGGGTGATGAATCCCCCCGGGCCCGGGAGACAGGGGCTGAGAGGCTCCTAAGTCATGCCCACACTGACAGCAGGGAGGGAGTGCGGGCCGGAGACCGAAGCTCTGCTTTGTACTGGGAAGCCTGGCACTGGGGAATGAATCAGAGGCCCTGTGATCGTGATGAGAAGTGGGGAGGAAGGCCTGCTGGGCTCTACCCTCTGCCGGCCCCCGGGCCTGCGGAGGCCCCTCTCGTCCCCACAGCGATACACGCGCTCATCCTCTCGCTCATTTCTTCACAGCCATTTATTCGTCCGTCCTTGACTCACCGCTGCTCTGAGCGGAACCCACTTAGGCCGGGGTGGGGATGGGAGTCACAAGGAGAGAGCTCGCCCCAACGTGGATGCCAAGTTCTACGAGGGAGGTGGTCGGGGGGCGGGGGGGCTTCCCGGAGGAGGGAACGGGTGGGCTGAGCCTCAGGAGGGATAGAGGTAGCCAGGCAATGGGGGGAGGGGGGCGGCGAGGGTGGGGACGTGAAGGCCTGGGCGTGAGGACAAGCCGAGGTGCAGCCCGGGGGCGGGGAGGAGGCAAGGCCGGGTGGAGAGGCTGTCGCCTGAGGCTGCTGGGGCCCGGCTGGAGGGGCCGGGTGTAGGGCGGCTCGGTCAGAGTGAGGCTCTACACAGCCCGTCCCAGCTCACGGTGGACGTGTTATTCTTGGGGTGCAGGGCAGCGGGGAGGCTGGGACGTCTATCTCCACGTGTCCTCGGCGCTCCGGGCCCGCAGAGGGACCGATGGAGCCAAGGCTGTGGCTCCCGGCGGGGGGGTGGGGGGGGGGTTACCCGGGACTGGCCACCCTGAGGTCACAGGAGGGCCCCTGGGAAACCTCCCTCCCCCCCCCCCCCACCGGCGCCTGCCTGAGAGAGACCCACCGTCGACAAGAAGCTGAGGCTTGTCTGCCACCGACAGGTCCTGAACGATGCCGCGTCCCAACCTCAGCGCCCGGCTTTGCAACCCGCACACACAGCTGCACAGGCCACCTCCCAGGGCCCCCACCCTGGGTCTCCCTGTGGCGGGCGTGTGTGTGACACGAGTCCCCCCCGAGACCACATTCGCAGCGAGCCGGGAGGGCTGCCCTGGGGGACTCAACCCTGAGGTTTCTTCCCCTGAGGACACAGGACCGCCTCTCCCTCTCAGTCCCTCCCTGTGCTTTCCTTGGCGCCCTGTCGGAGCGGCCCGCACAGAGGTCCTCGTGGCTCATCCGTCTCTTCTAGAGTTAAAAAGGTCTTGGGGGGCCTGGCTGGCTCAGTCGCTTGAGCGTCCTGCTTCGGCTCAGGTCGTGATCTCACGGTTCGTGGGTTCGAGCCCCACGTCGGGCTCTGTGCTGACAGCCCAGAGCTAGGATCCCGCTTCAGATTCTGTGTCTCCCTCTCTCTCTGCCCCTCTCCTGCTCATGCTCTGCCTGTCTGTCTCTCTCTCTCTCTCTCAAAAATAAATAAATTTTTAATTTTTTAAAATTTTATTTATTTTTGAGAGAGAGAGAGAGAGAGAGACAGAGCACAGCCCGACGCGGGGCTCGAACGCACGAACCGCGAGATCACGACCTGAGCCGGAGTCGGACGCTCAGGCGACTGAGCCGCCCAGGCGCCCCTTAAAGAATTTTGTTTAAATATCTATTTAAAAAAGGTCTCGAGTGTCAGATCTGGGAGGGAGGTCCTGAGAGACAGCACCTACTTGAGCCTCTCTGTGCTCTGGGGCCTCCAGGGTGATGAACAGTCCAAGGCATTCTGGGAAAAAGGAGGACCAGGAGAAGGGGCTGCCCGCTGAGGCCCAGAAGGAGGCACCCGACCCACCTTCCTGGCAAGGAGGTTGCAGGCCTGGGGAGGGCCCCTGTGGGGGAGGCAGATAGCGTTAGCAGGGGGGGAGGGGGATGGAGACAGCGGGCATCGTCAGCTGGGGGCGGGCCCTGTGCCCCAGAGCAGCCCCCAACTCCCCCCTGCAAGGATGCCGCTACCCTCCCTCCCCACCGGTGCCGGCTGGGGCCAGGGCAGCCGGACAGGGGTCGGAGATGGCAGGGGGTGAGCAGGAGGGTTTGTTCCCCTCCAGGCCCTGGGGCGGGGGAGGGGGTGGAAAGCGTGAGTCAAACCCACAAGTCTGAACACAAAGTGGGTGCAGCTTTCTTGTTTTTCTCACCTAAAAAGAAGAGCATTCAGCAGGAGAGGCAATTTTGACAAGAGGGGGAAGCACGTCGTGACCCCACACCCCATCCAGCCACCTCCACTTTTCTGAGCTCCGCCCGTCCTGTCTGCTTTCTGCCCGCGCAGTCAAAGCACATCGCGTCTGCTTTCTGTGTTTTACCTTGTCGAGTTCCATTAGCCAGCTCTGTTCTCCAGTTTTAAGAAAAGCATGAACACACACACACACGCACACACACACACGCCTAATCCCTGAAGTTTTCACTCTGGAGCAGAGCACCTGACATATTTTAACTACAGTAACACTCTCCAGTGGAACATCTCCCGTGGCCGGGTCCACGTGGGTGGCGTTGTCGCCAGGGGCTTGGGCACCGCCCGTCTGATTTCCCCTTCTCTGGGGGACTGCTTGGGCCGGCCAGGAGCTCTGCCTCCTCTGGCTCCTCGCCGGCTTAGTTGAGTCCCCATCGTTACGCGGGTGGGTCGATTCTGGTTTTTCAGACTCTGACGCCCCGTGCAGTGAGCGACTCCAGGCAAACGCCGTTTTGCTTCTCCCGGGTGGTTTTCTTAGGAGCACGCTTCCAGAAGCGGGACAGCTGGACTGGACAGCCTCGGCACTTTGCTACCTCGTTCTTTGCGTTTTCATGTTCATTTCCAAAGGGGCCGAGCCATTTTCTTTTCTTTTAATAATTTTTTTAAGTTTGTTTATTTACTATTGAGACACAGAGAGAGAGAAGAGCACAAGCTGGGGAGGGGCAGAGAGAGACACAGACGCAGAATCCGAAGCAGGCTCCGGGATCCGGGCTGTCAGCACAGAGCTTGACGCGGGGCTCGAACCCGTGAACTGCAAGATCATGACCTGAGCTGAAGTTGGACGCTTAACCGACTGAGCCACCCAGGCACCCTGATTTGATTTTTATTTTTTATTTAAAAAAAATTTTTTTAATGTTTATTTTTGAGACAGAGAGAGACAGAGCATGAATTGGGGAGGGTCAGAGAGAGAGGGAGACACAGAATCCAAAACAGGCTCCGGGCTCTGAGCTGTCAGCACAGAGCCTGACGCGGGGCTTGAACCCGTGAACTGTGAGATCGTGACCTGAGCCAAAGTCAGACACTTTACTGACTGAGCCACTCAGGTGCCCCAAGACTTTTTTTTAAGTTTATTTACTTATTTATTTATTTTGAGAGAGAGAGCATGAGAGGGGAGGGGCCGAGAGAGAGGGGGACAGAGCACACCAAGCAGGCTCGGTGCTGTCAGCACAGAGCCCGACACGGGGCTCGAACTCACAGACCGGGAGATCGTGACCCGAGCCGAAGTCCCAGGCACCCCTGGCCGCATCAAGCCTCCCAGTGCACTTGTGGTGAGGATCCCATCACATCTTCCCTGACCTGGGGGCTGTCGTTACAAGTGCGGACGTTGCTTAGCGCCCTCGGTGGTCAGGCGCCCTACGGTGATGGCAATTCCGAATGGTTAGAGCCAGAACTTGACGACTGGAGTGAAGGGCTGTCACAGGCTGTCGGGAGCGCCCAGACCAAAGGCCCATTTCTCCTTCCTCCCTGGCAAGAGGTCGGGAGGTGACTCCTCGACACGACGTTCAATTTTAGGAAATTAATTCCGTTCCCCGACCTGCTTGTTCTTTAAAGGCTGGCGTCAGCCGAGCGGGGAGACAGTGGAGGTCTCGGAAAGTGTCTGATGTTACAGGGGTCGAGGGGGCGCACAACCCTGGTGCATCTAATGATTGTCTGTTCTTCTCCGGGCCCGGCCCGGCGGGCAGCTGACAGCTTCGATGGCCTGGTTTTCCAGCTGGAAGGGTGTCGCCGAGACCCCTACCTTCCGCGGTCTCTTCCCAGGCCAGCCCCTTCCCGGGAGCTCTGGGCAGGACGCCAGGAGACCCGGGCTTCACTGGGAGACCTTTCCCCAAGGAGGGGGCTGTGACTGGCATGCACAGAGGGAAGGGAGAAGAGAAGCAAAGAAAAAGGGTGTTCGGGCTGTGGGCGCACGCCATCCGGCTGTGTGGACTGGGAAGCACGTTTCTCTTTCGAACCGCGTGGATTGAATGAACTCTTCACGAAATACAAATCGTGGCTTTCTTCTATATTGTGGTAAAAACACACGTGCGCAGCTCGTAAAATTTACGCCGTAAAGCACGCGGCCTCAGTGCCACCAAGCACGTTCCCGTCCACCCCCAGACTTTCGTCTCCCCAAACTGAGACTCTGTCCCCGTGAGACGGCCACCCCCATCCCCCATCCCCCTGCCCCTGCCCGCCACCCGCTTTCTGTCTCTGCCAACCCGAACACGCTAGGGACCTCACCGAAGGGGAATCACACAGTATTTGTCAGTCTGTGTCTGGCTTCCTTTACTCAGCATGACATCTTCAAGGTCCCCCCACGTTGCGGCAGGGGTCAGAATCGCCTTCCTCACGAGGGCTGCGCAGCCTCCGCGGTCCGGCTGGGACCACGTCTTGTCTGGAGCGTAGCTTCCACCTTTTGGCCGTTGTGGATCACGCCGCTGCGCTGCGGCAGAACAAATAGCAAATACAGAGCACGTTTTCAACTTTTTTAACATTTGTTTATTTTTGAGACACAGAGTGCGAGCCGGGGAGGGGCAGAGAGAGAGGGAGCCACGGAATCCACAGCCAGGCGCTCCGGGCCCCGAGCTGTCAGCACGGAGCGCGACGCGGGGCTCGAACCCGTGAACCGTGAGATCATGACCTGAGCCGAACGAAGCCGGGCGCTTAACTGACCGAGCCACCCAGGCGCCCCCAGAGCACGTTTTAAAAATGCGGATGAGGCTGGGAGCGCTGTTTGCCTCCTTCGCACGCTGACCTCTCTCTTTGAGCCTGAGAGAGGTTTCCAGAAGAAACTCCGAGACCCAGAGGGCAGTGCCGTGCAGAAGGGGAGGAGGTAGGTTTGCACTCCCACACTCTCCCCCTGGGCCTGCTGTGTCCAGGCCCGGGGCCTAGCTTTGAGGCCGGCTGGAGGAAGACCCTGGCCAGGGCAACGCTCACAGCAAATCCTAGGGGCCTTCCACGCGCTGTAGACCCACACAGGCCCCTCCTCTCCACAGCCAAGCCCCAGAAGGCCCCAGAACCAAGATTCGGAGGACACAGGCCTCTGGTTCTCCTTTCACCTACGCAGCTCCCCCCCGCCCCACTTACAGATGGGTTCACTGAGGCCAGCGGGCCCTCCTGGAGGCCGGGCTGTCCCCACACCGGCCGGTCTGTGGGCGTGAGGGGAACGATGCCCTCCCAGCCTCTCTGGCGCATGGAGCCGGGGACAGCTGCCAAGAGACTTAGGTAATTGATGATTCCTCTGACCTCAGGCACTTTTAATTTGATTGAACACGCACTTAGAGGAGGGCCAGATCCGTGTGGGCCAAGGGGCGGGCCCATAAATCAGGCGTCCAGAGAGGGCTCCCGGCAAGGGAGCCCTGGATCGCCACCTGCAGCTACGAGGTGGCCCCCAAGGGGCCCTGAGCACCTCCTGCAGATGCGGGAAAATCTTCCCACGCCCCAGGGAGCCTGCGGTCACGCCCCCATTTTGCAGGGGGCACTGGCCTCCCCGCCCCGCCGCCCCAGCTGGCCTCCCTGGAGCAAATGGAGGTCCAGCGGACGTGGAGCCCCTCGAGGACACCCCCGGCAGGGGGATGGAGGCGTGAGAAGGAGCTGGAGAGACCCCTCCACCCTCGGGCGCTCATCTGAGCGCCAGGGTTACGGGGCCGGCGCATTAACTGCTCCCCACGCCCTCTCCCCAGAGTGCTCGAACCCCCTGCCTCCCCCCGGGGGGGGGCGTGAAATGTGCCGATCACCCCTCCTCACCCCTGCCATTGCCCACCCCCAGACAGCTGATCGTTCCCTCCAGTTAGAACACCCTTCCTCCGGCTTTGGGCCCCACCTGTTTCTTCTCTTTCTGCCTCTTTGGGAACTTCTCCCAGACTGTTCACTGGCCTGGCTCTTGCCCTTGGCCTTGCCTCCTGGGGGAGGGTCTGCCTGGAGGCCTGGCCCTTCTCTTTGTGCCACGCTCCCCCACGACCGCTGTCCTGGGGTCTCAACCCAGCTGTGTGTCTGTGGCTCTCAGAGCCCCTCTGGGATAAGGATGTGTCATTACCTCTGCACCCCTGATGGAGCGACAGGAAGGGGATCCTGGGGATACAGGCAGAGGCCTGCACTCAGCAGGAAACACAGGGTGGGTCAGAGGCAGCAGACCTCTCGGCAGAGGGGAGTCGGGGCTGGCGGGGGGCAGGGTGGCCAGGGCGGAGGGCCTCTCTGAGTCTCGTTGGCAGAGGGCAGCCTTTCCCCTGAGGGCCCCAGGGGACGTGGTCGGGTCTGAAGCCTGAGGCAAGATCTCGAGTAGAGGCAGGAAGTGGCCTTTGGCCGAGCTCGCCTGTGCCTGGCCTCAGTGCCTTCCGCTTTCCCACAAGGCTCCTGGCCAAGGTTGTTCA
This sequence comes from Leopardus geoffroyi, assembly GCF_018350155.1. Lineage (NCBI taxonomy): Eukaryota > Metazoa > Chordata > Mammalia > Carnivora > Felidae > Leopardus > Leopardus geoffroyi. The sequence continues at coordinate 142,983,589 of NC_059337.1, read as the reverse complement.
GGCCACTGTGCACTTTTTTACGAGGCTGGAGGTTTGTAAAAATTATTAGTTGGTGGAAAGTCGAGGGCTGCGGGCCAGCCCTCCACGGCGGTGGCGGCGGCCTGCCCACAGGACACCCGTGTGGCCCTGGCAGCAGGGGGGGGTAGGGAAGGGGAGGGGAGCCTCGGGTTCAGGGGCAGTCGGCGCCGGCTTTCCACCGTGGGACCTTCCCCACTGGGACGTGGGCAGGGGCTGCAGCCCCACATCCCCCGAGTCCCCAGGACCACGGGGAGCCTCTAGGTTGGGGAGCAGGCTGGTGGCAATGCAGGAAAAGCCATCGCTCCGAAAGGCTCCTTACCCTGAAGGAGCCGCCGTGGCTGGTGGGCCCAGGTCCGAATCCCAGGTCTGCCGGTACGTGGCCACGTGGCTTGGACACAGGGTGGGCACTCGCCGGCCCTTCCAGAACGACGTCATTTGTCAACAGTCCTGGAAGGGGAGCACCCCTGTCACCTCCTGCATCAAGTCACTGCCCTCCTTGGCGACACAAGAATGTGGCTCCCACTCCCTCAAGTGGCGCAGGAGACGTGCCCTCCCGGCAGCTGGCACACATTGACCTCCCCGTGAACGTAAGCTGTCCTTCCTTTCCCACCACAAAGCCTCCTGGAGCTGGCTGGTTCCTCTCCCCGCCTGCCGGGGAGCTCCCTCAGCAGAAAGGAATGTGCAGGCCCCAGCCATCCCTGGAAACACCCAGAGCTTGCAGAATGAGTTGGACGAGGTCGGCTGTGCAGGACCTTGGCCCCCAGGCCCCTGGGCGCAGCTGATTCCCTGGAACAGCTAGCGGGACGAGGGGACGGGGTCCCTCCCCTCCGCGCTCACCCCTCCACCGATAATCATGACCATCTGAAGGCCGTGGGCTTCACCTTCCCTGGCTCAGCTGAGAGGTTCTCAGGAAGGGAGGGAGGGAGGGAGGGAGGCCCGCCTTTCTGTCTAGTTGGAGGAACTGTGTACTCAGTGGACAGGCAGAAGTTAGGAGCCCTGGTGCTCTTCCCGGCTCTGCCTTGGATGCCCTCTGTAACTTTGAGCAGGGCCTTTCCCCTCTGGGCCTCAGTTTCCCTAAGCTGAATGTGCTTCATTCATTTCTACCACCGGAACGACCAGCCCCATTCTGTACAGGACGCCACACTGTGATGAAAAATCAGAAAAAGCCACCAGTGGCCCGGGGGTTAATTAACAGGAGCACAGCGTTCGTGGCTAGGGAGGTGAAAGTCTGCTGCAAACTGCCGCCGGGGTACAGATGCAAAGTTCAGGGAGAAGTTAACAACTGACTCCTATTCAGAAGAAGGCGCTGAGGTGCATCTTGCAAGGAACAGGTAAAAGCAGCCCTGAGGCTTGGTCTGGGAGAAAGAGGTCAAGACGGTCAGGTTACCACCTCCAGAGGCACTGAGGCCCAAGAGCAGTTTCTAGAAAGCCCTTTCCTAGCCATGAGCACTCCTCCACGGAGGAATGGGCTCCTGGTAAGGTAGTGAGCTCTCCAGCCCTAGAGGCAAGCAAGTCTCTGTGTGGGATTCTGAGATTCTGTGCATGCCCCTGCAGCCTGGGCTCTCCCCAGGGAGGCTGGAAGGAGCGATTGGGCCTTCAGTCCCGTGGTTCCTGAGGCCTATGCTGTTCCTCTTGGAGAAGGGGCCGTTCGTGTTCCTGGCCGTGGCTGTGCCTGGCGCACCTCGCAGATGCTTTGATGGACTCTTTAGGTGACTCCAGATGCCGCATCACTAGTCCCCAGATCCTGGAGACCTCGCGTGTCAGACCTTACCCGCAATGCTCCCCCTGCCGTCCCTGAGTCTCTGCTCACACGAGCCCCATTTGCAAGGCCCTCTCCACTCACCCCTTCCCACGGGGCCGGAGCTCTTCTGCCAACCTGAGATGCACTCCAGGGTCTGTCAGAAAGGCACCTCCCCACAACTCCTGTTTCTGGGCCTGGGGTGTGCTTTGCCTGGCCGAGGCACGGACCAGCGAAGGACCCCATCCCCCTTTACAGGTGGGACACCCACGGCCCAGAGGGGCGTTGCACCCTACCGGGGGCCACGTGGCAAGGCTGGGGCCAAGAGGACCAGAGCCCCCTGGTCTGGGCCCCCAGCCCTGCCCCCCCCCCCCCCCCCGCTCCCCTGGCCCCCGCCCCCGCCCAGCTGCCGGTGCCTAATCCAGGCTTGTGGGAAACGGATGGGGCGCGGAGGTGGTCGGGGACAAGGAAGGTCCCTGATGCTGCTGGGGACGGCTTCATGCTGCAGATGCGCTTCTAGGCTCCTGCCTCCTCGGATTTGAGGAACTCGCTAAATTGCAATTCTCCGTGGCTTAGGGGAGCTGGCCCCTGGCCAGCGTGTGAATTATCCTCAGCAGCTGCGGGCTGCGGAGAGCCAAGGGGCGGAGGCCTGGCTGGGCAGGGGGCGCAGGGGCCGCTGGACTGGAGACCCTCCGCCCTGAGGCCCGGGGACTGCGGGGAGGGATGCTGTTTCCCCTGTGCTGACCGGAGGCGCGGGGGCGGAGGGGGCCGCAGACCAGCCCCGGGAAGGTGCAGCCAAGGAAGGATTTCCATCCAGAAAATTAACTTTGCCAGGATTCTGTAGTCCGGGGGGGGGGGGGGGGGGGTGAGAAGCATTGTGCACACAGCCTCTGAGGGGAGCAAGCGTGGAGTCCGGAGATGAAGGAGTGGGGTGCCGGGATTTGAACCCAGCTCCCCGAGGTGAGAGCTGTACCCCCCGTGTCCTGGGCCGGCCGCTCCGAGCTAGTAGACACGCACCGTCTCGATATCGCCTCGCGGGTGCCGTTCTAGGCGGAGGGAGGGCCCCCCACAGACAGCAGGCAGGCCAGCGAGGGGCCTGGAGGTGGGATCCAGCTCCGAGAGGGCAGGCCTGCGCCGTGTTCTCCCGCGGCACCCCAGCACAGGGCTCCGTGCCCCTGCCGGAGGGACTCGGGATCCGCCGCCGCAAAGGCCCACAGACTCAAATTCCAGGCAGTGGCGCCACGGCTGCATCGCCCCGGGCCGCCCCCTGGCCTGAGGCAGACAGACCCCTTGCGTGCCCCCTGGCCGCCGGGTGACTCAAGAGATTTCATCCCCCGCAAAAAGAAGTCACCCTGCCCAGGGGGGCAGCACAGGGGTCCGTGAGAAGGTACAGCGGGTGCGCTGGGCACACAGTGGGCCTGCGGCCCGCAGGGGGGACAGTTTCCCGGCTGGGGGCCCCTCCCCCCGAGGGAAGCAGCAGATGATGTTAGCACAGGAGCTTCGAGCAGAATCCTGCGCTCCAGACAATAAATTTCCACACACGTACACAGAGATCAGCGTCTCCGCTTCCGGCTGCCTCGTCTCCCGGAATAGCTGCCTTTTAATTACACGGAAAGGTCACCAGAAAAAAAGGAGAAAGAAGCGAAAAGCCAGAGTGGCTAGAAACTTCCTCTCGGTGCCTCGAACTCGGCAGCAAAGTAACGGAGAGCCAGGGGGACGGCAGAGGCCGGGGTCTGGCCAGGCAGGGGGCATGGGGGCCCGTGCCTCCTACTGGCTACTCGTCAGGTGGGTTGACAGGTCTGGAGTCTCTGAAAGCCTTCCTTCTTCCAGAGAGCGCCACCACTGTGGGCAGGCACGGGGCTTGGCACGGGGGTCCGTGAGCAGAGCCGCCCCCGCCCCACGGGACTCATACCCTGGGCAGCAGAGAGGCGGTGCACACGAAGGGGTGTATGACACGGATTTGGCATCTCACTAGTGGTACGTGTTGCAGGCCTGGAGAAGGAGACCTGTCTCCGTCACACAAACCAAGGAAGGCTTCCCGAAGGAAGCAGTCCGGAGCGTGGAGGTCCAATGGGCGGTAACCGTGGAGAGGTCCTCCTTCGAAGAGCGCGTGGGGCACGACAGGCTAAAAGCGCTCCGGATAAAGCAGAACCCAGGGCTGCTTGTCCTTCTCCTCTGCAGTCCTGCCTTCTGTGGTGGCTGTTCCCCCACCCAGAACGCCTTTCCAGCACGGAAGCTTCGCAGCCCTTAGGTCTGTCTCTGCCTTTCTCAGCCGTAGAGAACCGCAGCTGGAAGGGAGCTTCCTCCCCTCCCCGGGTCCCCACCTGCCCCCA